>NC_083575.1:49699153-50370653 GCF_027579695.1 Neoarius graeffei
CATTTATAACGTCAGTCTTCCGCTGCATTTATTTTCAGGAAAAAATTTCCAGCAAAACTTCAAAAAATCTCATATACCTGTACAGACTATTTCAACCATTTTAATTACATGGTCTGCTAACAAAACCTATGAATGAATGAGAGATGAGATGACAAATTAAGCTATGAAAAGAAACTGTTTTCATCTCTGCTGTTATAACATTGTCTTTTTCTATTAGCCTAGCAGCAAAGACCTCTATCATTCATCACAATATCCACAAAGTCTCACAGTGACTATATATTTTCTAACTCGGGCAATGATGCAGATGATTATTTCGTCCTTCGTTGCTCTCTGAGGCACACTGAGACACATTTGCATTCACAGTACAAATGTGGTTAATATATAAATATGCATAAATGTAAATGCGATAAAAGCAATAAGATGACATGATCCTAAGGGTCTTTTATTCATATGAATACACTGAAGGGGGATTGGACTTTGCACTTATCTGGATTTCATTGGTTGGCAAGGTGGCTCTCATACAGGGTGTGATAGGGTGTAAAAATACATCTGACTCATAGGTGAAAAAGGCGAAGCACTTGGAGTGAATGACTTTAAATGTTAACTTACATGCTAAACTAGTTACTTGAGCACAGAGTTTGTGTGAGCACCTCTGACACAGTTGCCTGCATATTCAATTAAATTTATTTTAATTCCAGTACAAATGGGTTGCCGCAAGCACTGAATTTTCTGCAGGGGAAAAGCTTATTCCAAACATTTCATTATCACCAGGCGAATCAAGGAAAAAAAAAAGAAATAATAATAATAAAAAATGGTACAATACACAGTCAACATAAGGAACCAATGTACAAACCACAGTCCAAAGAGAATAAGCAAAAAGGTAAACAGGATATATAAAAAAGGGTGTGTGTGGAGGGGGGTGGCAGAGCACCACAAATGTCAATTATTGGTAGCATGAGTCTGAACAGTCCTCTTATAATAAGATGTAGGTGGAAACAGGAAAGGGTGATCAATACATACAGAAAATGGTGTCCCTAGATGGAGCTGTGATACACAGGGTGTTTGTTGAAGGACCTGAAAACAAAATGATGAGATAACTTGAGTAGAATGGTTAAAAACAACAGATGTGTTCTGTGACTGATATTTGATAATATAACTTGCATTATTAAATCAATTGAGAGATTGTGCTGGCATTTACAACCCCAAATCAGAACAAGTTGGGACGGTATGATGAAATTGAAATGAAAATTGAAAACAATTATTTGTAAATAATCTTTCACCTGGCTTGCACTCAAAACGATACAATAGCACATTATTTGATGTTTTACCTCATTCATTTTCTTTTCAAATTAAACATATTTCAATTTTGATTCTTGCAACACATTATATTCTAAAAAAAAAAGTTGGAACGGTAAAGATTTACCACTTTTTTATATGTTGTCATTCCTTCTCACAACACTTAAAATATGTTGAAAGACTGAAAACACCAAGTGATGAAACGTTTCGGGTGTTATTTTGTCTCATTCTTCCTGCAAATAGGTCTTAAGGTGTGCAACAGTATGGGGTCATCACTGTCATATATTTCATTTCAAAATTTTCCACACATTCTCTTTTGTGGACAGGCACCCTCTCCTTCCACAGTCATGCCTTTGTAATGTGTGCAGAATGTGATGTTGCCTTGTCTTGCTGAAATACCTGTGGAAAAGATGTTGTTTTGAAGGTAGCATATGTTGATCCAAAATCTCCATACCATGAAAAACCCTGGCTTTTGGACTTGTTACTGGTAACAGTCTGGATGGTCCTGTTCCTCTCTGGTCCAGAACACATGGCATCCATTTCTTACAAAAAAAGACCTGGAATACTGATTCGTTAGACCACAATACACACTTCCACTGTGTGATGGTCGCAGATGCCTCTGAGCCCAGAGAAGTCGACAGCATTTCTGGTCACAGTTAACATAAGGCTTCTTTTTTGCACAGTAAAGTTTGGTATTTGTGGATGTAACTCCTTACTGTAGTGCTTGACAAAGGTTGGCCAAATTAATCCTGAGCCCACGTGGTTATATAAGCTATAGATGAATGATGGTTCTTGATGTAATTTGAGAGATGGGAGATCACAGGTGTTCAGCTTAGGCTTGCGCCCTTACTCTTTATGCACTGAAATTCCTCCAGATTCCTTGAATCGTTTAATGATATTGTAGCACCTTTAACCTAAATGTTAGGGAAGAAACCACATTCTCTAGGTACGGAAAGTTGGACTTGAGTGGAAGTTGAACAATGATCATTTATTGCATCCAAACAATTATTACTTGCAGTACATGGACTTTGAAAACCCCAAAAACAAAATAGAGCTCTTTAATAAAGAAATAGATTCTCATCTCATTATCTCTAGCCGCTTTATCCTTCTACAGGGTCGCAGGCAAGCTGGAGCCTATCCCAGCTGACTACAGGCGAAAGGCGGGGTACACCCTGGACAAGTCGCCAGGTCATCACAGGGCTGACACATAGACACAGACAACCATTCACACTCACATTCACACCTACGGTCAATTTAGAGTCACCAGTTAACCTAACCTGCATGTCTTTGGACTGTGGGGGAAACCAGAGCACCCGGAGGAAACCCACGCGGACACGGGGAGAACATGCAAACTCCACACAGAAAGGCCCTCGCCGGCCCCGGGGCTCAAACCCAGGACCTTCTTGCTGTGAGGCGACAGCGCTAACCACTACACCACCGTGCCGCCCAGAAATAGATTAATAAAAAAAATAAAACAAAGTTCAACCAAAAGTGTCCTGTTCTTCTGTATCAGAAGAATAAAGTTCAGTTCTGTGTTTGGTGTGTGTGTGTGTGTGTGTGTGTGTGTGTGTGTGTGTGTGTGTATCAGTTCGTTCTACTACCTGGGTAGGTTTTGTGGTGAATGTTCTTATCTGTATCAGAGTGTAGTGAGTAGAGGTCTGTATTCTTTGGAGTGGATCCCGTTCTCCGTTCTCTGTCGATCGCCTGGCTCGCCACTGAACTGGAAGGTTCAGAACTTGTACTGATCAATCCCTGATCTAGCAAAGGAATAAAACCAATCTACACACATGGTGTAGAAAACACATTCCATTAATACTACATTCACATCGACCCTCTACCACTTCCACTCTGATTCTCTGAATATTCATAACCAACTCACTTATAACTGACTTAATTGTCTTTTTAAGCAGCTTTTTAAATGAATATTTATCTTTTAACTGCAATATATTTATCTTTTCTTAACCTTTTAAACCTTAAATGAATTTTATTAATTAACTCTTTTTAATCATCATGAATAACTAAACAACCACAATAAAACAAATCACATTATGTACACAACAGTACAGTAGAACAACATTCTTGCAGCTTGTCATCATATCCCATCTCTGTCTCCCTCATTCAAAATGGCGGTGGCCCAGTAGCTTGGCCAGCTACACCATTAATCTCTACTGCCCACTTGGCAGGTTACCTCAGTTAGCGTAGCGGGGCTAACCATGATTAGAGTGGTAGCTAGCGATCTTTTTAAAGTTTTTTTTTTTTCACATAACACAATGATACAACTGTACCACAGTGGGTAAAAACATTGAATGATAACTCTGACTGGTTTTATTAAAGTGTTTTAGTAAGCAACAGCTTCACATGAGCTAATATCAACAGGCGAATAGACCCCGTCTCAGTAAACGTCATTCATACGTAAGCGGAAATTGCGCACGCAGCCTGGACCCAAAAAAGACTCAGAAATGCCTAGTTGTTGTGTTGTCGGGTGTCAGAATCGTAGCAGTGATGGGGTTAAAATGTACAGAATTCCAGCAGGATCTCACCCATTCCAAAAAAATCACCGACGTCTATGACTACAAGCCATCAAAAGTGTAGACTGGGATGAAAGCACTATCAAAAATGCGCAGGTTTGCAGCGCCCACTTCATCACAGGTAAGATCAGGCTATTTATTAAATCTTTCTTTTTTATTCTTTCTAGTCTTTGTTTATTGATGTAGCAAAATATTTTGGTAACGTTTGTCTGATTAGCTGGGTCATAGTTACACAATGTAATGAATATTGTTAGCATGTTAACTTAGCTTTGCATGCAATTTTGTTTGTAGGAGAGGTCTCGCTTGACTCAAGCAGTCCAGATTTTGTGCCATCATTATTTGTGTATGCTGAAAATCACAATTTTAAAGCAAGGATGGAAAGGTAAAATTGTGTGCCCTCACTCTAAATGCCAACTTACGTTGACTGCTCTAACCTAGCTCCCGCCCCGTTCAGTTTCATTTCTGCTCTCTGCCTCTCGCTTTTTACGCAGCTCTGATTTCTCTTAGCTGCACTCTTTACACTATCATTCTTTTCATGCCATTACCTCCTGCAAATTGCTGTTTAGTGTTGGTATTTGCTGTTGTAGCTAAAGCCACATTGCCATCACATCACTGGCATAATTTGATTAAAACAAAATGAATATGAATGTCCCATTGTTAATCAAGTTGTACATGCCCGCACATAACATAATCATATGCGTCTAAAGCCTTGTAGGCACAAAGTTTTTCGTGGGTGTACACTGAAGTCTTGTCAATAAGGTACAAGTATATATCTGGCCATTGTATACCAGGGAACTTACTAACATCGTCTGTCCACTCTTTAATTAAATGCGGATCCGGTAGGCGATGTCCACTTGTTAGAGTTAACTTATTTATGTAGCATTCTCAATCTTGTAACGACAATTGTTTTGCATAATCTGACAGTTCATAATGCCGGTCTATGGGCAGCGCCATTGTTTCTGGGTCCAGGCTGCGCGCACATCCTGGCAACGGTCGGTTTGTTTACAAACATGCGAAGGGGTCTATACCGAGGTCTAGCATCTTAGACTATGTTCAGACTGCACCCTGAAACGACCCATATCCGATTTTTTTGCCCATATGCGACCTGTATCCGATTTGTTATTGACAATCTGAACGACACAGATCCGATTTTTTCACATGCGACCCAGGCCGCTTGGATATGTGGTCCTAAATCCGATGCATATCCGATATTTTCACATGCGACTGCAGTCTGGCCAGACAGGTCGCATTCATGCGACCTACACGTCATCAACAAGAGACAAACGTCACTATTCTGCGTTGGCTAATCTTGCCTCTTTGGTGGAAAACAACAACATTTGTACAGTTTTCAGAATTTAAATAGACTTTTATAGAATTGATCAAGCTAATGGTGGATTTGGTAGGGACCTGGATGTTTATCTGTTAGCCTGATTAAATAAAACAGTTTCTATAACTGATTTATAACTGAAACCATCCTGTATTACAAGATTATAAGATTGTTCTGGAAATTTCCAGTAATTTAACACCTTCGGTCTCATTAGTCTGCTGCCCACATTAATCAGATTATTGTGTGAGTTCCGCCGCCACCACAAAAACCACATGACCAGGTCTCGCCTCATCTCCATAGCAAACTGCACTGGTGTTTATGCACCTTGAGCCAGCGCTGAGAGAAGTTGCAGAATTCAGCTGGCTATAAACAATCTAAATAAATATTTATAAAAATGTAGAAAAAGTTCATTAATATGATGAAATAAATATGTGCAAATTATTAAGCCTGAATTAAGAGTTTGGTAATACAGCGGCCGTATCCCAAATGACTGCCTACTGAAGCTCGAGTGCACTATACAGAGTTTAAAAATCCATTACTTCCTAGTAACATGTAGTGCACTTATATAGAAATTAGAGAGACATTTAGGAGTCAACCCTCGTTACCAGGCTACACGTTTTCATTTCAGTTCAGAAACAAAAACACACACGAGACCTCACACTTTAACACTAACCAGATAATTAAACAAACAAACAAACAAACAAACAAACAAACAAACAAACAAACAAAAAAGAAATCATTAAACATGAAGAGTGCGCTCTTTTTTTGTTTATGTATTACGTAGATGTGCTTATTACGTGTCAATTTGCGCATGCGGGACACTTTTGGGTCGTTTTCCGTTCATATTGGAGATCGCATACAAGTCTCATATAATTGGTAATGTGAACGTCCTAACAAAAAAATCGGATTTCACAACAAATCGGATATGGGTCGTTTCAGGTTGCAGTCTGAACGTAGTGTCAGAATCTTAACATGTAGCTCTGCGCTTACCGGAGTCCAACAGAGGGCTTACGCGGTCGTAGCGGCTCCTCTCTCTTTTCCTCAACATTCACAAACTCTCTCCTAATAAACGAAAGGTTTATCAACACACTATGTGAAGATTAATTGTGAATTTATGAGTTTTATGTCATGTTTCATACCCAAGGTCCGTCAGCTCACTCAACAAGTGTGCTGCTCTCGGATCGGTGTATCGGTAGTGAGTGTGGCTCGGTGTGTGGGCGTGAGCAGGACATGCTCAGCGACAGTTAAAAGGAACACGGGGCCGATTCACCACCAATTGGTGGGGCATGGGAACTACACTCAAATAACATATATGGGTTTAGTAGCCATATGGGTTACAATATTATGCACCACAGAGGGTGAAATATCCAAATCCCTTCCTATTTGAGGAACATTGTACCGGTATAAAGGAATATTTCAGTAATTTTATCACGTATTTGTTGACAAACTGGAGATCCTCTGCCCATCTTTGCTCCTCAAAGACTAGGTCTTTCCTGGATACTGATTTTGTACCAAATCATGATTTCAATCACCTGTTGACACCACCTGCTTCAAATCACATCATTATTTAATTGTTTTATCTCATTACTAACCCTAAATTGCCCCCATCCTGACTTGTATATTATGGATGTATATTAACAAATGAAATGAAGTTGACCAGACAAAACATGGAATATCTTGGGTTCATACTATCTGCAATGAAATAAAAGTCAAAGTGAATTTAGAAATCATTTCTTTCTTTCTTTTTACTTGCATTTTTCATACGGTCCCAACCGTTTCTAATTTAAGGTTGTAGATTAACATTTATGGAAGCGTATTGCTGCCACACTCAAAAAAAAAAAAAAAGGCTTAGTATCAAGTAATTACGTGAAAACTTTGTTATAACAATATCTTATCACGTTTTTACAATATATTTATCATGTAATAACATGATATTATCACGTAATTTCATGATATGAAATTATCACGTAATTTCATGATACAAAATTATCATGTTATTTCATGATACGAAATTATCATGTTATAACATGAAATTATCACGTTATTTCATGATATTTTCATGTAATAACGTGAAAACACCTTATCAAGAAATAACGTGAAAGTATGGTTTAACGCCATAGGCTAGGCTACTTCCATTAAAAGCAGCCGTCCTAGCTTAGCCTACTGTATAACTTTGGTCGAACAAAAACACCGAGCAAAAACATGGCTGAATCCTGAATGACTCAGTTTTGTATAAATAGGGGACTACACTGTGT
Source organism: Neoarius graeffei (assembly GCF_027579695.1). Taxonomy (NCBI): domain Eukaryota; kingdom Metazoa; phylum Chordata; class Actinopteri; order Siluriformes; family Ariidae; genus Neoarius; species Neoarius graeffei. The sequence continues at coordinate 49,706,560 of NC_083575.1, forward strand.
GCACAATTATTAGGCAAGTTGTATTCCTGAGGATTAATTTTATTGTTGAACAAATACAGTGCTCTCAGTCAATTCAAATTGTTAATAAACCTAAAACCTGAATGTTTAACAAAGGAAAAGGTAGTTTAGGCTTTCTCAGGGGAATATATAAAAGTGAGCACAATTATTAGGCAACATTTAGTGTGCAGAATTATTATGCAACTAAATGAAAAGCTAAAATTTCCCCATCTCACTTATTTATTTTAATTTTTAGAGTAAGTGTAACAAATAAACAACTCAGAATTAACAAATAAACACTTCTGGCATTTCAAAAATATTCATTGACCAATATAGCCACCCTTCTTGTCAATAACTGCCCTAAGGCTTCCATCCATGGAGTCTGTTAGTATTTTTATTTGTTGACGATCAACTTTTTGTGCAGCAGCAACCACGGCCTTCCAAATGCTGTTCAGAGTGGTCTTCCATCACTGTAAATCTCATGTTTAAGAAGGGCCCACAAGTTCTCAATAGGATTTCAGTCAGGTGAGGAAGGGGGCCATGCCATTACTCTGTCATCTTTAAGGCCTTTGCTGGCTCGCCAAGCAGTGGAGTATTTGGATGCATATGATGGTGCATTGTCCTGCATAAAAATCATGGCCTTCTTGAATGATGCAGACTTCTTCCTGTACCACTGCTTGAAGAATGTATCTTCAATAAACTGGCAGTAGGTTTAGGAGTTGATTTTAAGTCCATTTTCAACCCAAAATGGTCCAACTAGCTCATCCTTAATAATAGCAGCCCATACCGGTACCCCCTTCCACCTTGCTGGCGTCTGAGTGGAAGTGGTACCATATGTCCATTAGTTATCCAGCCACAGGCCCATCTATCTGGTTCATCAAGAGTCACTCTCATTTCATCCGTTCATAAAACCTTTGAAAAATCTGTCTTCAGATATTTCTTGGCCTAATCTTGATGTTTCAACTTGTGAGTCTTGTTTAGTTTTGGTCATGTTTCAGCCTTCTTTACCTTGGCCATGTCTCTGAGCACCAAACACCTTGTACTTCTGGACACTCCAGGTAGGTTGCAGTTCTGGAATATGATGGCACTGGAGGATAGTGAGTTCCCAGTAGCTTCATGTTTAATCCTTCTCAAGTCTTTTGTGCTTAATTTGTGCCTTTTCTTCTCCACACATTTTTTGTGACCCTGTTGACTATTTGGAACTGCTGCAGCCCTCTAATAGGCATTTTACAAGTTTTGTCTTTTCAGTGTCTGTTAAATCTCTTTTTTTGGCCCATTTTGCCTGAGATAAAGAAGCTGCCTAATAATTATGCACACCTTAATATAGGGTGTTAATTACTTTAGGCCACACCCTCCTTCATTACACAAATAAATACCACCTGAGAATGCTTAAATCTAATTAGCATTCAAGTGTATATAGCTTGGGGTTGGAAACTATGCATAGAAATAATGGTAGGGTCAGAGTACTTACTTGCCTAATAATTGTGCACACAGTGTACATAGGCAGCAAAATGTAGTGTTTTTCCTGCCATGGAAGTGCACTTGTATACTGAGGAGGAAGGGAAAACTGAGCTGAGGCGCCATTTTGAATCCTCATTCATGGCTGTAATGCAAATTGCTTCCCCCTCAGTATACAAGTGCACTTCCATGGCAGGAAAAACACTACATTTTGCCGCCTATGTAGTCCCCTATTTATACAAAACTGAGTCATTCAGGATTCAGCCATGTTTTTGCTTGGTTTTTGTTCGACCAAATTTATACAGTAGGCTAGGCTAGGACGTCTGCTTTTAATGGAAGTAGCCTAGCTTATGACGTTAAACCATACTTTCTCGTTATTTCTTGATAAGGTGTTTTCACGTTATTACATTAAAATATCATGAAATTATGTGATATCATGTTATTACATGATAAATATATTGTAAAAACATGATAAGATATTGTTATAACAAAGTTTTCACATAATCACTTGATACTAAGCCAGGTTTTTTTGAGTGTGGCAGCAATACGCTTCCGTAAACATTCCATGGAATTTAGCCGTTAAGAAAAACAGCATAGCCATAACTCAACCTCCATATTTTCTGCAACTCCTTTCAAAACAGGACAAAGTAAAGTACAGTACAGCAATATAAAAATGCTAGATTAACCTGCATGATCAGCATGGTCCTTTCCAGGTGCCACAGCCATCTGTTCATTAATATATACCATCGTCAAACTTAATAGTGACAGGGCAGCTACAGAATAAAGACCTCTGACTTCAGAATATTACTGGCCCAGGTCCTAAGTGAATGGCCAAAATTGAATTCCTGAAAAGGTTGAGTGAATGCCCTCTGAACTGAAATGTGTGTTAGCCTCAAGTAAAAGAAACATTCATTCTTTCACGGAGTTATTTGGCCTCCAGTTCTCCACATTGCCTCAATTCATCACTCATTCATGTAGTTATCTTTCATGAAATAACTGATTAGTTATTTTGTGTAAATATGGAGGTGATTAGAGGAAATCATGGACACTGATTGGTCGAGAGATTCGGACTATTTCTCGATAATCACCAAGTGATTCAGCTAAATGGCTGCCAATCACTTTGTCACCATACATGAGGAAGATTTACAGATTAAGAAAAAAACAAAATGCTGTTCCTAAAAGCACTAAAGATGCTATGAAGTTTGATCTAAAGTTGTTCAAAGTTAAGGTGGAATTGTGATTTATTTTATCGATTCCAAAACAAAGTCTCATCTCATCTCATCTCATTATCTCTAGCCGCTTTATCCTGTTCTACAGGGTCGCAGGCAAGCTGGAGCCTATCCCAGCTGACTACGGGCGAAAGGCGGGGTACACCCTGGACAAGTCGCCAGGTCATCACAGGGCTGACACATAGACACAGACAACCATTCACATTCACATTCACACCTACGGTCAATTTAGAGTCACCAGTCAACCTAACCTGCATGTCTTTGAACTGTGGGGGAAACCGGAGCACCCGGAGGAAACCCACGCGGACACGGGGAGAACATGCAAACTCCACACAGAAAGGCCCTCGTCGGCCACGGGGCTCGAACCCGGACCTTCTTGCTGTGAGGCGACAGCGCTAACCACTACACCACCGTGCCGCCCCAAAACAAAGTATGTGACTTTATTTATGTGACTCACATAGATAAGTGACATAAGTCTGTGCACGTTACATTTGCATGCCGCTTTTGAAGTTTGATTTTTTTTTTCAAAGAATCACCTGTGTATTTGTACTAAAGCATTACATTACAGGCATTTAGCAGACACTCTTATCCAGAGCAACATACAACATACCCAGAGCAGCCGGGGGTTCGGTGCCTGGCTCAAGAGCATTTTGGCCATTCCTGCTGGTCCAGGGAATCAAACCAGCGACTTTTTGGTCCCAAAGCTGCTTCTCTAACCATTAGGCCATGACTTCCCCAAAACAACTATCTGCCACAGGCTCAGTTAATATTGGTGAATAATAAACTTGACTTCATGTGTTATTATTCACAGATATTCACCTCGCCTTTAGAGAACAATTGTTAAAGAATACTGGAAGCAGCTTTGTCTCATAGCTCAGCCATGTCTTATTGTCTGATGTGACATTGTAGGGGCCTACTATTCTTATGTGGATAAAGGCTCAGGGGCTTTTACATCTCATTAAAATATACACACACCTTCCACTTTAAAAGGAACACCTGTACACCTGCTTATTTATGCATTTATCCAATCAGCCAATTATATAGCAACAGTACAATGTATAAAATCATGCAGATACAGGTCAAGAGCTTCAGTTAATGTTCACATTAAACATCAGAATGGGGGAAAAGTGTGATGTCTGTGACTTTAATCATGACATGGTTGTTGGTGCCAAATGAACTGGTTTGAGTATTTCAGAAACTGCTGATCTCCTCAGATTTTCACATATAACAGTCTCTAGAGTTTACACAGAATGGTGTGAAAAACATTGTGTGAGCGACAGTTCTGTGCATGGAAACACCTTGTTGATCAGAGAGGTCAGAGGAAAATTGCCAGCTTGGTTTGAGCTGTCAGGAAGGATATAGTAACTTATATAATCACTCTTTACAATCACGCTGAGCAGAAAAGCTTCACATGCACAAAACATTGCACCTTGAGGTGGATGGGCTACAACAGCAGAAAACTATAGTAGGTTCTACTCCTGTCAGCCAAGAACAGGAATCTGAGGCTATCATGGACACAGACTCACTGAAACTGGACAGTTGAAGACTGGAAAAAGACTAGGTGATTTTTTTTTTTCCAGGCGATCTTCAACTATCAAATTGAGTATTTACTTCAGTGTAAAAGTGAACCTATTGGGAGCTTGATTTAAAATATTTAATAAATGGCTAAAATCCACCTAAGCTGAATGTCTGGCTCTGTCTAAGTTTTATTGACCCTAAGCAAAAAGGTGGTGGACTGAAATCTCAGATCATTAACTTTGCCTGGAAAACAAGTGGAATGTGCCATCCATCCATTATCTGTAGCTGCTTATCCTGTACAGGGTCGCAGGCAAGCTGCAGCCTCTCCCAACTGACTATGGGCAAGAGGCATGGTACACCCTGGACAAATCACCAGGTCATCACAGGGCTGACACAGACACACAAACAACCATTCACCTCTACAATCAATTTAGAGTCACCAGTTAACCTCACCTGCATGTCTTTGGACTGTGGGGGAAACCAGAGCATCCGGAGGAAATCCACACAGACACGGGGAGAACATGCAAACTCCACACAGAAAGGCCCTCATCAGCCGCTGGGCTCAAACCCAGGACCTTTTTGCTGTGAGGCGACAGTGCTAACCACTACACCACCGTGCCACCGCGGGATGTGCCATATTTTCTATTAGTTTAACTGTGTTAGTCTCCATGTACACACTTCAATCTATACAAACCTGATATGACATGCATTTGCTACTAGAAACACAGCTGCATTGTTGAACATTAAATACAGTGTCATAGTCAATCAGTGAAAATACTAATCAGGAAAGAGCAATGGCAAAAAGGCATTCATCATTTATTAATAGGTACATTTTAATTCTGGTGACTTACTTTTTCTTTTGAAAGGTAGAAGCTTTTAAGTGTTTTCAAGATTCAAGATTCAAGATGTTTATTTGTCATATGCACAATAACAGACACAGCGGTTTATTATTGGGTAATGAAATTCTTATTTTGCAACTGCCCGACCAAACTATGCTTACCAATATAAAAAGAAATATATATATATAAAATACAAAATATAAAATATAAAGTGCATATGGAATGCAAAATATAAAAGTAGAATGAAAAATGAAGATAACATTTAAAAAAAGAGACAAGCAATGTGCAAACATAGAGGTAGATATACTGTGCAATGTCTTGTGCAAAATTGCTAATATAGAGGTAGATGATGATTATAATCCATGGTTCAAAAGCCTGATGGAAATATAGAGGTAGATGGTGATTACAGTATAATCCGTGGTTCAAAAGCCTGATGACCTGGGGGTAAAAACTGTTTGTCAGTCTAGTAGTCCTTGCTTTCACACTCCTGTAGCGTCTGCCAGATGGTAGGAGCGTGAATAGTCTGTGTTGTGGGTGTATTTGGTCCCTGATGATGCTCTGTGTCCTTTTTGTGACCTGGGTGTTGCAAATGTCCTGTAGTGGGGGGAGGACAGCTCCACAGATGAACTGTGCCATTTTAATGACACGCTGGAGAGCCTTTCTGTCCTGAGTTGTGCAGTTCCCGTACCACACGGTGATGGAATTTGTCAGGACGCTCTTCACTGTGCACCTGTAGAAGTTGCTGAGGAGTTTGGTGGACAGTCCAAATTTCCTCAGCTTCCTCAGGAGAAGAATCTCTGTTGAGCCTTCTTGATGGTCTGCTGTGTGTTGTGTGTCCAGGTGAGATCCTCACTGATGTGAGTTCCGAGGAATTTAAATGTTTTCACCCTCTCCACCTGTGTCCCGTTGATGTGCAGCGAGGCGTGCTGGTCTCTCCTCCTCTTCCTCGGGTCAATAATCATCTCCTTGGTTTTCTCAGCATTCAAGGAGAGGTTATTTTCCCGACACCAGGAGACCAGCTGAGCCACCTCCTCCCTGTAGGCTCTCTCATCTCCGCCAGTGATCAGCCCAATGACACTGGTGTCGTCAGCGAACTTGATGATGGAAGTGTTACTCTGGGTGGGGGTGCAGTCATAGATGAAGAGGGTGTACAGGAGTGGACTGAGCACACAGCCTTGGGGGGTCCCTGTGCTCACTGTCTTGGTGCTGGATGTCCTGGTACCAACTCTGACAGCCTGGGGTCTGTTTGTGAGAAAGTCCAGGACCAGCAGCAGAGGGAGGATGTCAGTCCAAGGGTGGTGAGCTTCTCAGTCAGTCTGCTGGGGATGACGGTGTTGAAGGTTGAACTGTAGTCCACAAACAGCATTCGAACATAGGTGTCCCTGTGTTCCAGGTGTGACAAGGGTAATGATTGGTATAAACCTATTCCGAAAGCTAACAGAATCTCCTGCTGAAAATTGCATCCTCTACCAACCAAGCTTCCTCTCAGCCAAGCTGAGCAAAATTTCCTTATTTACTGATGACTGAAATGGTGGCACGGTGGTGTTATACATGTCAACCTTTGGTCAATCAAACCTGTATAACCAACCTCCAAAATCCGTATTTCCCTTATAAAATCTGTATAAGATGCAAATTAAAATAATTTTCCTAAAATTTGAATGATAATTAACAATGATATATCCCAGTTACTTTTTATTCAATATTAATAACAATAAACCTTCAGAATGAATACAAAGCTCCAAGGTTTGACAAAAACACAAAGTGTTATCAGCGTAGTTACGAAGGAAATATTTCGTTGTTTGGAGACAGGTTTCACCGAGCGGCTATTATGCACGAGACTTCATATTAGCCACAAAGTCAGGAAAATCTGTTCGTAAAATTACGTTATAATGACCAAATACAATGAAAAGTATTTTTCCAGTCTCACCTGTGAAAGGTAATCCTATGTGATCTCGTTTGGACGGTAAACCTGTTGGTACAGTTAAACGCAGCACATGAATGAGGCATCTTTATTCTCGGCTACTGTCTAGACGCTATACCAGAGACGGTTGAAGAATCTCCACTTTGCCACATCCAATATGGCAGAGAGGATGACGTATGATTCTACGCAGAAGGCGGCGTCTATGTTTATATGTCTATGACTTCATGGTTGGCGGAATTCTCGCAATGCGGTGTGCGCATGATCAAAAGTGGAACGGGGTCTCGCTACCACAAGATAACGCACGATTTCATAAGACTCTTTACCGGCTGTCTGTGGTGTACAGTACGTTTGTAAATGTTATGCGCTCTTATCATCGTGGGAATTGATTATAGCTCTAAATAAATATTGAAGTTTTTTTAAAGAATCCGTATAACTTTATTTATACGCCTGTATACTACGTTTATTGAATCAAATCCGTATAAAATACGGACATTCCGTATAGGTTGACATGTATGTGGTGTAGTGGTTAGTACTGTCGCCTCATCGCAAGAAGGCTCTGGCTTTGAGCCCAGCGGCTGATGGGGGCCTTTCTGTGTGGAGTTTGCATGTTCTCCCCGTGTCAGCATGGGTTTCCTCCGGGTGCTCCGGTTTCCCCCACAGTCCAAAGACATACAGGTTAAGCTAAGTGGTGGCTCTAAACTGACCATGAGTGTGAATGGTTGTTTGTCTCTATGTGTCAGCCCTGTGATGACCTGGTGACTTGTCCAGGGTGTACCCCGCCGCTCACCCATAGTCAGCTGGGATAGGCTCCAGCTTGCCTGAGACCCTGTACAGGATAAGTGGCTACAGCTAATGGATGGAATTGAATGAGGTCTTTATGTGACACGTCTGGATGTGAACTGGTCTTAAAGGTGAACATTGTGTAAATCTTTACCTTGATTTTAGTTACTACTAGCTATTATTTTAGTAACTAAAATACTTCAAAACAAGCAAGGTGCTGTTTCTTTTGTGGACCAACATGTCACTTAACAAATAAAAGCTCTTACTCACTTGCTCCAGTGAAGCACTCATCATTTTTGCTCATATTATATTTGCTCATATAATTCTGCTTTGTTGTCATTATTAACAGCACGTGTGATGATTGCCAGTTTCTGATTGGTCATCTGCAGGCTGTTCACGTGCACTTGGTTTATTGGGTGTAATTTTCTCTCATAAAATGGAAGAGGACAATCAGTAATAATGTCATTGGTTAATTTAAATCACATTTTGAAATCATGATTTTAATATAGAGCCAAGTTTGGAAGGTACTGTGCTCCCAATCGGAGGGTACACCATGCAGCTTATTTGTGTTTCTCATGTTGCATATGAGTTTATAATGCAAGGAACAGCTTTAAAGCTGGTGAAAAACAAAGGGAATCGGTCAGTGAAACTGCTTGAATTAGTCTGTTCTCTGAAAAGCTATAGTTGCTGGGTTTAATGTTTGTGAAACACAGTCCTTATGAGTTGTGCACTTGGCTAGAGAGAAGGAAAAAAACTTGAGAAAGTAGTATACTATATGATCTCTGTATGTATGTATGTATGTATGTATGTATGTATGTATGTATGTATGTATGTGTTATTGCACTTTTATTATATTACAGCAGTCATCATATTGCGTCAGGCATGGTGATGTATTGCTTTTTGCCAAAACTGTCCCTTACAAGTGCATGCTAGCCTTTTGGACATGGATTCCCACATTGATCTTTAATACTTTTTCTTCATCTCAGGCAGTGCAATGATGAAATTCAAAAAGATGTAAAAACTATATTTAAGCTTCAGGTCATAGTCGAATATTTCCATGTGCAAAGAAACATGACCTGAAAATCAGAAAGCAGAGCATAAATTCTTTTGAACTGAGCACCCAAGTGTGTACGTTGGTGGCTGTGAATGATGCAAGTGCTGCAGATTCATTATTGTTCCTCAGTACTATATAAATAACTAATGTTTTGGTCCAGGTCTCTAGAGCTCAGAGGCTTCGGACTCATTGTAGTCAGTGTAGCATTTGCCTGTTATAGGAGGTTGTGTACTGTAAGCATTAACCAATTCAGGGCAAACATTCAGAGCATTCTTTCAACTTGACTCTATTTATCTTTATCCTTTCTTATCACTTTTTGTAACTCTTTAGTTCAACCCCTTTCTTCTCCTTGTTGCATATTATGGGTTAAACATTAAATAAATAAATAAAAATCTCACTTGTCTCATTAAATCTAAGCACTTGAATACTTAGAATGGCACACATTCCTGATTCCAATAGTCACAAGTAATTTTGGAGAGGCTTACAAAGGTTCAATCAAGTTTGCCATCGGCTTATTTCAAGTTAGATCTTTTAAATCAACAATGGGATGAGGGATAATAGTCCCTAAGCTCTTCAACCTAATGTGTTGGTGCCTACGCCAAAAAAATATGGCTCTTCAGAATACTTGTGAATGCTGAAAATGTGTACTGCAGTCAAATGGCAGTTTGATAAAGTGGTCGATTTTCAGGCCAATCACTGACATTTAATTCTTCTCTAAAAGTGCCAGGTTCTGCCAGTAAGGTATTCTCTCAAAATGAAAAACTGTGGCCAAGGCCTCATGGAACTCCCAGACAAATGAAGTGAGAGTGTATGCAAGAGAGTAAGTTAATAATAATGAAGCTGAATGCATACTAAGTTATGAAATGGATTTAGATACAATATACGGCACTGGGTTCAAGGATTGATGTTACTGCCTGCAGAAGCCCATAAATTTATCACATAAAAAGTAGTCAAAGTAAATCCACAGGCTTTAAAAACATGTCCAAGCTATGTAAAAATCCACATTTGTTTGGCGTACAGCACGCACAAAAGTATATTCAGAAACTGCATGATACATTCAGTGTAGTAAACTTGTAAGCACAAAGAGCCATGAAGCAAGTCATCAAGCTGTTCCTGTAAATTGTAGGAGATCAGGACACTTCGTCCAATGACCATTTCATCCAATGCCATTTCATCCAATAGTTGAGACATTTCGTCTAAAACCTTTTTCATACGCACTATCAATTATTTTATATGTGCGACAAGATCAAGCTATAAACAAACCATAATTCATTTAAGGGAGTGCATTAAGCACTATCAAAAGCACACAGACAAACAATCCAAAACGGCAGGCAATCTCATAAAAGTGAAACTAGCAAAAGGTCGGGCGAGGCACAAAGAGGCTAAATCAGGCAAAGACAAAAACAGAAACTAAGAACAGGAAACAGGATTGGAAACCCAGGGAATCTACACAGGAGAATAAGGCTCGGTAATGCGCACTGACGTGGTGTAATACTTCGCACTAAACATGCGTTTTCTCAGTCTTTATATAGGCACGCTGATGCCTCTTGATCATGTGCAGGTGAGCCTCATTAACAGCGCACGTGTGAGAGTCCACTCGGCGCGCACGCAGTCCGGAGTGCACCCGGGTGGACTCTCGCACACGTGCTGTTAATGAGGCTCACCTGCACATGATCAAGAGGCATCAGTGTGCCTATATAAAGACTGAGAAAATGCATGTTTTCTCATATCTGGATATCATATCTCATATCTCACACTTGCCAAGGATATCTGGCAAGTGCGAGTATAGATTTTCTATGTAATTTGGTCAAATAAAAACTCTCTCTCCTCACAAGTGCTCCAGCCAAACGCGCCCGAAGTTGACACCCGCTGATACCCATCATTGCCAGTTTCATTTTGCAAAAATGTGTTTTGCTGTGGTTAAATTCCATTGAGAATTCCTCCTTTTTTCGAACAAACAAATACCTGAAATATAAAATAATTGATAGTGCATTTGAAAAAAGGCTTTGGACAAAACGTCTTAACTATTGGACGAAATGGCATTGGATGAAATGACCTGTATCCAATTGTACAGTGGTGCTTGAAAGTTTGTGAACCCTTTAGAATTTTCTATATTTCTGCATAAATATGACCTAAAACATCATCAGATTTTCACACAAGTCCTAAACGTAGATAGTGATCCCTGTTCTTTAAATAAAACAGGGTGCCCACTCACACCTGATTGTCATCCCATTGATTGAAAACACCTGACTCTAATTTCACCTTCAAATTAACTGCTAATCCTAGAGGTTCGCATACTTTTGCCACTCAGGTATGTAATAATGGATCATTTTCCTCAATAAATAAACGACCAAGTATAATATTTTTTGTCTCATTTGTTTAACTGGGTTCTCTTTATTTACTTTTAGGACTTGTGTGAAAATCTGATGATGTTTTAGGTCATATTTATGCAGAAATATAGAAAATTCTAAAGGGTTCACAAACTGGTACTGGTAATAATACCTGTGCAATACTTACATGTGCAATACCACCTTTGTAATACACTTATGGTAACTATATATCTGCAAACCATTTAATTTATGCAAATTTGTTAAATTTTTTATCTCTAAATTTGTAGTTTATTTATTTATATATATATATATATATATATATATATATATATATATATATATATATATATATATATATATATATATATATATTAGTATACTTAATACTTATCTTAACTTTCAAGCACCACTGTAGATGCATGCTAAATGTTGTATGCGCTCCTCATTGTCTTGCATTGTTTATCTTTCCTGAGATAGGAAATCCTCAGTATCTGGTTCTCACTATGATGAACAAAAAAAGAGTTCATCTTGTACGATGGGGGCAGAAGAAGGGCTGCAGTAGATGGCTACAGTGAAAGCTCTCCTTGTTACAGAGCTCTCTAGTACATTGTATTTGTTTGATGGCTGTGTCCAAGTAACACACGCCTTTCTATTTATTGATCAGGTTTGAGGTTAAGACTCTTTTTGCCTCTTTGCACTCTGTTAAGAGGTGTGTTTATAAAATAAAGTCTATTGCCAGCAGGAAGGCTGGAGGGAATGTTATAGCAGTGCTAAGGAACCATAATGAATAACATAATAACAACAGTTGCTGCTTACTAACTGGTTACATTGATTTTTGTAAAGAAAAATTGCCATTCCTCAAACCTCACACAACCATCTATACACCATGGTAGATATGCAGATCTAATATCGATATATGTTTATGTACTTCCTCTCTGACATATTCAGTCTTCATTATATACTATAATAAATGCATAAATGGTTCCAGAACCACTCTGTTAATCAATCAGTCAGTTGGTTCTCCAATCCATAAAACAGAGTTTGGGGGTGGATTATTAAATATATCTGTTGAGAAGCCTATGCCTTTTAAAGTGTATGTAATGCCTTATTGTAATGCTTTAAAATGAATATATATCATTAGTAATGACCAAAATTAATTGATAAAGCAGGGGGAAATAATATTAATTATTTGTTATTTTATTATCAAGCACAAAACTATCGATAAATCGCAGATTCCAGATCCCGGAAAAAGGCAATCTTGCCTCGGGGCAAATCTCACATGATGTCACGCATGGAACCCTGGTTATCTGGGTCATTTCCATTCATCTGACTCTGTGCTTGTTTACTCACTAAAATCAAATATTGTTGTAGGAATCTTACAAAAATAACAATGGGAAAGCACTGCGTTGTGTTTGGATGTTCAAATTCATATACAACAGGACATTCAGCTCACGAATTTCTGAGAAATGACACTAATCTAAAGTAACAGTAGGTGAGGTCTGTGCAAACGAAGCAGGCAGATTTTGTGTCACCTACTAATAATAAATCTGATTCATCAAGTGTTCATCACCACCAGAACGACCACATGGGAATTACTGGAGCAAAAAGAAACCCATTTATTTAAAAAAATGACATTTGATCTGACATTTGGACAGTTCGTCAATTCCCCTATTATCTCTCACTCACACACACACACACACACACACACACACACACACACACACACACACACACAAAGTGCACCAGACGCAGGATTATGAGCAATGTTTACACGCTCAAGATATCCAATCTGATCATATCTGATGCACTTTAACAGGAAGAAAAAAATCATCATTAATTATTAACTGATGTGTTAAATGCTCTCAGATTGCAATAGTACAAGACTCGATTTATTTTAAGTTTTGTTCAGGAAAACATGATGAAAGGTAACCACCGCGTTCTGCACATCTCTGTATCTATCTATCTCTCCATCTTACGTGCTCTACAGAGGAAGATTGTCATGAACTGAGTGAACTGGCAGTTTCTTGTCTTGGGGGCTCGAAAAGATGACCATTTACTCTGGAATATACTTGATAATCATCTGCCCCTTCAGCCGACATATAAGAATCCCAATCACTATCAGAATTCTCTCCAAAACGTGATTCTATATCGAGACTGGTCTAACCACTGATGCGCACATGAACGAAATTGATGCCTGGATTGTTACATGTGTAACGTCACGCAGCCCTTTCAGGATCTTCCGGATGAGTCTTGGCAAATTCTGTGAAAATCGGCTGATCTTATTGATTTTCCATTAATTTATGGCCTTTTGGATCAGCTATGGTTCGAAAACACATGGTCAATCAACATAATAATTGTTGCTTTGTACAAGGAAAAAAATGGGGTTTAGAGGCATTATATTCACTTTAACAGTAACAGAGAGAGAGAGAGAGATGATTTGTGGCCCTGTATTCCATCTTTACATCATACACACACATACACTTTGGGCCAAAGATCGAAGGGGTAGACATGGATAAACATGATATCCTTTTTATAGGCACATTAATGCATTCAGTTTCTGCACCTTCCATGCTGTGTACCGTATGGGCTTGCATTAGGGTTAAATTGCTTTACACACATTCAGAGAAAGAGAGATGAGAAATTAAGCACATAGTTAGAAGATATGCTGAATGAACCCAGTTCCTCCAAGAGGGCACTGTGGTCTGATGTAAGTGGTGTGAAGTTTTTCTTCAGTAGCATGATTTCGAAAGGAAATCATCTACTTTTAAATTCCTAGAACATCAGTGCATTCAGAGTGTCTTTTTTTTTTTCCACACTGGCCTGAATGGCAAATTGCTGTGTATCAGCCAGGATCTTTCTACAGACACATAATTAGCATATTTAGGGTGAGAAACAAATTCAACAAGCTGCTCTTAACTTTATGCTAATTTGTCCCAGAGATACATCTTGAGCACGTGTTCCGGATATACAGTACATTACAGTGTGCCTTCTTATCTTAGAGCAGTCAGAGTGTTGTTTTTTTTCCACTTACAAATACTGAAGTATGTTTGGTTTAATTGAAGGTATTCAGCACACATTCACACCTCTGAATGCAACAGCATCCAAAGAGTCTGTAAAAAGCTTTTCTTTCATAATATACTGCACTATATTAACTAATGCACGCTCATACCTATGTATACTCTTTTTACATTTTACATTTCCATCATATTTTGTGCATTTTTTTCATCACACATCAAATGACACATTCATTTTTAGTTCCATCTCCTAAGAGATAAGTGTCATCTAAATATTGTTTCATCCCCTACTTTTTACATAACAGCATTCACATTCTTTCTCTGTAAATCACTTGCAAAATGCCTATTAACTGCACTTGCAAGTTTTCCAAGTGCATATGCTATGCACATTAGTAACAATTATTTGGGATTTTTGTAAATCAATGCCACTGTATGTCCAGACAGGTGCTAAAACAAAGGGGGGGACCTGGTGGCTCTTTGATGCTGTGGGGGAGTTTTGATGCAATGGATTGGGTTGACTGCATATCAGGGTTTTATTGTATACACATTCACTGGATATGAGCAATCGCATGCTCTGATTGACTACTCTACTACTAGGATATCAGCTCATATACCATGAGTAGTGAAAAACAAAATGGCGGCGCGTTTTTGCCGAACCAACTGAGGACGAAATAAAAATGCTACTTGAAAAAAAAAGAAATTTTAGCTATTCCTGGTTCTTTTAAATACTTGATAAAGCCACTGCCATTTTGTTTTTCTCTACTCACGGTATATGAGCTGATATCCTATAGTAGAGTAGCTAATCAGAGTGCACTATTGCTCATTTCCAGTGAATGTGTATAGAACATTTTTTTACATATATGAATGACACAAGTGTCCATCATCCATTATCTGTAACTGCTTATTCTGTGCAGGGTTGCAGGCAAGCTGGAGCCTATCCCAGTTGATTATGGGCGAGAAGTGGGGTACACCCTGGACAAGTCGCCAGATCATCACAGGGCTGACACATAGAGACAAACAATCATTCACACTCTCAGTCAATTTAGAGCCACCAATTAACCGAACCTGCAAGTCTTTGGACTGTGGGGGAAACCGGAGAACCTGTAGGAAACCCACACAGACACAGGAAGAACATGCAAACTCCACACAGAAAGGCCCTCATTGACCACTGGGCTTGAACCCAGAACCTTCTTGCTGTGAGGTGACAGTGCTAACCACTACACCACTGTGCCACCCTGACACGAGTGTTTTACTGAGAAATACGCCACTCTCATTTTTCATACGAGCTACATCCGGGACATGGAGAACCAAAACCGTGACATAAATCTCTATATGTCACTCGTGAGGTAATCGATGAATTTTGATAAATTTGGGTACTTTTTGTTTGTGACTGTGTCTATATAATAAAAAGAACATCATACATTGGCTTGAAGATATGAAGTTTATCTTCTCATGTTGAAAAGCTCATATTTGTAATATGAAATATATTGCGGATCAGAGTGACATGTTTCCCGATATTTCACTCCAATGACGTCACTCCAAGTGTTTTCCCACTGACTAGATGTGCATTGTCAAAATGGTGAACCGGTTCAAAGTTAAAATTATTTTGATTAACTTGCATATTTTTTGTGGCTGTGTCTAGATAATAAAAACATTACATGGTGGGTGACGATATGAAGTTTATCTTCTCGTGTTGGAAAATACATAATTAATTTGCTTCACTCACTCGTGAAATATACATTCAACACTTGAAGATAAACTTCATATCTTTGAGCTACCGTGTAATATTCTCTCTCTCTCTCTAATAAAAAAAAAAAAAAAATATATATATATATATATATATATATATATATATATATATATACACACACACACACACACACACACATATATAAACAACCGCAACTTGAAATATGCACTGTTTATTTGATTTAATGTGCGTTCCTTTGTTTTTATTACTATGAGAACATTACGATGACAGTTTGTGTATGTTAGAGAGAGTGTGATGGAGTCAAAGATGATGCAAATTTGAAAGGATTTTGAAATACTTTAGGTTAGCAAAGGTAAAGGAAAGCCTTGTTAAAAATGATAGTGTGCGTGTGTTAGAAAGTAGATTGTGAGGTGGGTTTTGTGGAAAACAGCTGACTTGGAAATGTGCAGTGTGCAACATTCCACAGCTCCTCTGCTGTTTATTAGAGCATCATTCAGTTTCTCAGCATGCTGATTTTCTTCCACACCGTCCCAAAATACACCAACAGCAGTGACCAGATTTCTGCCAGGGAATAAGCTCGGAGAAAAGCACCTAAGAAAAGTGCTTTCTAATTCATCATCTGTTGGCATTAGGTGAATAAATTCTCATCTCATTATCTCTAGCTGCTTTATCCTGTTCTACAGGGTCGCAGGCAAGCTAGAGCTTATCCCAGCTGACTACGGGCGAAAGGCGGGGTACACCCTGGACAAGCCATCAGGTCATCACAGGGCTGACACATAGGCACAGACAACCATTCACACCTATGGTCAATTTAGAGTCACCAGTTAACCTAACCTGCATGTCTTTGGACTGTGGGAGAAACCGGAGCACCCGGAGGAAACCCATGCGGACAACATGCAAACTCCACACAGAAGGGCCCTCGTCGGCCACAGGGCTCGAACCCAGACCTTCTTGCTGTGAGGCGACAGCGCTAACCACTACACCACCGTGCCGCCCTCCTTTGTCCTTATTTCTGTCATTTCCTAATTATCCCCCACCCAAACAAAGTTTGGTGGGGGATATAGAAACAGGTTCCGTCTGTCCGTCCGTCTGTCTGGTCACATTTTTGTTTCCAGGCCATATCTTTAAAACTACTGAAGATATCTTCATGAAACTTTGTATACATATCAAGCAACATGTGAACTGGTGCCTTGTGCTATTTTGGATTTTTGAAAAAAAAAGTATTTTTCAAATTTTTACATAAAAAATAGATTTTGACTTAGTTTCTAAGAACAATGTTCATTTCCGGAGCATATACAAAACTATTTGAAACTTGGTATACATGTTAATAAGGTGATGTAGATGTGCCTTTTCATACTAAGACATTTGAGAAATTAAAAAATTTTCACGTTTCTATGGAAACAATTTCAGGCTTAGGGATAGGTTTTTTTTCCGGAGCAGAACTTGAAAACTATGAGTGGTATGCTCTTGAAAGTTGGTATATGTTTTGATTTAAGCAGAGGTGGAAAGAGTACTAAAATATTATACTCAAGTACAAGTACTGTTACTCTGATGAAATTTTACTTAAGTACAAGTAAAGTTACCAGACAAAAAATCTACTCAAGTAAAAGTAAAAAGTAGATCATTTAAAATGTACTTTGAGTAAAAGTAAAACGTTACTTTTAACAATGGGTGTTTTCTGCCTCCATTGTGTTGTGCAAAAATGAAAAAGAAGAGGAAACAAGGATATATGTACATCTCAACCCAGATGTTTTATTTAAAGGAAGTGTATCAAATTGAATGCTTAGGATAATGCTGCATTAAAACTGAGACAAACAAAAAAGGTCAATACACACAGTCATGTCGTTTACATCGCCCTGACCACACACAAAGCATTGTACACGAAATATGAAAGTGAAATGTTGCACCGAAATCTCGTAGCTTGCCTGTGTGCACTGTGTGTTATTGAACAATTCAATTCAAACATTATTTGTTTTGCTTAGTATTCCTTTCTGGCCTGTTGAATGTAGAATGGTAGGAGGACTGATCACGTCAGGTTGGCGAGCTAACTTGCTTGCATGATTAGCCAACTGAATAACAGACTAGTTACCGTTATGTTACAGTACCAACAGGTTGCTACTTCAACATTAGCAATGCCATCCACTATTTTTGGAATATAACCAGCCTATTGTCGGTTTTACTATGGAAAG
The DNA here is from genome assembly GCF_027579695.1 of Neoarius graeffei. Taxonomy (NCBI): domain Eukaryota; kingdom Metazoa; phylum Chordata; class Actinopteri; order Siluriformes; family Ariidae; genus Neoarius; species Neoarius graeffei. The sequence goes on from NC_083575.1 coordinate 49,724,600, forward strand.
GAAACATTATGCCAATGACAATACTTACCTCAACATGCTTGCGCAGATTAGACGTCGAATTTTTGTATGCCGCAATGGTTGTCTTCTTGGGCACACATAATCTGCATTGCATAATGAAACTGTCACCCCTTTTCTCTACGAAGCTGAAGTGATCACGTATGTAGGGCCAGGGGTGCACTTCATTACTGGAAGAAATTGCGTTTTCTGCAGGGTCGTCCATCACAGGTTCCTCGGTCTCCTCCATGTCCGCAGGGGCGCTTTATCAACACCCGTGGCCCAGGGGCTAGGCCCCTCATAGGCTACCTGTCAACCCTACCCTTACCGTTGGCCAGGAAAACACTCTTATTTTATTTGCAATACGTGTCAAGCATTTACAGTGTAAGTGCGTAATTAGCCTAGAAGCCTACGATAGGTTACGTTTGGCTCAGCGTAGCTGCGCAAGGCCCACGCTCACATCGCTCAACACATCCGACCACAGAGGGAGAGAAGAACGTGCACATTATCATTACAGAGCCGGTTCTGATTATTACCACGGACAGGACAGTGATACTGCATAACTTTCACGCAGGGGCATGGCCAGAGATAACCACACAAGCGCGCGTGCGCGATAATGTAGACCTATGTGTAAACATAAAACACACACACCAACAGACAAGGCCTTTTAAAAAATAAAATACATAAAAATAGCTCGGCGGCATGAAAACAAACATTCACTGCAAGTCAAGGTACTTGGCTCGGCGGCCACATGAAATGTAAACACCATGGACAGCGGCCAAACTCATAACTCTACAGACCGAAATACACAAAACCGAGTCCTACTAGGGTCTATTTTACCGATCTATGTTCAAGCATCATGCAAGTCTTCCTTCTCCTTGAATAAGATCGTGCATTCAACTGCCTTTTTGACATGACTGCATCGAAATACCACTTGCAACAATATTTCACGCACTCCATCAAGAAAAAAGTTAAACATGATGAACACGGGCATACTGTTTTGAGCATACGATTTTTTAAAAAGAAACTAGCTACATCAAAGTCCTTCAATAAACCCATCCTTTAGCGCAAATGAGCTTAACCTAGTTCAAAGCATGACGCTAGCAGTAGCTGCATAAGGCAAAATCACGTGGGCCTTTCGTCAACAACAAGCCACGGCGGGCAAACATTAATAATCAAGTGTCCTTACCTTAAAACTTTGTCTTGACCACAGAACTTCTCAAGTATTTCACTTAAATCCACACGGGTTAACAACACACCCAACACAGCTAGCGAGAAATGTGGATCTGCGCTAGCTTTGTATTGCTATTCCCCTCAGTATGCTTACTCTGTCTGCTGCCCGAACTGTGAACATTATAGGCTACAATCTTTTCATCAATTTCTTCAGTAGATGCCGTTTTAGACATTTTATTATCCCCATAGAGATATGCTATTATACTAACAGGATTATAACCCATACGAAAAAAACAGTAAAGAACTTATAAGAATTTACCACTGTCTTAGTAGTAAATCCTTATAAATATAAGGATAAATCCTTATAAGGATTTATAAATAAATATATATGCCATGTATGATTTACTCCTGAAAGTGGCCCCTTTTGCATTTTCCTCATACAAATTTTTTATGAAAATCTAGTATGTATGAAGTGAACATTGTGCATGGTTTTTACAGATAATGTGTATGATGAATTACACCGTCTTTGTATGCTTCATGTAATGTTTGTAGTTTTAAATTATATTTTACAGTTTAAAATGTATATGCCTTTTATATGTAAATCCACACAAACATATATGTTTTTGTTTGAATTGTGGATGTATCGTAAAGGTATTCTATGATGGCTCTCTATGTTTTTTATATGTCAACATTACATTGACAGTAATTGGTTGACATTTTAAAAACATAGATAAACCTGAACAATTCATACAAAAAACCTCTTCTATTTTTACATTTATAGTAATTGATCAACATATAAAAACATCTATAAACCTAAAGAAGTCATACAATAAACCTGTCTTTTTCAGTAGGTTGACATATAAAAAACATAGAGAGCCATCATAGAATACCTTTATGATACATCCACAATTCAAACAAAAACATATATGTTTGTGTGGATTTACATATAAAAGGCATATACATTTTAAACTGTAAAATATAATTTAAAACTACAAACATTACATGAAGCATACAAAGACGGTGTAATTCATCATACACATTATCTGTAAAAACCATGCACAATGTTCACTTCATACATACTAGATTTTCATAAAAAATTTGTATGAGGAAAATGCAAAAGGGGCCACTTTCAGGAGTAAATCATACATGGCATATATATTTATTTATAAATCCTTATAAGGATTTATCCTTATATTTATAAGGATTTACTACTAAGACAGTGGTAAATTCGTATAAGTTCAAATCACACAACACGTATTCAAATCACAACTGATTTATTTTACTGTTGGACAGATCATAGCATATCTAGCCTAGCTGCACATAGCCTAGCTGCTGGTAGGCTGATAACTGATAAGTAGCTGATATTCTGAACAGATTGGTGATCCTTACCTTAAAAAAGTCTGTGACTTTAGGCAACGATTCTATCATTACCTGCATCTCTCTTTTTTTCCTTTTATGCGCCCCGCTAACATGTGAACGCTTCATCTTTCAAAGCCTCTAAATTTGTGTCTCTGTAGTCTGCAGTCTTTGGCGCGCTTTCGTGCGTGACGTTACATTTTGTTACATTTTATTCTGGTACAGTTGTGGATGTTCATTTCGCGAACCACATCCACCATGTCTCTTACAGCAGGATACTGTGCGCTCATTTATTTCTAACCTTATTTCTCTCTGTACATTAATGTAGGCCCACGATTCCGACAGTTTATTATTTTATTAATATTACAAGGCCCCTGATTGGCTGTGGCCCAGGGGCTTAAGCCCCCCCCCCAAAGCGCCGGTGCATGTCCGCCATCGTCTGTGTGAGACTCACGCGCGTGACAACTGTCCTTCCCGTGATTCATTTCCAGAACGCATTTCCCATTCTCCGTTTTAGCCTTTTTTTAAATTTTTTATTTATTTATTTTTTTACTCAGTAACGGTTGTGATGTAAAATGTACCGAAGTACACTACTTAAAAGAAAACATACTTAAGTAAAAGTAAAAGTACACTCTTTAAAAATTACTTGAAAAAGTATAAGTACACAAAAAAGCTACTCAAGTACAGTAACGTGAGTAATGTAATTCGTTACTTTCCACCTCTGGATTTAAGTAATGTATATGTGCCTTTTGATACTAAGAAATGTGAGAAATCTTAATTTTTAGCTCACCTGAACCAAAGGTCCAGTGGGCTTATGCCATGGGCTGCTGAGGTCAGTGTAAAGAGGTAGGTGAAATACGGCTGTGACAAACCAGATGCTCACGGATGTAAAATGAAAACAAGGCTTTAATGAGAGAAGGACAATCCGAAATCAATGTACAAAAGCCAGGCCAGGTCAAAACCGAGAAATGCACAACAGTAACAGGGGCTAAACAAATCGTAGTCAAAAAATAGGCGATAGTCAAAAATCCAGGAGTCAAGAGATATAGGCAATCAGAACACAAGGGCCAGGCAACTCATAGTCAGAAAAACTGGCAATAATTGAGAAACCAGGAATCAAGAGAGATAGGCAATCAAAACACAAGGGCTAAGCAAAACAGGAAAAAACTGAAAGGCAAAATGGGTCATATACAGAGAAACAGTCGATATACAGTAATAATGCTCAGTAGGCTTACAAGAAGTGAAGACAATACTGTGCAAAGGACAAGACAGACAAAGGGGTATAAATACAGACACAAACAAAAGGTACAGGTGATGGTGATTAGAATTCAGGCAAACCACTTCTACAAAGTGGTTCCGGATTGGTTGATGGAGTATATGTAATATTAGCTGATGAGTGAGGGGGATTATAGGAAATGGAGTCCTGAGAGTTGAGGCAGATAGAGGGTGAGCCCGGAAGTGTGACAGTAGGGTTGGTTTCCTGCAGCAGAACTTGAAAAATGTGACAAATAATATCTTGAAACTTGGTATATAGTTGGTATATAGGGTGGGGGATATAGATAGCTCTGTCTTCTTGTTACTTTTGTTTTCTTTTCTTATTCTTTATAATCTTATTCTTTTTCTTTATCAAGACCATCAAGAATCTGTGTCCTGTTCTGTGTTATCTTCTGTTTATTGGTATGCATCAGACCCACAACTGTTTCTTTTTTACCTTGATAATTATCATTATTGGCGGCACAGTGGTGTAATGGTTAGCACTGTTGCCTCACAGCAAGAAGGTTCTGGGTTCAAGCCCAGTGGCCGACAGGGGGCCTTTCTGTGTGGAGTTTGCATGTTCTGTCCATGTCTGTGTGGGTTTCCTCTGTGTGCTCCGGTTTCCCCCACAGTCCAAAGACATGCAGGTTAGGCTAATTGGTGGCTCTAAAGTGAGTGTGAATGGTTGTTTGTTTCTTTGTGTCAGCCCTGCAATGATCTGATGACTTGTCCAGGGTGTACCTCGCCCATTGTCAGCTGGGATAGGCTCCAGCTTGCCCATGACCCTGTACAGGATAAGTGGTTACAGATAATGGATGGAATTATCACTGAATTTGACAATGTGTAGTTTCAGAGTAGGTTAGTCTTTCATGTCTCTTTCTGTTCCTGCACATTCAGTTGTAATTCTGTAGAGATTTTCGGTCATTCATCATTAGTGAGCAGCTAGCCAGAATGGTTCAGCTTATAAGAGAATATTGCGTTATTCTGGTCATGTGAGAGTTTAAAAGCTTGTAAAAGCCTGTTGCAAACACAATCATGCTCTGGTTGTCACTCTGTCTTTGTTTTGAAGTGCTTGAGCTTTTGTTTGACCAGTAATTAGCTCCAAGGGAGTAGGATTTCCTTGTGTATTCTCCCCCAACCTCTCACTTTCCCTCACAACAACACAACCTCACACTTACAAGGACAAAGGAGCACTTATCCCCCTTTCACACTCACACGGAAAACCATTTATTTATTACTATTATGCTGTAATGGGGTGGCATGGTGGTGTAGTGGTTAGCACTGTCTCCTCACAGCAAGAAGGTTCTGGGTTTGAGCCCAGTGGCCGACAGGGGCCTTTCTGTGTGGAGTTTGCATGTTCTCCCTGTGTCTGCGTGGGTTTCCTCCGGGTGCTCCAGTTTCCCCCACAGCCCAAAGACATGCAGTTTAGGCTAATTGGTGGCTCTAAATTGACTGTAGGTGTGAATGTGAGTGTGAATGGTTATTTGTCTCTATGTGTCAGCCCTGTGATGATCTGGCAACTTGTCCAGGGTGTACCCTGCCTCTTGCCCATAGTCAGCTGGGCTAGGCTCCAGCTTGCCTGCCACCCTGCATAGGATAAGCAGCTACAGATAATGGATGGGTGGATGGATACTGTCATGGTATCATGTAGGAATGGGAGCAAAATGGTAAAGTTGAAATGTGAATCCATCACCTGACGTCCGAGTAACATTAACGATCATCTTTTGCCATGACTTCAATGGGAATTCAGACCATTGGATTAATGTGTTGTGAGCGGTCATAATGTTGCTGACAGTGACATAAATGATGATGCAGTGATACTGTGACAGAATTACTGGGAAAAGGAACTACAAGCAAATAAAATATTGGCAGGTATCGCTGGAAATCAGAAAGACACAGAATAAAAGAACTTTTAGCTGCTTGTGCCGAAGACAAAATTGCTTGGCAGAACTCTCAACAGAGATGTGATGCAGCTCGACTGGTGCCAGGTTGCTAACTAAGTAGCTAATGTCTCAGCTTGGCCTTTTCACAACAATATCGACTTGCAGCCTAATGAATTATATATCTTATCAGGTCTTACATGTTTCACACATCTCGTGAAGGTTCATGCTCCGTAGCATCCCATTAAATGCAGGTAGGTGGGAATACATGACACCTGTTGCTTTACCATTATGGGCATGGAATGAAACTTTTTTTTATTTTCCCACGTTGTTTTTATCTGATAAAGTAACAGGTTTTGTATTTGAAAGTGGCTCTAGTAGCCTGTGGATCTTCTTATGCTGTAAGACATCTCTCTCTCTCTCTCTCTCTCTCTCTCTCTCTCTCTCTCTCTCTCTCTCCCAAACACAATTTTTTAACTTTTGTAACACCAGAGGCAATTCTAGAGTTTGTTGTGGCCCCAAGCAAAAATTTCCAGGGGGCCCTTCTGACCAGTGTTCATCACCAATATGTTATAAATAATCTGATACCAACAAAAAATGTATGAAACCAAAGTTTTTTAAATTCCAAATGTGAAAATACAATGGTAAAGAACACTAAAAACAATAAAAGAAACAAAATAAATAAGCCCTCGGGCCCCGACTCTCAGGGGGCCCCTGGGCCAGGGGGCCCCAAGCAGTTGCCTGCCTTGCCTGTTCACAAGCTGCGCATCTGGTAACACACACATGGAAGATACAGTGGATTTTGTAATGTGAAAAAAAATGCCAAATTTATTCTCCCCCCCCAAAAAAAAAAAAAATCAGTAAACATTTTCCAGCAAAATTCAAGTGAAAAAAGTGTTTCCCTATTTTAGTGGGGAAAAAAAAGCAAACAACTTACAATCACCTGGTTGCCCACATGTATACACATTGTAATTGCCATTCCAAAACAATGATAATTTTTTTTTGAAGCCATTCATTTGTTGGCTTATATTTGTTCTTTGTATCATTATCGTGCTGGAAGATGATTTTTTTCTTCATCCTCATCTGTTTTAATAAAGGCCTGCAGGCTTTGTGCCAAAATAGATTGGTATTTGGAGTTAACCATGAGTCCCTCTATTCTGACTATTTTGAGTCACATACAAATTTTGCCACATGATTTGGGGTGATTTAGATGTGCATTGATTGATTGATTTGATTGATTGACTGTGTGACAGGGCTTCTGTCTAGCCACCCTACCCCACAGCCCAGACATAAAAAGAATATGAGAGGTCATTGTGACATACAGGGAGTGGCCATTACTTGCCAGATGTTCCTGCAGTTCTTTTAATGTTGCCTGAGGATTCTTGGCAGCCTCCCTGATCATTTTTTTTTTGTCTTGTTCTTTCATCAGTTTTGGAGGGACATTCTGTTCTTGGTAATGTGGCTCCACATTTTATCCATTTGTTGATGATGGTTTTCATGGTGTTCCATGGTACATCTATTCATCCATCCATTATCTGTAGCCGCTTATCCTGTTCTACAGGGTCGCAGGCAAGCTGGAGCCTATCCCAGCTGACTATGGGCGAGAGGCGGGGTACACCCTGGACAAGTCGCGAGATTATCGCAGGCCTGACAATGGTACATCTAATGTTTTGTAAATTTTTTGTAGTCCTCTCTGGATTGATTCCTTTTGATTACGAGATCAACTACAAGCTTTGTAAGCTCTTCACTGACCATGGCTTCAGCAGTGAGATGAAACCAAGATGAGGTCTGGAAAATCCTACAGAAACAGCTGAGCTTTACTTTGGGTAAATCAGGATCATTTATGGACGACAGGCGTATGATAATTACTTCTGAGCATGAGTAAAACATGATTTTTTTTTTCTGAGCACAGTCACATGACTCATTATAAAAGGGTGTGCACACATGTGCATTACCTTTTTTGTGCTTAAAATGATTGTTTTCACTTGAACTTTGTTGGTAGCTGTATCACATTAAAGATGCAAAACAATCTAACATTTCTTTAGATTCATTTTTTCATCAGAAAACCTTGCAATTTAAAAAAGGGTGTCTATATATTTTTATAATATCAACTGTACCTAGTATATGTAATAAGAACCTTACACCTAATTATAAATCAAACCCTCACGTTAACCTCGTTTGCCACAAAGAAATTATTCTACTCTTTTAGTTACAAAAACAAACAACAAAATACCACAGCATTTATAAAATGTGCTTATGTTGCCAGGACTATCTTGCAGGATATGACAGTATACCCCTGTCGTTGTTGTTGTTGTTTTTTTTCCTGTTCATTGGATTTTTTAAAATGGTTTTCCTACATAAACAGGACATTTTGGTCCTCACACACACACACACACACACACACACACACTGTTTCAAACACTCTTTAATTCTGAATATACTCAAAATCACTTTAGATTTAGGATATTACTTATAGCAAGGTGACACGGTGGTGTAGTGGTTAGCACTGTTGCCTCACAGCAAGAAGGTTCTGGGTTTGAGCCCAGTGGCCGACGGGGGCCTTTCTGTGTGGAGTTTGCATGTTCTCCCTGTGTCTGCGTGGGTTTCCTCCGGGTGCCGCGGTTTCCCCCCACAGTCCAAAGACATGCAGGTTAGGCTAATTGGTGGCTCTAAATTGACTGTAGGTGTGAATGTGAGTGTGAATGGTTGTTTGTCTCTATGTGTCAACCCTGTGATGACCTGGTGACTTGTCCAGGGTGTACCCCGCCTTTCGCCCATAGTCAGCTGGGATAGGCTCCAGCTTGCCTATGATCCTACACAGGATAAGCGGCTACAGATAATGGATGGATGGATATTACTTATAGCTAGACTGGTGCATGTTTCACAACATCCTGTTCTACTGTAATTCTAATAACCATTTAAATTTAGTAACATTTAATGGAATTATTGCTTAAAATGATCAAGAGTACAGAGAAGCATTCAACTTGGAAAATTAGCTCCATTATTTTCTGTGCTCTTCTGCAGCTAATCTGCATGCAGAAATGCATTCATCTTTGAAGGGCACTTTAAATATCAAAGAGCTGTCTTTACTTTTTTTATTTTCGAAGAAGATGCGTTTTGGATTCCAGTTTGACCTCTGTGAAGAAAATTCTTGTAATTGCTCACAGTAGCCCCAGATGCTTAAATGCATATAGATATATGTAAGAAGGGGGGAAAAGATTTAATAAAAAGCTTAATATAGTACTATGCAGTATCCTCAGATGAGGGAACAGCTATAGATTTTTTGCAGAGTTCACACTGAGTTAAAACCTCCATCAGTCACTCAGTCATACACTGACACATATTTGTGATTAGTCATCAGTAGGTCGAGTAGGAGATGTTTTCTAGTGCACCTAATTGGTGATAATCTCACACTGACTCCTGCATTCAGAACAGTATGATGGCATGCAGGCTTGTAGTACTCGAGTCCGACTCGTGCCCTAATTTTAAGGACTCGTGACTTGACTTGGACTTGATCTCTGATGACTCGGACTTGGACTCAGACTCATGCATTAACTGCATTTGGACTCATAAATTGGAGAAGAGGACTCTGATTTTTTCTTTATTTTTGTAACATGCTATAATTTGGCATATTTATATTTATATCTACATTAATTTTTATACTAATTTCGTGCAAGAGAATGCATATTCACCTGTTCATACATCATGTTCAGGAACAAACTAATGTTAATGATGCTAAAATGCCTGGAGAGAATGCCCCTAGGATTATCTGCTTTGCTAAAACAGACTTCTTCTGCAGTGGGGAAAAAATGCACTGCTATGTGTTCCATATGTATAAGAACTATCGAGGAGACGATGGGGACAACCTCAAACTTCAATCGTCATTTGGCAAGACTACACCCAGAGAAGTAAATGACACGCTATGTTCATTGCCCTGTTGATAGCGGGGCTTGCTTGCTGACTGATGAACTAGCTAGTGTTAACCCTCTCTCATGTTATTTGCCCTGTTGATAGCAGGGCTTGTGTCAGACTCAACTTGGATCAGTAGTGGACTCGACTTGAATCAATAGTGGACTCGACTCGGACTCAACTCAAAGTTTTACTTAATGACTTGGACTTGAGACTGAACTCGGACTTGAGGTTTAGTGACTGGACTACAACACTGATGGCATGTCTTTAATCCTGTCGCACTACACACATACTTTGACTGCAGTGGCGGCTGCTGTTTTTTAAAACAGGGGAAGCCCATTTTACGCATTCATCATAAAACCTGTAGGCTGGATATCAAAGCATAGAAAGGTGTGCCCCATTAGCATAGTGAACTAGACAACCCTACCTAGTGGCAGAAAGTATTTTTGCTTGTACATTTCATGTTATAGTCTGGCTTGCCAGGCTAGTGCCTCATATCCTTAATCAAAAATATCAAACATCCAAAAATCACTGGCTATTCAACGAAGAGCCTTGAACATCATACCCTGATATGCAACACAGAGTCTTTAACACAACACCCAGCTGTGCAACACATCCTTGAACATCTTCTGCAACACAGTCTGGAAATTCATAACCAGGTAGGCTATGCAACACACAGAACCTTGAATATTATACCCAGGTATAACCTATAACACAGAGCCCACCATTCTCTTAACATTACTGAACAATATACACACTTCAGATTCATGAACATGAACACTATTTATACACAAATTCTGCCCTCCGCTCCTTTTCCAGAAAATGGTCTGTGACCCTGTCATATCAGCTGGTTGTGCTTTCCAGAGACTTCACCAATTTCTGTTAGCAGCTAGCACTGCAGATCCCAATAAGGCTCAAGCTAGCCTACAACCAGATTGAACTACAAATGAAATAAACGAGTGAATTCACGAATGATCAAACTGATAGAATGGATGAAAGTTAACGGAGCACAACGAGTAATATTTACATTTATTTACAGAGTAATGTACAGAGACATCAATAAGAAGAACCGTTTATATGAAAAGAAATTCGGACAGCACTTTGGCACACGACTACACTTTCTCGACATCCGCTAGGGACTGACTGATCATACTTCCGTGTTCCTCGCCGAAGTACCGCCCTCCTCATGTCTTTCAAACACTACCTCCAATAATCCTTTATCAGCCCGGCTTCTTGCACTTCCCACTGTCTCGTTTAGTCCCAGAGAAGCCCGGCTTCCCTGGAAGTGACGATTTTGTTGATTTTAACCAATAACAACTAGCCGAAATTGGCTGTTCAGAGCCGTCTCGTAGACTGCAACGGATGCCCGGCTGCCAGTCAGTGTTGCTAGATACTGCTGACGTTTTCCATCCCAAAATATGTTCAAAACCCGCCAAAATGCATTTAAAACCGCCCAATCTGGCAACACTGCTGCCAGTGCATAGAGCCCATTGAAATAAGAAAGGTTACAGCCTGGCAGCAAAGGTGATTCTCGTAGCGAACTGCAAGTTCGTCAGACATCACTCAAATAAGTTACAGGATAGTTATGAACATAAATACAATCTTGGGCATATATTATGTTATGCAAGTTATTGTTTTAATGAGAATTCAACTTCGTAGATGCCGCAGTTTGGGGAGAGAATTTTAGGGGAAGCTCGGCTTCCCTTGTTGTCTCTGAGAAATCGCCCCTGTTTGACTGTGACCATCAGAGAAAATCCTCCACTCCTGATCTCACACACAAAAACAATATGGCAAGCTTGGGAGACACAGGAAGAGACACGCAATCTACGTTTCCATCCATTATCTGTAGCCACTTATCCTGTCCTACAGGGTTGCAGGCAAGCTGGAGCCTATCCCAGCTGACTATGGGTGAGAGCCGGGGTACACCCTGGACAAGTCACCAGGGGCCTCATGTACAAAGACCTGCGTGGATTTCCCACTAAATATGTGCGCACGTCAAAATCGGGAAATTTGCGTACGACCAAAAAAATCCGGATGTATCAATCAGTGCGTACGAAGGTTTCCACGCACTCTCCTGTTGTACATCCCAATCAACGTGGAATTCGGCGCACATGCACGAGCCCCGTTCCCCGCCCCGTCTCCTCCCTCAATTATTCCACACTGAATATGTTAATTAGTATAAATAGACCTGCAGTAAGGCCCGCGTTAGGTAAAAGACATGGCAACTTTTACTAACGCGTTAATGTTAATTAAATGTTAGAAATCTCACGTTAATCAAATTAACATTTAACATTTATTATTAAAATTTAACATTAACATTTATTCGCGTTAATCCCTGCCTTTAGCACAGTGTAATAGAATTCACATACATCACTTAATTGTTCTGTCACCTCCAATTAAAGTGATGTTCAAAGTGCATGCTATGAGACATGCAACGGTCACTGATTGTATGCCACTGAATGTGAATGTAGCCTATACCAAGATAACGGTATGATTCGCATCGTCCGCAGTGCCTGCGCCACAATGAGTGTCTATTTGAGTTACATGGGTTTTGAAAACAAAAAAACACCTTTAGTGCTCTAATGTGTACATTTTTTCAGGGACACCCTGTATTTGAGGAAATGTCTTCCTCTCTTAGTAGGCCCAATATTCCTAGCCACATGTAACCAGAAATAAAACATGTGCACATATTTTCCACAATAGGATTTTAATGACAAATGTATTCTAACAGGGTGCCAGGGAACAACAGGAGGCCCCCAGTCCATCCCACCCGAGCAGGAAGAGGACCCCCAGCCGAGCAGATCCAGCGTCACTGTCACCTGCCCCCCTTCTCCACCACCTGCCCCTGTCGCCGGGTCCACAGGCCAGGTGCTGACGCGCGCGGTCCTTGAGTCGCAGGGGGAAATTTTAAAGGGGATAGAGGCGATTAACGACAACCTCGAGGGAATCCGCGAGGAATTGAAGGAACTGAATAACACATTAAAAGAATATCTTAAAAAATGAATGGTGTCCTGTCTGTCCTTACCTTTTCACACTGTGGCTATTAAGCGCTGCCGGGTTTGTATGCCATGTCGCTGTGGCACCTCGTTGTGAGGCCCAGGGTCTGGGTCCTCCGGCAGGTCTCGCTCCATTATTGGCACGCCGTGCCGCTGCACTACATTGTGTAACACGCCACACACCGCGGTTGTGTCTGATTTGTACGCACTTGGAAATCGTTTCATATATTGATCTTGGTAATTATGTGATAAGGCTACCCCACGCAACATCAACTAATAATATTTCAGTCTGACACCTCGCGGCAAATGCGCGAGGAAGATCTATTAAGCTAGCTGCAATGCATGGTCCTGCATGTGCATTCTTTAATTTAATTAATTAACCAATAGTCAATGGGAATAATATCGAAATGATATTGCTGGGGTTTCTCATTTCCCGTAATTACAATATGGAAGGGATGGTTGATGGATCTGTTGGCATTTACCCAACAGTCTCGCATTATGTGTCTCGACAATGTCGTATGACTGACATACATTTCAATTCACGCATCCTGATGTTCCGATGCATTTTTGGATGCCTCTTATCGCCATGTCATGACTCTTGACCGAGTAGGCCTAAATGTAGTTGCGTTGCTCTGCCTCTAAGTGTCGCCAAGTACCAAGATGCACCAGAAATGTGCGTACGCCAGCCATGAGGTTTGCGTAGAGTACCGCACTTTTCCACACCAAGTCAATCTTTGTACATACGAATGTTTGCGCAGAAAGTGACGTACGTAGCTTTTTTGTGTGTACGCAAGCTTTGTACATGAGGCCCCAGGTCATCGCAGGGCTGACACATAGACACAAACAACCATTCACATTCACACCTACAGTCAATTTAGAGCCACCAATTAACCTAACCTGCATATCTTTGGACTGCGGGGGAAACCAGAGCACCCGGAGGAAACCCACGCAGACACGGGGAGAACATGCAAACTCCACACAGAAAGGCCCTCACCTGCTGCTGGGCTTGAATCCAGGACCTTCTTGCTGTGAGGCAACAGTGCTAACCACTACACCACCGTGCTGCCCTGCAAGCTACATCTCTAGAGTCTGAAACTTGTAACAAATTTGAGTTGTCACATGGAGACAGAAAAATTGGACTTATGGATGAGGTCTACATTGTTTTTTGTTTAAAAAACTGTGATTGTTTGAGTTTTTCTCCTAACATATGTTAAGTAAGTTGTCTTCTTTATCTGTCCCTGTGCCTCTGTTTTCTTAGCTGTTATCTCCGGGCCCCCAGTATGGCCAAAGTGAGTAATAATTCACAGGACAACAGTGAAAGGAAAAGGGCAGAGAGGAAGTAAAGAAGGTGAATCCAACTATATGCGTTCACTTCTTTTACCTCTGGAGTGAGGAGCCCAAAGTCACTCTTTGACAATTTAGATATGCAAAACATATAAATGTGTTCAGCTGTTCCAGACAAAGTCATCTTCAGAAAATAGGTGTTCTTTGATTTCAAAACCACTTTGTGTCGGGCCTCTGCAGCCCACCAGATGGCACCCAGGACTGAGAGGTGTGAGTTAATTTCAAAGTCAAGCTTCATTGTCTCAGACTGGAATCAGTCCATTTTTAACTGCTCCTTTCACCAGTTTCCAAGAGCTATTGAAGGATTCTGTGCAAACTTTCAATCGCATCTTTTTAAATGAACACTTCTCATAGCCACTGAGCTATTTATAATACATCTGATGAATAAAGGTATTTTTGCTCAGGAAATATTGCACTACCAATTTCCCAGTAATTCCATCTGTAAAATACTCTTAGTTTTCAACACTCAAAGTTAGCATTATATTTTAGACAAATATTTCACAGCTTTACCTACTGGAACAATTCAAAATTCATTCGAAATTGAACCAGTGAATTTTGACATCTAAGGAAGAATACACAGTAGCTTGAAATGCACAGTGTATAAAAAGTCCACTTGAACCAGAACACATGTACACTTGCACATTCATTTAATCAGCCACGTTTATGGCAGCAGTGCAATGCAAAAAACATTGCAATTACAGGTCAGGAACTTCAGTTAATGTTCACATCAAACATCAGAATGGGGGAAAACTGTGATCTCTGTGAATTAAACAATGATGTGGATGTTGGTGCCAGATGGGCTGGTTTGAGTATTTCAGCAACTGCTGATCTCCTGGGGGTTTCACACACAGCAGTCGCTAGAGTTTACATCGATTGTTGCAAAAAACAAAAACACATTAAGGTAGCAACAGATTTGTGGGTGGAAACACCTCAGTGATAAGCAAGATCAGAGGAAAATGGCCAGACTGGTTCAAGCTGCCAGGAACGATACAGTAGCTCCAATAAGTAGCTCTCTTGACAACCATAGTGAGCAGAAAAGCATCTCAGCAGGCACAAAACATTAAACTTTGGGGGAGATGGTCTACAACAGCAGAAGACCAAATTGGGTTTCACTCCTGCCAGCCAAGAACAGGAATCTGGGGCTATCATGGGCACAGACACTCCCAAACTGGACATTGAAATATTTCTCTTTGGTGTCCACTATGGGTGGTTCTCAAGCATATCAGAGAAGGCAAGTGAGTCCAAACTTGATCCAAATAGTGTCCTAAGCTTGATGATCCTCCAGTAAAAGTGTCTGATTATCCACCAATACAGACAGTGGCCATTCTGCTCCTTTCTTTTATAATGTGTCATTACAGTACAATGTTTGAGTCACAATTATTTTCAAAAACATTGTATGATCCCCAAAATGTATTGTATAAATATAGCCTATGTTCAATGAAAAACATGTGGTCTATAGCTATACCAGCTATTACTTGCAAAGTAGTGTGAATTACATTGTATAGCTATTTGAGGTGGGGCGGCACAGTGGTGTAGTGGTTAATGCTGTCGCTTCACAGCAAGAAGGTCCGGGTTCGAGCCCCGTGGCCGACGAGGGCCTTTCTGTGCGGAGTTTGCATGTTCTCCCCGTGTCTGCATGGGTTTCTTCCGGGTGCTCCGGTTTCTCCCTCAGGGAACCCGCCCAAAGGGATCAATAAAGTTTTATCTAATCTAATCTAATCTAATCTAATCTAATCTAATCTAATCAAACATTTGGTGGTCATCTGTTGGCAGAAAAAAAAAAAAAACCTTCCCAGTTGTTGTATTTCTGCTTTCGGAATTTGAAGTCCAAAGCAGCAAATATCACCTTCAGGGTAAGAAAAGCTGCTTAAATTTGTAACTGTGGTTCTGCATTCATCATAACACTGGGGGGTCGGAGGGTGGTGCTCTCTAACCCCCTCCAACTTGCCAACCTAAGCTTATTGGTATTGGTAAGGCCACATCACCATGTTGAATTTATACTTCTTTCCTTTTTCAATAAATATTTGTTGTGTTGATTTTACTGCTCTTGTGAAAGTTTTTTGGAAAGTTCTGGAAGTTTTTGGTTTGGCTGATCATACTGCTGTATTAAGTCTTTTGATTCCATTGCCAATCTTTTGTGCATGATTTCACTGAGTAAATTTATCTTGAGCACACATTTATCTTTTGAATTAAACATTAAGAGCAGAGATCAGCCTAATTACAAGTATCACAAGGGGCTGTATTGGGAATTTCTAAACAGTGATTATGTGAACAAAGCAATTAAAACAAAGCTTCAAAACATTTACTAATGATTTTTTGATTACAAGTGATACAGAAATATACTTAACAGTTATTCCACTCAATTTCATCGTACATGGTTTATAGCCAACTCGGTGCTATGCAACCTCATCGGCTATCAGCTCATATACAACTCTATTGAGTGGAATAACTGTTTTATTCTCCCACATTCACTGGATTTTGAGAAACAGAGCATTTTTATTTTTTGCAAATTCGATAAATAAAAACTTTATACAAAATGTCCGACAAAATCATTTCCACTTAGAAAGTAAACAAACCGGCGAAATGACAGTAGCAATTTGTGAAAAATGCTATAATAATAATTATTGAAAAATAAAAAAAGACATGTTCTGACCATCAAATACTTTCATTCCATATTTTGTTGCTTTTTTGTATTTTTGGGGATTTTGTTTTCGAGTAGTTTTTATTTTATCCTTGGTTGGTTTGGCAACACACTCTGCCATTTTGTGTTTCTCTAATCACAGTATATGATCTGATATCCTACTAGTAGAGTAGCCAATCAGAGCACGCGATTGCTCATATCCAGTGAATGTGGATAGAATATATATCATGTCTATATCATTAAAGAAGGAGTTTGTCATATTTAATACTTCCCTTTTTAAGCGTTATCACTTCAGTACATATCTTCCTGGAGCCTCTGAAGTTTACAAGTTGGAAAAAGAGCACCTGTTTGGAAAATGCCTAACAGATTCCAGTCCTGTCATCTTCACAGTCCATGGCCTAATAGTCTCTCTAGAGTATTTGTGCCTCTGGTAGAAAAAGTAATCATCATCTGCAGCAGTCCAAGACATGGCTGCTGGTGAGTGTGTGTGTCTGAGATTCTCTCTCTCTCTCTCTCTCTCTGTCTGTCTCTCTGTGTGTGTGCATACGCATGCACACATGTCTGAGGGGTAGCAGCTGTGTTCCTTGGACAGAAGAAAGTTAGAGGTCTGATGAGAGTTGAAGGGTTTGATGAGAGGCTAAGAGGACTGGTACTAAGGTCAAGGTTGATGCAGTATATGTTCATCTGTGTCCAGGGAGGTGATTGTTTCCAGGTTCACAGATTGTGCATGGTTTTACTGATCAGTTCCTCAGGACAGACCAACACAATGGTGTAACAGCAGTAAGATAATAAACATACAGTGGTGTTTTAAAGTTTGTGAACCCTTTAGAATTTTCTATATTTCTGCATAAATATGACCTAAAACATTATCAGATTTTCACACAAGTCCTAAAAGTAGATAAAGAGAATCCAGTTAAACAAACAAAACAACAATATTATACTTGGTCATTTATTTATTGAGGAAAATGATCCAATATTACATATCTGTGAGTGGCAAAAGTATGTGAGCCTTTGCTTTCAGTATCTGGTGTGACCCCCTTGTGCAGCAATAACTGCAACTAAACATTTCCGGTAACTGTTGATCAGTCCTGCACAGCGGCTTGGAGGAATTTTAGCTCATTCCTCCATCCAGAACAGCTTCAACTCTGGGATGTTGGTGGGTTTCCTCACATGAACTGCTTGCTTCAGGTCCTTCCACAACATTTTGATTGGATTAAGGTCAGGACTTTGACTTGGCCATTTCAAAACATCAACTTTATTCTTCTTGAACCATTCTTTGGTAGAACGACTTGTGTGCTTAGGGTCATTGTCTTGCTGCATGACCCACCTTCTCTTGAGATTCAGTTCATGGACAGATGTCCTGACATTTTCCTTCAGATTTCGCTGGCATAATTCAGAATTAATTGTTCCATCAACGATGGCAAGCCGTCCTGGGCCAGGTGCAGCTAAACAGGCCAAAACCATGATACTACCACCACCATGATTCACAGATGGGATAAGGTTCTTATGCTGGAATGCAGTGTTTTCCTTTCTCCAAACATAGCGCTTCTCATTTAAACCAAAAAGTTCTATTTTCGTCTCATCCATCCACAAAACATTTTTCCAATAGCCTTCTGGCTTGTCCACATGATCTTTAGCAAACTGCAGATGAGCAGCAATGTTCTTTTTGGAGAGCAGTGGCTTTCTCCTTGCAACCCTGCCATGCACACCATTGTTGTTCAGTGTTCTCCTGATGGTGGACTCATGAACATTAATATTAGCCAAAGTGAAAGAGGCCTTCAGTTGCTTAGAAGTTACCCTGGGGTCCTTTGTGACCTCGCCAACTATTACACGTCTTGCTCTTGGAGTGATCTCTGTTGGTCGACCACTCCTGGGGAGGGTTACAGCGGTCTTGAATTTCCTCCATTTGTACACAATCTGTCTGACTGTGGATTGGTGGAGTCCAAACTCTTCAGAGATGGTTTTGTAACCTTTTCCAGCCTGATGAGCATCAACAACGCTTTTTCTGAAGTCCTCAGAAATCTTCTTTGTTCGTGCCATGATACACTTCCACAAACATGTGTTGTGAAGATCAGACTTTGATAGATCCCCGTTCTTTAAATAAAATAGGGTGCCCACTCACACCTGATTGTCATCCCATTGATTGAAAATACCTGACTCTAATTTCACCTTCAAATTAACTGCTAATCCTAGAAAACACCTGACTCTAATTTCACCTTCAAATTAACTGCTAATCCTAGAGGTTAGTATTTTTGTCTCATTTGTTTAATTGGGTTCTCTTTATCTACTTTTAGGACTTGCATGAAAATCTGATGATGTTTTAGGTCATATTTATGCAGAAATATAGAAAATTCTAAAGGGTTCACAAATTTTCATGCACCACTGTATAACACTTCTGAGAGCCAACAGACATGGTAATGTGCCAATTTGATATATGTATGTAATAGTATGTATGATAATGAGGAAACCTGACAGTGAAACATTTTGCAAATCTGATGAAAAACATGGTTCTGATTTTGCAGTTGCTTGGGATATGCAGAAATATCTACAAGTGAAATACTGTAGTAAACACCACCTACTGACATTTAGAGAATTTTACTTGCAAGTGGAAAAAAAAATTATGGAAGCCAAGGAAACCTGATGCGAGAGATTTATTTTCGGAAATATCTGGCATGAAAGAATAAACGTTTTACACAAATCCTGATGCTGATGGCAAATATACACACAGTATTTTGGTAATTTCACAAGATATAAATAGCAAAATATTAAATTCCTCAAACAGCAGTGATTGCAAATACAAATAATACTGTAATAACAGAAAATCAGGGGAACACGTTTCATATATATATAAAATCAGGTTTGATCTCTTTTGCTCTTTATCCAAAAGCTTTACATGCTACATGCCTTGAAAAGGCAATATTGAGTTTCTTGTTGCAAGAATCTGTGCAAAGGAGAAATTTTGTTTTAATCATTTCTTCATGGCTCCTAGCAAGTTGAATCTGATGAAAAGTCTGTGCCCTAGAGAAGGCTGTTTGTCTCTGCATGTGTTAAGCAGGAGGCATGCTGACAATCACTACTGTGTTCATGGTGTGGCATTTTAATTTTACCAGAAAAGCTTTTCATTATTTGCCCAGTAGTAATAAAATGACTAGTTTTTTTTTTTGTTTTGATTAATATTATTTTACTGTCTTGCTTACATGCACTGAACATGTGTGTGTGTGTGTGTGTGTGTGTGTGTGTGTGTGTGTGTGTGTGTGTGTGCGTGCACGTGTGATTGTGGATATAGTTGCTGAGTCATTGGCTCAGGCTAGAGTCAACATCCCATCTTGTTCTCCTTGCATGAGGAAAGTCATTTTCACAGCTCATTTAAGCTGACACTGTATACAGACATTGCCGGATGGTTTTAACAGATCGAATGATTTTGTTAAATCATTTGTTAAAGAGCTACAGCACTTTGGTTGAAATGATCTGCTAAAACAGGTATAGTTGCATTGAATATGCAGTACATTTATTATCATTCAGTACTATTAGTAGAATCAATCATTATCCATCACTCTTCTTCAAATCATCATTTATCAAAAATAATTTTTTAAACCCCCCCACACACACACAAGTTCCATTAAGTTAAATACTCAGGCAACAGTGAGAGCAGGAGCTGTATGAAGTCTGTGTGGCAGAGACTCCTTCAAAGGAAAATTAAGCTACACTTTGTCGTGCCTGTGTCAGTGGAACACTAAAGTATTATATACATATTATATCCATATTATACACACATGAAGATAAATCTTGTTTAGTTATATCTTCTTCAAACGCCTTTATGCCATTATGCCTGGTCTGAAAGCCACAGAAGAGTTTTGGAAAGTTTTTGTACCTGATAGAAATTCCTTGATCTCTGTTTTGTTTTTCTTTCTTTCTTTCTTTCTTTCTTTCTTTCTTTCTTTCTTTCTTTCTTTCTTTTTCTTTTTCTTTTTGGCATTTTAATATTTTATTTCTACTATTGTTTAATTCTTATTATTTTCTTTTAATTCTTTTAATTCTTTTAATTAATTATTTTAGAATAAAGATAAAATTATTTTATGTAATTTTATTTCTCTATTGTTTACTGTTTTTGTTTTTACTTCTGTAAAGCACATTGAACTGCCATTGTGTATGAAATGTGCTATATAAATAAACTTGCCTTGCCTTGCCTTGCCTTGCCTTGCCTTGTCACAGCCTGTATTATGTCATTGGACAATATACCACAGGGTTTTTTTGTTGCTGTTTTTGCATTACGGCAATATTCTTAAAGGATGCTGGCATGATTTGGGTGGAATTATACTACATTCAAATTATCTTAGAGGTCTGAACTCAGAATTACTCTGTTGGATTGAAGTCAGGGCCACTTAAAGGTAGACTGACTTTCAGATTTTTCAAGTGTAGGTCATAAAAATATTTTTTTCTGACACCCAATTATTTTTGTTTAGTGGACTAAAAGCTCCTGAACTCGAATCACAGCCTTCCAATTTATTTTTTTTTTAATTTAATAGAACAATTAATGAATTTAGGGCCACGTGGCCCTAAATTCACCACTATTTTTTCCTGCTTCACCATGATTCAATACAAGATACTATGTCATGCATCACATGGTGGGCTTTCCCTGTTCACACAAGGCATTGTGGGATACAAATTTGAAACAGGAGAGGAAAATGGAGGATGCAAATTAAACTGGAAAGACCAACTACAGTAACGGAAAGTGAGAAGAAAAGATGTTATGTTGCGAAGGAAAGGAAACGCAGGACCAAACTAATAAATATCGGCGGTCAGCGAGCACCTCGGTGTGATCAGCTGTTCATTTAGCGACAGAATGATGTAACTGTCAGTGTATGGTCAAGGTAAACCTGTAGATGGCAGTAATGCAACACTCAATGCCAGCTGCCATAAAACCCAAGAGAAGAAGACGCCAAAAGGTAAACCTGCGCATGCACACACCGGACTTCCTCTGTCTGCTTGACTGTGCGAAGTGAGCAATTTCATGCACATTATTTGTTAGGGAATCCCCTCAAATTAAATAACTTCCCAGCCACAGAATGGCCTGGTTTTTTTTTTTTGCTGTTGTTGTTGTTGTTGTTGTTTTTAGATATTACAGAAATAAATGTGGGCGGCACGGTGGTGTAGTGGTTAGCGCTGTCGCCTCACAGCAAGAAGGTCCTGGGTTCGAGCCCCGGGGCTGGCGAGGGCCTTTCTGTGTGGAGTTTGCATGTTCTCCCCGTGTCTGCGTGGGTTTCCTCCGGGTGCTCCGGTTTCCCCCACAGTCCAAAGACATGCAGGTTAGGTTAACTGGTGACTCTAAATTGACCGTAGGTGTGAATGTGAGTGTGAATGGTTGTCTGTGTCTATGTGTCAGCCCTGTGATGACCTGGCGACTTGTCCAGGGTGTACCCCGCCTTTCGCCCGTAGTCAGCTGGGATAGGCTCCAGCTTGCCTGCGACCCTGTGGAAGGATAAAGCGGCTAGAGATAATGAGAGATGAGAGAGAGAGAAATAAATGTATATCACAATGACCAAATTTCAGAGGGAACTAAATTTCACCAGTTTTATGAAATCAAAAGGCCGTATAGTTTTAAGTTCTTCTTTTCCAACCTTGGCAAACCCTGTCTTTATGGAATTTGCTTTGTGCGCATGCTGGAACAGGTTTGGGCCCCTTAGTTCCAGTTAAAGACAATCTTAATGATAAGCATAAAAAGACATTCTAGACAATCATGTGCTTCCAACTTTGTTGACATCAATGTGGGGAAGACCCACATATGCATGTGATGGTTAAGTGTGCACATACTTTTGGCAATATATTGTATGTTGAGATCAACTTTACTCAACTCAGAATTATGTAATTTTTTAGATTGAGTTCAAGATATAAAATGGGAACTCCATGAAAGTGTGTGTTTTATTAGCACCAAGCCAGCCTGCTAATACAGTATCAGTGATCATATTACATCTTCTTAAAAACATGTGTGGTTCAGTGTTATACATTTAACCAACTAATATATCAATGATAATTGTAAAAGGTCAATGCTGCGATTCAACTTGGAAATCCTATCGTAAACACTACCAAAAACACATGTAAAGCATTGTATTTATGCATGACTTGATATGACATCATACCGGTATGGTGAATTCAGGTTTAAGATGACCTTTCCAGCATTCTGAGTAGGAATTTCAACATGAGGAGGCATCTTCTTTTGAGACATTTTCTTTTTTCACTGTAAAAAAAATGCCTCTCCAACATAAAAATTTCTTGTGACCCGTTGCACCTAAAATTTTTAGTTGGCCCAATTTCAGTTGTGGAAACCAACTTTTTTTTTGTTGTGCTGACTACCCCTGCATGTAGACTGAACTTGAAATAGAATGTTGTGTCGATTAAATATTCTCTGTTGACTAAACATAGTTGGGCCAACAAGCAAACTCAAATTGAAATTAAATGTTGTATTCATTAAATATTTCATGTTAGCCAAAAAGTCTATTTTTCATTATTTCAAATAAATTACACAGTATGCTCTGATAAAGTGCATTTTATTTATGTATTTAAATCTATATGAACTCGCCTGTTAGGCTCAAGTGCAAGATTACACAAGTATTCATTAAAAAAATATACAGTACTGCCCACTACTTTCAAGCTACAATGGTCACTATTTAAATCAAAACAGTGCTATAAAATGTCTGCCATAAAAATGAAACATTCTGATATCTCAGGGGATAACTGCTTTACAAATCAAATATAAGCATAAACTCAGATATTGCTGAAAAAAACTTATTCTCTCTGAAATTCCAATTACTTGGAAATAAACTGCAGTGTGGGGAAAAAAAGAAATACACAATCATCCTTTGATTCTTACTTCAGACATGTTCCAGAACAGTTATAAAAATTCAACAACAACAACAAACCTCACGGGCATTTTAACAGAAACATTTGCATGAAACCTTCGATACCTCAAAATACCTCAATGACTAGCAATTAACATGTAATGACCATTAAACCTGTAATAGCTTGTTCTTCAAGGACTGTATCCTTGCTGTGCACTCTTTTCCCAGGTTTAAGAGAATCTTCTGGACTGCCTCGAATGTCTACCTTAAGTCCTTAGGGTACTCCATATTTAGAGCATAAAGCAGACTGAAGAGGATCATGAGGGCATTTGTGAAGTCTCCCAGATTGTCCATGACAACTTCCTCCTCCAGTACTACAGCCACATTAACTACTGTGGGATATGGTCCTGAGTTGGTAGAACTGTCAGTCACTTCCAGGATCCTCATTTTCATGGCCTTTGTGTGCGGCCCCAGTGCCTCAGTATCCTGTGAAACACAATAAATGACACTTGGTGTCAGACTGAAAGCATAATGTCTTATGCAATCATTACTGCATCTGAAGCAGTAACACCATAAAATTATTAAAATTAATTACCTTAATAGTCTTTAAAATCGAAGCTGGCTCTCTCAAGTACAGGGGAAGACCACGAAGAACAGCAGACCGGTAAGCAGTTAGATCTGTAGTCTGTCAAAAAGACAGGTCATCAATAAGACATTATTAAGTCACCTAATTCACAAAGAGGTTATGCACATCTACTCTACCATGCAACAGTTTAGGATCATCTAATCCTTTCACCATTGGGCTTCATTACAATCAATGTCATGAAATAGTTACCTGAAATGCATTAAGATTACAATCTGCGAGGGATAATCAGCTAACAAGTGCTGTAAGTATGCAGTAAGTATGCAGATCCCTTAAGACTGTTGGAATAACATTCCCAGAGTCTACTTAAGTTTGATACTGAGAGTGGTTTTCTAACAGTCCTAAAAGAGATCTCAAACATGCTGTGCACTTGTTGGCTGTTTTTTGTTCAGTTATATTCAGGGTGCGATTTGTCAAAAAACCAGAAGGGGGATGTTTTTTTTTTTTAATCATGAAACGTCACAAAATTAAGGTAACAATAGGCTAACAGCTCAATAACATCCGATGATATCAAATGAATAACACTAAATGAAAACGAACACTAAACCAGAGATAGTAAATTCATCTTCCTATCTCTCTGACTAAATACACGAACAAAAACACACAACAAAGTTCGCGTTGCTGTGATGTTTCTCTCCCTCCGGATTAAATGGACAGTGACTCGAAAATCACTGAAATACATGAATACTAAATGAACAGTTTGCTCTGATGGCGCAGTTCATGTGGCCTTTTCTGCTTTCCCGTCGGTGCGCTATCCGCCGCGTTTCGCCCTTCTTTAATCCACATTTCTGCGAATTTCTCAGCAGGGAAGGAACGCACGTCTGGCCCATTGACAGCGAGGAAAAGAAGGCTGTCAGTGTGGATACATTCATTCTGTTGCGCTCATCAGTAAGGATGTGATTCATGGCGCTAAATCCACGTTCACACTCTGATTATCTACAATGTATCTATTTGCTGGGGATGTTCGGAGGGTTGCCAACTTTCTCATATCCAAATGAGGGACACTTTGTTCCGGGTGCGGACAAGTACCGGTACAGGCCCTGTACACGCACCCCAGCGCCCCAAAATAGTTACAGTACCGAATCGCCTTTAGGTGAGTGTTTCAAATGTAGGCCACTACAAATTCATTTATAAAATGGAGCTTTTAAAAATTAATAGACCAATTAATGGATATTTTTAAGTAACTTAATGCAAAATAAACAATTCTAATATTATTGTCTCATTTTTCTCTTTTAAACTTTGGCCAAATAATTCATCAGGCCATATTTATGAAGGCAATGTCATAAACTGAAAAATGATTTGCTGTAGCTGTAAAACCCTGATATTTGCTTAATTGTCCATTTGAAAACCCTAAGAACTAGGGATGTCCCGATCAGGTTTTTTTGCCCTCCGATCCGATACCGATCATTTGATTTTGAGTATCTGCCGATACCGAGTCCCGATCCGATACTTCTTATAATCCATAAAAAATAAAGACAAGGAAAGAAACGGATCCAGGATGTTCTTCATTTTTTATTTAACACCTTATTTTAACATCCAACAACTCCGTTAGCAAACAGAGCACTTACGTGAGGCAGTTTGAACAATAAATAACAAATTTTTAAAAAATAACCTTAAAATACCTGGCAGGAATGTAAACAAATAAAAAAAAATAAAGTGCCACAGTGC
Organism: Neoarius graeffei; assembly: GCF_027579695.1. NCBI lineage: Eukaryota > Metazoa > Chordata > Actinopteri > Siluriformes > Ariidae > Neoarius > Neoarius graeffei. The sequence continues at coordinate 49,750,294 of NC_083575.1, forward strand.
CGGTAATTTGCTTTTAAGAACGCATCTCACAGTGGTGTACAGTAATTTCAATTAAGGAAATGAACGTTTTTCTTGATGAAAACAAGCATTTCTACCCTTTCAGGTTTGAGCCCGTTTCTTTTGTCATCCAACGGAAAAAAAAAATGATCTCATGCTTTGCTTTCCGCTTCGAACTGCTTCCGTGTTCAACTTTGCCGGCAACAGGCAGCCAATAACCAATAGCGTCTCCGCTACAAAGTGATGTCATGCCGCACGCGTTGATGTTGCTGTGTTGAGACAAAAGGTCTGGTCTCACTCTGTGCCAACACATAGCTATTGATGTGTTAAAAATGAGAATATATTATATAGATATATATATCCGATCCCTGATCGGGAGGCAATGCCCGATTCCGATCGAGTCTGAAACCATGTGATCGGGCCCGATTTCCGATCACGTGATCGGATCGGGACATCCCTACTAAGAACCTTCTGCAATGCTTCATAGCAGAAGACGAAGAAGAAGAGAGAAAGACATCACAAAGGCAGGAGTGAGGCAGAAAAGCTCCCCTTCTATAGGCTGAGGTCTATTTTGTTTCAGAAGGTTTTTTTAAGCTATCTGCTATCCTTATCGAATAGTTAGGCTGTATCCACTGGCTGCACCATCTGCTCTAGTTTAATTTGATGCCTATTTTGTCAGTATAGCTTAAAAATTCAGGATATGGCAACAGTGAATGGTTTTAAATCGCAGATGACCGCGACTCGCGGTAATAGCGCTTCTCACGGCAATAACGCGATTTGCACCACAGCATTGGAGTGAGTGGCAGGATCTGTCCCTGACAGGACAAATTAAAATTACCCAAAAAACGGGATGTCCCGCCCAATACGGGACGGTTGGCAACCCTAGACGTTCGTGAACATCAAAGCTGCCATTTCACGTCATTTTGAAAGTGAGTGCAATGTAGACCATAGAAAACTCTGTCACAACATGCCTGTCATGTCAACTTTTTTTTTTGGTTTGTTTGTTTTATTGACGGGGTTGTCCCCGAGGATTTTTTTTTTCAGCAGAGATAAAAACCAGAGGGGGGGATGATCCCCACCATCCCCCCCCCCCCCCCCCCCCCCCCCAGCAAATCGCACCCAGGTTATATTGACCAAAAGCATGTCAGGTGACTTTCATGAGGCTGATCAAGATGAACCAATGTTGAAATTAGTCAATTTAGCACAGTAGCAGTGTTTCCCATACATAGACAAAAGTATGGCACCCCGCCATAGTTTAATTTCTTCCACCATAGTTTCAAAATTGATCAAGGATAAAATTCGTTTCGCAAATGAACCTCACTTGGTATTAAATGCACTGGAACGCTTAGTAAGAATCTTCCCAGCTGATTCTTGAGCTGATTTGACTCTTCACGCTTCTGTTATATCCGGCTGACATGGCAAAGCGACCCCCCCACCCCACCCTCCCATCGTGAGCTTGACAGTGAGTGCACAACTGCACGTATATTATTTATTCTGAGGAAAACTGACAGCCACCGAGTGAAGCGACGATCACCCATTTCTTCGAGACATCTGGAAATACTAATAAGTTTGTCAAGTGATGTAGTACAGTAAACTGAAATGTTTGTCTTTATAGTTAGTTAGTTAGTTAGTTAGTTAGTTAGTTAGTTAGTTAGTTAGTTAGTTAGTTAGTGAGGTAGCTGTTTATTTCATGACGGTGTTTTTGTCTGAATCTGCCCCTGATTCAGTCATAGCATCAGGGATGTTCATTATGATAAACTATTTATTTTAACATTGTGACTACAACATTTTGAGGCGATGTTAATGTTAGTAACCTATCTAAAATGTTGTTTGCGTGCGTGAAATCGCTACTTCAGCTCATCTCGCAAGGTAGCTAGCCTCTTCATTTTCTTGACAGACCCGACTCCTCTTTTGATGTCTGAGACATTAGCAGAGAAAAGTCATAAATTTGACAGTGGCATAGATAGCCTATCTTGCCCGGCTATATACCATAACAACACCTGACATAGCCTATAGCTTTAAATAGCTAGAAGATGCAATCAGCTGTGTTACTTACGCTCGTTTTTGGAAATAGTGCTTGGCTAGCGCTACTTATGCAATATTGTTTAATGTTGTTCTCACAGAAAATCTAATGCTTTAACACAAATACACCCAATGCTTGGGTATACATCCCTATCTCATAGTGTGTGTGTGTGTGTGAGAGAGAGAGAAAGAGATTATTTTGTCTGTTTAGAAATGTAATATCTCATCTCATTATCTCTAGCCACTTTATCCTGTTCTACAGGGTCGCAGGCAAGCTGGAGCCTATCCCAGCTGACTACGGGCGAAAGGCGGGGTACACCCTGGACAAGTCGCCAGGTCATCACAGGGCTGACACATAGACACAGACAACCATTCACACTCACATTCACACCTACGGTCAATTTAGAGTCACCTGCATGTCTTTGGACTGTGGGGGAAACCGGAGCACCCGGAGGAAACCCACGCGGACATGGGGAGAACATGCAAACTCCGCACAGAAAGGCCCTCGCCGGCCACGGGGCTCGAACCCAGACCTTCTTGCTGTGAGGCGACAGCGCTAACCACTAAACCACCGTGTCGCTGAAATGTAATATAATAAACTAATCATACAGAGGCAGATCAGTGTTAGTCATTTTTTGCTATCTATTTTTGAAAATGTTTAACCACAAATCTTAGCCATATTTTAAGAGGTAACCTCCTTCACCATGCCTTTACCATGCCTTTACTGAATGACCACAAAATTCTCCAGAAAAAGCAAAATCTAAGCGTATTATGTCTCATAATTTGGACCTCACAATTCACCAAATTGATGCATTTCAATAAAATATATACTAAATTTTCTCCCGGGGGAGCATGCCCCCGGACCCCCCTACAGAGTTCAGGTCACCCACCCCCCATAGTTTCCTAAATTCCTGTGGGAAACACTGCAGTAGTGTATGTAGGTGCTGGTCAAACTGAGCTATATGATAGGAGAAAATCTATGCACAACAGCTACACCAAAATCTTTCTGTGTAATGCACACATGTTGATCACAAGGTCTTAATCAGGGAAGTTGAGTGCTTTGACCTGTTTTGTTATCCATACCATCTCATTCAAACAATAAAATGGCACCATGATCAAAGTCTCACAGAGGTTCCATGTACACCCCATGTAAATAAGATAACGTAAACAGTAAGTGTGACATCCCACAAACAAAAAAATAAGCCATCATCTCTAAACACCATTTATGGCATCCTTATATTTGTGATATTCTTGTACACCATTTTCCCCTCACATTTCTACAACCTATAAGTATTTGTGGGATTTGTACATGTATTGTAGATCATCAACATCAGGTATACATGGAACCTTTTTTGACACATTCTGATCATATAATGTAATTCTATTGCTCACATAATGAGCAATGGATAAATGTCACAAGACAAAGGTATCAGATCAACTGACAGAGACCTTGAAATTACTGTAAAATGTTGAGTTTTGCAGTTGAAAGTTTTTGTGGAGCTGTTGGCAGTTTCTTCTCTTAAACAGGTATCAGTAAATGATGTTACACTGTTTAACACTGTTACGTATATTATATACAAAGAAATGATTAACATACCTGGGCATCCAGTTTCTCCAGAAGTTCATCCAAGTTGTTCCACCTTCCCTGTCTTGCTTTGGCTCTGTACATTTTCAGCAACCCCAGGTGTGATTGTCCAGCGATGTCAGGAATGTTGACTTCAGGTCAATACGGTTGATACGGAAGAATTCAGCACAAACCTGTGGGTAATGAGAGATTCAGAATAAGCAAACAAGTAATAGCAAAGCAAATTATTTCAAGACATTCAATTCCAATGGTGACACAGGAAAAAATAACTTACCTCCTCCTCAGAAAACAGTCCTGGCCATCTTTGCTTGACTGTTGACACCAGCGGCTGATCCTGCATAATTTCCTTTCTCCTCAAGGAAAATGTCGTCTCCATCTTTGCATTCAAAAGAGTCAAGCTCAAAATTTCTCTTTTTCACTTCTTCCTCCATCGATGACCTCTCCTTCTCCAATTATTCTTCATCTAAACCAACAGGATGGTCGGGAAGAAAGTTGAGTTCAGATTTTCTGGGTCTCTTGAGAGATCCTCGAGATGAACTTTGTCTTGAGTGGGTATTCACAACCATCTCACTGCATCCTGTATTGTGGAGTTTCTGATGATAATTAGCCATTTTAAACTTCAGGCTAATTTTCCATGCTTCATATCCCGTCATGTCAGATCCTGGGTCTTTGAGACATGGGTGTTTTTCTACCAAAGCAGTTGCAATCTTCTCTATTTCAGAGTCCTTTGGGTAGGCTTTGTAAGAGAACACAGTTTCAGCCAATTTGTCCAAGGTATTCATTTTCATGTCTCTTGGAGGGCGACATGGTGGTGTAGTGGTTAGCGCTGTCGCCTCACAGCAAGAAGGTCCGGGTTCGAGCCCCGTGGCCGGCGAGGGCCTTTCTGTGTGGAGTTTGCATGTTCTCCCCGTGTCCGTGTGGGTTTCCTCCGGGTGCTCCGGTTTCCCCCACAGTCCAAAGACATGCAGGTTAGGTTAACTGGTGACTCTAAATTGACCGTAGGTGTGAATGTGAGTGTGAATGGTTGTCTGTGTCTATGTGTCAGCCCTGTGATGACCTGGCGATTTGTCCAGGGTGTACCCCGCCTTTCGCCCGTAGTCAGCTGGGATAGGCTCCAGCTTGCCTGTGACCCTGTAGAACAGGATAAAGCGGCTAGAGATAATGAGATGAGATGTCTCTTGGAACAATCAGGGCTGTTCCATTTACTTGAAGATCCTCATTAGCTTTTTTCAGCCTCAACTCCACCTCATATGAAAATGAAGGCACTGGAAATGTGCTTGGCCACTGCTCTAATCTAGATGGAAAGAGATGAGAAACTGAACGGGGTGATGAAGCTGACGACTGAGTGGATGTCATGCTTGCTGTATGCACAGTGAAATCTGAAAGGTGAGTATCGTCCACCACTGGGCTTAAAGCTACAACCCCGATTCCAAAAACGTTGGGACAAAGTATAAATTGTAAATAAAAACAGAATGCAATGATGTGGAAGTTTCAAAATTCCATATTTTATTCAGAATAGAACATAGATGACATATCAAATGTTTAAACTGAGAAAATGTATCATTTAAAGAGAAAAATTAGGTGATTTTAAATTTCATGACAACAACACATCTCAAAAAAGTTGGGACAAGGCCATGTTTACCACTGTGAGACATCCCCTTTTCTCTTTACAACAGTCTGTAAACGTCTGGGGACTGAGGAGACAAGTTGCTCAAGTTTAGGGATAGGAATGTTAACCCATTCTTGTCTAATGTAGGATTGTAGTTGCTCAACTGCCTCAGGTCTTTTTTGTCGTATCTTCCGTTTTATGATGCACCAAATGTTTTCTATGGGTGAAAGATCTGGACTGCAGGCTGGCCAGTTCAGTACCCGGACCCTTCTTCTACGCAGCCATGATGCTGTAATTGATGCAGTATGTGGTTTGGCATTGTCATGTTGGAAAATGCAAGGTCTTCCCTGAAAGAGACATCGTCTGGATGGGAGCATATGTTGCTCTAGAACCTGGATATACCTTTCAGCATTGATGGTGTCTTTCCAGATGTGTCAGCTGCCCATTCTACACGCACTAATGCAACCCCATACCATCAGAGATGCAGCTTCTGAACTGAGCGCTGATAACAACTTGGGTCGTCCTTCTCCTCTTTAGTCCGAATGACACGGCGTCCCTGATTTCCATAAAGAACTTCAAATTTTGATTCGTCTGACCACAGAACAGTTTTCCACTTTGCCACAGTCCATTTTAAATGAGCCTTGGCCCAGAGAAGATGTCTGCACTTCTGGATCATGTTTAGATACGGCTTCTTCTTTGAACTATAGAGTTTTAGCTGGCAACAGCGGATGGCACAGTGAATTGTGTTCACAGATAATGTTCTCTGGAAATATTTCTGAGCCCATTTTGTGATTTCCAATACAGAAGCATGCCTGTATATGATGCAGTGCCATCTAAGAGCCCGAAGATCACGGGCACCCAGTATGGTTTTCCGGCCTTGACCCTTACGCACAGAGATTCTTCCAGATTCTCTGAATCTTTTGATGATATTATGCACTGTAGATGATGATATGTTCAAACTCTTTGCAATTTTACACTGTTGAACTCCTTTCTGATATTGCTCCACTATTTGTCAGCGCAGAATTAGGGGGAATGGTGATCCTCTTCCTATCTTTACTTCTGAGAGCTGCTGCCACTCCAAGATGCTCTTTTTATAGTCATGTTAATAACCTATTGCCAATTGACCTAATGAGTTGCAATTTGGTTCTCCAGCTGTTCCTTTTTTGTACCTTTAACTTTTCCAGCCTCTTATTGCCCCTGTCCCAACTTTTTTGAGATGTGTTGCTGTCATGAAATTTCAAATGAGCCAATATTTGGCATGAAATTTCAAAATGTCTCACTTTTGACATTTGATATGTTGTCTATGTTCTATTGTGAATACAATATCAGTTTTTGAGATTTGTAAATTATTGCATTCCGTTTTTATTTACAATTTGTATGGTACTTTGTCCCAACTTTTTTGGAATCGGGGTTGTACTTCCCAGTGGATTCTCAAAAGTAGCCTTGTCTTTTGGAAGCTCTGCGATGTCATGTAAAGTACAAAGTTCATTGTTGAAGTCAGGGTCTTCAAACTGGATAACAAAACTTCCCATTATCTGCAGTTTTTCACAGCGAACTGCAGAGAGTTCCTCAACTGACAATGGTGTGGGTATTGATAGCTTCCTGATGTTGTCAGGTGAGAGAATTACTCGAAGTAACATTGTTTCCTGGGAAAGAAAATTGAGAAGAAATTCAATTTTAGCAAAGTAAAAATCTCTTAGCAGACACCATAATCTTTCCACCTACATTGTATGATGCCAGAGGGTAGAAATCAATGAGATCTTGTGGGTTGACAGTGGCTACATTGCAGTAAGTACTTCCAACAATTTCATATGCTCTAAAATGTTCAAAGTACCATGAAGACAGCTGTTCCACTATGAATGAGACCTCTGTAACAACAACCAGAATACTATGAATTCAACTAAACTCTGGAAAGCCATCACTAAGTCCAACTGGTAGAATCATTCCTTTACTATACAAAGTCCCAAGCAATGTTGCACTTGATGCCAGGGACAAGGAACTCAAATTTGAATATTTGTTCTCAACAGCTGTGGATCAACAGCCGACATTTTGACCACTTTCAATTTTTCAACATGCAGTGGTGCTTTGAAGAAATTTTGAGAGTCCAAAGCAAAAGCAATCATTGATTGATGCCTACTTGCCAAAGTTTTGAGGGGATTTTTGAAATTGCGGGTGTCGTGCACCACCCTCTTGAAGAAGCTATGCTTCGCCTCATACCACATTGTCCACAGATCAGCCAAAGGCCCAAAACAGCGGATCAAGTTTGGATAATGCTCAAGGTAATGATGTTTAGGTAGAAACCTCTCATTGGGAAAAACATCAGTGAACAACTGGCGATCAGAAATTTTACTCTCTAGATAACAGAGAGATTCTTCTGATAGCTTTGAACTAACCACTAATTCCACAATGTCTTTTAAGTCCATTAAAAGTTGCCATGCTTTTTCATCCTCAGGCACCATACCACCTACCATGAGAGGGAGCAGTCTAATTAAGGCCCAATTTTCATGTGCATTTCCTCCAACTGTTTTTTTCAAGTGAAAGTTCTTTGGAATTCTTTGAGGGCGATTCACTTTATCTGAATACGAGTACTGAAATGATTGGATAATGTTATTGAGCTGCTCAAAAGTAAAGTACTTGGCACCAATCAATTTCTGCAGACACAGGGCCAATTCCCTAGGTATTACCCCTTCAAACAGATTGTGTAAAACATCTGGAGGAAAACCAGTAATGACATGAAAGAAGGATAGGTGTTTCTGAAGAACACATTCAGCTTTCACACCATGCACATCTGTTACAAACTCATTGCTCTTGAACTCAGCAATGCATTGATCATGTTGCTCAGGATATCTGAGTGGAAAGAGTCCCTGCCTAACTTCTGTGGTCTGAATGTCTTTCAGAGATGCTAAGCAAAATCTGCAGAATTTTTCAACACGAAAACTTTCTTGAAAACCTCCAAGTCCATGCACGCCAAGATTGTCTGCAGACACATTAAGCACAGTCCCCTTGACAATCTCACCTATCTATTCAACATACAAGCCTTCATTCTCTAGGCTCCTCAAGTCATGTAAAAATGGTTCAAAAATGATTCATAACCATACACTCTCACTTTAGAACTTTTCCCAAGCAGCGCCAATTGGATAGAGTGGAGACTCGATCTGTACTGTGATTTCCAATTCAAAATGACCCAACAGACTGCTGTAATTTTATGCTTCTTTCTAGAAGTTCCCAATGGACTGGCAATTTCAAAATCATCAATATAAAACCCAAGTGAAAGTCTGAAATCTTGACCATTAACAAGCTTGTTAACTTTGAAATACTGACCATCAAAAGGTGAAGTGTAGAATCCTGGTGTACCCTTCTTTATGGGAAACGTCTTCTCAAGAACGTCAGGTTGCGCCAACAAAGACTTCAAAGTCTTCAAAAGAGGAACATAAACAAGTGTGTGATTTTGTACCTTATTGAACACACATTCAACAGGTTCAATTATGCCAAAATTGTTTTTAAAGTAGATGTTTCGCTTATGATTAGTTGAAAGGGGACCTTTGTCAGTGGTGGCACTCAGAAACGGGTTTGTTTTTTGTAATGCGTCAGTAATGTCAGCAACAATAGACTCATTGACATTGCAGTTGTGTTTAAGCAGAATATTCTTAATTGCACACAGTGTATTTGAGTTAGCAATTGACAGAATGTTATTTACATTATCAATAATCTGCTGAGAGGCACTTTGGAACACATGCAACTGTGACTGCATACACAAGAATAAAGCAGCAAATTTGTGTTCAAGTACTGGCTCACATTCCTCAAGGTCCGAATCTGAAATATGAGAATCTGCCTGAATGTCACCAGCTTGATTTGATAGACTTTGTGAAACTGAGACTGTGTCAAACTCATTGTCTGTACTGCCTACTGTACAAACAGATGTGCAGAGGTCATTCAAAGTTTGTTTTCTGTGTTTCTTGGACTTGTGAGCTCTGAAAGTTGTGCTGTTGTTGCTGCTAAAATCACAGTTGGGGACAATGAACTTGCTCATGGTTTTGCAAATGTCTTCCTAAATGTTTCAGAAATTGATTAAGTGAGCAAATATCTGAGAATTCACATAATTCACACAGAAAACTGGCATGGTCAGTGCATGCAGAGCTAAGTCTATCTATTTTAGGATGTGCTCTCCATAAATGGGTTTTAAGGCCCCTGTTGTTGTAAAAATACAAACACAGTCTGGATGAATGCAGGGAAAATAACCTTTACCTGCTTGCCAGTGATGAAGCCTGTAGTGCTAAAGCAGGATATCTTGCTGCAGATGTGAAAATTTAAAATAGCGGCACTGCATTTAGTTTTAAGCCTGAAAAAAAAAATGCCTGAAATACAAACAAAGACAAATGTATCAATAACTCATAATTCTATAAACAAAACAACCATACTAAACTATGCTTAAGTATTTTTAGGGCATTCTTAAACCTAACTATGGCGCATTTGCCATCATGCCTCTTCTAGGCTAAGTATAGCTGGGTACCAGGCTAACAGGGGGTTTTGTGAGGCAAATTGTTTACGTACAAATATGTTAAACAGCTTACAACTCCAGTAGCAGCTATTAGTTTTCGTGTTAGCACAACTGGTTATTTTTTAATCGGACTGAAATGTTATTGCACACTTGCAAAAGCAGACTTTGTGCAGAGTACTAGCTGCTAACATGAAGGCATACGTGCTTTGAATGCCAGCTAGAACTAGCCTATCTGATCAGTCACTCTGTGATAGCAAACCGTGCTACCGTTAGTTGCCAAGACTAGCTGGCTGTAGCAGAGTGAATTATCACACACATCATAAGCCAGAATGCAAATGGAATTTGAAAATATTGACCATTAAAAATACTAAACATGAACATGCCATGCAATGTAGTGATACGTAACCGTTAGGGTCAACGTTAACCACATGCCAGTTGGAAAGGAATGCTAACCTTTATGAGTTAAAAATGTGATTTGCCAGCACTGCTAATCACTGCAGGCACTGACAATATAACTATTTCAAACTTTGCTGATAGACAATAGATATATTCTTAACCTAAATTTGCTGATTACCTCGCAGAACAAAGACAGGGAGCTAACTTTGAGGCACTCACCACTTCAAACAACATCGTGACTCATGAGAGAAATTCCAGAAGCCTTCTAGAACTCCTTTGCGTATGCTCGGACGATTGTTGATGGTCCCCCTTGCTTGGCCAACATAATAGTTTTTGTGCAACATTAAAAGTTCCGTGAACACAATTGTACATTTTCTTTTGATGAACATTTTGTAGTACAAGAATGAAAATCATGCAATCATTGACCAAACATATTTTTCTTTTATGACACAACCATTATGTTGAGCCAACATATATTTCCTCATTTGTACAATTTTTGGTATTGATCATTTTCACAGGTTGGAATTTGAGTTAGGACCTTTAGTTGAGGTGGCATGGTAGTGTAGTGGTGAGTACTGTTGCCTCACAGCAAGAAGGTTCTGGGTTCGAGCCCAGTGGCCGACGAGGGCCTTTGTGTGGAGTTTGCACGTTCTCCCTGTGTCTGTATGGGTTTCCTCCGGGTGCTCAGGTTTCCCCCACAATCCAAAGACGTGCAGGTTAGGCTAATTGGTGGCTCTAAATTGACCATAGGTGTAAATGGTTGTTTGTCTCTGTGTTCAGCTCTGCAATGATCTGGCAACTTGTCCAGGGTGTACCCCGCCTCTCGCCCATATAGTCAGCTGGGATACCGGTAGGTTCCAGCTTGCCTACGACCCTGTACAAGATAAGCAGTTACAGATAATGGATGGAAAACCTTTAGTTGAATTTGGCATTAGTGTTCTTTCTTTCTTTCTTTCTTTCTTTCTTTCTTTCTTTCTTTCTTTCTTTCTTTCTTTCTTTCCTTCCTTCCATATACATAATGAGTTTATTAAGAGAAAATATTCCAAGGTAAGAAAAATAAAGCAAATAATATTTGCTATAACTGTGCTATATTTTATTTCAGAGTCTTTCTTGTGGGAAGTATATTTAGGGAAACATACAATCCCGATTCCAAAAAAGTTGGGACAAAGTACAAATTGTAAATAAAAATGGAATGCAATAATTTACAAATCTCAAAAACTGATATTGTATTCACAGTAGAACATAGACAACATATCAAATGTCGAAAGTGAGACATTTGGAAATTTCATGCCAAATATTGGCTCATTTGAAATTTCATGACAGCAACACATCTCAAAAAAGTTGGGACGGGGCAATAAGAGGCTGGAAAAGTTAAAGGTACAAAAAAGGAACAGCTGGAGGACCAAATTGCAACTCATTAGGTCAATTGGCAATAGGTCATTAACATGACTGGGTATAAAAAGAGCATCTTGGAGTGGCAGTGGCTCTCAGAAGTAAAGACAGGAAGAGGATCACCAATCCCCCTAATTCTGCGCAGACAAACAGTGGAGCAATATCAGAAAGGAGTTCGACAGTGTAAAATTGCAAAGAGTTTGAATATATCATCATCTACAGTGCATAATATCATCAAAAGATTCAGAGAATCTGGAAGAATCTCTGTGCGTAAGGGTCAAGGCCGGAAAACCATACTGGGTGCCCGTGATCTTCAGGCCCTTAGACAGCACTGCATCACACAATGCTTCTGTATTGGAAATCACAAAATGGGCTCAGGAATATTTCCAGAGAACATTATCTGTGAACACAATTCACCGTGCCATCCGCCGTTGCCACCTAAAACTCTATAGTTCAAAGAAGAAGCCGTATCTAAACATGATCCAGAAGTGTAGACATCTTCTCTGGGCCAAGGCTCATTTAAAATGGACTGTGGCAAAGTGGAAAACTGTTCTGTGGTCAGACGAATCAAAATTTGAAGTTCTTTATGGAAATCAGGGACGCCGTGTCATTTGGACTGAAGAGGAGAAGGACGACCCAAGTTGTTATCAGCGCTCAGTTCAGAAGCCTGCATCTCTGATGGTATGGGGTTGCATTAGTGCATGTGGTATGGGCAGCTTACACATGTAGAAAGGCACCATCAATGCTGAAAGGTATATCCAGGTTCTAGAGCAACATATGCTCCCATCCAGACAACGTCTCTTTCAGGGAAGACCTTGCATTTTCCAACATGACAATGCCAAACCACATACTGCATCAATTACAGCATCATGGCTGCATAGAAGAAGGGTCCGGGTACTGTTACTGGCCAGCCTGCAGTCCAGATCTTTCACCCATAGAAAACATTTGGCGCATCATAAAACGGAAGATACAACAAAAAAGACCTGAGACAGTTGAGCAACTAGAATCCTACATTAGACTAGAATGGGTTAACATTCCTATCCCTAAACTTGAGCAACTTGTCTCCTCAGTCCCCAGACGTTTACAGACTGTTGTAAAGAGAAAAGGGGATGTCTCACAGTGGTAAACATGGCCTTGTCCCAACTTTTTTGAGATGTGTTGTCATGAAATTTAAAATCACCTAATTTTTCTCTTTAAATGATACATTTTCTCAGTTTAAACATTTGATATGTCATCTATGTTCTATTCTGAATAAAATATGGAATTTTGAAACTTCCACATCATTGCATTCCGTTTTTATTTACAATTTGTACTTTGTCCCAACTTTTTTGGAATCGGGGTTGTGCAATATACTATTTAGTTCTGTAGTATCTATTTAAATCTGTTTGGCAGCTATTCCAGTGTATATGCATAACTTGAGGTTACATTTTTTTTCAGCAACATGATCATTGTGCTGTGTTTTTGTGCAAATCAGCATCAAGGACAGTTCCAAAATCAACGGACAAATATTTCACACCGTTATGTTCTCTGTATGTTGCAGGACCACAGATTCTGTTCTTTATACATGTTAGATGGTGACCTTTGTACACTTTAATTAGGACTTTTTGCTTTTCATATCTAACCTTTAGAGCCTTCTCATTAGAGTGGTAGTCTCCGAGAACCTGGCTATGTAGCATATGTATCTAGGATAGGAGTGTCAACTGCTCTGTGTGCTTGCAGGTGGAGCTCATTAAAGTGCAGAATGGCTCTCTGGGGGAGAACTGAGACAGGTGTCTCACTCCTGACCACTGCACTCTCTCTGCCAATGTGCATATTCAAACAAGCTGGAACAGAGAGGCATAAAGCTCCAGGGCAGAGGGGTTCTCCATACAGCTGTGTGCTGTTTGACCCTTTTCAAGCCCCAGTTAATTAGTCATGACAACAGTTTACACAGTGAGTGCATAAGAGAGAGTGGCAAATCTAACTGCAATTTACATAGACGGCTGGAATGTAACACACACACACACTGGTGTGCCACATGTTTGACTTATTACCCCTTTTATAGCTGTCTGTTTGTGAATGTGCAAAATGAACCAACAGCATTTTTAAAATATAGTACTGTGCAAGGGTATTGGGTACATGTAAAGAAGTGCTGTAAAGCATCCATCCATTATCTGTAGCCACTTATCCTGTTCTATAGGGTTGCAGGCAAGCTGGAGCCTATCCCAGCTGACTATGGGCGAGAGACAGGGTATACCCTGGACAAGTCACCAGGTTATCGCAGGGCTGACACAGAGACAAACAACCATTCACACTCACAGTCAATTTAGAGCCACCGATTAGCCTCACCTGCATGTCTTCGGGGAAAACCGGAGCACCCGGAGGAAATCCATGCAGACACAGGGAGAACATGCAAACTCCACACAGAAAGGGCCTCGCCGGCCACTGGGCTCGAACCCAGGACCTTCTTGCTGTGAGGCGACAGTGCTAATCACTACACCACCGTGCCGCCCTGCTGTAAAGCAATGATGCCTTAAAAAAGAGCATTAACAGCAATAACCTAAACAAAGCCAATATCAGGCATGACAATGTCTATTGTTAAAAGCGCTATAGAAAGAAACTTGACTTGACATGACAACCCTTTGTCTTTAAAAATGCATCAGAAGTCTCAAGTACACATCATAGAGTTTTATCAGAACACTGAAGCAGTTCTTCTCACAGATTATGAATGTCCCACTTGCTCTTAGTTGTTTTTCTCAAGTAATCCCTAACAGCCTTATGTGTATTATTATTATTATTATTATTATTATTATTATTAAAAAAGGTCTATGATGGAATATATCACTTTTTTTTTACTAGTGGATTATATATAATATTTTTCCGTAAAATGATATTTATTTATTTATTTTATTTTTTTTGGGGGGGGGGGGGTTCATAAAATTAAAACTTGCCTCCTACAGTACGACAACATTTTATGAAAAACAAATTATGGTGCCTAAGACCTTTTCACAGTACTGTTATGAATAAAAGTATGTCATAATGGTTGCTACTTATAGTTTTACATGTCTTCACTGGCATTGTTACCAAATTTCAGCCAGCATTTGACCCTATAAAATAATACCCCAGAAATTAATATTTTGCCATTAATTTGGAAAATACACTACATGGCCAATGGTTTGTGGACACTTGATCATCACACCCATCTGTGGGTTTTCCCCAAACTGTTGCCAGAATATTGGAAGCACAGAATCATAGAGAATTACTTTGTATGACATAGAATTATAATTTCCCTTCACTGGAATTAAGAGACTTGTTCTAGCATGACAATGCTCCTGTACACAAAATGAAAAACATAAAGAGATGGTTTTCCAAGGTTGGAATAGAAGAACTCAAGTAGCCTGCACAAAGCCTTGAGCTCAAACCCACTGAACACCTTCAGAATGAACTGATTAACCTCCTCATTCATCATCGATCCCTAACCTCATAAACATTCTTGTGACTGAATGGGCAAAACTCTACAGCCATCTTCTGAAATCTAGTGGATAGCCTTTCCAGAATGGTGGAGGTTATTATAACAGCAAATTGGGAACTAAGTCTGGAACAGGATGTTCAATAAGCACATATTAGTGTTTGTGGTAGTGAGGGTGTGGTTGAGTGTTGGCTGTGAACGGCGAGGAGTTAGGTTGAACCAGCAGGTAACATATCACGAGTTACACCTGTGCCTAATTACTGTCTGTCTATTAATGTGTGTGTCTGTGTGTCTTTCAAATAGCCAGTAATGAGAGAGAGAGAGATGTGTCCTGCAACGTGTGTGTGTGTGTGTGTGTGTGTGTGAGAGAGAGAGAGTGAGTGAGTGAGTGAGAGAGAGTGAGTGCACGCACGCACGCAAGTAAGTATTAATCACTGAAAAGTGAGTATTAAAAATAAAAGTGCACCTTGGATTGTAGCACCTGTCTCCAGTCCCTCATTATCCCACCTTCAGGAATTGTTAGAGTTCTGTCTATTGCCTGGTCAGCGATCCTGAATTCTCTTGGGCGACTATAGCACACCAGAGGGACCAAAACCCTCATCTGGTAGTGGGTACACATACACACCTATGGGCAATTTAGAGTAGCCAATTGACTTAATTCACATGTCTTTGGACTGTGGGAGGAAACCCACACAGACAGAACATGCAAACTTCATACAGAAAGGCCCCCGTCAGCCACTGGGCTTGAACCCAGAACCTTCTTGCTGTGAGGCAACAGTGCTAACCACTACACCACCGTGCCACCCTGTGTTATAGCTAGGTGTCCACAAACCAAAAAGTGTATTCATTTATTTTTAATCATAAAGTGTATTTATTTATTGAAATGTGATGACCTGTGATGACCTGGCGACTTGTCCAGGGTGTACCCCGCCTTTCGCCTGTAGTCAGCTGGGATAGGCTCCAGCTTGCCTGCGACCCTGTAGAAGGATAAAGCGGCTAGAGATGATGAGATGAGATGAGATGTTTGCATTGAAGGGTTTCATCTCAGCACGAAGTTCAAAGCACAGTTCTGAATTTTGAATAAGTGTTAAATTATTGCTCACTTTGTTCATTTGTGAGTAACTTATAATTGTATGTCTCATCTCATCTCATTATCTCTAGCCGCTTTATCCTTCTACAGGGTCGCAGGCAAGCTGGAGCCTATCCCAGCTGACTACGGGCGAAAGGCGGGGTACACCCTGGACAAGTCGCCAGGTCATCACAGGGCTGACACATAGACACAGACAACCATTCACACTCACATTCACACCTACGGTCAATTTAGAGTCACCAGTTAACCTAACTTGCATGTCTTTGGACTGTGGGGGAAACCGGAGCACCCGGAGGAAACCCACGCGGACATGGGGAGAACATGCAAAATCCACACAGAAAGGCCCTCGCCGGCCACGGGGCTCGAACCCGGGCCTTCTTGCTGTGAGGTGACAGCGCTAACCACTACACCACCGTGCCGCCATAATTGTATGTATGAATTATAAATAGAAATGTGAGTAGAATATTTGATCACATTGAATGATGTCATTCAATGTGATCAAGTATTCTATTGATATTTCTACACATAAACCAGATAAAGTGGTTAAAATAATAATAATAATAATAATAATAATAATAAAACACCCTAAATTTTAGGTTATTAGGTCGACCTAATACCTAAAATTTAGGGTTTTTTTTTGTTTGTTCGTTTTTTTTTTTTTTTAGTTGAACCACTTTGTGTGGCTCCTGTTACCTTTTCTTTTTCAGTATATGTACTGTATACTGTTGTGTACTGTGTAATCTATAGACTCTTTGTTTACACAATGTTCTGTCCCACTCCCTGATAACTTTCCTGTGTGTAAAAAAGGGGTTAGTTCAGTGCAAGTCTCCTTTGTGCATGGTTCAATCCCTGGACTTTGAGAAATATTTACCAAGGAGAGCAAAATGGCACAGCATAATGACTTTACTGGAGGCTCAATTAACGCTTGTTTCTTAATGAGCCAGCTAATTTTTTTTTTGGGTTAGCACATGGTGGCAAAACACTTACATGTGTTCTCTGATTCCACAGATGCATGCAGGAAGTGATTTTCAGACATTAATGAGATGCTCGTTGACAGGAATGGAGCATCTGCCTGGCTCTGATGCTCCACAGGGCTTGAAGGAGATGCCTGTCAGCATGGTTATTAATGAGACTTGGCCTGTACAAATGTTTCTTGCATCTAATTATTAGTACTCACTGGGAGCCTGCTCTCTCCAGAGCAGATGAAGATGAGTGAGTTTGTGTTTCTAACCTCCGGAGGAGGGACGTGTTTCCAAACACATGTTTGTTTTCTTGCGCAGACAGATGAGAGATATAACAAAGGTCAAGGGCATCCTGGGAGAAAAAAAGTTCTTCAGGTCATTACAAATGGTTGCTGTTTAAACTTGATGAACCAACGAGTTGTCACTATCTACTGTGTTAAACTTTCTAATTTTAGACAAAAGGGACTGATTTCTTTTGTTCGTGAATGTGGCAGTTCCTATGTATGGGCGGAGCACAGAAGACGGCAGGCCAGAACTGAGTTCACAAAAACTCTTTTTTATTCAGCTTTTCAGCTTACTTAAACACTCTCACACACATGCACACACATCAGCCGTCTGGTTCGAGAGAGAGCCCCTCTGCTCTCGCTCTCCCTCCTTAAGTAGGGCACGGTCACTGGGAAGACACACAAACACAGGTTAATTGCTCTCAGGTGTAGTGATTCTGCCACTTACCTTCCCTGACTCCACCCTCCTGTCACAGACCGGCGCTTGACCACGCCCCCGCTGCCACAGTGAATAAACCAGCCAATGACTTGAGCATTTGCTCAGATATAGATTAGTTTTTCATAAAGGTCAAGTGTATTCTGTACTATGGGCCATATTCCAAATTGGGTTAATCACCATATAGTTAGGAATTAATACTAGTATTGCAATATTGATATTCAGACCTCAGACTTGTGTTACTTGGACATTTGCAAGGGATGTGTGCACATGCAGGATAGTTTGCCTAAAACAGAAGTGTGTCTTGCATTTTATTCTGACCTTGGGCATGTGATTTTTCTTGCATGATACTGTCTCAAGAGAGGAGCAGTATTAAGTCCAGCGCCACTGCCTGACAGTTTGATGTAAGCACAATATCACAGTGTCACCCTGAAATTCATGTTTTGGTCTGTAAATAGACTTTAAAAAGTATGGCATGCCATCTGAACCCAGTATTAAATACATAAATATGACACTATTAGTTGTATCATCCTTGTAAAGCCTATAAAAAGTTTTTCCCCTTAGGCAGAAGTTTGGATGTGGCAGCATCTTAATCAGAGACATTGCACCGATCTAGTGGACATAATTTTATATGGATAAAATTATGAACTACACTTGCTAAAGGTAAGATTTTGTTGTTGAATTTGATCCTTCAAACTGTGGGAATCTTTTCATTACAGGAGCATACATACAATCAACAAAAAACATTTTAATGGTAATTTGTCACCCCAAATTGCTAAATATAGTGGCAGTTTAGCCTCCTAGGTTTTTATTACATATTTATTTGAAGGCATATCATGTTCTCATTTACAGTATATGTCAGCACTTCCTAGCCAAAAAAGTCACCATTTAGATTGTGTCAGGGTGCAGGCACTTATGGGTGTATGTGCAGGGGAGAGCGGGGTAGCAAACAAGAATCGTAGCCAAATCACAAAACTAGAATCGTAGTCAAAAAGCAAGCAAGGGTTGGTCGATCAGCAAACAGGGCAATATAGAGGAGACAATAGGCATAGAAGTAAAGAGATAGCAAGGGTCAGGAAAACTAGAGGTAGACAGAGATAGCAAGGCTTGGTATGACTAGGTAAACTCAGAACGATACTTCACAATGACAGTGAGAGTGGCTTAAGTAACGTGGCTGATTGTGCGCGAATGAGAGTCAGCTGTAATCAATAAGCCGGTGACAGGGGGCGCTGTGGTTCTTGGGCGTTGTAGTTCTGAGAAGCCATGTTTGTCATTCAGCTATAGCTGTCGCTGTCAATGCCCTTACTAACAGATTTAAATCAGCAAATACTTAAGAAATTTTAATTGGATAATTACTGTAGTGATTAATATGTTTCAGCTGGCAACAATTATTTGATGCAACTGATGCAGTGAGTAGCTTCTCCTTTTTCAAGAGGTGGACAAAGTACCCGACTTCATTACTTAAGTCAGAGTAGAGATCCCACTGGTCAAATGTTACTCCAATACAAGTGAAAGTTGTACAGTCAAATTTTTTACTTAAGTTAAAGTACTGAAGTATTTGCTTTTAAAAATACTTAAGTATTAAAAGTACATTTTCTGTCAATGCATCATTGTATTACTGCCACAACGCTTGCAAAACCTAACGCCATTACCAAGGACAGAAATGTGAATTCACAAAATGAACGCATGCTGTGCCATCATGGCGGTTTAACATTAAGCTAGCTAGTCAGTGAAGCTCCACCTGACATACTAGCAAACTCTTTTCAAACTCAAAATCATATTGGGTAGCTAACATTACTAGAAAAGAAAGATTTCTACATTCTGTTTATTTGGCAAGATTATGCTAAAACATTTCTGAAAGGACTTCAGATAAGTTAATGTTATTCATGTTAGTGCAACTCCATTTTTACATGCTAACTAACAGTATCCAAGTTAACTAGCTATGTGTTAACGTTAGCCGTGGACAAGGCTATGGCAACTTGGTGGGCAAATCCAAAGGAAGTCATTTGCCTAACCAGACTGCATAGCTATTGTAACGTTATCACTAGCTCTAAAAGCACAGACAACTTCGTTGCAAGCTTTCTCTTGGAATAAAACGTTTCTACCTCAATATGCTTCTGCAGGTTGGACGGCAAGTTTTTGTAGGCCGTGATGTGGTTCATTTTTGGCGAACAAAGCAAACATTTAAAACGAAATGAATCTTTAATCCTTTCTGAAAATTGAAACATGGGTTCATGGGCCATGGGTGCGTGCATTCCCCAGAAGAACTGCCTCCTTCTGTTCTGCCATCAACTGATCATGTTCAAATAATGCTGCTGAGAAATCACTGAACTTGATTTTATACAGTCTATGGACGTGACGTGACCCTAGTGATTACTGATAGGTTATCTCAGTGTCACCTGCGAAAAAAAACAATCATGCTTTAGAAAAGAAAAAAACATTCACTTTCAAAGCTGCTTCATAGTAATGAGTAACGAGGACCTTGATAGAAATGTAGTGGAGTAAAAAGTATGATATTTGTCTTTCAAATGTAGTGAAGTTAAAGTCATAAGTTTCCAAAAAAATACAACTCAAGTAAAGTACAGATACTCAAAAAGTGTACTTAAGTACAGTATTCAAGTAAATGTACTTTGTTACTGTTCAACTCTGCCTTTCTTAAATAGCCATGTTGGAAGATGTATCCCGTGGTCATGGAAAACACGTTACTGTGTTTCGGAAGAGTCAAATTACTGACCTGCATCAAGCAAAGAAAACAACTAAGCAAGTTGCTGAAATTACTGGAATTGGTTTAAGAACTGTCCAGTGCATTTTGAAAACCTGGAAGGATCATGATGAAACTTTGCGAAAGAAATGTGGTTGGAAAAAATCCTGACTGACTGTGATCGGAGATCATTTAAACACTTGAAATTGAATCATAAAAAAATGACAGTAAAAGTCACGGCTATGTTTAATAGTGAAAGTAAAATAATTTCCACACACATAATGTAACAATAACGCACAGGATTCAAACTAAACAGCTGTGTGGCTATAAGAAAACCAATTGTTAGTGAGGCTAATTGGAAGAAAAGGCTTCAATTTGCTTGGGAGCTTAAAGATTGGACTCTGGATCAATGTAAAAAAGGCCATGTGGTCTGATGAGTCCAGATTTACCCTATTCCAGAATAACTGGTGCATCAGGTTAAGAAGGGAAGCACATGAAGTGATGCACCCATCATGTATAGTGGCTACTGTACAAGTCTCTGGAGGCAGTGTTATGATCTGGAGTTGCTTTAATAGACCTAACCCATAACTACAGCATCACCTGTTTACCGCAACGCATTATGGGCGATACCTGGGGTCAGCTTCAATGTATTGTTTACTTTTGCCTTTGTTAAACACTGCATCGTTCTGTCTAACCAGTTTTAACCATGCCTAAAGTGAATTGCTGTGTGCCTTACTGTGTCTCCACAACAAAGAGAACACCTAATATGTGCTTTTATCAGCTGCCAGTCGAGAAGAAAGAAATGGATAAGTTTAACCCACAACAAAAACCTTCAAACTGAATCGAAATGGACAAGTGTTTATAGCTTACATTTCTGTGGTTGGAAAAAAGACATACTTAAATTGTGACCCAGCAATATTTTCATGGTCTGCGGAATGGCCTTCGGTTACAGAAGATTATAACAATCTACACTGTTCATCGTCTGAAACTAGCAATATTCCAAAGCCTGTAAAACAAAGAAGCATTCTTCGGCCTTTGCCTTTCAACATGCCGAAGCACTCGGCAGCCAAACAAGCCTGTCGGACTGATAAAACTCCCAAACCATGAAGGGTTCTCTTTCGGGTATGTATAGTGTTCAGTGTACCTCACTAGCGGCATTTATTGAAGAAAATGCATTAATACTGAATATGACACGGCAGATCAGCAAGTTTCCAAAGTTGTTGGGGTTTTTTGTAATGTTTCCTGATATCAAGTTTTATATAACTGATCACTCATTTATAAATGTTTTGATGCTGTTCATCTGGGCCTGGGATCATGAAGCAATCTTAGACTTAAGTCAGCAGTTGATTTTTCATAATAGTTTCCTGTACTGCATCTGTAACTTTCATTGTGCTGGATCAAGATTAAGTACAAAGCTAAGATTTCATTAGAACAAAGCTTCTTAGAAAATGGTAAGGAATAACTGAAGATTAAAAGAAACAAATTTAAACTTAAGTCTAAGATTGCTTCGTGATCCAATATACGTCCTCAGAAATAAGACCTTCTGAGATTTGATGTTGTTGTTGTACAGTGTGGTAGACTCAGTCTAGACTCTTACCTTCTCACCAAGCTTGATTTGGATTCAGATTTTCCTGCTGTAAACTCTCAACATGTTCTCCACCTCTTTAATTCACCAATTTCATTGTCTTCCATGACAGAGCACGGCAAAATTGCTCCTCTCACATCGCTCTCACGTAAAATTAATCTGACATCTGTCATATCGCTCAACTACCGACCCCAGCTATCCCCCACAATGCATTGCGGTAAACAAGTGATGGCATAGTTATGCTTGGGGGCTATTGGTCAGGAATGTTAGTGTGTGCAATTTTTTCCCCCTAGCCAGGCAGTGTACAATGGTGCTTGAAAGTTTGTGAACCCTTTAGAATTTTCTATATTTCTGCATAAATATGACCTAAAACATCATCAGATTTTCACACAAGTCCTAAAAGTAGATAAAGAGAACCCAGTTAAACAAATGAGACAAAAATATTATACTTGGTCATTTGTTTATTGAGGAAAATGATCCAATATTACATAACTGTGAGTGGCAAAAGTATGTGAACCTCTAGGATTAGCAGTTAATTTGAAGGTGAAATTAGAGTCAGGTGTTTTCAATCAATGGGATGACAATCAGGTGTGAGTGGGCACCCTGTTTTATTTAAAGAACAGGGATCTATCAAAGTCTGATCTTTACAACACATGTTTGTGGAAGTGTATCATGGCACGAACAAAGGAGATTTTTGAGGACCTCAGAAAAAGCATTGTTGATGCTCATCAGGCTGGAAAAAGTTACAAAACCATCTTTAAAGAGCTTGGACTCCATCAATCCACAGTCAGACAGATTGTGTACAAATGGAGGAAATTCAAGACCATTGTTACCCTCCCCAGGAATGGTCGACCAACAAAGATCACTCCAAGAGCAAGGCGTCTAATAGTCGCCGAGGTCACAAAGGACCCCAAGGTAACTTCTAAGCAACTGAAGGCCTCTCTCACATTTGTTAATGTTCATGAGTCCACCATCAGGAGAACACTGAACAACAATGGTGTGCATGGCAGGGTTGCAAGGACAAAGCCACTGCTCTCCAAAAAGAACATTGCTGCTCATCTGCAGTTTGCTAAAGATCACGTGGACAAGCCAGAAGGCTATTGGAAAAATGTTTTGTGGGTGGATGAGACGAAAATAGAACTTTTTGGTTTAAATGAGAAGCGTTATGTTTGGAGAAAGGAAAACACTGCATTCCAGCATAAGAACCTTATCCCATCTGTGAAACATGGTGGTGGTAGTATCACAGTTTGGACTTATTTTGCTGCATCTGGGCCAGGACAGATTGCCATCATTGATGGAACAATGAATTCTGAATTATACCAGCGAATTCTAAAGGAAAATGTCAGGACATTTGTCCATGAACTGAATCTCAAAAGAAGGTGGGTCATGCAGCAAGATAATGACCCTAAGAACACAAGTCGTTCTACCAAAGAATGGTTAAAGAAGAATAAAGTTAATGTTTTGGAATGGCCAAGTCAAAGTCCTGATCTTAATCCAATCAAAATGTTGTGGAAGGATCTGAAGTGAGCAGTTCATGTGAGGAAACCCACCAACATCCCAGAGTTGAAGCTGTTCTGTACGGAGGAATGGGCTAAAATTCCTCCAAGCTGGTGTGCAGGACTGATCAACAGTTACTGGAAACGTTTAGTTGCAGTTATTGCTGCACAAGGGGGTCACACCAGATACTGAAAGCAAAGGTTCACATACTTTTGCCACTCACAGATATGTAATATTGGATCATTTTCTTCAATAAATAAATGACAGAGTTTAATTTTTTGTCTCATTTGTTTAACTGGGTTCTCTTTATCTACTTTTAGGACTTGTGTGAAAATCTGATGATGTTTTAGGTCATATTTATGCAGAAATATAGAAAATTTTAAAGGGTTCACAAACTTTCAAGCACCACTGTATTTCATGCCATAAGGCAAGTGTTTAGCTTTAAAAACAGGGTCTAGATGCTATTCAAATATCCAATCTCAGACAACTCTACTCAGGAAGAAATCTGGCAACATTGGAAAAGCACAAGTTGAGGCTGAATATACTTTGAATACATCCCAATTTTGCAAACAACCTATCGCTTGAAACAGTAACAGCAAACTTAATTGTGTATGAGAGAATTTTGTAAATAAGTGAGAAAGAGGAAAAGAAGGAAATCCAAACAAGACATTGGAAAACTTTTCCTTGTGCCTTGCTAAAGCACAGATTTAGGAGCAATGGGAAGAATTATGAGCCTGACATGGGAAATTAAGGCACCTCTCTGTGATCTCAACATCTTACCTTAGGCTGCTCTCTGACACCAGCTGGGTCATCAGTTAACCTGGTTTAATTTCATCAGAACCCTTCCCAGCCATTTTGTTTACAACCGGCCCACAATGAATGATTACTTTGATATTGAAAGAAAGATCATCCTAGTGTTTTCTGAAAATCATCTGTGCCAGTGACATTTGAGTTAAGCCCAGTACCTCTCACTAGAATCCTTTAAATGGAGTCTTACATAGATTACAGATTTTTTGAAAAGTTCTTGAATGCTACTTCCCGCAGGTTTTGGCATTTCCATCTTTCAAAAGGTTTCCCTATCTTAATAATGTTGTTTAAGCCATAGCCATATTTTCATTCACAGAGAAGAAGAAGAAGAAGAAGAAGAAGCCTTTATTTATCACATGCACACTCAAGCACAGTGAAATTTGTCCTCTGCAGTTTACCCATCTGAAGCAGTGAACACACACACACACACAAGTGAGCAATGAGCACACACACACATACCTAGAGCAGTGGGCAGCTATGCTACAGTGCCTGGGGAGCAGTTGGGGGTTCGATGCCTTGCTCAAGGGCACTTCAGCTCAAGGCTGCCCCATGTTAACCTAACCGCATGTTTTTTAACTGTGGGGGAAACCGGAGGAAACCCACGCAGACACGGGGAGAACATACAAACTCCACACAGAAAGGCCCCTGTCGGCCACTGGGCTCGAATCCAGAACCTTCTTGCTGTGATGCAACAGTGCTAACCACTACACCACTGCACAGAATATAGTAGCTTGATGAGAATCCATGGAATGTGCTGGTATTTTCCATGATTAAAAGTACATTGGGAAAAAGCTAAATATTGGTATGAAGTAGCACGAGTTCCATTTGGCATGAATCATGTTGACACTTTCTTCTGTCCAGTTGCAGTTGAGAGACATTTTTAAAATACTATTAATCATGGGCATCGCCACCATTGAATGTGAAGGGGATGTGTCCCCTTCACATTTCATAATTCTTCATTTGGACCCTCCCACATTTAACATAAAATATTCGTTCACCCAGCGCTGTTTCTATTGCTTCGTGAAAGAATCCATTCCACTTGATCGATAAGAGAATACACATACCATTGTAAATCCACTCCGGGTTTTCCGGGCATTACCTACAACAACTCACCGCACGCGAGTGAAGTGAATCTCAGTGCAAGCAGAGAAATGTTGGTGCAGCTGCTCGAAAGTGGAGGAGGTAACGTCAGCCCCATTGCCACCTCACAATGTCTAGCTTTTGCTAAAACCTTATTCTTCTGTTATATGCCCTCAAAATTAACCCTAGGCCACGTTAAATTAATGTTCAACTAAACAATGAAATTAGCTTAGCCTAATGGGGTATTCTTGGTTGATGATGAATTGTTTGCAGTATTTGCTCCTCCCCAGATGCAATGGACATAAGGAAATTCTTTACAAAGAAGTAGAAAGTGAGTCAAAATTTCCCCACAGGACAGGGTTTTTTGTCCCAATGGAAATGTTAGTGCAGTTAGCTGGCTAGTCAATGTTCGGAGATCTATCAACTAGCTTAATGTTACCCAGCAAACACACAACGTATATACAACATAGTGGTTTGGTAATGTCAGGGAAAGCAACTGACGCAGACCTTGTTGACCCGGGCAACGGTATGACTCTATCATTTATGTCTTCACTCATTCCTGAGGTAGGCTGATATACCATGAGGGGTTTTTGCCTAAGAACCCTTACTGGATGATGTTTTGCCCCGACCGGGATTCGAACCCCGATCTCCTGCGTCGTAGTCAGTGAGCGTTACCACTGTACTATCCAGCTGATACAAAATTCAGTGCTATATAAATATATATAAACTACAACACATGACCTGTTATGATTGTCAAGTGTACTAGTACACATTATATATATATATATATATATATATATATATATATATATATACACACACACACACACACACAGGTAGTCGTCGACCTACGACCTATGTGACTTAGGACCGATCGATTTTACGACCGTCTGGTTATGACTGGCAAGTGTTTCCCAGCTGAGCTAGCTGAGTGTACGACAGTTTCCACCCCAGCTCCCGGCAGCGCCTCTCGCCGTGTACAACAGTTTCCACCCCAGCTCCAGGCACATGCGCAGTCTCTCTCGCGCTCCCTCGCGCACTTCGTCATACAGTTTCCGCCCCAGCTCCAGGCACATGCACAGTCTCTCTCGCGCTCCCTCGCACACTCCATCATACAGTTTCCGCCCCAGCTCCTGGTTTATGAAACGAGCAAATGCTCCCGCCAGCCCGAGCACTGCAACAGCTGATGATGACGTAGACGACCCATAGCCAAGCACCAGTGATGCCAGCCGTCACTAAATTTTGTATTTTGCTATGTTTTACATTTGTATTTTGGTATGTTTCCAACTAAAACGTTTTCTATTTTTCACACCTATATCTCGTATTTTTTGTTTTGCACATTTAAACGAATTGTACTGTATGCAGTGTAGTATGCAGTGTTTGACTTAAACAAAATAATGAGCCAAGGTAATGAAATAAGAAAATGTTGATAAAATAAGACTTTAAGATGATTACAATGTCAACACATCACAATATACTTACGTTCATTTAACATAGGCCGACTTACGACCAGATTGGTTTACGATCAGTCAGTCGTAACCAAACGCAGTCGTAAGTCGACGACTACATATATATTGTTCACATTTCTAACCTAACCTGGCTGATGCAGCTATTTTTGTTTTGTTGAAATAAATGCACCGACAAAATATTGTTGCTTCTTCCATGTTTTCTGCATAATATTACTCGGGTTTTGTAAGGTAGTAGAAAGGATGTGAAAATGTAAGGTGGTGAAAACATGCCCATATGAGTGTGAAAGTATCCATAGTATAGTGGGAAGGTCCCCACAGGGTAGTGGGAAGGTGCCCATAAGGTAGTGGGAAGGTGGTGGGTATGTAATTTCTCTACGTAACTTTATGACGTAGTAAAAACGTTGCTGGTAGTCCAGAATTTTACATAGTAACTACGTAAAAACACTACATAACATCTACCAAACCACTACGTTGTAAGTACGTAGTTACTACATAAAATTGTTCCCTAGGTAGCTATCATTTAATTCAAACCCAGTAGGCCTACCTTATTGCAATGCCAAAAATGAGGTCATGTCTGCTCTGATGATATTTATTGATTCCCTGTTGTGATTTGAAGAACTTGTTTTGTCTGGTCTTTGCCAGTTTTCTGGAAAGTAACATGGGAAATCAGTGTATGGGGAAGGAATAGTAGAAAAGAAAGCAATGGAGAGAGATGGATGTTATTCCAGGTGGATTGTGAAGGAAAGGGGGCTAAAAGCTATGAAGTGGTAGAAACTGTGGTGGCACCAATGTAAGAAGGAGTTATATCCATAAATCTATTTGTTATACTGATCTGTAAATGTTACTGTAGTACCACCATTGCATGTTGGTTGACAAAACTGCACTTGTTCATTGTGTGAAGTTCTCTTTTATGTGTCATTGCTTGACACCGTGTAATTTTGTGTTATGAAGACTGCATGATGCCATGTCATTTTTGTATCACTAAATCGGAAAAAAGTAAAATGCACCCACTAAAGTCACTGTTGGTGGTTAACAAAATTGCACCTGTTCATTGTGTGAAGTTATTTTTTATGTGTCACCATTGTTTGATTTTGTGTTATGAAGTTTGCATGATGCCATGTCATGCCTGTTCATTGTGTGAAATTATGAATATTCTTATTTTTAAACATACAGTTGAGTGTCACTATTGCTTGGCACAGTGGCATGTTGTGTTACATCTAAAACTAAATAAAAAAGAAAACACAAAATAAAAAGCAAAATGCACCCATAAAGGCATTGTTGGTGATAAATTGTGTCACATACATCTCATTATCTTAGGCATAGCAGTGGGTTTAAAAACAGGGTGATGAACAGGGTGCTCTCTTCTACCAACCACAGATTAATATGGACTAGTTGAATGAGGACTTATTGTTGAGTCTCTAAAATAGTCATTGAATTAAGTAACTTTTGTAGGTAAAATTAGGTGTTTAACAACCTGTTAAAAATACACCAGAATGCAGGAAATGGCATCTAATTAATTTAAAAAAATTATGGGGGAGGACCCCCAGACCCCCCACCAGTGTGCCCCCCCCACACACAAAAAATGTTTCTGATGCCCCTGCTATTAATAATGCATTAGAGGAGAAGAAACATAAAAGGACCTAACAGTGTCCAAGGGATTTCAGTCAATTATACGATACGTATATTTATAGTCCATTTTTATGCTGTCTCGATCATCAAACTGATAAGTAGGTTGTTTCTGGGTCCTTATGTGTAATGTGTATGTATCTGTGCATGAATGTGGACTTTGCATTTTGTGTGCATTTTGGAAAATTGTGTCTGAGCTAAACTTCCTAAATTAATTTGGTTCTTTAACTCTTTAGCACTTTAGTTAAGTTGCTTCACGAGCCATGAAATTTATTCCGCGTTGCTGCGCCTGAGCGCTGAGTGGGTGTACACTCACTGATGGTGATGGATACACTCTTTTTCAACACTAAAAGAGAGTGGCAATGACTCACTCTAAGGGGGATTCATTAGAGATGAACAAATCTGCAGCCTAGCTCTTTTATAGGGCTCACACTGGTACTCCACAGCCAGCACTAATTGCTCACATATTGGATTTAAGAGGGATTGTAGGGACCATCTCCTCACAGGTAAGTCACTAACCTAGCCTACTGAGAGAGAAGTTTTGAGTTATTAAAGCTTGATGACTACAAATGACTATGCTGACCTTGAATGGTTTCTATTTCTCCATCCCTCCTCACCAATACACATACTTCCTGTTTCCATGCTCTTGCTCAATTAATTTTGCGATTGGCACATGGCTCTCATGAGGTTTGTTGTTGATCTGCTGTGCAGAAAGGTGAGGTTGTTTTCTCTGAATCACAGATGTTCCATTAAAATTCAGTTTATCTTATGCACTGAAAAAAAGATTCAGTGATTCAGTAAATATGACAAAAAAAATCTGTGATTTTAACACAAAAAAGCAAATTACGAGAATGACTTTATTACTTGAAGCTCCTAAATTAATTTATAAATATGTGGCTAAAAGTGTGTGTGTCAGCTCATGGCTGTGATTTTTTTTTTTTTTTAGTAAAAGCTGTGAAAAATTAACTGAGTGAAACTGAGACTGACTTGTAATTACACATACACATCTGCTCTGTTTTAATTAATCAATGACAGAAGTACATGTCTATAATATAGGCTGTGTTTTGATTTCTCTTATACAGTTTTATTCATAGATCTGTATTCATATGAATGCAGAATGTAAGCACATTTCTATCAGGGCCAGAATGCTTTCACAGGTGTGAGGTTCCAATCGTAATTGTTTGTGATCACTGAAGTTCAACCTTCTCCAGTTACACCAGGATGTTGAGCTGTTTCGTCAAGGATGTCACGAGCCATTAATTGAATTTTATAGCTCCTTTGCTGTCCCTGTACCACCTGCTACATTCATGTTTAATGAGGAGTTATTTAAATTAAAATGGATTGTAAGTTACTCAGCTCTCACTGGAAAGTCACGGAAAGTCTGAAAGGAAATATATGACTGTAATATTTTGTGTGTGTGTGTGTGTGTGTGTGCTCGGATATGACACTCTGGAATCTTTTTTTTTTCTTCAGTTTTTCCGTTACATTTATATTATATCTTAAACAGATGAACTATCTAAGCTAATAAAAACATTTTTTCAAATTTTATGTTTTGATTCTGTAAATGGGGGTGGCACTGTGGTGTAGTGGTTAGCGCTGTCACCTCACAGCAAGAAGGTCCTGGGTTCAAGCCCAGTGGCTGATGAGGGCCTTTCTGTATGGAGTTTGCATGTTCTCCCCATGTCTACGTGGGTTTCCTCTGGGTGCTCCGGTTTCCCCCACAGTCCAAAGACATGCAGGTTAGGTTAACTGGTGACTCTAAATTGACCATAGGTGTGAATGTGAGTGTGAATGGTTGTCTGTGTCAGCCCTGTGATGACCTGGCGACTTGTCCAGCGTGTACCCTGCCTTTCGCCTGTAGTCAGCTGAGATAGGCTCCAGCTTGCCTGCAACCCTGTAGAACAGGATAAAGCGGCTAGAGATAATGAGATGAGATGTTCTGATTCTGTAAATGGGGGTGGCATGGTGGTGTAGTGGTTAGCACTGTCACCTCACAGCAAAAAGGTCCTGGGTTCAAGCCCAGTGGCTGACGGTGGCCTTTCTGTGTGGACTTTGCATGTTCTCCCCATGTCTACATGGGTTTCCTCTGGGTGCTCCGGTTTCCCCCACAGTCCAAAGACATGCAGGTTAGATTAATTGGTGGCTCTAAATTGACCATAGGTGTGAGTGTGAATGGTTGTTTGTCTCTGTGTCAGCCCTGCGATTGTAGCCATAGACTACATTACCCATAAGTCTATGCATGGATGTAGGCATCAGTTAAGTTCCGGTTTCACTAGTAAAGGAGTGGATGTGAATTACTTTGGCGTCCAGTCTCATCATTATACATGGTGTCAGAAGGTGGCAAAGAATGCAAATCTCCACGATATACTTTGCTAATGACTTTAGTCATGTGTGGACATGGCGAGAGTGTGCTTACACTGTAAAAAATGTCCGTAGAATTAACAGTGAATTTATGTAAAATCATGACATAAAAAACCTGTAAATACAAAAACAATGAAGCAGTGTGTAATTTACATCAATATACTGTAAAACTCCTAACCAAATACCACTGTTAATTTAACAGTAAGAATATATTGAATTGATCATATTTTTTTTGTAGAATTTACAAATTGTTGTAGTTTAAACACAGACAAACTGTAATACTAAAACAGAATGTGATAGTTAAAATTACATCATTGCCCTGTTAAAAATAATTTAAAAATGCCCACCGTTGTGGCTCAGTCGACTAAGGCATCATACCATGAATCCGGGGACCCGGGTTCGATTCTGACCTGAGGTCATTTCCCAATCCCTCCCTGTCTCTCTCTCCAGCTCATTTCCTGTCTCTGCACTGTCCTATCCAATAAAGGTGAAAAAAGCCCCCCAAAAAAATCTTTAAAAAAAAATATATATATATCTGTCTAGTAGATCATTGCTTGTAACCATCATTTTGAATCATTGTTTATTGTACAATGAATATCCGTAAAATTAACAGTTATGTATTGATTATTGTACATTGAATACCTGTAAAATTGAACATTTTCAAACTGTTGTTTTTACAAGTGTTGATATACCTTACCGTAAAGCCATATACACTGTCACTGTATTTTTTACGGTGAAAAAATGGCAACCACAGCTGCCAGTTTTTCACTGTAAATTTGACAAGATTTTTTTTTACAGTGATACCTGCTGAGAACAACGGTGAAGTTGGCATGCTCACGAAGGCGGGAGAGAGCCAGTGAAGCTGCACAAGCCGGTGAGATGGAATCTGCACACACGCAAGGAGTGAAAAAATTTTTTTAAAAAGTATCCAACGAAGCGAGACAACGAATAAAAGAAAGACGTCATGGCAGTTTCAGTGCAAATAACACAGCCCGAACCGTTTGACTTTTCAAGTCCGTCTGGCTGAGATGGATCTGAAGATTTGATAGATTCCATGTTGCATCCAGATTAAAAGACCAAGACCAAGAATATCAGGTAAATGCACTCCTGTATGCAATGGGGGATGCAGCTGATGATATTTTGAGTATCTTGCCGATGACAGAAGCTGATAAAAAGAAATATGGCGCAGTTGAAACTGCAATGGAGCAACACTTTATAGGCAAACACAATGTGATTTTTGAAAGAGCACAGTTCAATATGAGATGTTAGCAGGAAGGGGAGAGTTCAGAAGCCTTCATTACTGAAGTGCACAAATTAGCAGAATATTGTAATTTTGGCTTGCTAAAAGATGAACGCATAAGGGACTGAATTGTAGTCTGGATAAAGGACAGAAAATTATCCGAACAGCTGCAAATGGACTCTGAATTGACCCTTGCAAAGGCAATACAAAAAGTGAGACAGAGTGAGACTGTCAAGAAACAACAGACAATACTACACAGTGCAACGGGAGTTGACTCCAAAACAAATGTGGACGCCATTAAAACAATAGGAAGAGGAAAAAAGTTCCAATGTACAGGGAAACAGAGAAACAAAGAACAAAAGTTTGATGTGCCAAGTGAAAAGGAATGCGGCCGATGTGGAAAAGGATGAAAACATGCATGGAAAGATTGCCCAGCCAAAGATGTGGAATGTCGAAAGTGTCACAAAAAAGGACAATTTGTGGTGGCCTGTCGCAATGGTCAAGCAGTGCACACAGTCACAGAAGTGCTGTCAGACAGTGATTCTCAGGACTATGCATTTTTAGGTGAAGTGTCTACACAAACCACCAAGCCATGGATTGAAAAAGTCACTCTAAATGGAGACGCTGTCAATTTCAAGATAGACACAGGCGCGGATGTGACTTCAATACCAGAGAGCGTATTCAACCCAGAGCGAGATAGTAAGCTAGACAAGCCACTGAAAACACTAGTTGGTCCCGGACAGAATTTGCTGGACGTAAAAGGCTGCTTCAAGAGCAAAATGTGTGCAAAGGGCTGATTCACAGATCAACATGTGTATGTTGTGGCAGGACTGACACAACCACTTTTGGACCTGCCAGCTATACAGGCCATGGGGCTAGTGCACAGAGTCCATGAAGTGACGTAAACAGATACTGACTTTAAGGCACTTTACCCATCAGTGTTTCAAGGGCTAGGCAAGCTAAAAGAACCATACCACATAGAGCTGGAACAAGGGGCGATACCCTATGCACTGTCAACACCTCGATGAGTACCTCTACCTCTCAGAGATAAGGTGCGTGAAGAGCTGGAGAGAATGGAAAGTATGGGTGTCATATCAAAAGTGACTGAGCCGACAGCCTGGTGTTCCAGGATGGTAGTTGTGCCAAAACCGATGAAAAACAAACTGAGAATCTGTGTTGATCTCACACCACTGAATGCAGCGGTGAAGAGGGAGCGTCACATTTTGCCTGCTGTTGACCAAACACTGGCAATGATGTCAGAGGCCAAAGTTTTCACGAAGTTAGATGCGAGATCAGGATTTTGGCAAATCCCTTTAACTCCAGAATCATGACCCCTAACAACCTTCATCACTCCATTTGGGAGATATTTCTTCAACAGACTCCTGTTCAGAATTGCATCCGCTCCGGAGCATTTCCAAAGAAGGATGTCACAAATGTTTGAGAGCTTCGAGGGCGTATTATGCCATGCGGATGATGTGTTAGTGTATGGATGAAACAGACAAGAACATGATCAAAGACTGCACAGACGTGTGCTGCAGAAGATGCAGGAAGAGGGACTAACACTTAATGAGAAGTGTGAGTTCACACAGGAGCACATCATGTTCGTCGGGCACAGGGTGTCTTCAAAAGGAATTGCGCCAGATCCAAACAAAGTGAAAGCTATCCTATAGATGCCTGAGCCTACATGCATGGAGGATGTGAGGCGCCTTATGGGCATGGCAAACTATCTGTCAAAGTTTGTACCTCAGATGGCAACCATCACCGTGCCACTAAAAGACCTACTGAGAGAGAAAAATGAGTGGGTCTGGGATGAACCGCAGCAAACTTCTTTTGAAAAGCTGAAAAGTGGACTGAGCTCACCACAAGCACTTGCTCAGTACTCAAATACAGCAGAGACAAAAGTGGCCGCGGATGCATCACCATACGGAATAGGTGCAGTCCTCACACAGAAGCAAGTTGATAATTCCTAGCAACCTGTCACATACATTTCAAGAGGTTTGACAGACACAGAAAATTGAAAAGGAGGCACTGGTGGTAACGTGGGCATGCAAAAGACTAACATCTTACCTGCAAGGGCTGCACTTCACTCTTCAGACTGACCATAAGCCCTTGGTCCCTCTGTTGAGCACCATAGGTTTAGATGACCTCCCTCCTAGAGTTTTAATATTTCGACTAAGATTCCTCAGGTATGATTACGACATTGTGCACGTGCCAGGCAAAAATCTCATCACTGCCGATACATTGTCCAGAGCTCCACTGAGTGACACTCCATCTGCTGATGACCTACAGCTTGAAAAAGAGGTCCAGGTGTTTGTGGATGCTGTTGTGTCTTCACTTCCTGTTACGGACACAAGGCTGGCAGAAATTAAGAAAGTACAACAAACTGATGAGACATGCAAAATGGTGGCACAGTACTGTCAAACAGCATGGCCACAGAGACACAGATTGAGTTCAGGGATTGCACCCTACTGGCAAGTCAGAGCAGAGTTGTACGGGTATATCGCTAGAGACCTTCTGATGAAAGGTGAGAGAATTGTCATCCCTCAGACACTCAGAGGGGAAATAATGCACAAACTCCATGAAGGTCACCAAGGGATCTCCAAATGCCGTGCCAGAGCTCAAGCATCTGTATGGTGGCCAGGTATCTCTGCACAAATTCGAGAAACAGTAGACAGATGTGAAATGTGTCAAAGATACAGAACACAGTACAGAGAGCCCCTCATACAGTCCCAAGTACCTGACAGGCCCTGGCAAAAGGTTGGAATGGACCTGTTTGAGTGGACAAACAAGACCTACCTGCTCATCATCGATTACTTCTCGCAATATATAGAGGTGGCTGAGCTCAGGGTCACATCATCTGAGGCTACTGTTCGTGCCGTGAAGGAGGCTTTTGCACATCATGGATATCCAGAGACTGTGGTATCCGACAACGGGCCACAGTTCTCTTCAGAAACATTCAGAACATTTGCAAGGGAGAGCTGCTTCGCACACATCACAGGCAGCCCTCGCTACCCACAAGCTAATGGCGAGGCTGAATGTGCAGTGCAGTGCAGTCAAGTGTCTGTGGAAAAAAGACACTGACCAAACCAGAGCACTTTTAGCATACAGGGCCACACCATTAGAACATGGATACTCACCTGTGCAGTTACTAATGGGAAGAAACCTGCGCACATCCCTATCTCAGTCTTCAAGTCAGCTCACACCAAAATGGCCTGACTTGGAGGCTTTTTGCAGGAAGGATGAGGAAGGAAGGTGTAAGCAAGCAACACACTACAATCTTCGCCACCGGTCCAGAACACTTCAAAAGCTCACCTCAGGACAGAATGTGTGGATCACCACAGAGAAAGCTCCTGGGACTGTTCTAGGGACTGCAAACATGCCAAGGTCATACCTTGTAGAAACTGACAAGGGCATTCTAAGGAGAAACAAAATCCACCTGAGAGCCACTGGGAACCCCTCTGAAGCCACCACCAAGTCAGGCAGAGTTTCCAAGGCTCCTGAGAGACTTGACTTATAATGAAAAAAAATGAATGTGAAAGAATGTGGATGTTTCAGTTTACTACACTTCTTAATTGGTAAAGAAAAGAGTTTCAGAGAAATGTGGTGTGATAAAAAGGTTAGCATAAGAATGTTTAGAATTGGATGAGTTGATGTTAGAAAAGATGTTGCTTAGCTAAAAGGAGGAGGTGTAGCGGTAGACTACATTACCCATAAGTCTATGCATGGATGGAGGCATCAGTTAAGTTTCGGTTTCACTAGTAAAGAAGTGGATGTGAATTACTTCAGCGTCCAGTCTCATCATTATACAGCAATGACCTGGCGACTGGTCCAGGGTGTACCCTGCCTCTCACCCATAGTCAGCTGGGATAGGCTTCAGCTTGCCTGGGATCCTGCACAGGATAAGCGGTTACGGATAATGGATGGATGGATTCTGTAAATGTTAGATGTTTCATCTTAACTTAGAAAGTATAGTGATATCATCAGCTGGCATTACTGGTATGTAGCATATAATTTACCTAATAGATAAATTATATATATATATATATATATATATATATATATTTCATTAGTCTTAAAATCTACTATAAAGCAATCAATGGTTGTTCATAACCGAGGACAAACATTGGGCATTTGTGTGTAACATTAAATTAAACATTAAATTAAAATTTTTTGGCATAGATTTTCAGAAATACAATAATTCAATCTATTTGAGATTACTTACTAACTCAATAAGGATTAGGAAAAGATTAAGGAACGGATAAGGAAAATAGCATTGTTTATATCTTCTTCATGAAACCTCAACTACATGCATTCAGTTACATCCAGATTAAGGGTAGTATCTCACTGGGCTGCAACAGCCCGTGACTAGTTGGAGACACAACAATTGTGATAAAATATGCGAATTAGCGATAATTTTCACTTGGAATCACACTGAATTGATATTCACATAGTTTACCGCAATTGTTGTGTCTCCAACTAGTCGCAGGCTGTCGCAGCCCATTTTTCCCTCAGCAAGCAGGGAAGTAGAGAAGCCTCACGGAAACTGACTTGAGAAGGGTTCGCGACGGCTTTGCGACACCAGTGACACATTTGCGGCTATTTTGAGAGAAATTTTGTCACGCGAATTTTTTGAACATGTTCAAAATTTCAGCGACGAAGGAGTGACACTTTGCGACTCATGCGAGGAAATTGAGAAGCCCCGTGAATGTTTCAAGACACTTTTGAAACTCTCTCGCGAATGACGTTCACAATTTGTCGCAAGCTGTCGCAGCCCAGTGAGATACTAGCTTAATATATCTTGTCAAATAAGCTTACATTCCATTCACAGAAATTCACTGATTCATTTCCTTCTCATTTCCTCCTGGTGAAAATGGTGACCTCTCTTTTTACAGCTACAGATTCCAGTCCCTGCCTGGATGTTCTCAAGCTATCTATAGGATGTAATCCCACCAATGAGCACCCTGTCATGAGAGGAAGCAAATTTTTTCCCTCCTGGACTCACAACCTTATTCTGTCGCTACCCATAACTTGTGACTGTAGGTGAGGATAGAGATGTAGCTTGACTAATAAACAGGGAGTTTTATTTCCAAAAGTGAGCTTCTGTAACACTGCTGCCACTTGTCCAAACTCTCTGCCTGTCTTACGCTCTCTTTTACAATACCCTGTGAAAAATGCCACGCTAACCCATCCACACTCTGTCCCTCTGAGTTACATGTCGGTCCTGGGATCGAGATGCTGACCTCTTCTGCTCCTTGGACCTGCTTGATCCATCCTGGTGCCCTGTGTCTGGTTGGAGTCTCATCGCATTGCTCCTGTGGAGGATGGCCCCGTGAGGACAGTTGAAAGTCACACCAGGAGGACGCTCTGGTCTCTTGCAGTAATGCTTTTATGGCTGAGGACTACAGTTGACTTGCTGACTTTAGGACTGCAGTTGTCATGAACAGTTTTGCACTCAAGTTTCCCTCAATGAAGAGTTACAACATCAACAAAACTGACTTCATGTTAAAACTGTTATTATTATAGTCATGCTGTCTGTTGTTGCCCAAATGAGGATGGGTTCCCTTTTGAGTCTGGTTCCTCTCGAGGTTTCTTCCTCATGTCGTCTGAGGGAGTTTTTCCTTGCCACTGTCACCACAGGCTTGCTCATTGGGGATAGATTAGGGATACAACCCCGATTCCAAAAAAGTTGGGACAACGTACAAATTGTAAAAAAAAACGGAATGCAATAATTTACAAATCTCAAAAACTGATATTGTATTCACAATAGAACATAGACAACATATCAAATGTCGAAAGTGAGACATTTTGAAATTGCATGCCAAATATTGGCTCATTTGAAATTTCATGAAAGCAACACATCTCAAAAAAGTTGGGACGGGGCAATAAGAGGCTGGAAAAGTTAAAGGTACAAAAAAGGAACAGCTGGAGGACCAAATTGCAACTCATTAGGTCAATTGGCAATAGGTCATTAACATGACTGGGTATAAAAAGAGCATCTTGGAATGGCAGCGGCTCTCAGAAGTAAAGATGGGAAGAGGATCACCAATCCCCCTAATTCTGCGCCGACAAATAGTGGAGCAATATCAGAAAGGAGTTCGACAGTGTAAAATTGCAAAGAGTTTGAACATATCATCTACAGTGCATAATATCATCAAAAGATTCAGAGAATCTGGAAGAATCTCTATGCGTAAGGGTCAAGGCCGGAAAACCATACTGGGTGCCCGTGATCTTCGGGCCCTTAGACGGTACTGCATCACATACAGGCATGCTTGTGGAAATCACAAAATGGGCTCAGGAATATTTCCAGAGAACATTATCTGTGAACACAATTCACCGTGCCATCCGCCATTGCCAGCTAAAACGCTATAGTTCAAAGAAGAAGCTGTATCTAAACATGATCCAGAAGCGCAGACGTCTTCTCTGGGCCAAGGCTCATTTCAAATGGACTGTGGCAAAGTGGAAAACTGTTCTGTGGTCAGACGAATCAAAATTTGAAGTTCTTTATGGAAATCAGGGACGCCGTGTCATTCGGACTAAAGAGGAGAAGGATGACCCAAGTTGTTATCAGCACTCAGTTCAGAAGCCTGCATCTCTGATGGTATGGGGTTGCATTAGTACGTGTGGCATGGGCAGCTTACACATCTGGAAAGACACCATCAATGCTGAAAGGTATATCCAGGTTCTAGAGCAACATATGCTCCCATCCAGACAACGTCTCTTTCAGGGAAGACCTTGCATTTTCCAACGTGACAATACCAAACCACATACTGCATCAATTACAGCATCATGGCTGCATAGAAGAAGGGTCTGGGTACTGAACTGGCCAGCCTGCAGTCCAGATCTTTCACCCATAGAAAACATTTGGCGCATCATAAAATGGAAGATATGACAAAAAAGACGTAAGACGGTTGAGCAACTAGAATCCTACATTAGACAAGAATAGGTTAATAGTCCTATCCCTAAACTTGAGCAACTTGTCTCCTCAGTCCCCAGACGTTTACAGACTGTTGTAAAGAGAAAAGGGGATGTCTCACAGTGGTAAACATGGCCTTGTCCCAACTTTTTTGAGATGTGTTGTTGTCATGAAATTCAAAATCACCTAATTTTTCTCTTTAAATGATACATTTTCTCAGTTTAAACATTTGATATGTCATCTATGTTCTATTCTGAATAAAATATGGAATTTTGAAACTTCCACATCATTGCATTACGTTTTTATTTACAATTTGTACTTTGTCCCAACTTTTTTGGAATCGGGGTTGTAAAATTAGCTCATGTTTTAAGTCGTTCAAATTCTGTAAAGCTGCTTTGCAACAATGTTTAGTGTTAAAAGCACTATACAAATAAACTTGACTTGACTTGACACTAACCCAGGTAAATTTGAAAACACATAATTATTTCTCCTTTTAGCCCTGATGTCCACACTAGAACAGTGTTACTTGCCACCAAAAATGGTACTTGTCAAAAATGCTGTATGAGATCTATGAATTTGAAAATGCCAAGTTCGTATTGTAATGTTGACAGGGAATACAGAGAGTTGCAGAAATGGTGAAGTATGGTTGCCATGACACAGGTGAAGATTCATGTTCAAGACACCAAAACAAACAAGACTGGAAAAATGCAGTCAGTGCTGCTTGGTCTATCAAATTTACTAATCTATTGAGATGTAAATCTTTGTTGTGTATCTACACATTTACTCACACAGGACTCCTGTTTCATATTCATTTGTAACCCAAAGCAGTAAGTCTACCTCATTATCAGTCCATGTAAAAAAACAAAAAAAAACAACAACAAACAAACAAAAAAAAACCCCAGCATTGTCATTTCTCGTTTAGTCATTGGAACAGTAATTAAAATCTCATCAGTGAGCTGCTAACTTTAGCTTGTTACCTCAGAAAAATGATAGCTGTTTGTGTGCTTGCAATCAAAAGTAAATTGACCAGAAATGGCAAAACATCCATCCATCCATCATTTGTAACCGCTTATTCTGTGCAGGGTCGCGGGCAAGCTGGAGCCTATCCCAACTGACTACGGGCGAAAGGCGGGGTACACCCTGGACAAGTTGCCAGGTCATCACAGGGCTGACACATAGAGATAAACAACCATTCACACTCACATCTACGGTCAATTTAGAGCCACCAATTAACCTAACCTGCATGTCTTTGGACTGTGGGGGAAACTGGAGCACCCAGAGGAAGTCCATGCAGATACTGGGAGAACATGCAAATTCCATACAGAAAGGCCCTCGTTGGCCACTGGGCTTGAACTCAGGACCTCCTTGCTGTGAGACGACAGTGCTAACCATTACACCACCATGCCGCCCACCCTTTGTCATTATGTCATGCAATAACATTTCTGTTTCAATGCAGTGGGTGTTGTTTTTGAATTTTTGACATTAATTTGAAACTGTTTAAGAAAAGTAGAAAAGTGTTGAACTCTGTCAAGGGCATGTATTGTCTCCATACCTGTTTGTGGTTTTCATGCATGAATAGGATACCTCGATTCTGCAGGGCTAGAAGTAACTTTGTTATTTGCAGATATTGTTGTTGTTCTCTTGATATCAGCCAAATGGATGTCTGACATGCACTTGGCCATTTCACTACTAAGTGTTAAGAAATGAGAATCAGCACCTCAAAATCCAAGGCAATGGTTCTCTCCCAGAAAATATCAGGAGGATCCTCTTAGGTGAGAAGAGAAATCTTACCCCAGGTACAGGAGTTTGGGTACCTCAGGATCTTATGCTATATCCATACTAAGCTGGGTCAATCTGTAAACATAGATTTTATGTAAAAACATCTCTGTACACACTATTGGTTTTGTACTTTTTTATTGCTTTTCAAATGTTCTACATCTACACCAAAGCACTGAAACACCTTGAAGTATTTATACATACAGTATGATTTGTCACAATGATTTTTTCATCGGGGCGGCACGGTAGTGTAGTGGTTAGTGCTGTCGCCTTACAGCAAGAAGGTCCAGGTTCGAGCCCTGTGGCCATAGAGGGCCTTTCTGTGCGGAGTTTGCATGTTCTCCCCGTGTCCGCGTGGGTTTCCTCCGGGTGCTCCGGTTTCCCCCACAGTCCAAAGACATGCAGGTTAGGTTAACTGGTGACTCTAAATTGACCATAGGTGTGAATGGTTGTCTGTGTCTATGTGTCAGCCCTGTGATGACCTGGCGACTTGTCCAGGGTGTACCCCGCCTTTCACCCGTAGTCAGCTGGGATGGGCTCCAGCTTGCCTGCGACCCTGTAGAACAGGATAAAACGGCTAGAGATAATGAGATGAGATGAGATGAGATGAGACTGATCCATAAATGAACACTTTCACATTAAAGGCAAATGTTCATGTATGAAAAAGCAACATTTTGTTCGCAGCAGGTTTGATTTTTCTAATAGTTCGTCTGTGAAAGGAACGCATTCAACCAATCAGGGCGCAGGTTGTGGAAATGTCATCATTCTGCTGCAGGCTTGGTGGAGTCTCTCATTCAGTTTGGCTGCATCTGAATGCCGTACATATACTTTCATACTATCAGTCTGCAAAAAGCAGTATTTAAGGCATCCGAATACTCAGTAGGCATTTAATAGTAGTTGAACGGTACTGTTGTGTCTCAAAACCCAGCACTGTTTGACAAGGAGAGAAAAATATATAAATAACTACTTTAAAGGCAATGTCTGGAAAAAAAATAGGAGAGGAGCTTGGCAGTGAAAATGATGGGTGTACGGTCCATGGTCTATAGCCTACTTTGTGATGTGGTGAAGCATCAGTCTCAGCAATTCCTGAATTAAGATGTGTATACCCCCCGCCTCATTCTCACCTACTTCTCAGGATAGGATGTACCTAAAATTCCCCCTCCCCCTTTTTTTGTAAAAGAATAAGCACCAGCTCATCATCACTCCATCGCCACACCATTGTTTTTGCGGAATGCTTGCATAATTGTGTCATGTTTAATGTAAATTTACATTTACATTAAGCATGACACAATTACATGTAAATTTAAATGTTTAATGTAAATGTAAATTTAACACAACATTATAAGCAGTTATGGATGGATGGATGGATGGATGGATGGATAATGACCCAGATATCTTGAACTACTTCAGTAGCTCCCAAATTAGCTCTCTCCAAATTCACAAAAGACAAACACATGAAGAAGAAACTGTATGGCTATGGGGTTTGGAGTGGAGGGAGTGTCTGGTGAGCAAGCAGAGTCTCTGTTCGAGGACATCACCAGGATGGAGTAAGGACACAGAGAGGGCTGTTTCTGCATTCAACACCATCCACTGGGGAACAATTTGAAAAAAAAAAGTTTCTGTTGAGTTAGATCTTTATGCTGATTAAAACTAAAATTGGCATGCTGATTCCAGAATTACAGTATTTTTTTTCTAGCACGTCAAGTTTTTTCTCCACAGCTTACCCTCCAGATAAGCAAAATTCCACTGATTAGCTGTAGTAAGACTTGCCAGCTGATTACGATTGGACTCATCAACAGCTACGTGGCAACTTGTTTGTGCAGTCACAATTGAGACAGTGTGGTGAGAGGTGTGTGCAGCTCCCAATAGGTCAGTATTATCAATATCTGCAAACAGAAAGCTAGCATAGTAGGAATTAAGAGGATTTGTGCTGGCTTTTCTCTTAACCTTGTAACCATGGGCATACCGTTGTAAGTTCTATTTCATTTTATGCTGTTTTTTTTTTACCCCTCCTAGAACTGCCACCTTATTGTGGTGGAGGGGTTTGCGTGCTTGAATGATCCTAGGAGCTATGTTGTCGGGGGCATTACGCCCCCGTTAGAGTCTCCCAAGGCAGACAGGTCCTAGGTGATAGGCCAGACCAAGAGCAGTTCACCAAAACCCTTATGGATAAAAGACCAAGGACCGTGACGTCGCCCGGTATGGTGCAGCCGGGGCCCCACCCTGGAGCCAGGCCCGGGGTTGGGGCTTGTATGTGAGTGCTTGGTGGCCGGGCCTTTGCCTACGGGGCCCGGCCGGGCTCAGCCCGAAGCGGTGATGTGGGCCCGACCTCCTGTGGGTTCACCACCCACAGAGGTAGCCGTAGGGGGCCGGTGCAGTGTGGATTGGGCGGCAGTCGAAGGCAGGGGCCTCAACGACCTGATCCCCAAACACAGCGGCTAGCTGTTGGGACATGGAATGTCACTTTACTGTGGGGGAAAGAGCCTGAGCTTGTGCGGGAGGTTGAGAGGTACCGGCTAGAGATAGTTGGGCTCACCTCCACACACAGTTTGGGCTCCAGAACCCAGCTGCTCGAGAGGGGCTGGACTCTCCACTTTTCTGGAGTTGCCCATGGTGAGCGGTGGCGGGCTAGTGTGGGCTTGCTTATAGCTCCCCAGCTCAGCCGCCATGTGTTGGAGTTTACCCCGGTGAACGAGAGGGTCGCCTCTCTGCACCTTCGGGTCGGGGAGAGGGCTCTTGCTGTTGTTTGTGGCTACGGGTCTGTAGCAGTCCATGTAGGTGGGTGGAGCACAGAAGGACGGCAGGACATAACTGTTTTAACAAAACTCTCTTTTATTTGCA
Organism: Neoarius graeffei; assembly: GCF_027579695.1. Classification (NCBI taxonomy): domain Eukaryota; kingdom Metazoa; phylum Chordata; class Actinopteri; order Siluriformes; family Ariidae; genus Neoarius; species Neoarius graeffei. The sequence goes on from NC_083575.1 coordinate 49,793,909, forward strand.
CTTTTCAGTTGCAAACACACACTCAGACACATGCACACACATCAGCCGTCTGGTTGTGGAGAGAGTCCCTCTGCTCTCACTCTCTCTCCTTAAGAAGGGCGCAGTCACTGGGAAGACACACAAACACATCAATTAACAACAGATGTAGTGATTCTGCCACTTAACTTCCCCGACTCCGCCCTCCTGTCACAGACCGATGCTAGACCACGCCCCCGCTGCTACATACCCCCACCGCCTGACTCAGGCCGGGCAGCCGTCTGGCCCGCAGCTGACTCCCCCCCCCTTGACGGGAAGTCCGCCACGACCATCTGCGCCCCCGGCCTGTGGATCACCTTGAAGTGAAAGGGTTGGAGTGCCAGATACCAATGGGTGATCCGCGCATTGGCATCCTTCATGCGGTGGAGCCACTGGAGGGGTGCGTGGTCCGAACAGAGGGTGAAAGGGTGTCCCAGCAGGTAGTACCGGAGGGCGAGGACCGCCCACTTGATCGCCAGGCATTCCTTCTCGATGGTACTGTAGCGCCCCTCACGCACTGACAGCTTGCAACTAATGTACAAGACGGGGCGATCCTCCCCCTCCACCTGCTGGGACAAAACGGCCCCCAGCCTTCTGTCCGACGCATCCATCTGCAACATAAAGGGGAGAGAAAAGTCAGGGGAGTGTAAAAGTGGCCCCCCACACAGTGCAGCCTTAACCTTAGAAAAAGCCCGCTGGCATTGCTCCGTCCACTGGACCGGATCTGGTGCCCCCTTTTTAGTCAGATCAGTCAGCAGGCTGGTGACGTCCGAATAATTAGGTATAAACCTACGATAATAGCCAGCCAGCCCCAGGAACTGTCTCACCCCCTTTTTGGTCTTGGGCCTCGGGCAGGCCGCAATCGCTGCAGTCTTGTTAATTTGGGGACGCACCTGCCTGTTGCCCAAGTGGAAGCCCAGATACCGTACTTCCACCCGCCCAATCGCACACTTCTTCGGGTTGGCCGTGAGACCCGCCCGCCTCAGCGACCTAAGGACGACCCTCAGGTGTTGTAGGTGCCGCGGCCAGTCATTACTATAAATAATGATATCGTCTAAGTACACGGCCGCATAGGTGGCGTGGGGGCGGAGGACCCTGTCCATCAGCCGCTGAAATGTAGCAGGCGCCCCAAACAGCCCAAAAGGAAGTGTGACGAATTGGTGTAAGCCGAACGGTGTGGAAAAGGCCGTTTTTTCACAGGATAATGGAGTCAAGGGGATCTGCCAATAACCCTTTGTTAAATCCAGTGTCGAGTAAAAACGAGCCGTGCCTAGCCAATCGAGCAACTCATCAATACGAGGCATTAGGTACGCATCGAATTTAGACACCGCGTTGACTTTTCTATAGTCCACACAGAACCGGACCAACCCGTCGGCCTTGGGTACCAAGACCACCGGGCTGCTCCAGTCACTGTGGGACTCCTCGACGATGCCCATTTCAAGCATGGCCTCGAGTTCTTCCCGAACCACCTTCTTCTTGTGTTTGGGTAACCTGTAAGGGCGGCTATGCACTACCACCCCCGGGGGCGTCTGAATGTGGTGCTCTATGAGGTTAGTGCGGCCGGGCAGGGGTGAGAACACGTCCGAAAACTCGGTCTGCAACTGGGCAACCTCCGCGAGTTGGGTCGGGGAGAGGTGGTCTCCACAGGGGACCGGAGAGGGACGTGATGCTAATGTTCCTTTTTGAACCTCCAGCCCCAGCTCCGCCTTCTCCGGAACCACCAACGCCACGGGGACCTCCTCGTTCCAGAGTTTGAGTAGGTTGAGGTGGTAAATCTGTAGCGCCCCACCCCTGTCCGTTCGCTTCACCTCATAGTCGACATCCCCGACTCGCCGTGTGACCTCAAAGGGTCCTTGCCACTTGGCGACTAATTTAGAGCTCGATGTGGGCAACAGTACGAGTACTTTCTCTCCCGGTGCAAACACTCTAAGGCGCGTACCCTTGTCGTACAGGCGGGTTTGCCGTTCTTGGGCCTGCCGCAAATTCTCCTGGGTTAGTTGTGTGAGTGTGTGGAGTTTTGCACGCAGGTCAATAACGTATTGAATTTCATTTTTGCTTGGTGAAGGTCCCTCCTCCCAATTTTCTCGCAGCACGTCTAAAATGCCACGCGGCTTACGCCCATATAATAATTCAAACGGGGAGAACCCCGTGGAGGCTTGGGGGACCTCTCGCACTGCAAAGAGCAAGGGTTCGAGCCATTTATCCCAGTTACGCGCGTCCTCACTTACAAATTTCTTAATTATGTTTTTAAGGGTGCGATGAAACCGTTCCACTAAGCCGTCCGTTTGTGGGTGATACACGCTGGTGCGGATCGGCTTAATACCTAATAACCCATACAGTTCATTCAGTGTTCGTGACATAAACGAGGTGCCTTGATCAGTCAGAATCTCTTTCGGGATTCCAACTCGGGAGATGACGCGGAAGAGCGCCTCCGCAATACTGCGTGCTGAGATATTGCGAAGAGGCACTGCTTCCGGGTATCGCGTTGCATAGTCCACTAGAACTAATATAAAGCGGTACCCTCGTGTTGACCGATCTAATGGCCCGACGAGATCCATCCCAATTCTTTCGAATGGGGTCTCGATTAACGGTAGAGGGCGCAAAGACGCTTTTGGAATGGCCGCTGGATTTACTAACTGGCATTCGCGGCATGCCGTACACCACCTACGGACATCGCTGCGAATCCCCGGCCAATAGAATCGGGCCATTATTCGGGCTAGTGTTTTATCCTGCCCTAAGTGTCCAGCCATGGGATTAAAGTGAGCCGCCTGGAATACCAATTCCCGGCGGCTCTTCAGAATTAAAAGCTGCGTGACTCGCTCTTTAGTTTGAGTGTCCTGCGTCACTCGGTATAATCTATCCTTCATAATCGCGAAGTAGGGGAAGGACGGGGTGGCGTTCGGCTGGAGCGTTTGACCATCGATTACTCTCACTTGGTCAAAAGCATGCCGCAGAGTCTCGTCTCGCGATTGCTCTAATGGGAAATCCGCGAGGGATTCCCCAATAGAGAGAGGAGGAGCCGGCGGCTCCTCACTCTGGCACGGAGATGACGTAGATGGCTCTGTGACAGCTGCTCCCGCCAAAGTGACACCGGGACCTCCCCCTGTCAAATGGCAGGACCCACTCTTGACTAAGTGTGTCATTAAACCCCGAAATCCCAGCCAATCAGTCCCCAAAATTAAAGAGTGGGTAAGGTGAGGATTAACCGCCGCCTTCACTATAAATTTTTCCCCTCTGAAAATAATGTGTACTGACACTAAAGGGTAGTTGTGAACATCCCCGTGCACACACAACACCTTCACCAATTGTGCTCCCCCCAATGCCTCGTCTTGCACCAGGTTTTGGTGGATTGAGGTCTGATTACAGCCAGAATCCACCAACGCCTGATATGTATCCCCTTGGATACTTACCGGTATGCGATACGCTCCGGCCCGATCGAGGGCCGCTCCTGGCGCGTTGGGGATCCGAACCACCGCGCCCACCTCCATTATTGAGCACTGCTGTTGGAGGTGGCCCAGTTCCCCGCAGCGCCAGCAAACCGGCCCGGGCTTCCTCTCTGCACTAGTGCTCTGGGGCTCACTCACCTGAGGGGGGGGAGAGACAGACACAGAAGGGAGACATGGAAGGGCACCGCGGGGGCGGCGGGCCGGCTGAGGTGGCGCCGGCCCCCGTCTCCGCGGTGGGGGAATGGGGCGAGGAGAAGACACAGGAGGGGGGGAGAGAGAGAGAAGAGAAGGGGTCGTCTGCTGTCCTGCCGTCGGGACAGCCGCCAGATGATCCTCCGCCAGTTCGATTGCCTGATCCAGCAACGCTGGGCGGTGGCACTGGACCCACTCTGCGGTTTCCACTGGTAGACGCGCGACGAACTGTTCCAGTACCACCTGGTCAATGAGTCCCTCGGCGTCGCAGCTGTCGGCCCTCAACCACTGCCAGCAGGCGTCCCGGAGTTGCTGGCCAAACGCGAACGGCCGGCCGACTTCCTCCAAGCACAGAGCGCGGAAATGCTGATGTTGTTGCTCCGGGGTGCGTCCCACCCGCTGGAGGACGGCCTGGCAAAGGTCCGCGTAGGCCAGCCAGCGGTCGGTGGGGAGCTGTAGCGCGGCCAGCTGCGCCTCTCCCGTTAGCAGGGGGAGGAGGCGCGCCACATGCTGTTCCACCAGCCACCCCGAGGTCTCTGCTACCTGCTCAAAGAGCTTGAAGAATGCCTCGGGGTCGTCCTGCGGGCCCATCTTCATGAGGGTGAGGGGGGAAGGGCCCGCGGCGGTGGAGATGGTGGACCCCGCCAACGCGCGGAGGTGCCGGAAAGCCCGACGATCTTCCTGTTGCGCCAGCACCAGGGCCTCGAACCGTTGTTCTTGCTCCTTTCGGAGGGCGAGCAGCGCCTGGTGCTGGCTCTGTTGGGCCATGGTGAGGGTGTGGATCAGGTCGGCGAAGGTGGAGGACTCCATGGGGCTGTTGTCTTCTGTGCTCGAGTCCCGGGTTTTGGCACCACTGTAGCAGTCCATGTAGGTGGGTGGAGCACAGAAGGATGGCAGGACAGAAATGTTTTAACAAAACTCTCTTTTATTTGCACTTTTCAGTTGCAAACACACACTCAGACACACGCACACACATCAGCCGTCTGGTTGTGGAGAGTCCCTCTGCTCTCACTCTCTCTCCTTAAGAAGGGCGCGGTCACTGGAAAGACACACAAACACATCAATTAACAACAGGTATAATGATTCTGCCACTTAACTTCCCCGACTCCGCCCTCCTGTCACAGACCGATGCTAGACCACGCCCCCGCTGCCACAGGGTCGAAGAGCAGTATAGAGTATCCAACCTTCTTGGAGTCCTTGGGAGAGGTACTGAGAGGTGCTCAGACTGGGGACTCCATTGTTCTACTGGGGGACTTCAACGCTCACGTGGGCGATGACAGTGATACCTGGAGGGGCGTGATTGGGAGGAACGGCCTCCCCAATCTGAACCCAAGTGGTGTTTTGTTATTAGACTTCTGTGCTAGTCACGGTTTGTCCATAACGAACACCATGTTTGAGCATAGGGGTGTCCATAAGTGCACATGGCACCAGGACACCTTAGGTCGGAGGTCGATGATCGACTTTGTTGTCATTTCATCTGATCTCCGGCCCTATGTCTTGGACACTCGGGTGAAGAGAGGGGCTGAGCTGTCAACTGATCACCACCTGGTGGTGAGTTGGATCTGCTGGCAGAGGAGGAAGCCAGACAGACCTGGCAGGCCCAAACGTATGGTGAGGGTCTGCAGGGAATGTCTGGCCGAGCACTCTGTCAGGGAGGTCTTTAACTCCCACCTCTGGGAGAGCTTCTCCCAGTTTCCGAGGGAGGCGGGGGACAGTGAGTCTGAGTGGACCATGTTCTCTACCTCCATTGTAGATGCGGCTGTTCAGAGCTGTGGCTGCAAGGTCTCCAGTGCCTGTCATGGCGGCAATCCCCGAACCCGGTGGTGGACACCAGAAGTAAGGGATGCCATCAAGCTGAAGAAGGAGTCCTATCGGGCCATGTTGGCCTCCGGGACTCCTGAGGCAGCTGACGGGTATCGGCAGGCCAGGCGTGCTGCAGCTCGGGCAGTTGCGGAGGCAAAAACTCAGAACTGGGAGGAGTTCGGGGAAGCCATGGAGTGAGGCCATGGAGGAGGACTATTGGTCGGCCTCGAATAAATTCTGGCAAACTATCCGGCACCTCAGGAGGGGGAAGCAGTGCTCTGCCAACACTGTTTACAGTAAGTAAGTAAGTAAGTAAGTAAGTAAGTTTAATTTGTATAGCACATTTAAACACAGCATACACTGACCAAAGTGCTGTACAGAGTCAGTATTTAAAAGACAAATGATCAAAAGAAAAATAAAAAGAAATAAATAAAATAAAACTATAATAATAACAACAATAACAATAAGCTAGTGGTTAAGGAAAGGCCAAGGAGTAGAGATGGGTTTTTAGCCTAGATTTAAAGGCAGAGATGGAGGGAGCAGATCTGATGTCCGGTGGGAGCTGATTCCAGAGGCGTGGAGCAGCAACAGAAAAAGCTCTGTCACCTCTCTGCTTCAGCCACAAGCGAGGTACATGAAGAAGCCCTGTGTTAGAGGATCTTAGAGACCTTTGGACTGAGTGGGGCTGTAAAAGGTCATTGATGTAGGCTGGGGCCAGCCCACTGAGTGCTTTAAAAACAAATAATAAAACTTTAAATTGTATTCTGAAAAAGACTGGGAGCCAGTGCAAGGAGGCCAGAATGGGAGTGATGTGCTCATGTCTCCTGGTGCCAGTTAAAAGACGTGCAGCTGCATTTTGGACCAGCTGTAAACGTCTAAGTGAGGTTTGAGGGAGGCCAAGATAAAGGGAATTGCAATAATCCAGTCATGATGTGATAAAAGCATGGATGACTATTTCAAGATCGTTATGAGATAACAGTGCAGGTGGGGAGCTGTTGACCTCGACTGGGGACATTGTTGGGCGGTGGAAGGAATATTTCGAGGATCTCCTCAATCCCACCATCACATCTTCCATTGAGGAAGTGGAGGCTGATGACTCAGAGATGGACTCGTCCATTACTCAAGCCGAAGTCACTGAGGTGGTTTGCAAGCTCCTCGGTGGCAAGGCACCAGGGGTGGATGAGATCCGCCCTGAGTATCTCAAGTCTCTGGATGTTGTGGGGCTGTCTTGGCTGACACACCTCTGCAACATCACGTGGCAGTCGGGGACAGTGCCTCTGGAGTGGCAGACTGGGGCGGTGGTCCCTCTTTTTAAGAAAGGGGACCGGAGAGTGTGCTCCAATTATAGGAGGATCACACTTCTCAGCCTCCCTGGGAAGGTTTACTCCAGGGTACTGGAGAGGAGAATTCGGTCAATAGTCGAACCTCGGATCCAGGAGGAACAATGCGGTTTTCGTCCCGGTCGTGGAACACTGGACCAGCTCTATACCCTTCATAGGGTGCTCGAGGGTTCATGGGAGTTTGCCCAACCAGTCCACATGTGCTTTGTGGATCTGGAGAAGGCATTTGACCATGTCCCTCATGGTATTCTGTGGGGGGGTGCTTCGGGAGTATGGGGTTCGGGGCTGTTTGCTAAGGGCTGTCCGGTCCCTGTACGAATGGAGCAGGAGTCTGGTTCGCATTGCCGGCAGTAAGTCAGACCTGTTCCCAGTGCATGTTGGACTCCAGCAGGGCTGCCCTTTGTCACCAGTTCTGTTCATAATTTTTATGGACAGAATTTCTAGGTGCAGGCAGGGGCCGGAAGGAATCCTGTTTGGGAACCACACGATTTCATCTCTGCTTTTTGCGGATGATGTTGTCCTGTTGGCTTCTTCAAACCAGGACCTTCAGCATGCACTGGGGTGGTTTGCAGTCGAGTGTGAATCGGCTGGGATGAGAATCAGCACCTCCAAGTCAGAGGCCATGGTTCTCGACCGGAAAAGGGTGGCTTGCCCTCTCCAGGTTGGTGGAGAAGTCCTGCCTCAAGTGGAGGAGTTTAAGTATCTCGGGATCTTGTTCACGAGTGAGGGAAGGATAGACCGTGAGATTGACAGGCGGATCGGTGCAGCCTCTGCAGTGATGCGGTCGCTTTACCAGTCTGTCATGGTGAAGAAGGAGCTGAGCCAAAAGGCGAAGCTCTCGATTTACCGGTCGATCTATGTTCCGACTCTCACCTATGGTCATGAGCTTTGGGTAATGACCGAAAGAACAAGATCGCGGATACAAGCAGCCGAAATGAGTTTCCTTCGCTGGGTGGCTGGGCGCTCCCTTAGAGATAGGGTGAAAAGCACAGTCACTCGGGAGGAGCTCGGAGTAGAGCCGCTGCTCCTCCACATCAAGAGGAATCAGCTGAGGTGGCTCGGGCATCTCTTTCGGATGCCTCCTGGACGCCTCCCTGGGGAGGTGTTCCAGGCATGTCCCCCTGGGAGGAGGCCCCGGGGAAGACCCAGAACACGCTGGAGGGACTATGTCTCTCAGCTGGCCTGGGAACGCCTCGGTGTTCTCCCCAAGGAGCTGGCCGAGGTGTCTGGGGAGACGGAAGTTTGGGCTTCCATGCTCAGACTGCTGCCTCCGCGACCCCGCCCCGGATAAGTGGAAGAAGACGAGACGAGGCTGTTTTTTTAGTTTTCAAAGCTTGTAACTATTCCATCTTAGTGTTTTATTTACATAGGTATATATTTCCTTTGTTCCAGATCATGTCTGCTCCTGCTACTTCTCGTCGTAAATGCCTAAACAACCCTGACTCCTTTTGCTATATTTGTGGTAGTTTCACCATTCCAAGTCAGAGGGCAAACAGTGTATTTGTCAAACAAGCATATTTTGCATATTTTGAAGTAAAACTCGGTGATCAAGACAAGCCACGGGCCCCTCACAAAGTGTGCAAGCAGTGTGTCGAGAGTTTACGGATGTGGACCAAAGGAACACATGAAAAGTTGGCATTTGGTATCCCCATGGTTTGGCGAGAGCAAAAAGATCATTGCACAGACTGTTACTTTTGTTTAGTGAAAACATCAGGATTTAACAAGAAAAATAAAAGTAAAATAGAATATCCTAATCTACCATCAGCTATAAGACCAATGCCTCATTCAGCTGAAATTCCAGTGCCAGTTTTCGAACAACTACCTCCTCTAGAAGATCTGAGTGATGTTGAAGAATGCAGTGACAGCAATGATGCAGATTTTGAAATTCACGAGGATTCAGTTCGATCAGCACGAGTTGAATGATTTGGCACGTGATTTGGGCCTATCAAAAAAGCTTCAGAAATCATAACATCAAGACTGAATGAGAAAAAACTTACTTGAACAAGGAGTGAGGGTATCATACTTTCGAACCAGAAAAAGTACATTTCTGCAGTACTTTCGAAGTGACAGCGGCTTTGTGTTTTGCCATAACATTCCTGGTTTACTGAAGGAATTAGGGCTTTCAATCTACAATCCGAATGAATGGCGAATGTTTATTGACAGATCAAAGCGGAGCTTGAAGTGTGTTCTTCTACACAATGGCAATTTATTTGGTGCAGTCCCTATTGGGCATTCTGTCTGTCTTTGTGAAGAACATGGAGATGTAAAGAGAGTCATTGAGTTATTGCAATCTGACAAACACAATTGGATCATCTGTGTTGACCTTAAAATGGTGTGCTTCCTTCTTGGTCAGCAATGTGGGTACACAAAGTATCCCTGCTTTCTCTGTATGTGGGATAGCAGAGCTCGAGAGAAGCATTGGGTTGAGACGAATTGGCCTCCAAGATCTGATCTTAAACCTGGAGATCCCAACATTCTACATGAGCCACTTGTTGACAGGGAGAAAATAATATTCCCACCTCTGCACATAAAACTAGGTCTCATGAAGCAATTTGTAAAAGCATTGCCAACTGATGGCGACTGTTTCAAGTACATCATCTTGCAATTTCCTGGACTGTCAATTGAAAAAATCAAGGCCAGTGTGTTTGATGGTCCACAAATTCAGCAGCTCATCAAAGATGAACAGTTCACCGGGACTATGTCAGACCTTGAGAAGAATGCTTGGTTATCATTCAAAGACGTCGTCAAGAACTTTCTTGGAAATACACGTGCAAGTAATTACACAGAAATTGTTCAGAAACTATTGGAGAGCTACAAAGCGCTTGGTTGCAACATGAATATTAAACTACATTTTCTGCATTGCCATCTTGCCAGCTTTCCAGAAAATCTTGGTGCTGTTAGCAACAAGCAAGGTGAACGATTTCACCAAGATCTGAAGGTTATGGAAGAACGTTATCAGGGTAGATGGGATGTACATATGATGGCTGACTATTGTTGGAGCATCAAACGCGATAGTCCTCAAGTTGAACACTCCAGAAAGAGCGATAAACGTAAATTTTTACCTTAACTACTTGCACACAATTATAATTACAGTAGCCATATCCTTTGTAAAAACATAAGTGTTAAATAAACATTGCAGTCATGCCTGTTTCTTTCATATTTCATTGTATGTCAATATTTGTAAATTTTTATAAAACAAGCACATATCTGTTAAGTACAGTATTTTTCATATTTTTTAAGAAAACGGGGATCCTATAGTTCAAAAATTTGACGTGATAGAGAAAAACTGAGATCAGTTTTGGATTCCGCACCCAAAATTTAGTTAAAAACAGCTGTCAGACCTAACTCAACAAAAATTGTGTTCCCCAGTTAATTATCTGTAGCCACTTATCCTGTCCTGCAGGGTCGCAGGCAAGCTGGAGCCTATCCCAGCTGACTATGGGCGAGAGACAGGGTACACCCTGGACAAGTTGCCAGGTCATCACAGGGCTAACACATAGACACAGACAACCATTCACGCTCACATTCACACTTACGGTCAATTTAGAGCCACCATAAGTGGCTCTAACCTGAATGCCTTTGGACTGTGAGGGAAACCGGAGCACCCGGAGGAAACCCACACGGGGAGAGCATGCAAACTCACACAGAAAGGCCCTCGCCGGCCGCTGGGCTCGAACCCAGGACCTTCTTGCTGTGAGGTGACAGTGCTAGCCACTACACCACCAGCATTCAACACCAATGGATTTTTATTGAAGTTGACACAGTCTGGGTTTGACGAGTATTTCTGTGTGTGGTGTGTAAGTGAGGAAACAAAGGTACATCATCAATGGACTGAGATGGTCAATATGGCCCATGATTACATGAATGAAGGCAGCCTCTCCTAACACAGCATAACATGGTATACAAGAACTAAAAAGACAACAGCGATGAAACAATAAAATGTCTTGAACCTCACAGCAACTGTCTCCACATGTCCATGTGGCATCAAACAAACATCAAACAAAGGGAAGTGCAGACTGTAGCAGGGCCATCCCAATAAAGCACAAAAATCTGTTCTTTTAACAAACAAAGAGAACATCAGAGGTCATTTAAGAAATAAAATAAGGATAAGTCAAATTAACTCAAAGATGCACAGAGGAGAGGACAAAGGATAGGTAAATGCCAGATGAGATACTGCTGGTATGCTGAGTCCCTGCTTCATGGCTACAGGGTTGACTGAATGGCTAAATAATCCAAACAGGTTTAGCAGCTTTGAACATCACGGTCCCTTTATAAAATTTCTTGGCAAGGGAAGCTATGCTTTGATTGAAGCTAGCCTCGCTGTTAGTCACTGTCAAGCTGGTAGTGCTAGCATTAACTTTAGATTGATCCAGTCCATCATCATCGTGGTTGTTTTGGAAGGATGACAAGCAAGATGAGAAGTAAGATGTAAGAGGAGCACAAAATGCGGTTCAGTTTTTAGCTCATCTGGCCTGGCTTACGCGATCACACATCATCCATTATCCATCCGTCATCGTCTGTCCACAATTTATAAAATCATTACTCCTCTTACAAGATTGATCGGATTTCGATCAAAATCACACACAATGTTCCCCAGGTGGGTGTGCATAAAAGTTGGCAAGATGGTGGCCCCACCTGTCATATTTACGATTTTATGGGCGTCTTGGCCAGTATGAGCTACACCCTCATTGAGGCTATTTTATTCTTATTCTTACTTTCCACTCCTTGTGTTTTAATGCACTCATTTTTAATTTTCTCTACATTTTACCACCTAGCTAGATAAATATATATATATATATATATATATATATATATATATATATATATATATATATATATATATATATATATATACACACACCGGTGTATATATATATATATATATATATATATATATATATATATATATATATATATATATATATATCAGTTAATGTTACAGTTACAGTAACTTCATCAGTCACTGAGTGACACTCAGTTGTGCGTTTTTGACCAGCCAATGACAATCAGTCAGTCAGTCAGTCAGTCAGCGACAGACATCCGGTGTTGCAGTCCAGCCAAGAAGTAGTTCAGTAGGGGCCCCTACAAAGCTTGGGGACCGCACCCTCTGCCCCCTGTGGTAGCTCTGATGGTAAATGTAACAAATAGCACCTTTTCTTAGACACTTTTTTTTGTAGAAACTTTTAGCTATGTGTGTAGGTTTATGACTCTTAATTTTGGTTGTGGACCTGTGAAATAAGAAAAAAAGGTAGGGAAAAAAAGAGAGATGTTTCTCATTAGTAGCCAAAGTGTTCCAATTGTAGGAAAGTGCCATACTGTGTGTGTGTGTGTGTGTGTGTGTGTGTGTGAGAGAGAGAGAGAGAGAGAGAGAGAGAGAATAACAAATCACGCATCGATTGATACATTTTATACATATTCATATTTTAGATTTGTAAAGAAATGAAATTTGGGCTTCACCGTGTGCTCTATCTCACTCTATCCGTACAGCTTAATGCACAACCAATATTTGTGACAAGTAGTGATTTTGTGTAAGCTGACTCTCTCTGCGTGTGTTATATCAGCCATAAACAGTCTCGCAGATCTTCCTTTAAGGAAATCCCGAGACCAGAGTCTCAGATATACCGTTTTACCGCCTCTGTTCTCGAAGCAAATGAGATTAGAGTCTGTGCGTCGCCGGTGCGTCGGTCTCATCAGTCACAGAGAGAGAGAGAGAGAGACGCATGGTGGCAGGTGTAGTCTTCACTACGGCTCTCACTCTGGGTAACTTTCTCAAGCTGGATCTCTGCTCGTTGCTCCTCTGTGGCTGTGAGTGAAAGAGCACAGCGCTGTTCTCACAGGTTCCGATGCTGAAGCGGAAAGAAACACATCCATCCATCCATCCGCTGTACTGGAGCGCGTAACCGCTCGCGGAATGCCTGAATCCTCGAACACTTTTTATCTGCGTGCTTTTCAAGCCAGTATGGTGAGTGAGCACTGGATTCCCTTTGAGATCGGAGTGCTGGGGATGACCGGAGCTGTGGGTTTGTCTTTCAGCACTGATTTTCTAAGCTAATTGGATGCGTCGCTGTTGTAATTATCCACTCATATTGCATGCACAGAGTTGCTTTTTTGTTCAGTTCTTTTATTTGGAGGGAATATAGAGACGAAATATTTAATTTTAATCGGTCTGGTTTTAATATCGAGCATATGACTTGATTGAACACATCACTCCTTTTCGTGTGATGGATCTTGAGCGAGTGAAAGTTAGGCGACGTCCGAAAGCGCAGACTGGACTACTATAATAAACACTATGTCAGATAGCCTAGGTGAGGTGACGTAGTATTTTGACGTAGCCTACTCTTTAATAGGGTTAGTATACTGTTTGTGAAGAAGGCCTTGGAGCGCAGGTTAGAGGATCAGATGAGCAGATTATTTTATTCCTGAGCTTGCGGGAAACGGCATCTGTCCGGTTAGTAAACTGAACCCATCACACTGACTTGCGGTCATCCAGTGGCTCCTCATGCTTGTGTTTCCCAGAAAATGCAATCTGAAGCCACTATACACACGACGACCTGATTAACTCTACCACATGATGACCTCAGCTGGCCTAAAGGTCCATCTGGGAGCTACAGTGTGGATTAGGTTTCTCTGTTTGTGTCCGTCCCAAGAGTAGGAATATCTGATAGTTTTGACCTTGTGGGGACATTTGGTTAATACCCACAATGAAAACCAGCAAAAAATGAACCAAAAAAAGTTTCCTTCTGGTTATTGGGGTTAGTCATTGCATTAAATAGATGCATATCACTGAAACGTCCTTATAAGCAGAAAGAGAGAGAGAGAGAGAGAGAGAGAGAGAGAGAGAGAGTTTGCTCTTATTGGGTACTTCTTTGTTTGGTTGCATTGTATAATTACATACTGCAATTTATACTGCTGCTTATATACCAATATGCTGTTTTTTAAAAGGTTTTATATATAATTTTTTCTTTATTTTATTGATATGCTGCTGTGATCTGAGCCCTCAGTGTTTCATTGTATAGTAATGTGCAATGACAAAGACTATCTATCTATCTATCTATCTATCTATCTATCTATCTATCTATCTATCTATCTATCTATCTATCTATCTATCTATCTATCTGTCTGTCTGTCTGTCTGTCTGTCTGTAAATAAATTTAAATAAATAAATAAATAAGCCTGCAGCTTTAATTTTAAATGAAAATGAGGTAAGGGTTAGGGGTAGTTGTAGGCATATACTTATTTAGCTACAAGAGTTCAATGGAAACACCCAAAAACATAGAATTAAAAATGTGTGTGTGTACGCATGCCACCTGCTTCTCCTTCTTCTTCTTCTTCTTCTTCTTCAACAATAGCAGTAACCTATTTTGCTGTGTCATGCAAACTGGAATATACAAAGTATACTGATGTTGAAGAAAACTGTATAATAAATTTCACGATGAAATGAGCTGATATCCCTGATGGAATGATTCAGTCTTTTTATTTGTGCTAGCCAGAGAAATGTGGTACGATCATGCAGCGGGCATAATGAATAGTGTCTCTGTTCAGCAAGCTGTGGATAGGCTTTGCAGATGTGTGCACACTGAAGAACAATTAACCCATTTAATCCCACCAGTCACAATGATGTGGCATTTTGATTAGAGTTCGTGAAGTTCTAAAAGTGCCAGTGATGTACATGTTACTGCAAAGAACAGTATAAATTAAATTAGAAAATGGTATTAGTTTTGTAGGAACATTGTAGTGTGAGTGGAATAAATGGTGACATCATTTACTTTGTGTTTGAATCTTAGGAAGAATCTGTATATAGTGTATGTATAAAATATTTAAAATATAAACATATTATACAGTGGGCTTGAAAGTTTGTGAACCCTTTAGAATTTTCTATATTTCTGCATAAATATGACCTAAAACATCATCAGATTTTCACACAAGTCCTAAAAGTAGATAAAGAGAACCCAGTTAAACAAATGAGACAAAAATATTATACTTGGTCATTTATTTATTGAGGAAAATGATAAAATATTACATATCTGTGAGTGGCAAAAGTATGTGAGCCTTTGCTTTCAGTATCTGCTGTGACCCCCTTGTGCAGCAATAACAGCAACTAAACATTTCTGGTAACTATTGATCAGTCCTGCACACTGGCTTGGAGGAATTTTAGCCCATTCTGCTGTCCAGAACAACTTCAACTCTGGGATGTTGGTGGGTTTCCTCACATGAACTGCTCACTTCAGGTCCTTTCACAACATTTCGATTGGATTAAGGTCAGGACTTTGACTTGGCCATTCCAAAACATTAACTTTATTCTTCTTGAACCATTCTTCGGTAGAATGACTTGTGTGCTTAGGGTTGTTGTCTTGCTGCATGACTCACCTTCTCTTGAGATTCAGTTCATGGACAGATGTCCTGACATTTTCCTTTAGAATTTGCTGGTATAATTCAGAATTAATTGTTCCATCAATGATGGCAAGCCGTCCTGGCCCAAATGCAGCAAAACAGGCCCAAACCATGATACTACCACCACCATGTTTCACAGATGGGATAAGGTTCTTATGCTGGAATGCAGTGTTCTCCTTTCTCCAAACATAACGCTTCTCATTTAAACCAAAAAGTTCTATTTTGGTCTCATCTGTCCACAAAACATTTTTCCAATAGCCTTTTGGCTTGTCCACGTGATCTTTAGAAAACTGCAGATGAGCAGCAATGTTCTTTTTGGAGAGCAGCGGCTTTCTCCTTGCAACCCTGCCATGCACACCATTGTTGTTCAGTGTTCTCCTGATGGTGGACTCATGAACATTAACATTAGCCAATGTGAGAGAGGCCTTCAGTTGCTTAGAAGTTACCCTGGGGTCCTTTGTGACCTCACCGACTATTACACGCCTTGCTCTTGGAGTGATCTTTATTGGTCGACCACTCCTGGGAAGGGTAACAATGATCTTGAATTTCCTCCATTTGTACACAATCTGTCTGACTATGGATTGGTGGAGTCCAAACTCTTTAGAGATGGTTTTGTAACCTTTTCCAGCCTGATGAGCATCAACAATGCTTTTCTGAGGTCCTCAGAAATCTCCTTTGTTCGTGCCATGATACACTCCCACAAACATGTATTGTGAAGATCAGACTTTGATAGACCCCTGTTCTTTAAATAAAACATGGTGTCCACTCACACCTGATTGTCATCCCATTGATTGAAAATACCTGATTGTAATTTCACCTTCAAATTAACTGCTAATCTTAGAGGTTCACATACTTTTGCCACTCACAGATATGTAATATTGGATCATTTTCCTCAATAAATAAATGACCAAGTATAATAATTTTGTCTCATTTGTTTAACTGGGTTCTCTTTATCTACTTTTAGGACTTGTGTGAAAATCTGATGATGTTTTAGGTCATATTTATGCAGAAATATAGAAAATTCTAAAGGGTTCACAAACTTTCAAGCACCATTGTAAGATATAAAAATATTGCTACTTCAAGCATTTAATTGCAAAAAATGACAACTGGTCAAAATAACAAAAACGATGAAGTGTTTTCAGACCTTGAATAATGCATTGAAATCGAGATCATATTCAATTTTAAATAACACAGTACTAATGTTTGAACTTCAGATAAGTTCAGAAATCAGTATTTGGTGGAATAACCCTGACATTTAATCACAAGTTTCATACATCTTGGCATGCTCTCCACCAGTCTTTCATGTTGGTCTTGGGTGACTTCATGCCACTCCTGGTGCAAAAAATTCAATTGGCTCAGCTTTGTTTGATGGCTTGTGACCATCCATCTTCCTCTTGATCACATTCCAGAGGTTTTCAATGGGGTTCAGGTCTGGAGATTGGGCTAACCATGACAGAGTCTTGATCTTGTGGTCCCCCGTTCACACCTTGATTGGCCTGGCTGTGTGGCATGGAGCATTATTCTGCTAGAAAACCCAGTCCTCAGAGTTAGAGAACATTGTCAGAGCAGAAGGAAATAAGTTTTCTTCCAGGATAACCTCGTACATGGCTTGATTTATGTGTCCTTCACAAACAAAAGTCTGCCCCATTCCAGCATTGCTGAAGCACCCCCAGATCATCACCAATCCTCCACCAAATTTCACAGTGGGTGCAAGACACTGGCTTGCAGACCTCTTCAGGTCTCCATCTAACCATTAGACAACGAGATGATGGGGGAAAGCTGAAAATTATACTCATCCGAGAAGATGACCTTACTCCAGTCTTCTCCAGTCCAATCCTTATGGTCTTTTCCAAACCTCAGCCTGGCTCTTCTTTGCTTCTCATTGATAAAGGGCTTTTTCTAGCTTTGCATGACTTCAACCCCACCCAGATGAGCCTGTTTTGAACCTTCTGTGCCATGCACTTAACCCCAGCTGCCATTTGCCATTCTTTTTGTAGGTCACTTGATGTCATCCGACAATTGTTGAGTGACATTCGAAGGAGTTGACGATTATCCTGGTCAGTGGAGGGTCTCTGCCAGTTTGTAACTTTGTTGTCCCCAATGTCTGCTGTTTGACCTTGTTCTTATGAACTGCCCTCTTTGAAATTTTGTGGATGGAAGCAACCTGTACTTCTCTACCAGTAAAGCCAGAATTCAACTCTTCTTTTTCTCACTCAAAAGTTTTTTCTTTTTAACTTTTTTGGCATGATGAATAGATATTTTTGTATTCCAATTAAATTTAAGGCACTACGAGCACTGTTTTTGCCATCCAAACTGGTCCTATTGCCAGAAGATAGTGATGACCACAGCACTGTTTTTTATACTTTTCCTCATTAAATAAGATTTGGTTCAGGTGATCACCTAATCAGTACCTCGTTAAGTAAAATGAGGTGGGCTTGTGTTGGAATTCCAGTACAGACACTGGAATGAAATGGCTGCCATACATAGAGATCCCAATTTAAGGAAAAAAAAACATTGAAGTGATCTCTTAATGTTTTCCAGAGCTGTATATACACCGATCAGCCATAACATTATGACCACTGACAGATGAAGTGAATAACATTGATTATATCACTACAATGGCACCTGTCAAGGTGTGGGATATATTAGGCAGCAAAAGAACAGTTAGTTCATGAAGTTGATGTGTTGGAAGCAGGAAAAATGGGCAAGTGCAAGGATCTGAGTGATTTTGACATGGGCCAAATTGTGATGGTTGGGTGACTGGGTCTGAGCCTCTCCAAAATGGCACATCTTGTGGGGTGTTCCCGGTATGCAGTGGTTAGTACCTACCAACAGTGGTCCAAGGAAGGACAACCAATGAACTGGAGACAGGGTCATGGGTGTCAAAGGGTCATTGATCCACGTGGCGCACGAAGGCTAACACACATAGTCCAATCCCACAGAAGAGCTATTGTCGCACAAACTGCCAAAAAAAGTTAATGCTGGCTAAAACAGAAAGGTGTCAGCATTAATGTTTTCAGCAGTTTGTGCTACAGTAGCTCTTCTGTGGGATTCGGATATTAATGAGATTTATGAGAATTAATGAGATAGTGTTATTCACATCGCCTCAGTGGTCATAATGTTATGGCTGATTAGTGTTTTTAATATATATAAAGTGTACACACACACACACACACACACACACACACACACACACACACACACATGTAATTGTCCAGTTTTGATGAGCCTGTACCCACTGTATTCCCAGATTTCTGTTTTTCTGTCTGACAGGAGTGGAACCCAGTGTGGTCTTCCCTCAAGATTTGATGTGTTGTGTATTCTGAGATACTTTTCTGCTTACCATGGTTGTAGATAGTTGTTATATGAGTCACCTTAGACTTTCTTTTAGCTCACATTGGGTCTGGCCATTCTCCTCTGACCTCTCTCATTAACAAGGTGTTTTGACCCCCAGAACTGCTGCTCACGCAATGTTTTTGCACACGATTTTGTTTAAAATCTATAGCTTGTTGTGCATGAAACTCCCAGGAGATCAGCAGCTTCTGAAACTCTCAAACCAGCCCATCTGTCACCAGCAACCATCCCACAGTCAAAATCACGATGATCATATTTATTTTTCTCCATGCTGATGTTTGATGTGACCATTAACAGATGCTCTTGCCCATCTTTCTGTTTGATTTTATGCATTGCATTGCTGCTACATGATTGAATAATGGGATAATTACATGAATTAGTGTACTCTCCATCACCATACAGAATATGTTCCTAATAAAGGGGTCAGTGAGACTGTTTATTTATTTACTTACTAATTGGTTTAGATTTTATGAAGGGACATACTGTAGTCTGTTGTGGCTCTCCCAAGGAGTCAAAT
Organism: Neoarius graeffei; assembly: GCF_027579695.1. Classification (NCBI taxonomy): domain Eukaryota; kingdom Metazoa; phylum Chordata; class Actinopteri; order Siluriformes; family Ariidae; genus Neoarius; species Neoarius graeffei. The sequence goes on from NC_083575.1 coordinate 49,812,967, forward strand.
TAATATCTTCATATTGGTGTAATATAATCCGTATTAAATCAGTCAAAGCATTTACTGAGCAAAATGCACTATTTTAATTTATTTACTTCTATTATGACTTAAATGACACTTGTGGTTATTATTTAGATGTTCAGTAGATCAAAAATTACTCTTGACTATTGATGCTTAAATCGTTATTCACTCATTTGGCCTTTCTAATACGATTTGTAAACCTGTGCTCTATTCGAAGGTGTAAAATACTGTTTAACTTTATTCCAGTCTGAAAAGTTAGTTTTAAAAAAATACACGTAGCTTTAGCTCTGAATTTACTTCTGATAAGGCAGATACCTTGGTTGATTTCATTTCTAAAACCTGGCCTGTCACATGCAGTGATGCCTGCTTCGGGCCATTTTCTGATTAATAACCTTAAAATTTGGAGTGTGGATTCTCTTTGGCCTTGCTGAAGTTTGAATTATTCTCACCTAATCTAAAATTTATCTCTTGGTCCTAATTGAAGTGCAGAGGGAGCAAGGGAAAAGTAATTTAAAACCTGATCTCTTTGCTCCTCGTGTGACGTGCTGCAGCCTTGAGGCAGTATTGCGTGTTTAATCTGGCATTAAGATATAATGTGTTTGGTCAGGATTCAGGCCCATGAAATGACAGGGAATTTTAATCAATGAAACATTATTATTGGGGGAACTACATCAGTTACACCTCAGTTAAAGGAAGGTTGACTTTCAGATTTTTCAAGTGTAGGTCATAAAAATAATTTTTCCTGACACCCAATTATTTTTTGTTTAGTGGACTGAAAGCTACTGAATTCGAATCACAGACTTCCAATTTTATTATTATTATTATTATTATTATTATTATTATTATTATTATTATTTAATAGAACAATTAATTAATTTAGGGTCACTTAGCCCTAAATTCTCCGCTATTTTTTCCTGCTTCACCATGACGCAATACAACATACTACGTCATGCATCACGTGGTGGGCTTTCCCCATTCCCCACAAGGCATTGTGGGATACAAATTTGAAACAGAAGAGAACAATGGAGGATGCGAACGAAACTGGAAAGACTGACTACAGTAACAGAAAGCGAGAAGAAAAGACGTTATGTTGCGAAGGAAAGGAAACGCAAGACCAAAGTAATAAATAACCGCGGTCAGCGAGCACCTCGGTGTGATCAGCTGTTTGTTTGGTGACAGAATGATGTAACTGTCAGTGCACGGTCAAGGTAGACCTGTAGATGGCAGTAATGCAACACTGGATGCCAGCTGCTGTAAAACCCAAAAGAAGAAGAAAAAGAAGAAGACGAAGGTAAACCTGTGCATATGCTCACCGGACTTCCTCTGTCTGCTTGACTGCGTGAAGCGAGCGATTTCATGCACATTATTTGCTTTTTTTGAGGGAATCCCCTCAAATTAAATAACTTCCCAGCCACAGAATGGCCTCTTTTTTAGATATTACAGAAATAAATTGTCATGCTCCGCCCCGGACATCCACTCCGGAGATTACGGATCTCTCACGCCAGTGCCGATCTGGATCCGGGGCAGGGATTCTCTCTCACCCTTCCTGGTTTTCACTGCTGTGTATATATAAGCCGTTTTCAGACTCAGACTTTGCCAGAACGTCTTGTTTGCTTCTCTAGCCGTTTCTGCGCCTCTCTTGCTTCTCATGGTTTTGCTCTGTAGTGACTTTTTTGTTCATAGTTTTTGCACTAGCATTCTTCTGGTTCATGGTTTCTTGCACTAAGGCCATCCTTCAAAAAAAAAAAATCCGTTTCCTGTCCACCGGGTGAGCAAAAAAATTTTCAGTCGGGAGGGAGGGATTTTTTATTTTTTTTATATATGGATGGATAAGAAATCGCAATGCTGTGTTTGCTTTTTCTTTCAGTACTTTTTTATTACAAAAGCAGACACATTTAATAAAATATGACAGTTTAATCAACTGAAACTTGTACAAAAACTTTAAGTTAGCATTTTAAATGCTGACTGCAACATTTGCAAAACTTTTACAAAGGTACTTAAAATGTCCGCCACACGGACTTTTTGTAGTTCTAAATCGACCGTTAGGCCTAGTTCGGATGAAATTACACTATTAAAATGATCACTGAATGATTTGTTTTTCTGAATCTTTACTATTTTGTTTTCGCTAGAATACCATTTTGCGATTTCACACTTAAGCAAATGTTTGAAAACTCCGGATCTCCTTCTTTCATGGTGGCTGCCATTTTTTTTGTGCCGCACGGCGCATGCACAGAGTAAGGGAGAGTAACTCATCCGCGGCCCCGACATGCGGTGTGTGTGTGCGTGCGTGTGCACTCGGCGGAGGCAGTAGTGTGTCGGAGGGAACAGAAGCAGAGATAACGCTTATTTTGTCTCCGGTAAACCAGTCTCCTCTCATTCAATTACGTGCTGGCATCAAAAGACACCGTTGGTTGTAAATGAAACCAAACTGAGTCATTGGAGTGTATTTTCATACACAAATGGAGAAATGTTCACTGAGTGTTTAATTGTGTAGCCACCACTGCAGAGCGTCGTCGCTGTTAATTCATAGCATGCTCAGCTGCGTGAATGTGTCATGCACCAAAAATAAGAGATTTACAAGCCAGGAATGCCTCATGATGCAATACGCAAGAAAAGAAAGAAGATTTACTGCCATTTTACTTTATATTTGAGTAAAGTGAATAAATAAATGGTCTGTGGAAAATACATTTAATCCTGGGAACTTCGTGCACAGGAGTTTATTTTGTGTTTACTCCCCCCCCGGCTGGCTATATATTTGTAATGGCTGGCTAGTATGAGCCTTAGTGGAAAGCCCTGGGAATGCGTAAATGTCAAGTTCAATTTTAGATTTATGAACCCGAAAAAAATGTCGAAAAACCGGCGTTAAAAAAAAAATGTCAACCGCACAAACGGCACTCACCTGGCCAGTGGACCAGAAACAGAACATTTTTTTAATAATGGCCTAAGGGTTATTTCTGGTTCATGGTATTTTGCACTAAGGGTTATTTCTGGTTCATGGTTTTTGCACTAGCATTCTTCTGGTTCATGTTTTTTTGCACTAAGGGTTATTTCTGGTTCATGGTTTCTTGTATTAAGGGTCTTTTCTTGCTCATGGTTTTTTGCACTAGTGTTTTTTGTCTTTGCCTGTCATGTTTTTGTCAAGTTGTTTCTCATTTTGTCTAGATTATTTTTGCCATTTGTTTTTTGTCCTGTTTGTTTACCTTTTTTGCCACAACCTTTTTTCCCTGAATTAAATCATATTATTTATTGGATTACTGTCTGTGTTTGGCTCTTGGAGCCTAACTTCACCACACCTCCATCAATCCTAACATAAATGTATATCACAATGACCAAATTTCAGAGGGAACTAAATTTCACCGATTTTTTATGAAATTGAAAGGCTGTCTAGTTTTAAATGAGGCTGACAAATACCTAAAAACAAACTTTTTAAATGCACCTAGCTGTGATTTCAAGAGTACTCTCTGTAAATGCTGGTCTTGACATTATACAATGAGAAAATTGTCATCTTGCTGTTAGGATTATTAAATATTAATTCTTAAATATTTGTCCAGCCTCTTTAATGCCTTTTCCAACCTCATCTTATGAAAAATTTGTGCAAATTCAAACTAACAAATGTGACAATGATTTGATCAAATGTGACTGAAGTATGAATGGTAATACTGCCTCTAACTCTAGCATTAACCTATGACATTTTAATCCAGTCTTTATTCAAATTAAAATAGTAATTAAATGCAAATAGGAACCTATATTTGCAATCACACTTCCCCATTATGCAAAAACTTGGATTTGCATTTGTGCTTTTGTACATCACAATGGGCACTGTCATTTTTCAGAATGGAAATGTGAATGCAGTTTCATTTTTGCTGAATAAACTGGTAAAATCCTGCAATATTGAAAACCTTACAGCAATTTGTCCATTTTCAATTTAAATTTTGCATAATCATGCTATGATTTGTCTAAAAATAAAACACTTTGCATTTTGGAGGAAGTCAGTATGAGTTTGTGGCAGTGGAAGCAAATTCTCTTGTTCTAAATACATGAGGATAATTTCTTCTGACGTTATAAAACTGTCACAACTTGACATTTCATAACATATTTCTTATTGTTTTTCACTGAAGGGATTCTTGACCTGCTGTATTCTTAGGGATGCTGACTTTGCAAACTCATATCAAGTAACTAACATGGTTTAAGGCCAGCTTTATCGGGCTATACTCGCTGAGTATGGTAAACAGAGAACAGTAGCAAACACATCCTCATGGCTTGCTCTATATAATGAGATAGTCATGCCACAATATGTGTGTGTGTGTGTGTACATACATTATATATATGTCAAGTACGAGACAGGAGAACCAAGTGCGTGTCACGAACACAAGTTGATTTATTGATAAAGGTGAAAGGAGATGGGGAGAGTGAGAGTCTGCTGAGTGGTGGCTGCGGCAGAGCGCTCAGTGGCAGGAGGGTCCCTTGGAGAGAGTGGCTACAGGAGCTGGGACAACACCGGGCACAGACTGGAGTGGGGGGCAGGCAGGTGTTGGCAGGTAGTACTGGGCAGGAAAGCAGTCGTTGTTGGGTCAGGCAAGTTTTCAGTGACGGAGATCAGTTGTGTAGAGAGCCAGCGAACAGGAACATGTTGCTTCGCAGATGAACTGACACTGAATGTCTGGAGACCTGTGCCTTGTAGGTGTAATTAATGATTTTGTGTATTTAGGATTGGATAAGTGATCAATCTTTAATAATTACATGAAATCAGTCTCATTAAATTTGAAGGTTAATAATTAAAATGAATCAATCCTATTGAATCGTTTAATTTGACTCATTTGAATTGAATCATACCATAGAATCAGTCTCATTTGAATCGTTTGAAGTGAATCATTCAGTGAATCAAATCAGTGAATCGTTTAGTGAATCAGTGAATCATTTAGTGAATCATACCATTAATCCTGGTACTTAACAATAAATTACCAGACAGCTAAAATGGTATCTTCCAAATTATTATTGATCACTTACCATATTACATAAATCGTCTACACCAGGGGTGTCCAAACTGATCCATAAAGGGCCGTGTGGCTGCAGGTTTTCATTCCAGCCATGCAGCAGCACACCTGACTTGGCTCATTCAATCAACTGAACTGTCTTCACACAGTCAAATACTTGCAGACACACCCACCCTTGATTAAAGGGTGGGTGTGTCAGTTGATTGAATAAGCCAAATGAGGTGTGCTGCTGCTGCATGGCTGGAATGAAAACTTGCAGCCACACGGCCCTTTATGGATCAGTTTGAACACCCCTGGTCAACACCTTTGAATTCTCCAGGAGATTGGGCAACTTCAAAATATCGAAACAGCAGATGAATACACACAGCTTTGATAATAAATGAATTTATTATACAAAGATCAAAAATGGATAATCAGTTGGAATATATACAGTGAGGTGTGTGTATATGAATGTGTGTGTGGGTGTGTGTGGGTGTGTGTGTGAAAGAGAGGGAGAGAGAGAGACACCTTGGGTCTCTCTTGAGAGGGCTCTTGTGGCTAACTCCACGTGTTTGTGGGGGAGGAGTTAAGGCCCAAGGACCACCTCGTGGAGTTAAACAAAGAGAGGTGTGTTAGGTCTAGCTTGTTGCTATGTGAGACACAGAAATTTTATCTGCAATCTTGGTATGTGGGGGGAAGGCCCTATGGCCTAGCTAAAGTGTGTTTGTTATCTGCAATCTTGGGGGAGGTGAATCCTCATGATTTAACCCATGTTTACATTAGACCGTATCAGCGGATCATCAGATTAACGTTTTTAAAACGATTAGTGTGCACACAGCAACACCAATACACGATTTGCGTGCACACAGCAATACCAATACACGGATATGCTCGGCTCCGCAGGCATCCTGCGCTCCAAATCACTCCGCCCTGAACAGTGAGTGCCCTCTGGAGGGTGCGCACTCCGGCTTTGCGCAGCTCACAGAGCATGCGAGTGAAGTGAAGCTGTGATTCGGGACTGAGCCACTGTGTGTGTGTGATCCCAGCGCATATCACTTACCACTTGCAAGTGGAAGGATGGCAAGCCTAAAGACAATCATAACTACACAATGGGCAGTATTTGCATCAGTATTTGCAGTATTTTCATACTTTTATACTCTTTTTAATGAAAGGTGATACAAGGCGGAAGTCCGCGCCGTTTTTCAGCAGTCGCGTCACATGACCAACGCCAACGAATCAGGAAGGTGGATGTCACAGTGACGTTGTCCAATGAGACGCCAGCTAGAGCTCAGCACAGCGTATCCGCGTATTCTGAATGTTTACACAGCACCAGAGCTGACACGATCTGGATTGAATACGTGGACGCTGGCGGATTCCCGTTTCCCGGCGTTTCCAGGCGGTTTAATGTAAACAGACAGTGCATCTGCGAAGAAAACGAGACAGATGCGGTCTAATGTAAACGTAGCCTTAGTGAGCATGTGTTTTCTAAGTAACAAAGGAATTCCACACTCATAACATTATCAAACTCACTGAAATCTTAATAAGGTCAAAATGTATAATAAGAATGAAATTGAGGATTTTAGTAAGGAATGAGAGAGAGAGAGAGAGACATGCACAAACTTATGGATTAACCAATTTTAAATCAACAAACAAATGATAGAGAACCAAAATTCAGTGTATACACTTAATTTAACTTCAGATAACGTCACATTAAGTGAATAACTAATTCCTAAGACTTAAACTTTTGCCCAATGCCTGTTCTTACTGCAAAAAGTCTCGTCTTCTGTCGAAAGCAGAGTCTGTGTAGAAATGGCAGGCTGTAGAGGAAGCGCTTCAGTGGAGGAGAGAGAGAGAGAGCGGTTGCTCTGAAGTTTTCTTTGAAGATCTTCGTAGCTCGTGAGAAGAAAGTTCTGATCAGACAGGGTTAGGACGGTCCAGCCGCTCCCAACACCAATAAAACTGCCTATTTGGTTGCAATCTAGTACGTACTGAAAGAATGACTGAAAAAATGGTTTATAACTCACTTGAGTTAAAGCGCGCGTGTTTCCGGAGTCCACTGTGATCAAGGGTGGACAGAAGGAGGAGAACGTTCTAAGACGTGTTTCTTGCACGAAAGAGTCGTGGTTTCGGATGGTCCGATGGTGAGCGTCCCTCTATGGTCTGTTCTCCGCTGAGTCCAGACACCAGAGACAAAGAAAAATGGAGTTTCCAAGTCTCTTATGTGAACCTGAGGAATGTGATGTACGTGATCCTGCCCAGGCGTGACGTAGGTCAACGCGGAAGTTGGCTGGGAGTTGTAGTTCTTAGACACAAGATGGCGCATGATACCTACAGCCTTAAATACACTCACACAAGGAGCAGGTAACAAGAAGCAGGTGACAGTGATTAAGGGCTCAGAGCAGGTGAGCTTCCTGATTGGTTAGAGTGAGAGTGTGAGGGGGTGTGGCAGCCAGGCAGTGTGTGATGGAAAATTACCCAATTAGTTGAGCAGGGAGCAGACTCATGACAGAACCCCCCCCCCCCCCCCCCCCCCCAAGGGACAGCCCCAGAAATCCCAAGGAGAGAGACACCGAGCAGGGTGGGCGGAGGGGGAACCAGAGGAGGGTCAGAATTCCTCCGACCTGTCAGTGTCCATGGTTTCATCCTCAGAGGGCAATCCACCATCCGATGGCACCAGATCAGGTTCAGAGCCAGAGTCGGGGGCAGGCACAGGATCGGGTTCAGAGTCGGATTCGGGGGTAGGCGTAGGCACAGGATTGGGCGGAGGACAAGCCGGCTGGACAGACCTGTGTCGGGAACCCCTTGGTCGGCCCCTCCGGATGGAAGGCTGGTCAGGATGGAGGCGGTGGAAGCCGGAGATGAGTGTCGGGTCCACGATCCTCCTGGCGGGGACCCACATCCTCTCCTCAGGACCATAGCCTCTCCAATCTACCAGGTACTGAAGGCCCCTGCCCCACCGACGTGACTGAAGCAGACATTCAACGGCGTAGACTGGACCCCCCTCAATGAGGCGAGGAGGAGGCGGCAGTGCATTTGGGACCAGGGTGCTTTCGTGAACCGGCTTCAGTTTGGAGACATGAAACGTCGGGTGCACCCTCATTGACCTAGGCAGTTGGAGCCGGACTGCAGATGGGCTGATTACCTTCTGTACAGGAAATGGGCCAACGTATCGGGGTGCCAACTTGCGTGACTCCACTCTGAGTGGCAGGTCCCGGGCCGAGAGCCACACCTTCTGACCCACCCGGTATGTAGGGGCTGGAATCCTCCGTCGATTGGCCCCAGCAGCATAACTGGTAACGGATGTGAGGAGGGTGGTCCGAGCTTGGGACCAGGTTCGGTGACAGCGACGGACGTATGCAAGGGCAGATGGACAGGATGCATCTCCCTCCTGACTTGCAAACAGCGGTGGTTGGTAGCCATGCACGCAGTGGAAAGGGGACAAGCCAGTGGCGGAGCTCAGAAGGGAGTTGTGGGCATATTCCACTCATAAGATATGTTGAGCCCATGACCGAGGATTGCGTGAAGCCATGCAGCGAAGGGACTTCTCCAGCTCCTGGTTGAGTCGCTCCGACTGCCCATTAGACTGAGGGTGGAAGCCGGATGTGAGACTGGCAGTGGCCCCTAGGAGGTGGCAGAACTCCTTCTAGAATGAAGATGCAAACTGTGGGCCCTGGTCAGACACAATGTCCCTTGGAAGCCCGTGGATCCGGAACACCTGCTCTAGGACCACTTGTGTGGTCTCCTTTGCAGAGGGCAGTTTAGGCAATGGAACAAAGTGGGCCATCTTGCTGAATCTGTCCACAATGGTGAAGATGACTGTGTTGCCATCAGACGGGGGAGTCCAGTGACAAAATCCAGCGAGAGGTGGGACCAGGGTCGCTTGGGCACCGGCAGGGGTTGAAGTAAGCCTGCTGGTGGACGGCTAGGGGTCTTGTGCTGATTGCAGGTGGGGCATGCTCTCACGAAGTCACGGACATTTCTCCTCAGCAAGGGCCACCAGAACCGCTGGGAGAGCAGATGAATGGTGCGCGTGACACTGGGATGACAAGCTAAGTGAGAGTTGCGACCCCACTGAACCACCTGAGATCTCAGATGTCCCGGAACGAAGAGGCGGTTGTCGGGGCAAGCACTAGGACCCGGCTGGTTTCGAATCGCTTCTCTGACCTGTTCCTCAATATCCCAGGTCAGAGCAGCGACAACACAGGAACTCGGGAGGATGGGGGACGGGTCTTCCACTGGTGCTTCATTCTTCTGAAATACACGGGAGAGGGCGTTGGGCTTCGCATTGCGTGAACCAGGACGATAGGAGAGAGTGAAATTGAACCGCGTGAAAAACAGGGACCACCGGGACTGGCGCGAGTTCAATCTTCTGGCTGTTCGTATGTATTCCAGGTTTTTATGATCTGTCCAGACCAGGAATGGAACTCTCGAGCCCTCTAGCCATTGTCGCCACTCCTCCAGAGCGAGTTTGACAGCAAGCAGCTCACGGTTCCCAATGTCGTAGTTCTGTTCGGCTGGGGACAGTCTGTGGGAGAAGAAAGCGCAGTGATGCAGTTTGCCATCCTCCGCTGCACGCTGGGAGAGCACTGCCCCGACTCCTACATCCGACGCATCCACTTCCACCACAAACTGCCGCTCAGGGTCGGGCATCTGGAGGATGGGAGCTGAAGTGAAGCGTGCTTTGAGTGTCTTGAATGCCTTGTCTGCCTCCAGGGTCCACAGGAATGGTGCTTTAGTGCTGGTGCTGGCAGTGAGTGGAGATGCCACCTTGCTGTAATTCTGAATGAACCTCCTGTAGAAGTTGGCAAAGCCCAAGAATTGTTGCAACTTCTTGCGGTTCTCCGGTACGGTCCAGGATGTCACTGCCGATACCTTAGCAGGATCCATCTGAATGCTCCCCTCTGCCACTATGTACCCCAGAAAGGACACGGATCTGGTGTGGAACTCACATTTCTCTGCTTTGACGAAGAGTGAGTTTTCCAGGAGACGGCGCAGGACCAGCTGAACGTGACGGATATGGTCTGACATGGATCTTGAGAATATCAAAATGTCGTCCAAATAAACGAATACAAAGATATTGAGCATGTCCCAGAGAATGTCATTCACTAGAGCAGGGGTGTCCAAACTGATCCATGAAGGGCCATGTGGCTGCAGGTTTTCATTCCAGCCATGCAGCAGCACACCTGATTTGGCTTATTCAATCAACTGACACACCCACCCTTTAATCAAGGGTGGGTGTGGCTGCAAGTATTTGACTGTGTGAAGACAGCTCAGTTGATTGAATGAGCCAAGTCAGGTGTGCTGCTGCATGGCTGGAATGAAAACCTGCAGCCACACGGCTCTTCATGGATCAGTTTGGACACCCCTGCACGAGAGCCTGGAACACTGCTGGGGTGTTGGTGAGGCCGAAGGGCATGACCAGGTACTCATAGTGTCCGGTTGGTGTATTGAACGCCGTCTTCCACTCATCGCCCTCTCTCATGCGCACCAGGTGATATGCATTCCTGAGGTCGAGTTTAGTGAAGACGGTGGCCCCCTGGAGCAGCTCGAAAGCAGACGACAAGAGTGGCAGAGGGTAACGGTTTTTGACTGTGATGTCATTCAGTCCTCTGTAATCAATGCATGGATGGAGAGACCTGTCCTTCTTTCCAACAAAAAAGAATTCGGCTCCGGCAGGGGAAGATGACGGGCGGATTATTCCAGTAGCCAGGGAGTCATTGATGTAATCCTCCATGGCTCTCCTCTCGGGTGCAGACAAGGAGTACAGACGGCCCTTTGGTGGTGTGGTGCCCGGCAGCAGGTCTATGGCGCAGTTGTATGGCCGGTGAGGAGGCAGAGAAGTGGCTTTGGATTTGTTAAAGACGTCTCGGAGACCATGGTAACAGGCAGGCACCTTAGAGAGGTCAGGGACAGAACTGGCAGTTTCGGGATTGGTGGGCACGACAGCCCCCTTTAAGCAGGTCCGGTGACATTCCCTCCCCCACTCACGTATCATGCCGGTCTCCCAGTCAAGGTGGGGGTTGTGTTGACGCAGCCACGGATAGCCGAGCATGAGGGGTTGTCCTGGTGAATGCAGAAGATGAAACTGGATGGCCTCCTGGTGGTTTCCTGACAGTAGCATGGTTACAGGGGCTGAGGTGTGAGTCACTGTGCTGAGTGGATGTCCGTCCAGGGCTCGTGCGGGAACAGGTGTGGACAGATGGTGTAATCGGCCAGGCTGTGAAAGAAGGCGTCCACCACGGCTTCCATATTCCATGAGCTGCGTCTGGCCAAAGTGCGGAAATCAATCGAGTAGTCAGCTATGGTCCGATTTCCCTGACGGCTGGTCATCAGTGCACGGGATGCCTCTGCTGATGAAGAGCCCAGGTCGAACACTTTAATCATCTCCTCCGCAATCGCCTCGAAGGTGGCACAGGCCGGAGTCTGTCGCTCGAACTCAGCTGCTCCCCATAGTCGAGCCTGGCCCGTCAGGTGGGTGATGACGAATTCGACTCTGGCTCCCTCGGTCGCGAAGGTCCTGGGTTGCAGTGAGAACTGGAGTCGGCAGCTAGTCAAGAAGGTCCGGACCTGGGTTGAGTCACCATCGAAGCGCTCAGGGTTTCCGATCTTGGGCTCTGGGGTGGGAGTTTCGGGAGCTGAGGATGGTGCCACCTGAACAGGAGCATTGGGAGCTGGAGCATCAGGCACAAGAAGAGGCGCAGAGGGAAGGAGTGGTGCTGACGGAGCAGGAGCAGGCGGACTGGACAGGTTAGTCAGCATCTGGATCACCTGGGCAAGTTGCTCTTGTTGTTGTTGGATCTGCTGTTGATGCTGATGGCCAATCTGGATTAAGGATGCAATGTCGGCAGACATCCTGGTCACCTCTCCCTCAGCACATTCAAGGCGGTCCAGGGCTGATGGTTCGTGCACTGGTTCCATAGTGTTCAGTTCATACTGTCAAGTACGAGACAGGAGAATCAAGTGCGTGTCACGAACACAAGTTGATTTATTGATAAAGGTGAAAGGAGATGGGGAGAGTGAGAGTCTGAGTGGTGGCTGCGGCAGAGCGCACAGTGGCAGGAGGGTCCCTTGGAGAGAGTGGCTACAGGAGCTGGGACAACACCGGGCACAGACTGGAGTGGGGGGCAGGCAGGTGTTGGCAGGTAGTACTGGGCAGGAAAGCAGTCGTTGTCGGGTCAGGCAAGTTTTCAGTGACGGAGATCAGTTGTGTAGAGAGCCAGCGAACAGGAACATGTTGTTTCGCAGACAAACTGACACTGAATGTCTGGAGACCTGTGCCTTAAATACACTCACACAAGGAGCAGGTAACAAGAAGCAGGTGACAGTGATTAAGGGCTCAAAGCAGGTGAGCTTCCTGATTGGTTAGAGTGAGAGTGTGAGGGGGTGTGGCAGCCAGGCAGTGTGTGGTGAAAAATTACCCAATTAGTTGAGCAGGGAGCAGACTCATGAAATAGATAGATAGATAGATAGATAGATAGATAGATAGATAGATAGATAGATGGGTGTTTTACTGGGAAATACACCACTCATATTTTTCATACGAGCTACATCCAGGACATTGAGTAACATATATTAATAATATTGGCTGGCATTGAGTGGTATATCAGATATATTCCTTTCAGTTAGCATGATACTGAATGAGTCAAAGAACTGGAGACCAGAGGTTTCAACTGTGATATGTGGGGTGAATGCGTCGCATGGTGAGTGGTAATGCCAGTTTGACCGAACATGGATTGATTACCTTAATGATGAGGAAGGGTCCTACGTATCTGGGAGCCAGCTTGTGGGAGATGGTTCTGAGAGGCAGATGGCACGTGGAGAGCATGACTCGCTGCCCCACCTGGTAGGTGGGCCCCTTAGAGTGACGTTTGTCAGCCTGCCTCTTGCATGCTAGGGTGGAGCGTAGGAGTCTTCTCCAGGCCAACGCCCATGTCCTCCTGCAGCAGTGTATGAAGATCTGGGCTGAGGGTATGGCGACCTCCACCTCTTGGTTGGGGAAGAGTGGTGGTTGGTAGCCCAGGGAGTAATGGAAGGGTGAGAGATCTGTGGCAGATGAAGGCAGAGTGTTGTGAGCATATTCAACCCAAGGTAGGTACTTACTCCAAGAACCGGCATCCCTGGACGCTATGCACCTGAGTGCCACTTCCAAGTCTTGATTTGCCCATTCTGCCTGGCCGTTGGTTTGAGGGTGGAATCCTGATGAGAGACTACAGGTGGCCCCAATGAGTTTGCAGAAGGCCCTCCAGAACTGTGCAGTGAATTGAGGACCCTGGTCAGAGATGATGTCAGAGGGGAGTCCATGTATGCGGAAGATGTGGAGGATGAGTAGTTCGGCAGTTTCTTTAGTTGTGGGAAGCTTGGGCAGAGGGATGAAGTGGGCTGACTTAGAGAAACAGTCAATGGCTGTGAGAATGCATGTGTTGCCACCTGAGTTGGGGAGTCCTGTGACAAAGTCCAGGGCGATGTGTGACCAGCGTCGACAAGGAGTTGGGAGGGGTCTCAGCAGGCCGGCAGGGGGTTGATTGGCTGCCTTGTTCCAGGCACACATGTCGCAGGCTGCCACGAACTCCTGGACGTCTTCCTTGATCGATGGCCATCAGAAGCATTGTTGAATGAGTGCCAGGGTTCGAGCAGCTCCCGGGTGACAAGCCAACTTGGAGCCATGACCCCACTGCAGCACCTGGGTTCGCACAGAACAGGGAACAAATAGATGGTTACATGGTATGTTGTTAGAGTTACCAGCCCCAGGGTCCTGCTCCAGGGCCTTCTGCACTAACATCTCTACCTCAAGTAGGACGGCCCCCACCAGACAGCATGGAGGGAGGATGGTTTCGGGCATTCTAGACTCCTCCTGGTGGGAAGAGAATATCCTGGACATGGCGTCAGGTTTGCCGTTCTTGGAGCCTGGGTGGTAGGAGAGCGTGAACCGGAATCAGGAGAAGAAGAGAGACCATCGGGCTTGATGTGAGTTGAGACGTTTGGCGGACTTGAAGTATTCTAGATTTTTGTGGTCAGTCCAGACAATGAAGGGGAGAGCCGACCCTTTGAGCCAGTGTCTCCACTCCTCCAAGGGCAGCTTGACGGCCAACAGTTCTCTGTCGCCAGTGTCGTAGTTCTGCTCAGCAGGGGACAGCCGGCAAGAGAAGAAGGAGCAGGGGTGGACCTTGTTGTCATTGGCCCTCTGGGAGAGAATGGCTCTGACCCCAGACTTGGAAGCGTCGACGTCCACAATAAACTGCTTGGCCGGGTCGGGTATGGTGAGGATGGGTGCTGTGGTGAACTTGCATTTGAGCATGGCGAAGGCTTTCTCTGCTTCCTCCCCCCACTTGAATAGGCTCTTGATCGAGCTCAACGCCGTGAGAGGTCCAGCCACCGTGCTGAAGTCGTGGATGAAGCGCCTGTAGAAATTAGCGAATCCCAGGAAACGCTGGAGCTCTCGCCTCGAGGATGGGGTGGGCCAGTCAGCAACTGCCTCAAGCTTGAGGGGGTCCATCTGGATCCTTGCTGGGGAGATGATGAACCCCAGAAATGAGACAGAGCTCTGGTGGAACTCACTTTTTTCCACCTTGACAAACAGCTTATTCTCTAACAGGCGCTGGAGGACCTGCCGGACATGACCTCGATGTTCTTCCAGGGAGTGAAAGACGATCAGGATGTCATCCAGGTACACGAAAATGAAGATGCTGAGATAGTCCCTTAAGACGTCATTCATGAGTGCCTGGAAGACTGTGGGAGCATTGGTCAGGCTGAAGGGGACTACGAGGTACTCGTAGTGACCCGTGGCAGTGTTAAAGGCCGTCTTCCACTTGCCTCCCTCACTGATCCTGACGAGATGGTAAGCATTACGTAGAGCCAGCTTGGTAAATACCTTGGCTCCCTGAAGTAGTTCAAAGGCCATGGTCATGAGTGGTAGTGGGTAGCGGTTCTTGACCGTGATGCCATTGAGACCTCGATAATCAATGCAGGGGTGGAGCGACTTGTCTTTTTTCTCCACGAAGAAGAATCCTGCCCCTGCTGGGGAGGAGGAAGGGCGGATGATCCCAGCTGCCAAGGACTCGGAAATGTACTTCTCCATGGCTTGCCTTTCGATGGGAGAGAGTAGAGTCGTCCTTTGGCTGGCGCTGTCCCAGGCAGGAGGTCAATCCCACAGTCATAGGGTCTGTGAGGAGGGAGGGACACTGCTCGGGTCTTACTGAAGACAAGCTGTAGGTCCAGGTATTCCGGAGGCACGTGAGAGAGGTCAGGAAACTCGCTGGCTGAAGGCTGTGGTGGCTTGATGGGAGGCAGAGCGGAGTTCAGGCAGGAAGCTAGGCAGGACTGGCTCCAGCCTAAGACGGAGTTGTCGGCCCAGTTTAGGTGGAGTTTATGCTGCATTAACCAAGGTAATCCTAGAACGATGGGTACATGGGGGTCATTCATGACGTGAAGTTGGATGGTTTCAGAATGATTACCGGAAATCCTCAGGGTGAGCGGGGCGGTGAGGTGGGTGATGGTGGTCAAGCCGGTGCCATTGAGTGTCAGGACAGTGAGAGGAACGTCAAGAGCGAGTAGCGGGATTCCCAGACGCTTGGTGGTGGCAGAGCAGATCAAGTTCCTGTCCGCCCCTGAGTCGACGAGGGCCTGGAGGTGGTGATGCTGGTTGTCAAGGATGACGATGACAGGGACTAATGGTCGATCAGCGGGGGGCTGGTTTCGAGCGTTGCCCACCAGGGCCCCTCGATTCACTGGTGGGCTCGTCCTTTTAACGGGTAGGCTCAGCAGATGTGTCCCACCTGACCGCAGTAGAAGCAGGCCCCTGTGCTCCGCCAGTGCTGTCGTTCTTCAGCTGACACCTGAGCCCAGTCTACCTGCATGAGTTCGACGGACGAGGCAGGAGATGGAAAGGAGGTGAAGCTGGGGTGAGTCTTCTCTCTCCTCTGTTGCTGGATATGGGCGTCGATACAGTTGGCAAGGTCCATGAGGCTGGAGAGGTCCGCCGGCAGTTCCTGCGATACCAGCTCATCCTTAATGGTGTCGGACAAGCCATGCAGGAACGTGTTGACCTGGGTGGTCTCGTTCCAACTGCATGATGCCGCCAATGTCCGGAACTCGATGGCGTAGTCTGAGGTAGACCGGGACCCCTGCCGCAGCTCCATGAGTTCTCTAGCCGCCTCCTGGCCGGACAAAGAGCAGTCGAAAGTTCGCCTCATCTCCTCGGAGAAATCTTTGAAGTTGGAGCAGAAATGTGCATCGGCGTCCCAGACCGCTGTTCCCCACTCCCTGGCCTTTGCCGGTGAGGAGTGTGATGGTATATGCTACCCGGGAGCGTTCTGTGGGGAAGGCCAGAGGTTGCAGCTCTAAGATTAATGAGCATCGAGACAAGAAAGGTCTGCAAGTACCTGGTTCTCCATTGTAGGGTTGAGGCGCTGGGAGTCTCAGCTCGCGGAGAAAGGTGGTGGCAGGAGCTGGAGTCAGAGATGGCTGGGCAAGGGTAGGCACGGCTTGATAATGCTGCATCTGCATGGTGAGGAGGTTGAGTGAGTCAGACAAGGTGGCAAGGTTCTGATTGACTTGTCATAGGTCTTGTTGATGGGTCCTGAGGAGAGTCCCTTGTTGTTGGACGGCCATTCTCAGATGGGCGAATTCTGCTGGATCCATGCTGGCCAGAACATACTGTTAGGATTGCTGGAGGTGTGGTGAATTAGGACCCAAAAGCAGAACATGCACACAGACAGTAATCCAAGAAGTGTAGTGGGTTTAATCCAGAAAAAGGCGTGGCAAAATTTGATTAAGAAACAATAACGAAAACAGTCCAGGTGTAAAAAGAGAACGTGAAACTTGACTTGAAAAACGAGGCAGGCAAAGACATAAACACTTGAGGGAAAAAAAAAACATGAAAAAAAACTCTCGAGGCAAAAAACGGCTAGAGTCTACAAACGAGACGTTCTGGCACTGTCTGTGGCTGAGAACGGTGTTTAAAAAGGCAGCAGTGATGGTCAGGAAGTGAATGCAGGTGAGCGCTTGCTGAACGGGGAAGCAGGCAGGATAGAAATCCTGTCCCGGATCTGGATTGGAGCTGACGTGGAAGATCCGCAAGCTCAGGAGCAAATATCCGGGGCGGAGCGTGACACTTTGTGAGTGTTCAACGCTTCCTTCTCTTTCCCAGTGAACAAAGAAATGCTTCTGTGTATGCGCAGCAGAAAACAAGTCAATTATTATTATTACACATGTACACTTTCTTTTCCAGTTTTTTGATGTCCATTGGTATGTTTTTCTCTTGTAAACAGAGGGGAATCATCAGGGCCTTCTAGGTTTTCAAAGAAAGCTCAAACATATCAGCATTTCAAATGTTTTCTTTAATTGGTTTCATTCTTTCATTCTTTAATTATAATTGTCTCTTCTAATTTGGCCTCATTTTCTATCAAATTTGCTTCAGAAATGAAAGGGTTACTATCCTGAAAACATTATAATAGAATTCTCCAATGATTTTTTTTTTTTTGTCTCTAGGCTGAGAAGGTTTAGAGCTGGCTCATTCACTGGTTAGGACTTCATTGCTGGGACAGAAGGCCATGGTGGTGTATGTTTATGTAGGAAGTGACAGATTAATTAACCAATCAGATTTTCATTTATAATGGGAGGGACCAAAAATTTATCACCCTAAGCCTTCTCGAAGACAGTGCAAGCTTAACCGCGAGTCAGCACCATCAGCACAGCAGTGAAGTCACCTTCCAGCTGGTGTAGCGTTCATTAGTAGTGTTAGCTAACGCTAATAAAGGGGTCAAGCCAGTGCTATCAAGAGCAATAGCACAGGCTAACAACCGAGAAACTAAGATTTCTGTCTCCAGACTCTTCTTCCACGCATACTCACCACAGTATTTTTCACTCAGACTTAAGTATTAATTTCTCTGTGTAATTTACTTAGTTACTTTTAAAATCAACATCAACAACTACGCACAACGGAGTGACCTGACAGCCTGCCGCTAATCCCTTGCAAAATCCTTTGCCCTGTTGCCTTTTGGTGTGTCTGGCTAAGTTTTGGCTGAGCTGAAGTCCCAGCTCTAATAGTAACGGTTCACCACTGCTTGTAAATATGCATGAAAAATATCTAACGAAGTTTTGGTAGTCTTTCAGGTGTTCAACGCATCTTTAGTTTCAGTTTTCAGTTTATTTATTTAGTGCTTAATTATAGCATAGCTAATCCGAGCACTAGATAAGCCTCATCTTTCTTTTTCCTGGCAAACGAAGAAAAGCTTCTGCACATGCGCAGCAGAAAACTCTCATTGGATATTCGTATCAGAAAAAGAAGAAGAAGAGGAAGAAGCCTTCGTCACATGCACACTCAAGCACAGTGAAATTCATCCTCTGCATTTAACCCATCTCAAGCAGATCCACACACACAAGTGAGCAATGAGCACACACACATACCCAGAGCAGTGGGCAGCTATGCTACAGCACCCAGGGAGCAGTTGGGGGTTAGGTGCTTTGCTCATTTACATGTCAGCCCAAGGCTGCCCCATGTTAACCTAACCGCATGTCTTTGAACTGTGGGGGAAACCGGAGCACCCGGAGGAAACCCATGTAAACACGGGGAGAACACGCAAACTCCACACAGAAAGGTGTGGAGCTCTGATGTGTGACGTCATGTTCTGGTGCCAACATGCAATATCGTAAACCCTATTCAACACTCATTCTCCATTGGGTAGCATGGCATAATACACGTAGGATAAGTAATATGCTAAAAATATTGCATGCTATCAAACCAAATGAATGAAACCCACTAGAAAGGAATAGAATACAAGTTTTTATTCCATGGAAAAAGTGTCCTGCATGTATAATAATTCTTGATATTTCACTCCGATGATGTCACTCCCAGTGTTTTCCCACCGACGTGATGTGCATTGTCAAAATGGTGAACCAGTTCAAAATTAAAATTCTTTTGATTAATTTGCATATTTTTTGTGGATGTGTCTATATAATAAAAAATAATATTACATGGCACTACGAAGATATGAAGTTTATCTTCTTGTGTTGAAAATATTTTAATTTGTTCACCTTGCTTACTTGTGAAATGTGTTCACCAGTCAAAGATAAACTTCATATCTTTGTGCCACTGTGTCATATCCTCTCTCTATATAAATTATGTGTACATGTATATACCCAATGTATGTGTATGTATGTATGTGTGGCAGTTTGTATGAGTGGGTGGAGCACAGAAGGACGGCAGGCCAGAATTAAGTTCAAAGAAAACTCTTTTATTGTGCACTTTTCAGTCGCACTCTAATTCTCCCGGCCACACACACACACACACACACACACACACAAGTTGTCTGGTTGGGGAGAGAGCTCCCCCTCTGCTCTTGCTCTCTCTTTAAGTAGGGCGCGGTCACTGGGGAAGACACACAAACACACGTTAATAGACCTCAGGTGCAGTGATTCTGCCACTTACCTTCCCTGACTCCAGCCCTCCGGTCACAGACCGACGCTTGACCACGCCCCCACTGCCACATACCCCCACCGCCCGACTCAGGCCGGGCGGCCGTCCGGCCTGGAGCCTACTCCCCCCCCCTTGACGGGAAAGAAAGTCCACCATGACCATCTGCACCCCCGGCCTGTGGATCACCTTGAAGTTAAAGGGTTGGACTGCCAGATACCAACAGGTGATCCATGCGTTGGCATCCTTCATGCAGTGGAGCCACTGGAGGGGCGCGTGGTCCGAACAGAGGGTGAAAGGGCGTCCCAGCAGGTAGTAGCGGAGGGTGAGGACCGCCCACTTGATCGCGAGGCACTCTTTTTCGATGGTGCTGTAGCGCCCCTCACATACCGACAGCTTCCTGCTGATGTACAGCACTGGACGGTCCTCCCCCTCCACCTCCTGGGACAAAACAGCCCCCAGCCCCCTGTCCGACGCATCTGTCTGTAACATAAAGGGGAGAGAAAAGTCAGGGGAGTGTAACAGTGGCCCCCCACACAGTGCAGCCTTCACCTCAGAGAAGGCCCGCTGGCATTGCTCCGTCCACTGGACCGGATCTGGTGCCCCCTTTTTAGTGAGATCAGTCAGCGGGCTGGTGACGTCTGAATAATTAGGTATAAACCTACGATAGTAGCCAGCCAGCCCCAGGAACTGTCTCACCCCCTTTTTGGTCTTGGGCCTCGGGCAGGCCGCAATTGCTGCTGTCTTGTTATTGTGGGGACGCACCTGCCCGTTTCCCAAGTGGAAGCCCAGATACCGTACTTCCACCTGCCCATTCGCACACTTCTTCGGGTTGGCTGTGAGATCCGCTTGCCTCAGCGACCTAAGGACGGCCCTAAAGTGTTGCAGGTGCCGCGGCCAGTCATTACTATAGATAATGATATCATCGGGGTACGCGGCCGCATAGGTGGTGTGGGGGCGGAGGACCCTATCCATCAGCTGCTGGAACGTAGCGGGCGCCCCAAACAGCCCAGAAGGAAGTGTGACAAACTGGTGTAAGCCAAACGGTGTGGAAAAGGCCATTTCTTTCTCGGGATAATGGAGTCAAGGGGATCTGCCAATAACCCTTTGTCAAATCCAGTGTCGAGTAAAAGCGAGCCGTGCTTAGTCGATCGAGCAACTCATCAATATGAGGCATTGGGTACGTGTCGAATTTAGACACCGTGTTGACGTTTCTATAGTCTACACAGAACCGGACCGACCCGTCGGCCTTGGCTACTAAGACCATCGGGCTGCTCCAGTCACTGTGGGACTCCTCGATGATGCCCATTTTGAGCATGGCCTTGAGTTCTTCCCAAACCACTTTTTTCTTGTGTTCGGGTAGCCTGTAAGGGCGGCTGTGCACTTCAACCCCCAGGGGCGTCTCAATGTGGTGCTCTATGAGGTCGGTGCGGCCAGGCAGGGGCGAGAACACGTCCGAAAACTCAGTCTGCAACTGGGCAACCTCCGTGAGTTGGGTCGGGGAGAGGTGGTCTCCACAGGGGACCGGAGAGGTACGCCATGCCAATGCTCCCTTTTGAACCTCCGGCCCCAGCTCCGCCTTCTCCAGAACCACCGACACCAATGCCACGGGGACCTCCTTGTTCCAGAGTTTGAGCAGATTGAGGTGGTAAATCTGTTGGCCCCACCCCTGTCTGTTCACCTCACCTCGTAGTCGACGTCCCCGACTCGCCGTGTTACCTCAAAGGGTCCTTGCCACTTGGCGATCAATTTGGGGCTGGATGTGGGCAACAGTAAAGGCCTCTGCATGCTCTTGCGACAAGGCTTTCGCAGATAGCTTTTCGCAGACAGTTGTAATTTATCGTTGAGCGGGGAGTATAGGCGTGCGTGATGTTATTCACCGGCACAACACAAGGGGGCACGAAGTCGCTAGGAGTAGTTGGTGGATGTGGTTAGTGGAGTGTTTATCCTCCGGTTACTTATAATGACTAGAACTTTTTTTTTATAATGACTAGAACTGGAGTCGTATAGATGTACGTACTTCCTCAATCAACCGCTCTTCGTGCTGCTCCATCTTCGCTCGTGTTTTTAAAAATGCTGGTCGTGAAAACAAACCAAACCGGGAAAGTAGGGAAGCGGAAGTGCGTGTACAGCGGATGTAGAGTGGACCAATCAGAGCCCTCTTGTCTGCGACGCTGACTGCGAGGCTTCTGCAGTGGTCACAATTTTTGGGAGGTGCGCGCAGAGCGTCTGCGAAGGTGGGGGGGCTACGCAGACGCTATCTGCGACACCGTCTGTGAGGACTGGGTTGTCAGCATAAATTGGCCTTAAGAGTACTTTATCTCCCTGTGTGAACTCCCTAAGGCGCGTACCCCTGTTGTACAGGCGGGTTTGCCATTCTTGGGCCTGCCGCAAATTCTCCTGGGTTAGGTGTGTGAGTGTGTGGAGTTTTGCGTGCAGGTCAATAACGTATTGAATTTCATTTTTACTTGGTGAAGGTCCCTCCTCCCAGTTTTCTCACAGCACATCTAGAATGCTGCGCGGCTTATGCCCATATAACAATTCAAACGTGGAGAACCCCGCGGAGGCTTGTGGGACCTCTCGCACTGCAAATAACAAGGGTTCCAGCCATTTATCCCAATTACGTGTGTCCTCGCTTACGAATTTTTTAATCATATTTTTGAGGGTGCAATTGAACAGTTCAAGTAAACCGTCCATTTGTGGGTGATAAATGCTGGTGCGAATCGGTTTAATTCCTAATAACCCATACAGTTCGTTCAGTGTACGTGACATAAACGAGGTGCCTTGGTCAGTCAGAATCTCTTGCGGGATTCCAACTCGGGAGATGACGCGGAAGAACGCTTCCGCAATACTGCATGCTGAGATATTGTGAAGAGGTACTGCTTCCGGGTATCGCGTTGCATAGTCCACCAGAACTAAAATAAAGCGGTACCCTCAGGTTGACCCATCCAATGGCCCGACGAGCTCCATCCCAATTCTTTCGAATGGGGTCTCGATTAATGGGAGAGGGCGCAAAGGCGCTTTTGGAATGGTCACTGGATTTACTAATTGGCATTCGCGACACGCCATACACCACCTACGGACATCGCCGCGAATTCCTAGCCAATAGAACCGGGCCATTGTTCGGGCTAGTGTCTTATCCTGCCCTAAGTGTCCAGCCATGGGATTAAAGTGAGCAACCTGGAATACCAATTCCCGGCAGCTCTTTGGAATCAAAAGCTGTGTGACTTGCTCTTTAGTCTGAGTGTCCTGCGTCACTCAGTATAATCTATCCTTCATAACAGAAAAATAGGGGAAGGACAGGGTGGCGTTTGGCTGGAGCGTTTGACCATCAGTTACTCTCACTTGGTCAAACACATGCCGCAGAGTCTCGTCTTGCGACTGCTCTAATGGGAAATCCTCTAGGGATTCCCCGAGAGAGGGAGGAAGAGCCTGCTGCTCCTCACTCTGATGCGGAGATGATGTAGACGGCTCTGTGACAGCTGCTCCTGCCAATGCGACACCGGGACCTCCCCCTGCTGAACTACGGCAGGACCCACTCTTCACTAAATGGCTCATTAACTCCCCGAATCCCGGCCAATCAGTCCCCAAAATTATCGAGTGGGTGAGGCAAGGATTAACCGCCGCCTTTACTCTAAATTTTTCCCCTCGGAAAAGAATGTGGACTGACACTAAAGGGTAGCTGTGAACATCCCCGTGCACACACAACAACATCACCCCCTGTGCTCCCCCCACTGCCTTGTCTTGCACCAGACTTTGTTGAATTGAGGTCTGATTACAGCCAGAGTCCACCAACACCTGATATGTATCCCCTTGGATACTCACCGGTATGAGATACGCTCCGGCCTGATCGAGGGTGGCTCCTGGCGCGTCGGGGATCCGAACCACCGCGCCCACTTCCATTGCCGAGCATGGCTGTTGGAGGTGGCCTGGCTCCCCGCAGTGCCAGCAAACCAGCCCAGGCTTCCTCTCTGCACCGGCACTCTGGGGCTCACTCACCTGAGGGGGGAAAGAGACAGACACAGACGGGAAAAACGGGAGGGCACCGCAGGTGCGATGGGCCGGCTGGGGTGGGGCTGGCCCCCGTCTCCGCGGTGGGGGAATGGGGCAAGGACGAGACACAGGAGGAGAGGGGGAGAGAGAGAGAGAGAGGAGAGGGAAGAAGAGGATGTCCGCTGTCCTGCCGTCGGAACAGCCGCCAAATGGTTCTCCGCCATCTTGATGGCCTGATCCAGCGACGCCGGGTGGTGGCACTGGACCCACTCCGCGGTCCCCTCTGGTACGCCAGCGATGAACTGCTCCAGTACCACCTGATCGATGATTCCCTCGGCGTCGCGGTTATCGGCCCTCAACCACCGCCAACAGGCGTCCCGGAGCTGCTGGCCAAATGCGAACAGCTGGCCGACTTCCTCCAGGCGCAGAGTGCGAAAGCACTGTCGCTGTTGTTTGGGGGTGCGCCCCACCCGCTGGAGGACGGCCCGGCGAAGGTCCGTGTAGACCAGCTGGCGGTTGGCGGGGAGCTGTTGCTCGGCCAGTTGCACCTCGCCCGTTAGCAGGGGGAGGAGGCGCACCGCACGCTGTTCCACCGGCCAGCCCAAGGCCTCTGCTGCCTGCTCAAAGAGCATGAGGAAGGCCTCGGGGTCGTCATGCGGGCCCATCTTAGTTAGGATGAGGGGAGAAGGGCCCGTGGCGGTGGAGGTGGTGGACCCTGCCGACGTGAGGAGGTGGCGGAATGCCTGTCAATCTTCCTGGTGCGCCAACACTCCGGTCACAGACCGACACTTGACCACGCCCCTGCTGCCACAGTTCTGGCTACACTACACTCTGTTCATGTATATAGTTTAGAAACTTGGACACTCGACAGTGTTCTTGAAAAGAAGTTAGATGGCACATATACCAAAATGCTGAGGATGGTAATCTAATATACCATGAACTGAGAGGCTCTGGTTGAATTTATGGATTCTGTTCGGTGACTGGCATAGCACTATCTTATGAGGGGTGCAGCCCCAAAGAAAATATCACTATGCCAGTCACCGAAGAGAATCAATAATTACCAGTGCCTCTCAGTGCATGGTATATTAGATTTATATCCCTTATCAGAAAACTTCCAAACTGAAAGTGTTAACTACAAAGAATTAGAAATAAATCTTTAAAAAAAATAGTAGTGGCAGCCATGTTTGTTTACATCGGAGCAACCTTCAACCTGCGTATGTACAATGTATATAAAATGTATATAATGCAATATACAACCCCAATTCCAAAAAGAGTAATAAATAAAAACAGGATGTGATAATTTGCAAATAATGGAAACCCTATATTTCATTGAAAATAGTACAAAAACACCATCTCAAATGTTGAAACTGAAAAAGTTTATTGTTTTTTTTTAAATATATGCTCATTTAGAATTTGATGTCAGCAATGGAGCACTTGCATGTGACGTCACAGCCGATCCAGATTGTGACAGACGCCATCTTGTCGGTCAAACGCCATATTTCTGCCTTCTACTTCTACTTCTGGTTCTACTTCTGCTTTTACTTCTACCTTTTCTTCTGGAAAACCCTTATATACAATTCTACTACAACGGCTGCGGCTACAAGCTCTCCCTACCTGTGCAAGTTTTTTATGTTTTTTGTGTATTTTTGCGTGTTGTTCGTCTGTACCGGACTTCAATATCCACTACAACCGTATGGACTTACTGGACATTGGTTTCCAGCAGAAAATGACGGTTTGTAGCGATTTCCATCGCATGCACAACGTTCCGGACGAGATAGCGAGACCAGCGGGGTCTCCGTGGATTGTTATCGGAAGCAAAGCGAAGGAGGCGGCGCCGGGAGCGGAAGCAAAAGCAAGGCTGCAGGCAGAGCCGGCCTGTTGACTAAGCTCAGAAAACAGCCACTCAAACCTCCACTGCTAAGCCTCTATCTCTCCAACGCCAGATCCATGCTAAACAACACGGACGATTTGGAATTACAGCTGGAATTACCTTATTCTATTCTATAATCGGCTGGTCAGTGCTATACTCAATACTTAAGTGACTTACCCATCCAATGAGGATTCTTGTTTACAAGATGCCACATCTGAGTCGCTGACAAATCCTGAATTTCTGTAAAGATAACTGTCCAGAGATTTATAAGCATGCAGTGCTTCACCACTGAACAGCGAGGGAAAGTTAATGAGGTAATTATACACGTCTGGGTATTCTGCTAGCAGTTCAAAATCCGGGCGTGAAAACTCCGTCCGGTAAGCCATAAGGGTCACTAATCTGTAGATCGTTTATTTTAGACATATATCTGTTCATTAGAAAAATGAGCCGTGTAGTCCGTCGGTTGAAATTAATCCATTCTGTACACAAGTGCAGCAGTATTCAGCGGTGTTTTTTACCAACAAGATGGCGGCTGTGTACTTTCCGGTCACGTGACTGCAAGATCTCTATACACTTCAAAAAATCTGGGACAGGTGCATGTTTACCACTGTGTTGCATCACCTCTGCTTTTAACAGTACTCTGTAAACATTTGGGAACTAAGGAGACCACTTGCTGTAGTTTTGAAAGAGAAATGTTGTCACATTCTTGCCTGATGTACAATTTCAGTTGCTCATCAGTTCAGGATCTCCTTTGTCATGTTTTGTGCCTCATAATGCACCAAATGTTTTAAATGGGAGACAGGTCTGGACTGCAGGCAGGCCAGTTTAGCACCTGGACTCTTTTACTACGGAGCCATGCAGTTTTAATATGTGAAAAAAGCAGTTTGGCATTGTCTTGCTGAAACAAGGAAGGCCTTCCCTGAAAAAGATTTTGTCTAGATGGCAGCATATTGCTCTGAAACATGTGTGTGTATATATCATTCAGCATTAATGATGCCTTCCCAGATGTACAAGCTACCCATGTCATGTGCACTAATGCATTCTCATACCATCACAGATAGTGGCTTTTGAACTGTGCACTGATAACAAGCTGGATGGTCCCTCTCCTCTTTAGCCTGGAGGATGTGATGTCCATGATTTCTAAAAAGAATTTCTACTTTTGATTCGTCAGACCTCGAGACAGTTTTCCACTTCACCTCAGTCCATCGTAAAAGAGCTCAGGCCCAGAGAAGGTGGCATTGTTTCTGTATATTGTTTATATCTGGTTTAAACTTGCATTTGTAGATGCAGTAATGAATTGTTTTCACTGACGATGGTTTTCTGAAGTGTTCCTGATCCCATACAGTGATTTCCACTACAGACACGTGTCTGCTTTTAATGCAGTGTTGCCTGAGGGCCTGAACATAATAGGCATCCAATGTCAGTTTTCAGCCTTGTCTCTTGCATACAGAGATTGCTCCAGATTCTCTGAATCTTTTAATGATATTATGTACCATAGATGATGTGATCTCCAAATTCTTTGAAATTTTACACTGAGGAACATTTTTCTTAAATTATTGCACTGTTTGGCCATGCAGTCTTTCACAGAGTGGTGAACCCCTCCCCATCTTTACTTCTGAGAGACCCAGCCACTCTGGGATGCTCTTTTTATACCCAATCATTTTACTGACCTGTTGCCAATTAACCAAATTAGTTTTGTTTTGTTTTTTTCATTCCACAACTTTTTCAGTCTTTTGTTGCTCCTGTCCCAACTTTTCTGAAACGTGTTGCTGACATCAAATTCAAAATGAGCATATATTTTTCAAAAAACAATACAATTTCTCAAAGTTTCAACATTTGATATGTTGCCTTTGTACTATTTTCAATGAAATATAGGGTTTCCATGATTTGCAAATCGTCACATTCTATTTTTATTTTTTACAGTTTACACATCATCCCAACTTTCTTGGAATTGGGGTTGTATACAAACCGTATGAAACATTACATATTTCTTTGGGGATTTTTTTTCCTAATCACAATGAAAATATTTCTGAATACCCTTAACATTTAGTTTTGCAAGTATGTTACGCATAACATGTTATCACTGATTTACAGCTAGTGGGTGTACCCTGAAGTGTGTTGTCCTCTTGAGTTCTTACAGATATCATTACAGTATTATTTGGTAAGTTTTCCTTTTTAGTTCATTAATAAGTATTTGAATAAAGAGATTTATTGGCAGGTCTTGGCAAATAAGACATGCAATAGACCCCATCAGTTTGTCACAACAAATTCCATTGTTTATATGCATCCCTGTTTCCAAAAATGTTGGCACGCTGTGTAAATGTCAATAATAACCAAATGCAATTATTTGCAAGTAACTTTCAACCTGAATTCAATTGAAGATGACATAAAGGCAAATAGTGTAAGAATTTATAAAAGGTGCACAAATCCTCAGTGGCTGAATATCAAATGATCCACAAGTTCTACAATGCCAAACCTATGTGGTGAGTACATTAAGTTAATAGGAAACTGTCTGGGGATCTGACTTAACTGTGTGTTGATGAACACTTCAAATAAAGAACACAGTCCTGTGTAAAGATTAGTTAAAGGCATGATTTCATTGGATCCTTGAAAACCTGCAGAAGTATGGGTAAACAAATACAAATGAATCTCACACATTTCCTGTGGATTTTTTTTCTAACAATGACAATTTTTTTATATTGTTCACTCTATGGCAGTATGAGATTCTATAATATAATAAGCTGCAGGTTCCTGAGAACATTTCGAATATCAGGCTGTGATGTATCTATGCTCAAATATGTCTGTATTCAAATGCAGACTGGAGTCTTGAGGAATACATTGCTCCATTTGTTGATAAGAGATCCGTGTTTAGTGATGCCTGAAATGATTTCCGTCCGCACAGTGAGCCTGAGAGGGAGAGAGTGGGCAAGAGTGAGCAAGCAAGTGAGTGAGAGAGAGAGAGTTGCAGACAGAAAGTTAGCACTGAGAGATAGCCTACTGGGATGCATAAAGAGGGAAGTGAATGAGAAATGGCAAGAAGTAGAGGTGAAAGGCATGCAAAGACACAAAAAGCGAAAATGAAAAAAGTGGGAACTAAAGCTGAGCTACAGGAATGTGTGAACAGCAGATATTCCATCTCACTGAATCCATTATTACTATACTGTTCCCCTGTTTTCTTTCCATCCTGCTTTGCGTGGTCTAAGAGATCTTGAGCGTAGACCAGTGACTCTCAGAGTTCTCTGATTTATCTCTAATCAGTGTGTGCCAGTTTCGTCACCCTGGGCAAGCTAAGCAGCAGGGCAGAACAGAGAGAAAGAGAGAGAGAGACTGGTGGTCTGGCAGGAAGGCTCTAGAGGAGAAGGAGGACACTGCTTTATTTGAATGGGGACAGGAAATTGCATGGCCAAAACAAGGGGCTAAGAAATCTGTCCAGGAAAACTGATGAGTCTACAGCAGTGTGATTATGACATTAAGAGAGAGGCTTCCTTCCTCTCTCTCTGTGTGTGTGTGTGTGTGTGTGTGTAATAGGCTGCTACTGGTGTAATAAACTGATTGAAGGACATTAGTTTGTTTCCCCCAAAAAATAGCCTGGACACTATGGGCACCAAATAAAGTGTTATTCACAGCACTGTTGCCAGGTGGTGAAAATAAAATTACCTTATGTCCCCAAACGACCAGTTCAGCCTCACCTGTTGTATGTATAAAATTCAACTCCTTATAGTCCCAGGATCCACCATTCTTTCATCACACTAATATACTTTAAGTTTAATTACTGGATAATAATGTCAGGCAGCAAGACGGTGGATATGGTCTGTTCTTGGCTACCTTGATTCCTTAGAGTCCATCATTATGTTAACACCTTAAGCTCACTCCCTTAGCACTCTTAATATACCTTTTCCATTTTATTTCACTCTAATAACTGACTTCAACAGGTTACTTATGAAGAGTATTATATAATGTTGTTAAAAGTGCACTTAATGTTGAAGACACTCATCCATCCATTATCCGTAACTGCTTATCCTGTTCAGGGTCGTGGGCAAGCTAGGGCCTATCCCAGCTGATTATGGATGAGAGGTGAGGTACACCCTGGACAAGTCACCAGATCATTGCAGAGCTGACACGTAAAGATAACACACCTACCGTCTCACACCTACGGTCAATTTAGAGCCGTCAGTTAACCTAACCTGCATGTCTTTGGACTGTGGGGGAAACCGGAGCACCTGTAGGAACCCCCGCAGACACGGGGAGAACATGCAAACTCCACACAGAAAGGCCCCCATTGGCCACTGGGCTCAAACCCAGAACCTTCTTGCTACACCATTGTGCCACCACATTCTCATTATTACTGTTAAATGTGTGCATCTTGATCCATCAAAAAGACAAATCACAAATGTATTCTCCTATCCAAAAATATCCAACACTCTTGTGGTTTACAAGACCTAACAAACTTAAATATAATCAGAAGAATGTGTAAAATAGACCACACACAGCTTCGAGAAAGTGAACTTACAATTACACACATCATCAAACTGAGAAAAGGCACAAAAATAACAAAAGGTATTATTAGGCGAGGGCTGATTTCTTTCCTTGTCAGAGTACATGCATATACTGTTGTACTTAAAGTGTCAAGTGATTGCGCATAGTGAAATGCCTTTTGGGTAATTATTTTATGCCCGCTTCATTAACACATCCATAACGCATCGTCTGCAGTGACTGAGAAGGTGCATGTGAAATACAATAACGAGTGTAATTAACATGAATATGTATTACATACTTTACTCAGTCTTCCAGTTTTCAGAATACCTTTAGATGAAAACTAGATATATAGTTAAAGCCAAATGTTTACATTTGGGCAATTCCATGTAAATGTCAACCTCACCATGCAAAAATAAAGCAACATGTAATACATCAAAACCACTCCCAGAGATATCACCTAGGCCTGTATTTTACAGATGTGAATAAGTTGAACCAATTTGTAACCAACCTAATATGTCACTGTCAGTCTTTCTTTCTTATAATGTAAACCTCAAGCTAAAATCAACTTTGATCATGTACAATTCTATATTATTGCCACAAGCCACAGAAATGTATGCTAAAATCCACAAAACAGCAAAACAATAGCCATCCTAAATATTATTTAAGAACTTTGATAGTTTTAGCTGATATTTAGAGAGTTTTTCAAAGGGTTATGGTGGTTAAATTGCTGATTTTCTAAACATATGCCATGTCTATTTCAGACGTGTCACATTCATAACGGAATTTCGTCACATCCATAACGCTGACTTTTCCTTCCGAAACTCTGCATGAAATACAAAATATTTTAAACAAAGATTTTTTTAATATTCACCTTGGACCCCTCTATCAAATGGATATCTCCATTTCGACATTAGGTTTACAATTTCACAGAGTTTGATAAAAATGTACAGTCACCCAAGAAAAGTGATACTTTTTCTGTCACATCCATAACGCATCTTTTATTGGCATTTTCTGGCATGCCCTAGATGTACTATGGGAATTGTTCTTGTTCTATCACTTCTCCAGTATGGTACAGCCTTAAAATATGCAACACCTGTTTAAATACTGGGAGACAATAAAACATGCACTGGGTCATTTGTTGCCATTTTGAGTTCAAGTGTCACGTCCATAACGCTGGAATTGCTCATTTAAATATGGTTAAAGACATTCAAACTCAACAAATTTCATGTTACCAGACATTTCCTGTGTCAATTAGGATATCTGTTTTCTTTCTATAAGGGGTCATTTCAAAATAATAGCTAAGACACAGATTTAGGCCAGCTTTTATTTAATGTATCAGCTTATAGTGTTTGGTGGCATTGCTTTTAAATTGCTTGAACTTGAATCAAATGTTTGGGGTAGCATTCCATAAGATTCTCATAATACTTTCTGGTGGATGTCTTGAGGTTTTCCTTCAGTATGTTTATGTAATGATCCTTCTCTGTAAAGTCTTCTATTTTCCAAAGTGTCCCATTCCTATTTTGAGAAAAGCACCCCCACAACATGATGCTGCCACCCCCATGCTTTACAGTTGGAATAGTGTTCTTCGGATTTAAAGCCTCATCCTTTAAATAGCTCACGTGGCCATAGGCCGGTGAGCTATTGCCATCAAGCGGTGTCTGTCATCTGTCCATCCATCCATCCACAATTCACAAAAATTGCTACTTCTCCCTGAGTTTTCAATGGATTTTGATTCTGATTGTTTTGAATATCAAATTGTTTTCATGAAGAACAACGTAGCTAATTATGAATGAGTCTGATTTCTCATGGTACAGCCGTGTGGGCTACAGCATCGCTCACGCTCTAGTTCTTCCATATATAGCGCTGATCATTATGGTCAAACCATTCCGTTTGTTTAATCTGATAAGAGAACACTCCTCCAAAATGCTAGGGCTTTGTCCTGGTGTTCACCTGCATACTTCATTCTTGTGCTTTTATTAGAGTATTAGAGCTAGTATTAGAGTAGATCTTAAGGTCTTTACACATACAGTGTCTTGCAAAAATCTTTATTCCCCTTGGTGTTCCTCCTGTTTTTTCGCATTACAAGCTGGAATTAAAATGGATTTTGGGGGGTTAACACCATTTGATTTACACAACATGCCTACCACTTTAAAGGTGAATTTTTTTTGTGACACAAACAATAATTAAGATGAAAAAACAGAACTCTGGAGAGTGCATAGGTATTCACCCCCAAAGTCAATACTTTGTAGAGCCACCTTTTGCTGCAATTACAGCTGCAAGTCTCTTGGGGTATGTCTTTATTACCTTATCACATCTAGCCACTGGGATTTTTGCCCATTCCTCAAGGCAAAATCACTCCAACTCCTTCAAGTTAGATGGGTTGTGTTGGTGTACAGCAAACTTCAAGTTATGCCACAGATTCTCAATTGGATTGAGGTCTGGGCTTTGACTAGACCATTCCAAGACATTTATATGTGTTAGGACTAGGACTGTTTTGGCCTCTAGAGGCCGCTGTTATTTCCTTTTCATGTCGTGTTTATTTTGGCCTCTAGAGGCCGCCACTGTTCCTGTGTTTTGTGTTTGTGTTAATTGCCTAATTATCTTCACCTGTGTCCTTAATTAGTTTGTCTATTTATACCCCTGAGTTCAGTCCTCTTGTCACGGAGTCTTTGTGCTGTTATGTTTATCTCCAGTTTCCTTTGTACTGTGTTTTTTGATCTTCTTAGCTTTTGTATTTTTGCACTTTGCTTTTCTTTTGGATTTTACTCTTTGGTTTTTTTTTGTCTTTTGTTTTGCCCTGTATATAGTGTATATAGTTTAAATAAACCTTTTGATTCTTTTTCTACTTCCGCCTCACGCCTCTGCATTTGAGTCATCCCCCTGGTGGCCTAGTGGGGGTTTGCTGGATTATCACACCAACGAACCAGGTTCGAATCCCAGCAAAACCCTAACAGAAAGACTCCGTCATGACCGACTCAGCAGAGGCTGCTTCAACTGTCTACCCGGCCAACCTTCAGGGAATTATGGCAGCTTTGACACGCTTCGGAGCGACCATGGACGCTCATGGACGTACGCTCACCAGCCAACGTGAGGCCCTCGCTCGCCACGAGGAACTGCTTCAGCAAATTGGGAAAACCCTGGCACAGCTGACATCTCTGCCTGCATCTCCTGCTCCTGATCCAGTTCCTGCTCCTGATCCAGTTCCTGCTCCTGATCCAGCTCCCACTCCTGCTCCAGTGCCTCCTGCAATGCTGCCTTCTTCACCTCGCGAACCCAGCCTTCCTGCACCACAGAGGTATGACGGCAAGCACAGTGAGTGCCGAGAGTTCCTTACTCAGTGTCAACTCACCTTTGAGCTTCAGCCTACCACCTACACTACGGATCGCCGCAAGATTGCCTTTGTGATCACCTTATTAGCTGGTAAGGCGCGAGCCTGGGCTACTGCTATCTGGCAAAGACAGGGACCTGAGTGCTTTGATTTCCAGCTGTTTTCTGAAGAGATGCTTCGGGTCTTCGATCAGGCAGACATCAGTACCGACGCAGCCCGAAAGCTCATGTCCATCCGGCAAGGAGGAAGCGTCGCAGATTACGCCATCTCGTTCCGAACACTCGCAGCAGTAAGTGGATGGAACGAGACTGCCCTGGTGTCAGCCTTCCACCATGGTCTGTCTGACCCCATCAAGGACGGTCTGGCCTCTATTGGATGCCCAAGTGACCTCGAAACCCTCATCTCACATGCTATTCGTCTGGATAACAGGATGAGAGAACGCCACCAAGCCTTGAGCCCCCCCAGCCTCCCTACCTCTACCTGGAGACCGTCTACCTCCTTCAGTGACTGTCCAGAACCCATGCAAGTGGGTCGTACTCGCCTCTCCGCATCTGAGAGGGAGCGCAGAAGGAGGGACAAGTGCTGCATCTACTGTGGCAAGCCTGGTCACTTCCGAGCATCATGTCCCGAACTCTTGGGAAAAGGACCGCCCCGTCCAGCCGAGGGAGGGTTGTGACGGGGCCTACCCTCTCTCCCGGACTCCCTGGCCAAGGAATCTACATCCCGGTCTCCATCTCCTGGGGTGAGTCTGTCCACTCTTGTCAAGCTTTGATAGACTCAGGGGCGGCTGGGAACTTTATGGATATTCACTTCGCCCAAAGCATCAATATTCCGACTGCACCTCTTGAAGTCCCACTGTCTGTGTCTGCCCTCGATGGCCAAGCGTTAGGTGATGGAAGAGTCACCCAAGTTACTTCTCCAGTTTTCCTCCAGTCTCAAGGTCACAAGGAAGAAATATCCCTGCACCTGATTCCTTCACCTGAGTTCCCAGTTATTCTAGGCCTTCCTTGGCTTACTCGCCACAACCCTCGCATAGACTGGGTAACAAGCCAGGTTGTGGAATGGGGCCCTGCATGCCATGCCTCTTGTCTGCTCTCTAGCTCTCCTGTGTCTCCTGCCGAGCCCCCTGATCTCACCGAGTTATCTCAAGTTCCCACAGAGTACTGGGATCTCAAGGAGGTATTCAGCAAGAGCAGGGCCGCCGTTCTTCCTCCGCACCGGGCCTACGACTGTGCCATCGACTTGCTCCCTGGGACTACCCCTCCTCGTGGCAGACTGTTTTCACTCTCTCAGCCAGAACGCAAGGCCATGGAGGAATACCTCAAAGATGCCCTGGTCTCTGGGTTTATTCGACCCTCCACTTCACCTGCTGGAGCCGGCTTCTTCTTTGTCGGCAAGAAGGATGGGGGGCTCCGACCATGTATTGATTACAGGGGCCTGAATAAGATCACTGTGCACAACCGATATCCCCTTCCGCTGATGTCCACAGCTTTCGACCTGCTCCAAGGCGCCACCGTCTTCACCAAGTTGGACCTACGGAACGCATACCACCTCATCCGTATCCGACAGGGAGACGAGTGGAAGACTGCCTTTAACACCCCGTCTGGGCACTACGAATACCAGGTGATGCCCTTCGGACTCACCAACGCACCAGCTGTTTTTCAGGCCCTAATCAACGACGTCTTAAGGGACATGATTAACCTATACGTTTTTGTCTACCTCGACGACATCCTTATCTTTTCCAAGACCGTGCAGGAGCACCGCCACCATGTCCGCCAGGTTCTCCAGAGGCTGCTACAGAACAATCTGTTCGCCAAGGCCCAGAAATGCGAATTTCATGTTCCCGAGGTCTCCTTTCTGGGATTTATTGTACGGACAGGCCAACTCCAAATGGACCCTGCCAAGACCCTGGCCGTCCGGGATTGGCCTACTCCCAAGTCCGTTAAGGAGGTTCAGCGGTTCTTAGGATTCGCTAACTTCTACCGCAAGTTCATCAGGAACTTCAGTTCTGTGGCAGCACCCATGTCAGACCTCACCAAAGGGACAGGTGGATCTTATGGCTGGTCTCCTCAGGCAGAAAAGGCGTTCAAAGACCTCAAGGACCGCTTCTGCACGGCACCCATTCTGGTTCTCCCGGACACCTCCCAACCATTCATCGTGGAGGTGGACGCCTCGGACAGTGGTGTCGGCGCGGTGCTCTCTCAACGTTCGGAAGGAAAGCTGCACCCCTGCGCTTACTTCTCCCACCGCCTGAGTCCTGCTGAGTCCCGGTACGATGTGGGGGATCGAGAACTGCTAGCGGTCAAACTGGCCCTTGAGGAGTGGAGGCACTGGCTGGAGGGAGCACAACATCCATTCCTGGTTTGGACTGACCACAAGAACCTGGAGTACCTCCAGCAAGCCAAGAGACTGAACCCTCGACAGGCTAGGTGGGCCCTGTTTTTCAGTCGGTTTGACTTCACCCTCTCATACCGCCCCGGCTCCAAGAACACCAAACCTGACGCACTGTCCAGACTGTTCTCTGCCACTAACAGGGAGAATGAAGTCGGGCCTATTATCTCTGTGTCCCGGATTGTGGCCCCTGTCCGCTGGGGTATTGAGGAGGCTGTCCGACGAGCCCAACGCCAGGACCCCGGTCCTGGGACGGGGCCACCAGGCCTCTTGTACGTCCCACATCAAGCCCGGGCCAAGGTTCTCCAGTGGGGTCACTCTTCCCCTCTCACCGCCCACCCGGGAGCTCGGAGGACCCTGGACTTCCTGAAAAGACGCTTCTGGTGGCCTAACATGGAGAAGGAAGTAAGGTCATTTGTCCTGTCCTGTGAGGTTTGCACCAGAACCAAGAACCCACGACAGCGTCCCCAGGGTCTCCTGCATCCTCTGACCATTCCCCGGCGTCCCTGGTCCCACGTGGCAGTCGACTTTATCACGGGTCTCCCTGAGTCACAAGGTAACACGGTCATTTTGGTCTTAGTTGACAGATTCTCCAAGGCCTGCCGCTTCATACCACTGTGCAAACTCCCCTCTGCTCTTGAAACTGCGAAACTTTTGTTTAATCATGTCTTCCGAGTCTTTGGTCTTCCACAGGACATCGTCTCAGACCGAGGGCCCCAGTTCTCCTCCCGAGTGTGGCACGGGTTCTGCAAGGTCATCGGAGCCACTGCCAGCCTCTCCTCTGGGTTTCACCCACAGTCCAATGGTCAGACGGAGAGGCTCAACCAGGACCTGGAAACCACCCTGCGAGGCCTGGCTATGGATAACCCGACATCGTGGAGCACCTGGCTGCCATGGGCGGAGTACGCCCACAACACCCTGCAGTCATCGGCCACCAAGCTGTCGCCATTCCAGTGCCAATTCGGGTTCCAGCCACCTCTGTTCCCGGACCAGGAGGAGGACGCGGGGGTGCCCTCGGTCAACCAATATGTGAGACGGTGTCGCAAGACCTGGAGCAAGGTCAGGAAGACCCTCATACAGACCTCCAGAACCAACCAGACTCAGGCCAACCGCCATAGAAGACCTGCACACGCTTTCCGCCCTGGGCAGCGTGTTTGGCTGTCCACTAAGGACCTTCCACTGCGGGTGGAGAACCGCAAGCTTGCTCCTCGCTACATTGGCCCCTTCAAGGTGGTGCGCAGGGTGAACCCTGTCTCCTACCGGCTCCAGTTGCCCCGGACTCTGAGGATCAACCCCACTTTCCATGTTTCCCTGTTACGGCCCGTACTGACGTCTACGTATGCCCCTGCCCCTAGGAACCCCCCACCCCCCCGCATCTTCCAGGGGCAGACTGTGTTCACTGTGAATCGCCTGCTTGACTCCCGCCGGGTCCGCGGCGGGTTGCAATATCTGGTGGACTGGGAGGGCTATGGTCCTGAGGAGCGCTGCTGGGTTCCTACTCGGGATGTCCTTGATAAAGAACTATGTCGGGACTTCCATTCGGCCCATCCGGATCGCCCTGGGAACGTCAGGAGACGCTCCTAGAGGGGGGGGTCCTGTTAGGACTAGGACTGTTTTGGCCTCTAGAGGCCGCTGTTATTTCCTTTTCATGTCGTGTTTATTTTGGCCTCTAGAGGCCGCCACTGTTCCTGTGTTTTGTGTTTGTGTTAATTGCCTAATTATCTTCACCTGTGTCCTTAATTAGTTTGTCTATTTATACCCCTGAGTTCAGTCCTCTTGTCACGGAGTCTTTGTGCTGTTATGTTTATCTCCAGTTTCCTTTGTACTGTGTTTTTTGATCTTCTTAGCTTTTGTATTTTTGCACTTTGCTTTTCTTTTGGATTTTACTCTTTGGTTTTTTTTTGTCTTTTGTTTTGCCCTGTATATAGTGTATATAGTTTAAATAAACCTTTTGATTCTTTTTCTACTTCCGCCTCACGCCTCTGCATTTGAGTCATCCCCCTGGTGGCCTAGTGGGGGTTTGCTGGATTATCACACCAACGAACCAGGTTCGAATCCCAGCAAAACCCTAACAATATGTTTCCCTTTAAACCACTCCAGTGTAGCTTTAGCAGTATGTTGAGGGTCATTCTCCTGTGGGAACGTGAACCTTCGTCCCAGTCTCAAACCTCTGGCTGACTCAAACAGGTTTTCCTCCAGAATTGCCCTGTATTTAGTGCCATCCATCTTTTCTTCAGTCCTGACCAGCTTTCCTGTCCCTGCAGATGAAAAATATCCCCACAGCATGATGCTGCCACCACCATGCTTCATATGGCATTTCCCATAACGGCCAAAAAGATCAATTTTAGTCTTATTTGACCAGAGAATCATCTTCCATGTGTGTGGAGAGTCTGCCACATGCTGCTGGGCAAACTCCAAATGTGTTTTCTTAAAGGAGATATGCAGAACCTTTATTTGTAAATAAATTTCTGAGTAGATAGTATCTCCGTCCTTGACTCTTGTATGCTGCATAAATGGGAATAAAAATATATATATTTTTTGAGAGTTGAAATCAACCGCAAAGTTGGCATTCGAGCTGCCTCACTGAGCCAGCTAGCCCGGAGTGTGTGATATCACAGCAGGAGCTGGTTTTAAGGCCGAGGCCTTTGACAGCTATAGACCAAAGTCATATAAATAAAAATGTATGGTGAATATAAGAAATACCATTACTGACTTGCTCAACTATGACTGATTTTACTTCATTGATTGTGGGTTGACTCTCATTAAAACAGGATAGGTGTTATAACTTATGCAACATACATGTACACTACCGTTCAAAAGTTTGGGGTCACCCAGACAATTTTGTGTTTTCCATGAAAAGTCACACTTTTATTTACCACCATAAGTTGTAAAATGAATAGAAAATATAGTCAAGACATTTTTCTGGCCATTTTGAGCATTTAATTGACCCCACAAATGTGATGCTCCAGAAACTCAATCTGCTCAAAGGAAGGTCAGTTTTATAGCTTCTCTAAAGAGCTAAACTGTTTTCAGCTGTGCTAACATGATTGTACAAGGGTTTTCTAATCATCCATTAGCCTTCTGAGGCAATGAGCAAACACGTTGTACCATTAGAACACTGGAGTGATAGTTGCTGGAAATGGGCCTCTATACACCTACCGGTATGTAGATATTGCACCAAAAACCAGACATTTGCAGCTAGAATAGTCATTTACTACATTAGCAATGTATAGAGTGTATTTCTGATTAGTTTAACAGTGCTTTTCTTTCAAAAATAAGGAAATTTCAAAGTGACCCCAAACTTTTGAACGGTAGTGTACATGCATGCATTTTCACTGATAAAACGTAAAAGGCTAATTAAATAATCAGATGAACTGAGACAATTACATTCTGAAGCAAATTAAATAATCTTATACCGGTAACTGAAACACACAATACAAGTTACATGTATTAATCTAAATGCAGGTAAACAATGAGTGTTGTTGTTTTTGTTGTTTTGTATCCAAATGAGAGTCGCAGCTTACCTGTCTGTGTTCTCACTTCTTGAAGGCTGACCTTGTGGTCGATTGTTTTGAAATAATCTGACTTTCAGTTATTCGTTCAGTTCTCCGTTCATTCACTTCTTCCAAGTAAGGGTGAGATATTGCTGCTGAGGCAAGCATA
This sequence comes from Neoarius graeffei, assembly GCF_027579695.1. Taxonomy (NCBI): domain Eukaryota; kingdom Metazoa; phylum Chordata; class Actinopteri; order Siluriformes; family Ariidae; genus Neoarius; species Neoarius graeffei. The sequence continues at coordinate 49,852,083 of NC_083575.1, forward strand.
TCCAGCGGAGAAATCAGACGGCTGGTATGCTCATTCTCCATTTTCTCCATACTGAGTACTCCGCCATTACTGCTCAGCTCAGGCAATTACTAAAACCTGGGACGGGATGTCACTGGTTTTAGCAACAACCGCGGGGAGGTCACTGACTGAGCAATAATATGTCACATCCCGTCCCATCTCGTTCCATCCTGGGTTTTAGCAACAACCCTCGGCTCACACTCTGGGAGAACTGGTGCAACTGAACTTACTTTCCTTTTCTTGTAGTTTTCTTTTCCTTTAATTGTTGGTACTGCACCCTCTTTCAATACAGACTTATAGCTAATGCTCCTCAACAGATCAGAGGTCTCATATGAGTCATCAGTAAAATGTGCAGAGCAGAGGAGAGACCACTTCGTAGGCGCCCAATGTGCCCGTGAACTTCTCGCAAAATGCATCCAAATCTTTGCAGTTTGAACATTCTTGGGCCATGAATGCAACGTAAATCCACCTTCTGTCATGTTGCTGCACCCACCAGCAACACATTTACGTGGCATGGCGATAAATTAGCTCAAAATGGAAGCTCGAAGTTGCAGTCAGCTCTGTGTTTTAGTATAGCAGAAATGGCAATGAGACCGATAGCCTTCCTGCGGTGACGTCACTGATGTCAAGTTCATTCACTCAGACCGCTACCTATATGAATTATTTTAATCATAAAAATTACTATATTAGATTTGTTAACGTTTAAAACTATTCCCGTGCCATTCTTGAGGTCTCAAGGCATTTATAAACAAAAAGTGAGGCCATGGTTCTGTGTATCTCCTTTAAGCAATCATTTTTTTCCTGGCCACTCTTCCATAAAGCCCCACTCCGTAGAGTGTACGACTTAAAGTGGTCCTACGGACAGATACTCCCAACTCCACTATGGATCTTTGCAGCTCCTTCAGTGTTATCTTTGGTGTCTTTGTTGCATCTCTGATTAATGCCCTTCTTGCCTGGTCTCTGAGTTTTGGTGGGTGGCCTTCTCTTGTCAGGTTTGTAGTGGTGTATTATAGCAAAATTCTTTCCATTTTGCTATAATGGATTTAATGGTGCTCCGTGAGATATTCAAAGTTTGGGATATTTTTTTATAACCCAACCCTGATCCATACTTCTCCACAACTTTGTCTCTGACCTGTTTGGAGTGCTCCTTGGTTCTCATGTTGCTTGCTTAATAGTGTTGCAGAGTCAGGGTCCTTCCAGAACAGGTTGATTTATACAGACATCATGTGACAGATCATGTGGCACTTGGATTGCACACAGGTGGATCTTAATCAACTAATTGTGTGATTTATGAAGTGAATTGGTTGGACCAGCTCTTATTTAGGGGTTTCATACGGAAGAGGGTGAATACTTATGCACACTCCAGATTTCTGTTTTTTCATCTTAATTATTGTTTGTGTCACAATAAAACAACAATTTGCACCTTTAAAGTTGTAGGCATGTCGTGTAAATCAAATGGTGCTAACCCCCCCCAAAAAAAAAAAAAAAAATCCATCTATTTTAATTCCAGTTTGTAATGTGACAAAACAGGACAAACACCAAGGGGAATGAATACTTTTGCAAGGCACTGTACAGCGTGATTTGCCGTTACGATGTTTTCTTTTAAAAATATATATATTTTTGAAAGGCTATACCATAAATGAACACTTTCACATCTAAGATGAATGTTCGTGTGCGAAAAAAGCACTTCTTTTCACAGCAGGCTCAATTTTTCCAATATATCATTCATGTAAGGAACACATTCAGTCAATCAGGGCGCAGGTTGTGGAAATGTCATTGCACTGCTGCAGGCTTGGTGGAGTCTCTCATTCAGTTTGGCTGCATCTGAATATGCATACTTCCATACTGCTATCAGTGTGCAAAAAGCAGTATGTAGGGTGTCTGCATACTCAGTAGGCTTTTAATAGTAGTTGAACTTTTGTGTCTGAAAACCCAGCACTGTGTGACAAGGGAAACAAAAATTATAAATATGAAGGCAATGTCCGGAAAAAAAATTGGAGAAGCAGCTTGGCAGTGAAAACGGTGGGTGGACAGTCCATGGTCTGTAGCATACTTTGTGATGTGGTGAAGCTTGCTATCAGTCTCAGCAACTCCTGAACCAAGCAGTGAAACTCCCTGCATTCTCGCCTCCTTCTCAGGATAGGATGTACCCACAATTTTCTCCTCCTCCCTTTTTTGTAAAAGAATAAACACCAACTCATCATCATTTGTCAACTCCATCATCGCGTGATTATTTTTGTGAAATGCTCACATAATTGCATTGCATTTAATGTGTATATTAACGTTGCGTTCAATTTGTCAACTTTTTTTGTTTTGCATTTTTACATCAATTATTCGCATTGCATTGTATTGTATGTATTAAGACCTTTAGAGTGGTCTTAAAGGCTTCTGCTATGCTGATAGCCTTTCAGGCCATTATGATTTAAGACTCCCTTCATGGTAGATGTACATCCACTGATACCTGATGCTTCTGACTCTTTCACCAGTTTCTTTGTTGTTGTTATACTGTCATCTTTTGCATATGTGGGATCGCGTTTGAAAGGAGACGGCAGTGTTTGAGGTTCACATTAGGTCAGCTCAATGTGCTGGACTCTTCATTTTCAACTATGCCAAGGGAAATACAGATTTCTATGCCTACTAGAGATCTTAAGGGGTCCCTATATGTATGCTACCTTACCTTGCTACCTTGGTCCTCCAGCCTGACGGCAACAGGCCACTATCTTCTTCCATTTCTTTTTGTCTTTGGCCAAGGTGGGAGCTTGATACCAGTTTGTATAACACTGTCATAGATCTTCCATTACAGTTGCTCTCCAGGTCTTTTTTGGTCTTCTGTGCCGTCTTTTCCCTCCAGCAGGTATCCAGTGAATTGCAGTTTTTTTCTGGGATGCTATCAGGCTGTAGCCAGTCAGCTGCAATCTTCGGCTTTTGATGATGTTGTTAAGCCTGGTGGTATTGACTCTTTTTAGAATCTCATCGTTGGTTACTCTGTCCTGCCATTTGACACCAAGTATCTTTAATAAGCACCTTTGTTGAAATGCACCTAGTTGTTTGTCAATCTATATGTACCGTATGAGCCATGATTAAAGATAATATTATGCCAGCCTTTTACCAAATGATTTTCCAAGCAATTTCACTGTGTTCCAAACACATTTCCAATGTCAGAATAAAATCATGACAGTTTTGCTGGAGTTGGGGCATGCTCCCATCATCTCAGTCATTTAGTATAAGTTGGCCAAGATAGCTGTCTTAAGTCAGTCATTTTCTCATTTTGACATTCTGATAAAATCAACTGTGTTTAATATTATCTTTAGTCTTGGCTTGTGCAAACCCTGCAAGATCCCAGCCTTTGCAAAATTATAGATAATCACTTGAAAAAACGTTTGGTGTAAGCCTGGCATAACTGTGACTAATGACATGTTGTCTTTAGATGTGAGAGGGTGTCAGACTTCAGTCTTTTAAAAGTCCTTTCAGCATATTTTCAAAGTCTTCTAGTGTATGGTTAGCATTGAACACGTTTCATTTTATCAGAACGTAAAGATGAGAAAAAGACTGGCTTTAGACAATGACAGGAGCTCACCAACTCTAGAAAAACTCTCGTGATTTTATTCCACATTAGAAATTTGTCTGCAACAGTCAAATCATTTGAAATCTCATTTGGTGTAAGGGCAGCATAAAATTGCGGCTCTGCAACTCTGCAGTCAGATATTATTGGAGGCTGCACCTTTCCTATGATTGGGCGTGGTTTCAGTGCCTTCAGCAGACACGCATCTAGTGTCCCAGAGCAGAGAGTATTGCTTATTATTTCATGATTCTGTAAAATAGTCCATAGATTAATTAACAGAAGGATAGTTGTTAATGGTAGCCATAATGTGATTATTTTAATGTTTATGCAAATAAAAAGTGCATAGTACTACTAATTTTATTTATGGTTTTTCAATATAAAACTTGTTGAAATTATGTCAGTTTTGTGTATCAATACTTTTGGAACATTTCAACACATTTTAATAATACCGCAATAAAACTGATACAATGTCTTGCAAAAGTATTCATCCCCCTTGGTGTTTGTCCTGTTTTGTCACATTAAAAGCTGGAATTAAAATGGATTTTGGGGGGGTTAACACCATTTGATTTACACAACATGCCTCCAGCTTTAAAGGTGAAAATTGTTGTTTTATTGTGACACAAACAATAATTAAAATGAAAAAACAGAAATCAGGAGTGTGCATAGGTATTCACGCCCCAAAGTCAATACTTTGTAGAGACACCTTTTGCTGCAATTATAGCTGCAAGTCTCTTGGGGTATGTCTCTATTAGCTTAGCACATCTACATACATGTCAACCTTTGGTCAATCAAACCTGTATAACCAACCTCCAAAATCCGTATTTCCCTTATAAAATCTGTATAAGATGCAAATTAAAATAATTTACTTAAAATTTGAATGATAATTAACAATGATATATCCCAGTTACTTTTTATTCAATATTAATAACAAACCTTCAGAATGAATACAAAGCTCCAATGTTTGACAAAAACACAAAGTGGTATAAGCGTAGTTACGAAGGAAATACTTCGTTGTTTGGAGACAGGTTTCACCGAGCGGCTATTATGCACGAGACTTCATATTAGCCACGAAGTCAGGAAAATCTGTTCGTAAAATTATGTTATAATGACCAAATACAAGGAAAAGTATTTTTCCAGTCTCACCTGTGAAAGGTAATCCCATGTGATCTCGTTTGGACGGTAAACCTGTTGGTACAGTTAAACGCAGCACATGAATGAGGCATCTTTATTCTCGGCTACTGTCTAGACGCTATACCAGAGACGGTTGAAGAATCTCCACTTTGCCACATCCAATATGGCGGCGAGGATGACGTATGAGTCTACGCAGAAGGCGGCATCTATGTTTATATGTCTATGACTTCCCGGTTGGCAGGATTCTCGCAATGCGGTGTGCGCATGATCAAAAGTGGAACGAAGTCTCGCTACCACAAGATAACGCGCAATTTCATAAGACTCTTTACTGGCTGTCTGTGGTGTACAGTACGTTTGTAAATGTTATGCGCTCTTTTATCATCGTGGGAATTGATTATAGCTCTAAATAAATATTGAAGTTTTTTTTAAAGAATCCGTATAACTTTATTTATACGCCCGTATACTACGTTTGTAGTGAAAATTCATTATGTCTGATAATTATAACTATTCTTTTAAGTTCGTTTCTTAAGACACGTATTTTTAAGTATGTTACCTCGCTTGTTGACAGTTTCGGCGAACACTTCCGCCTTCTTCAAAGGCATACTACGTTTATTGAATCAAATCCGTATAAAATACGGACATTCCGTATAGGTTGACATGTATGCATCTAGCCACTGGAATTTTTGACCATTCCTCAAGGCAAAACTGCTCCAACTCCTTCAAGTTAGATGGGCTGGATTGGTGTACAGCAATCTTCAAGTTATGCCACAGATTCTCAATTAGATTGAGGTCTTGGCTTTGATTAGGCCATTCCAAGACATTTAAATGTTTCCCTTAACCCTCTGGGGTTGGGGGGTATTTTCTGGCACTCTCATGATTTTGGCATGCTCTGAGTTTGTTGTCAATTTCAACAAATCTAAGCAGTATTTTCAAAGTCATATGACTTTTTTTATTCAGCACAAGTTCAGCTACAATAATATCCATGTAGTATGTATGTCATGATTGTACTTAAAAAAATAAATAAATAAAATGAAGATGTTGTAAAAAGCAGTTTTAGAACTGTGTTGGAATTTGTGAAAAAACATGACCTTGCCCATTGTGTCGAACCGTTTTGGTCACTTGAGGTGATTCTGTTCAGTCTTAGGAATGTATCAAGCAAAAAAAACTTAAATCTGCTCCATTGAGTTAGACAATTAACTGACCATCAAAAAATGTATGTCCTATTGTTTTGGGATAAAGGGTTGGCAGTGGGATGGGTATTCAATGAGTAGTTTTTAAAAAATTCCATTTCATTCCATGAGAAGAGTGAAAACCCCTCCCACTGCCATCTCTTAATCCCATTAGGTCAAGTCACAATGCGTGAAAAAAAAAAAAAACACATCATGTTTTTTTTTTTCACACATTCCAACACAGTTCTAAAACTGCTTTTTACAACAGCTTCATTTATCTGGTATTTGACTTTATTTTGGTATTTGACTCTATTCAATGTGTCTTGAAATTAACTCTTGTACTGTTTTAGTTCAGAGCCACAACCAACTCTATTACTATGTTACACAATTACTCTGTAATTTTGCTCCCACTCCAACTCCATTACTCTCTAAGCTCAAAATAGAGCAAAATTAACTATTTTGAGGAAAATACTTTTAACTCTGGAAAAAATGCTCAGTCATGTTTCTTGTGTATGCACTGCAGCGCATGCATATCAACCGATCTGCTCATAATAAATAGAAGAAATATTTACACTTACTCGAGTTGATTTTGACTGGATCGAGTCGAAATAAAAAAAAAGGCACCATGTCGCAGATCTCAAGATTGAACTGAATTGCCGTCCTGAATCATGAATTGAATCATGAATTGATTCGCTGCCCTGAAATTGAATCGCTGTCCTGAATCATGAAATGAATCGCTGTTCTGAATCATCCAAAGCCCGCTGCCATCTCGCAACAAGTTTTACCTCCAAATAGCCTGAACTATGTCTGATAGATTTTATCCTGTTTATGGTGGGTGTTCCCACCGCAAAAGATAAATCAGTCAAAACCAAAAGAGTGAAAGTGATTATCATGCCGTTACCATGTGAATAGTCTTTTATGAATGTGTAAGTGCATGCTCAGCACTCCGACTCCGGTGTGACTGAGTCAGGTGACAAGTTTTATGTTTCATCTAATCTAGGTAATTTAAAAACCGTAATATTATTTCCCAGTGGGCACATAGGAAAGTGTAAAGTATGAAGTTTCTGTCAATATGTTTATCATGCTTGTATGATGATAAACTCGCGAAGATATTTATCGAAATACATGACCTACTCATTCTGAACCTGTCGAGCTTCACCGGCGAAGCTCTTGACCCCAGAGGGTTAAACCACTCCAGTGTAGTTTTAGCAGTATGTTTAGGGTCATTGTCCTGTTGAAACGTGAACCTTCATCCCAGTCTCAAACCTCTGGCCGACTTAAACAGGTTTTCCTCCAGAATTGCCCTGTATTTCGTGCCATCCATCTTTCCTTCAGTCCTGACCAGCTTTCCTGTCCCTGCAGATGAAAAACATCCCCACAGCATTATGCTGCCACCACCATGCTTCATTGTAGGAATGGTGTTGGCATCTCCCATGGCATTTCCCATAACGGCCAAAAAGATCAACTTTAGTCTCATTTGACCAGAGAATCTTCTTTCATGTGTTTGGGGAGTCTGCCACATGCTGTTGGGTAAACCACAAATCTATTTTCTTAAGCAATTACTTTTTTTTCTGGCCACTCTTGCATAATGCCGCACTCTGTGGCATGTACTGCTTAAAGTGGTCCTATGGACAGATACTCCACTGTGGATCTTTGCAGCTCCTTCAGTGTTATCTTTGGTGTCTTTGTTGCATCTCTGATTAATGCCCTCCTTATCCGGTCTGTGAGTTTTGGTGGGCCGCCTTCTCTTGTCAGGTTTGTAGTGGTGTATTATAGCAAAATTCTTTCCATTTTGCTATAATGGATTTAATGGTGCTCCCTGGGATATTCAAAGTTTGGGATGTTTTTTATAACCCAACCCTGATCTATACTTCTCCACAACTTTGTCTCTGACCTGTTTGGAGGCTCCTTGGTTCTCATGTTGCTTGCTTAATAGTGTTGCAGAGTCAGGGTCCTTCCAGAACAGGTTGATTTATACAGACATCATGTGACAGATCATGTGACACTTGGATTGCACCCAGGTGGATCTTAATCAACTAATTACAGTGGTGCTTGAAAGTTTGTGAACCCTGTAGAATTTTCTATATTTCTGCACAAATATGACCTAAAACAACATCAGATTTTCACACAAGTCCTAAAAGTAGATCAGGAGAACCCAGTTAAACAAATGAGACAAAAATATTATACTTGGTCATTTATTTATTGAGGAAAATGATCCAATATTACATATCTGTGAGCGGCAAAAGTATGTGAACCTCTAGGATTAGCAGTTCATTTGAAGGTGAAATTAGAGTCAGGTGTTTTCAATCAATGGGATGACAATCAGGTGTGAGTGGGCACCCTGTTTTATTTAAAGAACAGGGCTCTATCAAAGTCTGATCTTCACAACACATGTTTGTGGAAGTGTATCATGGCACAAACAAAGGAGATTTCTGAGGACCTCAGAAAAAGCGTTGTTGATGCTCATCAGGCTGGAAAAGGTTACAAAACCATCTCTAAAGAGTTTGGACTCCACTAATCCCCAGTCAGACAGATTGTGTACAAATGGAGGAAATTCAAGACCATTGTTACCCTCCCCAGGAGTGGTCGACCAACAAAGATCACTCCAAGAGCAAGGCGTGTAATAGTCAGTGAGGTCACAAAGGACCCCAGGGTAACTTCTAAGCAACTGAAGGCCTCTCTCACATTGGCTAATGTTAACGTTCATGAGTCCACCATCAGGAGAACACTGAACAACAATAGTGTGCATGGTAGGGTTGCAAGGAGAAAGCCACTGCTCTCCAAAAAGAACATTCCTGCTCATCTGCAGTTTGCTAAAGATCACATGGACAAGCCAGAAGGCTATTGGAAAAATGTTTTGTGGATGGATGAGACCAAAACAGAATTTTTTGGTTTAAATGAGAAGCATTATGTTTGGAGAAAGGAAAACACTGCATTCCAGCATAAGTACCTTATCCCATCTGTGAAACATGGTGGTGGTAGTATCATGGTTTGGGCCTGTTTTGTTGCATCTGGGCCAGGATGGCTTGCCATCATTGATGGAACAATGAATTCTAAATTATACCAGCGAATTCTAAAGGAAAATGTCAGGACATCTGTCCATGAACTGAATCTCAAGAGAAGGTGGGTCATGCAGCAAGACAACGACCCTAAGCACACAAGTTGTTCTACCAAAGAATGGTTAAAGAAGAATAAAGTTAATGTTTTGGAATGGCCAAGTGAAAGTCCTGACCTTAATCCAATGGAAATGTTGTGGACGGACCTGAAGCAAGCAGTTCATGTGAGGAAACCCACCAACATCCCAGAGTTGAAGCTGTTCTGTATGGAGGAATGGGCTAAAATTCCTCCAAGCTGGTGTGCAGGACTGATCAACAGTTACTGGAAACGTTTAGTTGCAGTTATTGCTGCACAAGGGGGTCACACCAGATACTGAAAGCAAAGGTTCACATACTTTTGCCACTCACAGATATGTAATATTGGATCATTTTCCTCAATAAATAAATGACCAAGTATAATATTTTTGTCTCATTTGTTTAACTGAGTTCTCTTTATCTACTTTTAGGACTTGTGTGAAAATCTGATGATGTTTTAGGTCATATTTATGCAGAAATATAGAAAATTCTAAAGGGTTCACAAACTTTCAAGCACCACTGTATGTGACTTATGAAGTGAATTGGTTGGACCAGCTCTTATTTAGGGGTTTCATACAAAAGGGTTGAATACCTATGCACACTCCAGATTTCTGTTTTTTTTCTAATTTTCTTAATTATTGTCTGTGTCACAACAAAACAACAATTTGCATCTTTAAAGTTGTAGGCATGTTGTGTAATTGACACGGTGCTAACCCTCCAAAAATCCATTTTAATTCCAGTTTGTAATGCGACAAAACAGAACAAACACCAAAGGGGATAAATACTTTTGCAAGACACTGTAACCATGGTAATTTTGGTCACTATAATTGTGATATAATCCATTTCCCAAAATTTCTTGCTCACTGCCTTGCCCACTGCTCTGATCTAAAGTCAGTTATAAGTGTTCAAGCTCAAGATGTGTTCTGGTTTTACTTTTTAGCTGCTGTGTTATTTGATGTGCTTATTTGATTTTTGACATTGCCTTTTGATTTTGTATTGTTTGCCAAGCGTTAGCACTACATTTATTTTAAATTGCCCTGTGTGTGTGTGTGTGTGTGTGTGTGTGTGTGTGTGTGTGTTATCTGGCATCCCAACTAGAATGTATTTGCTGCCCAGTGTTCTGGGGATAGGCTCATAATCATAAACTTTTGTTTTTATTTTCATTTTAACAAGACCAGTGTCATGGTCATTTCCAGTATTTATGGACTGGCTTGAGTAAGATCATAGACAGATCACCTTTTTTGTTCATTGGCTCCAAATTTCCTGTTTTCCTATGAATCATGCACAGCACCAATTTGTTACATGCAGTCTGAGCTTGTGTCAGCAGGGTTTTTTTTCTTGTTCTTGTTGCTGTTGTTATCGCTTGTGTATCTAATCCTGAAACAGAGTGTCCTCTAATTTACCTGTGTTTGTTTCTGAGCAAAGGAGAATGAGATTAATGATTTCGATGGAGGACATCATTAAACTTACATCATCCAAAATCAAGGAAATCAAGATTAATAGAAGATGGGAGAAATGCCATGTTATTGTTCTTGGATGTTAATATTTCTCTTTGGATAGATTTATCAAAAAGAGAACAGTGACTTATCAATGACAAACTGGACTACACAGCCTAATAGATGTTTTACAAGGAGAAGTTTGGCAAAATATTCTGATGTCTCACAAAGAGAATGAAGACAAAAAAGAAAAGAGAAGGACACAAGTACACAATAATACAAATTAATTTGATTACACTTGATCTTTAGGTTGTGTGTGTGTGTTTCCCTTGATATAAATCCATGAATATTTCATTATTCAATTAAGTATACTGGAATCTTTTTGGCTTGAAAACAATGTCCTGCAGCACTGTCCAAAACTACTTGCTGTCGCCATTAAATTATTGTTCACTGTGACTGTTTAGTAGCACCAGCTCATATTTGTCCCACATGGGATGCTAATGGTAAATAACCAGACTACTAACAAAATTCTCTCCTTATTGAAAACCAAAAGCGCCAAGGGTTGAATCTGTCTCTAAACCTTGTGGCGAGCTTGTTAACAGTGCTGTAGTTTCTGCCTGATGTAAGAAAAAAAAAAACTGTCATGAATTACCCTTTTTACAGTGTGTCCTGCCCTGTGTCCGAAATCGCTCCCTACTCACTATATAGGGCACTATATAGTGGGGACGCCATTTTGTAGTGCTGTCTGAAACCTTAATGAGGATTATCTCATCTCATCTCATTATCTCTAGCCGCTTTATCCTTCTACAGGGTCGCAGGCAAGCTGGAGCCTATCCCAGCTGACTACGGGCGAAAGGCGGGGTACACCCTGGACAAGTCGCCAGGTCATCACAGGGCTGACACATAGACACAGACAACCATTCACACTCACTTCACACCTACGGTCAATTTAGAGTCACCAGTTAACCTAACCTGCATGTCTTTGGACTGTGGGGGAAAACGGAGCACCCGGAGGAAACCCACGCGGACACGGGGAGAACATGCAAACTCCACACAGAAAGGCCCTCGCCGGCCCCGGGGCTCGAACCCAGGACCTTCTTGCTGTGAGGCGACAGCGCTAACCACTACACCACCGTGCCGCCCCTTAATGAGGATTATTTACACCCTATATAGTGCACTCAAAATATCCCACAATGCATCATGAAAAGTAGTGTACAACCAATGGTCACTAACCAAAGCAATATATCCCATCATGCATTGCGGTTGTGCTGAAAGAAATCAAATTAAGAGTCTCAAATTTGATTAAGTGAAATGCAGCGGCAAAGAAGAAAGTATTCAGCCTTGATTTAAAAAACCTGAAAGATGCAGGTACTTTGTATTGATTAATGTGGAAAATACGCTCAGTATAATATTTATTTATCACAAATATACATGCATGTATTTATTATTTTGAAAACCCACCAGCCAACTGATCTGGCATGTTTGGTCTAAATTGACCGTAGGTGTGAAGTGAGTGTGAATGGTTGTCTGTGTCTATGTGTCAGCCCTGTGATGACCTGGCGACTTGTCCAGGGTGTACCCCGCCTTTCGCCCGTAGTCAGCTGGGATGGGCTCCAGCTTGCCTGCGACCCTGTAGAGGGATAAAGCGGCTAGAGATAATGAGATGAGATGAGATGAGATGAGACATTTATAGTGTGCAGGCTGCATGAATATATGATCGCCTGCACATCACAAATATTAACTATAAAGCAATTATAAAACAATATCTACTTATCAAAAGCTAAAAACATACAGTAATATAAAAATGAGCTAAAACTATGATAAAAATATAATATAGAAAAAAGATAAAATAAGTCTTATTAAATCTTATTTATAAAAGCTAACTTAAATAAATGCGTCTTCAGCGTATTCATAAAATTGTCCAAAGTTCTACAATTACGAATACTGCTTGGGAACGAGTTCCATAGTTTTGGGGTGGCAGCACAAAAAGCTCTGTCCCCCAATGTCCTCTTTGTTCGCTCTCTTGGCAACTCAAGGAGAAGCCCATTATTTGAGCTCAAAGAATAGCGAGATTTCTGAGTCTTGTGTTTCCATTTGTCTCTTTTGTTTGTGAAACCTGCCTGTTTATTATTATTATTATTATTATTATTATTTAGGGCGGCACGGTGGTGTAGTGGTTAGCACTGTCGCCTCACAGCAAGAAGGTCCGGGTTTGAGCCCCGTGGCCGGCGAGGGCCTTTCTGTGTGGAGTTTGCATGTTCTCCCCGTGTCCCCGTGGGTTTCCTCCGGGTGCTCCGGTTTCCCCCACAGTCCAAAGACATGCAGGTTAGGTTAACTGGTGACTCTAAATTGACCGTAGGTGTGAATGTGAGTGTGAATGGTTGTCTGTGTCTATGTGTCAGCCCTGTGATGACCTGGCGACTTGTCCAGGGTGTACCCCGCCTTTCGCCCGTAGTCAGCTGGGATAGACTCCAGCTTGCCTGCGACCCTGTAGAACAGGATAAAGCAGCTACAGATAATGAGATGAGATGAGATTATTATTTAATTTGCCTTAATAAATATTATGCAGACAATCTACACTTGAGTCCTGTTGCTGTCAAAAATCATCGGTCTCAGTGCACGTCATGATTCCTAGCACAATGAGCGCTGCTTGTTCTCCGTTTTCCACATGCTTTTTATCCCCCCAGCATATAATGCAGGAGGATATACCTATCGCTCTGTCTGTCCGTCTGTAAACATTTTAGTTTCTGGAGCATAACTCAAAAACTATAAGGAATTTTTCATGTAACCTGACATTTATGTTAAGTGACTAGAGGAGTTTTGCCTTTTGACATTTTGGGATTTATGTGCTTTTTTTTTCTGTATTTCCATGGCAACCAGTTCAACTTAGTAAAATTTGGAGTGGGATTTCATGTGGGGGTCGGGGGGATCTGTCATCTCCTGATGACTCTTGTTATTATTGCTTTCATCTTGTTTGCTCCAACTCTGTTAGTTCACTTTATTTGCTAGTTCACTTTATTATCTATGTCACATGGATCTTGCTATTATATAATCACATTGAGTTCTATTTTTTCTGGCTTTTATTCTTGGTCATTATGTGTTCTGTTGCTTTGTTTCCTGATTCATGTTTCATGTTTTGTGCTTTTTGCTTAAATGGATAGCAATAGGTTTTTTTTTTAGTTTTGTGTTATAATGTTTTCTTTTATAAAAATCTTTGTGCTTTTATCCTAGTTAGCTCACCAGCTGTAGGGCAGTTAATTATTGCCATCACGTGGCGTCTGTCATGCGTCCATCCGTCATCCCTCCACAATTCACAAAACTCACTACTCCTCCCTGTGTTTTCAGTGGGTTTTGATTCTGATTGTTTTGTTTGGAAGATCTAATCAGTCTGCACAAAAGTTACTCCCTGGTTTTGTGATTTCTCATTAACAAGTTGCTAATTAGGCCAGTTAACGAACTTTGAGGAAAATTGCTTCTCCTCCCTGAGTTTTCAATGGATTTTGATTCTGATTGTTTTGTTTGGAAGATCAAATTGTTGTAATTGTTCTCATGAAGCGCAACTTAGCTAATTATAAATGAGTCTGGTTTCTGATGGTACGGCCGTGTGAGCTACTGCGTTGCTAACACTCTGGTTTTCTCATATTTCCTTGTTTCAAAACATCACACCAGCATCCTACTTCTGGACATCAAAACAAAAAGTGTGTATGTGCTCAGTACTGTTCTCTATCAGCCCTGTCAATAACATTTGGAGTAAAGGCATTTGGAAAAGAATAGTAGGCAGACCCAAAGCGTGATATAAACAAAGGCAGGGGGTCTGGGGGTCCTCACTCAGAAAATTTTTAAAATATAGATGTAAAATAGTGCATTCTGAGTGATCCAGAATGCAGCATTTTGCATCCCAGAGTAAACAAAATGTTCTTGATCTCATGATTTCAGCGGGTAATATGTGAAAAATATAAAATTAATGAAAATGAAAGTAAAACCTCTCTGATGATTTCATGCCAATTTGACCTATTTTAAAATTTTATGGGTCAACTTATATGTAATTAAATTCCTGAATATTCTGTTATTATTGTGAAGGTCTAGATTATTTTCAAAATTCTGCAGGGGCCGAGGCTTCAATCAGAAAATGGCAACCCTGAGAAGAGCTGCCTCAAGATTAGAACAACAACAGCAAAGAAAATAAAGAGATCTTGTGAAACTGAAATATTTTGTAAACTTTAGCTATCAGAGCTAATGAGACAAAATATTTTAATGAGGAATTTGTGTTTAAACTGAGTCAATGTAAATTATTCTTAATACGATTTATACATTTGTGTACAACCCCGATTCCAAAAAAGTTGGGACAAAGTACAAATTTTAAATAAAAACGGAATGCAATGGTGTGGAAGTTTCAAAATTCCATATTTTATTCAGAATAGAACATAGATGACATATCAAATGTTTAAACTGAGAAAATGTATAATTTAAAGAGAAAAATTAGGTGATTTTAAATTTCATGACAACAACACATCTCAAAAAAGTTGGGACAAGGCCATGTTTACGACTGTGAGACATCCCCTTTTCTCTTTACAACAGTCTGTAAACGTCTGGGTACTGAGGAGACAAGTTGCTCAAGTTTAGGGATAGGACTATTAACCTATTCTTGTCTAATGTAGGATTCTAGTTGCTCAACTGTCTTAGGTCTTTTTTGTCGTATCTTCTGTTTATGATGCGCCAAATGTTTTCTATGGGTGAAAGATCTGGACGGCAGGCTGGCCAGTTCAGTACCCAGACCCTTCTTCTACGCAGCCATGATGCTGTAATTATTGCAGTATGTGGTTTGGCATTGTCATGTTGGAAAATGCAAGGTCTTCCCTGAAAGAGACGTCGTCTGGATGGGAGCATATGTTGCTCTAGAACCTGGATAGACCTTTCAGCATTGATGGTGTCTTTCCAGATGTGTAAGCTGCCCATGCCACACGCACTAATGCAACCCCATACCATCAGAGATGCAGGCTTCTGAACTGAGCGCTGATAACAACTTGGGTCGTCCTTCTCCTCTTTAGTCCGAATGACACGACGTCCCTGATTTCCATAAAGAACTTCAAATTTTGATTCGTCTGACCACAGAACAGTTTTTCACTTTGCCACAGTCCATTTTAAATGAGCCTTGGCCCAGAGAAGACGTCTGCGCCTCTGGATCATGTTTAGATACGGCTTATTCTTTGAACTACTGTATAGAGTTTTAGCTGGCAACGGCGGATGGCACAGTGAATTGTGTTCACAGATAATGTTCTCTGGAAATATTCCTGAGCCCATTTTGTGATTTCCAATACAGAAGCATGCCTGTATGTGATGCAGTGCCGTCTAAGGGCCCGAAGATCATGGGCACCCAGTATGGTTTTCCAGCCTTGACCCTTACGCACAGAGATTCTTCCAGATTCTCTGAAGCTTTTGATGATATTATGCACTGTAGATGATGATATGTTCAAACTCTTTGCAATTTTACACTGTCGAACTCCTTTCTGATATTGTTCCACTATTTGTGGGCACAGAATCAGGGGGGTTGGTGATCCTCTTCCCATCTTTACTTCTGAGAGCCGCTGCCACTCCAAGATGCTCTTTTTATACCCAGTCATATTAATGACCTATTGCCAATTGACCTAATGAGTTGCAATTTGGTCCTCCAGCTGTTCCTTTTTTGTACCTTTAACTTTTCCAGCCTCTTATTGCCCCTGTCCCAACTTTTTTAGATGTGTTGCTGTCATGAAATTTCAAATGAGCCAATATTTGGCATGAAATTTCAAAATGTCTCACTTTCGACATTTGATATGTTGTCTGTGCTCTATTGTGAATACAATATCAGTTTTTGAGATTTGTAAATTATTGCATTCCGTTTTTATTTACAATTTGTTCTTTGTCCCAACTTTTTTGGAATCGGGGTTGTATTTATAGTACTATTAAACACAATGCACAAATGTTCCTGAAACTTCTCTTCAATTGTAATTCTCTTAATCTAAACAAAAACACAAATTGCACTTTTGACTTGTCTATTAATTTTGTAGTTCATTTCTGACAATAAAGATCTCTCAATTGCACCATGTGAGTTTTACTGGCAACGAAATATGTGAATCAACAGAGTTCACATTTATGAAGTGTAACTCTAACTGAACTAGATAATGCATATGCAGTAGTGACACAGATACTACAACCCCATTTCCAAATATGTTGGGACACTGTGTAAACTGTAAATAAAAACAGAATGCAATAATTTGCAAATCACGGAAACCCTATATTTCATTGAAAATAGCACAAAGACAACATATCAAATGTTGAAACTGAGAATTGTTATTGTTTTTTTTTTTAAATATATGCTCAATTTGAATTTGATATCAGCAACACATTTCAGAAAAGTTGGTACAGGGGCATGTTGGTGTTGCATCACCTCTGCTTTTAACAACACTCTGTAAACATTTGGGAACTGAGGAGACCAATTGCTGTAGTTTTGAAAGAGAAATGCTGTCCCCTTCTTGCTTGATCTACAATTTCAGTTGCTCAACAGTTCGGGGTCTCCTTTGTCGTATTTTGCACTTCATAATACGCCAAATGTTTTAAATGGGAGACAGGTCTGGACTGCAGGCAGGCCAGTTTACCACCCAGACTCTTTTACTACAGAGCCATGCAGTTTTAATATGTGCAGAAAGCGGTTTGGCATTGTCTTGCTGAAAGAAGGAAGGACTTCCCTGAAAAAGATTTTGTCTGGATGGCAGCATATTGCTCTGAAAAGTGTATATATTATTCAGCATTAATGAGGTCTTCCCAGCTGTACAATCTACCCATGTCATGTGCACTAATGCCCCCTCATACCATCACAGATGCTGGCTTTTGAACTGTGCACTGATAACAAGCCGGATGGTCCCTCTCCTCTTTAGCCT
Organism: Neoarius graeffei; assembly: GCF_027579695.1. Classification (NCBI taxonomy): domain Eukaryota; kingdom Metazoa; phylum Chordata; class Actinopteri; order Siluriformes; family Ariidae; genus Neoarius; species Neoarius graeffei. The sequence continues at coordinate 49,869,447 of NC_083575.1, forward strand.
GGAGGACATGGTGGCCATGATTTCTAAAAAGAATTTTTACTTTTGATTCATCAGACTTCAGGACAGTTTTCCACTTCGCCTCAGTCCATCGTAAAAGAGTTCAGGCCCAGAGAAGGTGGCGGTGTTTCTGGATATTGTTCATATCTGGTTTTAACTTGTATTTCTGGATGCAGTAATGAACTGTTTTCACAGATGATGGTTTTCTGAAGTGTTCCTGAGCCCATACAGTCAGTACGTTTACATGCACATCCAAATCGAGCTGCTGTCGGTAATTGAGCTAAGGGTCCCAGCAGGGGTGCCAGAGAAATCCAATCTTACATGCACACAAGGAAATCGAGCTATTGTGTGAGGTGCATTGTGCACCCGAGCCACAGGTGGCACTACACGCCCCATCGTGTTGGTACACTTCCGGTTGTCGTCATGAAGAAGAGCTATTCAAGAGCAGTGTTGCCAGATACTGCTGACGTTTTCCAGCCCAAAATATGTTCAAAACCCGCCAAAATGCACTTAAAACTGCCCAACACTGTGAGTATAAACAAAGTTATCAGTTCTGTGTTCACAAGAAGTGTTTGTAGTTTGTATGTACGAACAGAAGTGTTCCTAATAAAATGGCCACTAAGTTGAAGTTGATCTGTAATGGTGAACATATTAACTGTTAGCCTGCTAATGACTTACCAACTAATTGGAAATGGGTGCGTACATGCCCAGACACAAGTGTTCCTAATAAAGTGGCGGCTAAGGTGAAGTGTCATGCCGACCGAGGCTGTTGTGTTTCCCGCTTGTGGTCTCGTCACTCGACACTTCCGGAAGGGGCAGTGCTGAAGTAAGCAGCTCGATTACGTATCTCGATAGGGTATACATGCACTAAGTAGCTCGGCAAAAATTGCATAGTCTAGGTCGTGTAGCTCGATTGCGAGGAATCAAGTTCGGTTCAATTTCAGCCTAGCTAAGCTGTTTCCATGCCATTTAGAACTTCGATTTCAGTCGAGCAACGGCAGAAATTCGCTTTTCTCTATGTGCATGTAAACGCACTGAGTGATTTCCACCACACAGCAAATTCCTCAGTGTTGAATTAACACTTTCAGAGTTAATCTGGGTCCAATTGGACCTATATAAACACTCTGGGTGTTAAGTCAACACTGGGGATTTTGCTGTGCACAGACACGTGTCTGCTTTTAATGCAGTGTCTCCTGAGGGCCTGAAGATCACAGGCATCCAGTGTTAGTTTTCAGCCTTGTCTCTTGCATACAGAGATTTCTCCAGATTCTCTGAATCTTTTCATGATATTATGTACCATAGATGATGAAATCCCTAAGTTCTTTGTAGTTTTACATTGAGGAACGTTATTCTTAAATTGTTGCACTGTTTGCCCATGCAGTCTTGTGAACCCCTCCCCATCTTTACTTCTGAGAGACTCCGCCTCTCTGGGATGCTCTTTTTATTCCCAATCATGTTACTGACCTGTTGCCAATTGACCTAAGTAGTTTTTTTTTTTAGCATGACACAACTTTTTCAGTCTTTTGTTGCCCCTGTCCCAACTTTTCTGAAATGTGTTGCTGACATCAAATTCAAAATGAGCATATATTTTTCCAAAAACAATACAATTTCTCAGTTTCAACATTTGATATGTTGTCTTTGTACTATTCTCAATGAAATATAGGGTTTCCATGATTTGCAAATCTTCACATTCTGTTTTTATTTATGTTTTATACACTGTCCCAACTTTTTTGGAATTAGGGTTGTAGTAAACAATAGTTGTTGTCATAGCAACTCGACTCTTGCTATCTAAAAAGATCACTTTTCTCAGTGAATAAAAACAAACAAAGCATGTCACATAAAACTACAAGGAAATTTTTAATTAAAAACAAAACAAAACACTGCAAGTAGCTGGCTATAGAGTGTTTACAGGCAGCAAAATTGCCCGTTGCTGGCAGTTATTGACAGGGCTGCTCTATGATACATGTTGACTTTGTGACACTTATCACCATGTGTTGTATGTGTTGAATGTTGTTCTGCTGTTTCTCTGATTTGTCATTACCACCCTCTGTAATTGCCAAACCAAGTTGTGATGAAGTCTAGTGTGATGATATCCATGTAGAAGTTGTAGAGCGATGTTTAAGTGGAAGAAAAAGCACTGGTGGGCCTTTTGATTATAGCCGAGATATGATGTGTCTACTTTATTTTCATTTAATTTCATTTATAAAGCACATTTATATGTAGTACTCTAAAGTGCTTGACAAAATACTACAAAAGGTACAATGAAAACACACACACACACACACACACACACACACACACACACACACACACAGGGTGTTTAAAAAAAATTGATATTATTTGAGATGTATATATCCCAGAAAATACATAGTCTTGGCAAATCAAACTGAACAGGCTTAATGTTGAGCAATATAAGATTTATTCCTCAAAATTTGAATTAGAAATTCAAAGGTATATGGATTCCATGAACAATTTCACAAATTTTCAATATGCGCACCGCCTGAGACACACACACATCAAGTCAGTAGTCCAGCTCCTGCCAAACATGCTGCAGCATGTCTTTGTTCACAGTCTTTTCTAGTAACAGTGAATTTTTAGAGAATTCTCTCATAAATGCACACAGAGGCGATTCTAGAGTCTGTTGTGGCCCCAAGCAAAAATTTCCAGGGGGCCCTTCTGACCAGTGTTCATCACCAATATGTTATAAATAATCTGACACCAACGAAAAATGTATGAAACCAAAGTTTTTTTAAATTCCAAATGTGAAAATACAATGGTAAAGAACAATAAAAACAATAAAAAACAAACTAAATAAGCCCTCAGGCCCCGACTCTCAGGGGGCCCCAAGCAGTTGCCTGCCTTGCCTGTTCACAAGCTGCACGTCTGAATGCACACTGTACAGTCTTGTTCGATGAGTGACTAAAACTTTGACCACCAAATATCATCCTCTCGGCAGCACGGTGGTGTAAGTGGTTAGCTCTGTCGCCTCACAGCAAGAAGGTTCTGGGTTTGAGCCCAGTGGCCAATGGGGGCCTTTCTGTGTGGAGTTTGCATGTTCTTCCCGTGTCTGCATGGGTTTCCTCCGGGTGCTCCGGTTTTCCTCGTAGTTCAAAGACATGCGGTTAGGTTAATATGGGACGGCCTTGGGCTGAGGTGCCCTTGAGCGAGGCACCTAACTCCCAACTGCTCCCCAGGTGCTGTTAGCATGGCTGCCCACTGCTCTGGATATGTGTGTGTGCTCATTGCTCATGTGTGTGTGCACGCATGTGTGTGTTTACTGCCCCAGATGGGTTAAATGCAGAGAGGAATTTCACAAGTGTGTGATGCCTGCGACCCTGTAGAACAGGCTACAGATAATGGAAGGATGATGAATAAAGTTGCTGTTCTTCTTTACATTCGGAGCTTTGAGGTAGTTCTTGTCGTCGGCTCTAGTTCCCTTGTTACAATGCTTACAAATAAGTTCCATAAGGTAAGTGAGAGCAATGCTATGGATGCACTTAAACATTAGCAATAACATCTTAAATTCAGTATGTCTCCTAACAGGTAACCAATGCAGTTCACACAGGACTGGGATTCTATGTTCATACTTCTTGGTCTCTGTTACCAACCTTGTAGCAGTCTTCTGAACAGAAGACAGGCTCTTTAGTGTGGAATCTGGTAATCCATAGAAAATAGCGTTGCAATAGTCCAGCTTTGACGTAATCATAGTGTGAACCATTGTCTTAGCAGCTTCTTCCATTATGCATCTCCTGATTTTGAACATGTTGTGAAGCTTGTAGGAACATCCTTTCGCTACCTGAGGATGTGATTTACCAAACACATGGTACTTGAAGCCATTGATGATGGTGACTGTCAGGAAATCTGAGACTACCAAAGCATCCTCTATAATATAAAAGAGCATGTGATCAGCTTCCTAATTCCTTGAATCAGTGACGAGCTTTTTAGTCGCTCTGACATCGGGAGACAAATTGCTGTCCTGACACCACTCTGTCAAGTGTCTTGACCTCCTTCCTGTAGGCCATCTCATTATTTTTGGAGAGCAGACATCGATGACAGTGTCGTCAGCATTTTTATGGTGGAATGAGAGCTGTGACTCGCACTTTAGTCATAGGTGAACAGAGTAGTAGACTCAGCATACTACATTGAGGGGTGCCTGTGTTGAGGATTTGTGTGGAAGGAATGTTCCTGCTTATTAGCAAATGCTGAGGTCTACTTGCAAGAAAGTCTAAGATCCAGTTAGGAAATGGTAGTGCGACAGTAAGTCCCAGATCCAGCACTTCCAAGATTAGTTTTGATGGAACAATGTTGAAAGCCTAAATATAATATCAGAGTGTAGCAGTTTTCCTTGTCCAAATTTAATTTGCTTCTGGCACCTAATTAAAACAGTGTGTATTGAACAACACTGAAGAAGCACAATTGCCAGCCTGATATTGCAGGAGATCAAAGCGACAATATAAGGGCAAGAAATACACCCGCTTCCACGTTTTCCTTTAAGAAAGTGTTTATTCACATTCGTGTAATGTTTTGTATTTTCATCTATCATTTTTCACCATGCTAAAATTAACGCGTTTCAAGTTCAAGCTTTTATCCCAATATATGATTCATAAACTGTACAACCTTGTGCTGAGGAGTGTAAAGGAGTGTAAGGTCTGCAGTGATGCTTTTCTTTGACAGATCTTGGAGAGCACAGAGCTCTGACTGTCTGTAGGTCAGGGTACATTTGGGAAATGGTTCTAAGAACATCACAAATGAGACACACTGGAGGTTTCTATGACAGGATTATAGTGATGATCAGACACCACATAACTATCCTAAACCTAGCTCTTTACTTTCTGATGTTACTCTGGGGACTCTAAGAATGTCTGGTGTTCCAGATTTTAGTGACATGTCATTACATTGTTATACATTGTTTGTGTTACGACAGGGGTTTGAACTAGGGGTCAACTGATTATCAGCCTGACCGATAATTGGAACTGATATTCAGCATTTTTTCCTGATTATTGGAATCAATACTTAAACTTGTTTCCTTGCTGATAAAAGTATTTTTTTTGTGATATATGCACATATCTGATCCAACCACTTCTATAGTCTGGCCCAGTGTCTCACCCATAGCATTAGTGGATTTCTTCAAATGTGGATGACGCACCAAATACAACAAACCAACATTTCTGTAGTCTGTCTTTATGTTGCACCCACAGTACCCTTGGATTAGTAGAAATGTGGATTATGTGTCAAGTAAATACATTCAAACTTTTTTTCAAACTTTTTTTTTTTGGTGTTTGTGAGAAATGCAGGAATGAAGCAGCGCTTGAATTGGCTTCCACAGTGAGAGGAAAGGTAAGAACATGTCGAGGTTGAGCAATGAACTTGGCAAAAAGCACAATGCATGGTCATATAATTTTGCTCACTCACTCTCGCACACACATTGTGGAGATGATGGCTGTTGCCAGTATAATTTTTACACAGCTTTTGTTCAATATATTTTTACAATGCTCTAATACCAAGCGTTACGTTCATTTAATGTACTTTGTGCACTGCAAAAAAAAAAGGGCATCTTAGCAAGTGAAAATATCTAGTACCATGTAATAGCCAGTCAGGAAACTTCTGTTCAAGGAGATTATGTTCCTGTCAAATTGTATTGCACATGTTCAGACAGCTTGTCCAAGTATAGGCTATAAGTTAAAAGGAATTGAATCACTGGCTTGATGGAGTACAATGAAGAAAAGTTCAGGGCAATCAGATATAGCTGATGGAAGCAGAAAAGGCCAATGTCCAACAAAACGCTCTGGCTTCTCCATTGGTGACAACAACTTACACTAAAGCCATGGTTCTCAAAGTAGTCTCTGGGTAACCACAGGGGTTTATGAAGCATAGATAGGTGTCTGCAATTATTTAATTTTGTTACAGTGGCAGATACTGCAGGATTTTACGGGTTAGCTGGGTAGAACATAGAACTAATGAGTCCATTCTGCAGGAACTGAACACTCAAAGGAAACTCCTGCCTGTTATCGCCAAACGTAAGCTAGCCTATTTTGGTTACATAGCAAGAGCTGGAGGTCTAACATGCACTATCCTGGAGGGCCGAATGGAGGGGACTAGATCAAGAGCCTAGGATGAGATGGATGGATGACATTCAAGACTGAACCAGTGCCTGACTGGTGCCACGTGCTCTGCATTGGCGTGGGACAGGCAGGGTTGGAGGAGTGTGTGTGCGTCTTCTAGGATCTCCGACCCTCAAATATGAGGATGGCCAGAGAGAGAGAGTGGCACTGGCAGAACTCAAAACCCAAAATTATTAAATTATTATATTTATTATTAAGTATTTTTACCCTGTTTGAACCTTAAGAATAACTCAAAAACATGTAGGTCTATAAATAATGTTTACGTAAGGCCATAATGACAATTTTAATTAAAATGTCTTCTGTGAACGGAAGGCTCAGGAATAAAAAGCTCTATAGCTCTTATATATAGCTAAAATATTATTGAACATAACTGAAGAGGTGTCCAGCAATATCTTTGTACACAGTGATTTTGTTGAAATAGTGAATCTACAATTTGAAAAGATCATTTAAGTTTGGAAAATAAATCTGTAAATGAGGGCGTAAGTGGAATTTACAAATAAAGCAGTCCTGGGTTGCAAAATTTGTGGGAACCCTTGTGCTAAAGAACAGAAATTTAAGAATTAAGGAGGAAATAAATTATGAGATTATTATATCCATCAGTGTGCAGATATAATTATTATTTGCTTGTAGTTACCTCCACCAACTTTGATGGAGGAGGTTATGTTTGCGCCTGTTTGTTTGTTTGCTCCCAGCATAACTTAAAAAGCAGTGAATGGATTTTGATGAAATTTTGAGGAAAGGTGGGCCATGGGCCAAGGAACAATTGATTAGATTTTGATGCAAATCCACATATGTATGTAAACATAGTAAACATCTGGATATTCTAATATGTGGCTTGGTGGAGGTATGCACTCTAATGAGTGCGCTTCTAGTTTACAAAGTTTTAATTTTAGAACCAACCAACACGTTTCATGCAAATAAGTATATAAATGCTTAATTAATGTAGGTATAGTATGTCTCTTGATTGAAAATTAAAACTGCTAGCATGGATCAAATATCCTGCTACTTTGAATTTTGTTTGATCATCTAAACACCTTTTCTGAATATTTCCGCACATAAACTGCACCATTATATAAGAGAAATTCATAAGAGAAATGACCTCTCAGTCAACCAGGGGAATAAATAGTGCCACAATACAATGGCAAAATGTGAAATTCATAAAATCTCATTAATCAGTAATTAACAATTTCATCAAATTAATAATTACATATGGAACAAGCAAACACATATCTTAAATAAATCAGCAAAAGAAAATCCATGGACTCAAGAGAAATAATATGTAAAATGGAGCTTTGGCCTGAATTACAGGCTGTTGTCACTTTAAAAGACATATGGGCAGAGAAAAATTAGAGGGATTGACTTCTATTATAGCACATCCCTTTTGCTTACTGCAAACACAGTCAGCAAGTCTGCAGGAACAGATGCCAAATTGTGTATAACACTAAAGATGGATTGACTGCATGTTGAACACTTCATTTCTGAAAAAGTTGTTCAAGTACCAGGCTTACAGGAGCATCAGCTTTGTTTGTATTTGAATATTACCTCTATCCCCCCCTGCCTTTCTAACACACATGCACACCTACACATGAAAATATCAAACTGTGAAACATTTCACATTCTGTGCCACTCCATTTGTTTTATTTGGGTAGCAGATTCCACACAAAGCCAGGGTTTCCTGCGAGGCCATTCAACCAAATGAATTAGAGTAAGGTAAGGGTCCAATAAATGGGAAGGTTTTAATTTCCTAGGCTGTTGCTTGCATGATGCAAGCAGCTACATTAATAAACTCAAAAACAAACAAAAAAACAAACAAACAAACAAACAAACAAACAAACAAACGTGTCACACCATAGACATTACACGCAAGTGAAAACAATGTCAAAAATTACCACCAGACACATTTGTCACTAAACTGCAGATAGCAAGTTAAATAACAAGAGAATTCACTGGTCCAGCACAGAATGTTACAAGTTGTTATCCATGTCAGTCAGTGAAAGCACACTTCACACTGCATATAAAAAAGCCTTAATCACACCCAACTCCACACCTGTAGGGGTAGATGTGCAATATTTAACAGTTATTCCATGAAATTGAGTCATACATGAGTTGATAGCCGACGAGGTGCGTAGCGACGAGTAAGCTATAAAGCCATGTACGATGAGATTGAGTGGAATGACTGTTTTATTCTATCCACATTCACTGGATTTTGAGAAACAGAGCAGTTTTATTTTTTACAAAGTCGATAAATAAAAAATTTATACAAAACGTCCAACAAAATCATTTCTGCTTAGAATGTAAACAAACTGGCAAAATGACAGTAGCAATTTGTGAAAAATGCTATAACAATAATTATTGAAAAATTAAAAAAAGATATGTTCTTACCATCAAATACTTTTGTTCCATATTTTGTTGCTTTTTAAATTTTTTTAGGGTCTTCTTCTGCTTCCTTTTCTTCTTCTTCTTTAGGGTTGTTTTGGCAGTTTGCAAACCAACTTAAAAGGTGCATTACCACCACCGAGTGGGCTGAAGTGTGGAACTTGATAACAATTTTTGGGGTTTTGTTTTTGAGTAGAGTTTTCATTTCGTCCTCGGTTGGTTCAGCAACACGCTCCAGCATTTTGTTTTTCTCTACTCATGGTATATGAACTGATATCCTAGTAGTAGAGTAGCCAGTCAGAGCACCTGACTGCTCATATCCAGTGACTGTGGATAGAATGGAGCACTTGCATGTGACGTCACAGCCGATCCAGATTGTGACAGACGCCATCTTGTCGGTCAAACGCCATATTCCGCCTTCTACTTCTACTTCTGGTTCTACTTCTGCTTTTACTTCTACCTTTTCTTCTGGAAAACCCTACTATATACAATTCTACTGCAACGGCTGCGGCTACAAGCTCTCCCTACCTGTGCACGTTTTTTATGTTTTTTGTGTGTATTTTTGCGTGTTGTTCGTCTGTACCGGACTTCAATATCCACTACAACCGTATGGACTTACTGGACATTGGTTTCCAGCAGAAAATCGGAAGCAAAGCGAAGGAGGCGGTGCCGGGAGCGGAAGCAAAAGCGAGGCTGCAGAGCCGGCCTGTTGACTAAGCTCAGAAAACAGCTACTCAAATCTCCACTGCCAAGCCTCTACCTCTCCAACGCCAGATCCATGTAAACAACACGGACGATTTGGAATTACCTTATTCTATTCTATAATCGTCTGGTCAGTGCTATACTCAATACTTAAGTGACTTACCCATCCAATGAGGATTCTTGTTTACAAGATGCCACATCTGAGTCGCTGACAAATCCTGAATTTCTGTAAAGATAACTGTCCAGAGATTTATAAGCACGCAGTGCTTCACCACTGAACAGCGAGGGAAAGTTAATGAGGTAATTATACACGTCCGGGTATTCCGCTGGCAGTTCAAAATCCGGTCGTGAAAACTCCGTCCGGTAAGCCATAAGGGTCACAAATCTGTAGATCGTTTATTTTAGACATATATCTAGTTATCTGTTCATTAGAAAAATGAGCCGTGTAGTCCGTCGGTTGAAATTGATCCATTCTGTACACGAGTGCAGCAGTATTCAGCGGTGTTTTTGACCGACAAGATGGCGGTTGTGTACTTTCCGGTCACGTGACTGCAAGATCTCTATAAGTCATGTTATACAAAACTAGTACTTTGAGAAGGCTAGGGTCAGTGAGGTGGCAGATCATGGGCATAGCAATATTAAAAACAAATAAACAAACAAAAACACAAAAACAAACAAAATAAACTTTGACAATGAGCCAAAAAAGAGAAAGAGAGAGAGAAAAGGGTGTAGAGACATGTAGAGAAAAGGGTGGTAAAAAAATGGTTAGACATGAGAAGCCCGAAGTTGAATTCTAAGACAGTAAAAATATGTAATCGGTCACCAATACATTTAATTTCTTTACATATGCCCATCTATTGCACACCCATCCATCCATCAATCAAAAAATAAAGTTTATTTTAGCAGCTTCAGACTAAGCTTGCAACCAGGAAACAACCAGTTGAAGCAGCAGTAACAGCAGCAATACACTTCCTCAATAAAGAAATTTTGTTTAACTCATTAAACTAGCTATTAATAACCAGCACAGTATATTTAAAAAAAGACTAACATTGAACATAATTGTGATCAATCCAGAAAATTTACATGTAGAAGAATACCAGTGGAACATTACTCTCTTTCTGCAATATAGTCCAACATTTTGAATTTGTATGCAAGTGGAACCATCACATTGACTTGTTTATCATGCTGATAAATCTCATTCACCACTGATAATTCCAATTCAGTCTTCCATATCAACCACCACTGATAGTTCCCATTCCCACTCAGTCTTCCATAATGGAAAAGGAATGGATATTGTGTATTCCCATCTGACTGTATTTAATGGAATGCTATGGAGTGCCAACCATGCGAGACCAGATATGACGGTTAATTCATGAGACAACAAGTCATTGTTGTGAAAACCCCAAGCTGAGACATTAGCTAGTTAGCAACATGGCACAAGTCGAGCTGCATCATGTCTGTGTTGAGAGAGTTGTCTTCCTGTTTCTGAACAATTGTTTTGTTCAAGTAAAGGCTATTTATGCCTTCAGCACTATCATCTGAGCTCTTCTACAGGACAAGCTCTCCCAGCTTAACATGCCTGACTACACCTGTAGATGAATCACTGACTTCCTGTCTGACAGGAAGCAGTATGTAAAACTGGGGAAACACAAAATTGACTACTGGACCATCAGCACCAGATCCCCACAAGACTGTGTCCTCTCTTCTCTACTCTTCTCCCTGTACACCAACAGCTGCACCTCCAGTCATCAATCTGTCAAGCTCCTGAAGTTTGCAGACAACACCACCCTCACTGGAGTCATCTCTGATGAGGATGGGTCTGCCTACAGGTGGGAGATTGACCATATTGTGACCTGGTGCAGGCTGAACAACTTGGAGCTCAATGTTCTTAGGACAGTGGAGATGATTGTACACTTCAGGAGGAGCTCTGCCACCCTCACCCACACCACCTTGTTTGACTCCCCGGTGACCTCAGTGGTGTATTTCCACTTCATGGGCACCATCACACAGGACCTCAAGTAGGAGATGAAGATCAGCTCTCTCATTCAGAAAACACAGCAGAGGATGTACTTCCTATGGCAGTTGAAGAAGTTCAACCTACCAAAGACAATGATAGTGTACTTTTACACCGCCATCATTGAGTCCATCCTCACCTCCTCCGTCACTGTCTGGTATGCTGTAGCTACTGCCAAGGATAAAGGCAGACTGTGGCGTATCATTCGCTCTGCCGAGAAGTTGATCGGCTGAAATTGTCTGCCTCTCCAGGACCTGTATGACTCCAGGACCCTGAAAAGGGCAGAAATGATTGTGGTTGACCCCTCCCACCCCAGATACAAACTTTTTGAGCTACTTCCCTGTGGCAGGAGGTTGTGGACAACAGGACCAAAACCTGATGCCACAAGGTCAGCTTTTTCCCCAATGTAGTTGGCCTCATTAACAAGGTCAGAGACCACCATTGACTCTGGACTCACACACACTCCCAGTGCTTCACATTAATGCACTTCCACTTTGGATTGTTGTTTGCACACTCATACATTGCTGTTTTCACAGGCTCTTTAAATATGGTATGTTTTTCTTTCCTTTTCCTAACTGGAGATTTTAGATTTCTTCATATTTTTTATTCTATTTATATTTCTACTTTTGTCTCATCTCATCTCATCTCATCTCATCTCATTATCTCTAGCCGCTTTATCCTGTTCTACAGGGTCGCAGGCAAGCTGGAGCCTATCCCAGCTGACTACGGGCGAAAGGCGGGGTACACCCTGGACAAGTTGCCAGGTCATCACAGGGCTGACACATAGACACAGACAACCATTCACACTCACATTCACACCTACGGTCAATTTAGAGTCACCAGTTAACCTAACCTGCATGTCTTTGGACTGTGGGGGAAACCGGAGGAAACCCACGTGGACAACATGCAAACTCCGCACAGAAAGGCCCTCGTCGGCCACGGGGCTCAAACCCGGACCTTCTTGCTGTGAGGTGACAGCGCTAACCACTACACCACCGTGCCGCCTCTACTTTTGTCTCTTTACTTAAATTATTTTACTGTAATTGTCACACACCAAACACCAAAGCAAATTCCTTGTACGTGAGAATGCACTTAGCAATAAACTTGATTCTGATTTATATAATTTTTGTTTATATAGTGGGATCACCTCTATATATGGGATCACCACTATCCGCTAACTCATTCAATCATAAGCATGACCCCTCAAACTGCACACCTGGAATGTAATATGCCATAATGTAGTTGCCTGTTCTCCATAGACAACATTATCCATGCACACCTGCTTTCAGTTTTTTTTTCCACTTACTACTCACCTTGTTTAAACCACAGTTTCTGTTAGCTTGTCTTGCTTTTGTCTTCAATTTATATGCTGCTACTTGTTTTTCTCACTTCTACTATCGTGTTTTCTGTTTCTTTGACTATCTTGTATAAAGAAAAGGTTTTTGTGCTTGCATCTGTGTCTGCACCTCAACTATAATAAAAAATATTAAGTGGAAATGTCAGAATCCTGTTCATCAGAGAGAGAGAGAGAGAGAGACCATATTCACATAACTTTTATTACAGTATATTGTTATAAATGTTTTATTTTACAACCTCAAATCAGAAAAGTTGGGACGGTATGGAAAATGCAAATAAAAAAATAAAGAAAGCAGTGATTTCTAAGTTTACTTTGATTTGTATTTCATTGCAGTCACGAATGAACCTAAGATATGTCAGATATGCAGGCATCAAATGGATGTAAAATCAGTAGAGAGTTTACTGAAGGCAAGCTGGCAGACAAATCCAAACCACAAAGCAAAGGCAGAGTCAGTAAATGGGTAATGGTCAGGCAAAGCACAAACAGAACATCAAAGGCAGAGACTTTAAGCAATAATCAAAATGTAAACTGGGTCAATAACTAAACAATCAGCACAGGCAATAAAGGCCTAGTAAAGCCAGTCACAGGAAGACGGAGCATTTTGCGATGACAAACTGTGAACAGAGTCCTTTAATGCTGCGGCTGTGATTGTGCTGTAATCAGGAACAGGTGTGTATGATTAGAATTCCAGAGACTCAGGCTACGTTCACACTGCAGGCTGAAGTGACTCAAATCCAATCTTTTCGCCCATATGTGACCTGTATCCGATCTTTTATTGACAATATGAACGACACAGATCCGATTTTTTCAAATCCGACCCAGGCCGTTTGGATATGTGGTGCTAATTCCGATTCCTATCCGCTCTTTTCATATGCGACTTCAGTCTGAACCGCCAGGTCGCATTCATCCGACTTACACGTCATCAACAAGCCACAAACGTCACTATTCTGCGCTGAAGTAGGCGGCGGGTCTCTCAAAAAAGTTACAACAACATGGCGCATAATCACGGGCGCAGATAGAGGGTGGGACGAGTCATATTTAAATTCACCTCATTCGGTCCCCCCTACTTATAGGGAGGAAAAAACGTATATGCTGTCTTTCTTTGCATAAGGCAAACCTCACGGAAAAATCAAAAGACTAATTACCATTCGGTTTATTGAGGTGCACGGCAGTGTATACATATAGTTGCAACAACTCACATAAAACAAAAAGACTGATATTCAGTTGGTTGAGCTGCGCAGACTGCACAGGTTGCGAGCTCGAGCTTGGTTGCTATGGTTACTAACAACAAGTTTGACAGGCATGTTGGGGTTGGTTTGCTGGCAGCTTTGTCCCCCCCAGTTTTTTGTCCCCCCCCCCCCCAGTTCAAAAAACGTATCTGCGCCCCTGCGCATGACATCAATGCGAGGGACGCTTCGGGCTGTGAAGGTTCTGAATCTTCTCAATGGAAGGACGCAGAGGTTAGGGAGCTGATTTCCATTTGGGGGGATGCAGCTATTCAAGCTAGATTGGATGAGTCATACCGCAACCGGGCGGTTTTACTTCCGTAAACACTGGCCATGCTCACTGCGTGTGACGTCGTCGTATCCTGCAGTGCGCATGCGGAACACTTTTAGGTCACTTTTCGTTCATACTGAGGATCACATACAAGTCGCATATATTTGTTAATGTGAACGACCTCACAAAAAAATCGGATTTCACAAAAAAATCGGAATTGAGCATTAAGCCTTGCAGTGTGAACGTAGCGAGAGTGGTGCTGTGCAGGATGGTTGTTGTAGTCCATGGCAGTCATATTTGAAGGCTGCTGCAAACTCTGGGAAGTGCAATCTTGAGCCTAGTCTTGCCTAGGCCTTTCCTGAATCCTGCTTTTGTACCGAATCACGATAACACTCACCTGTTGACATCAGGAACAAAGATAGGCCAGGAATCTCCAGTTTGTTAACAAATGCATGAGAAAATGGTTGACATGTTTAAAAAAACAATGTTCCTCAAAGAAAGACATGAGGGAATTTGAATATTTCATGCCCTATGGTACATAATATTATTCAATGATTCTAGGAATATGGAGGAATTTTGGTGTAATGGGCAAGGCTGCAAGCCTAAGCTGAACACCAGTGATCTCCAATCCTTAGACAGCACTGCATCAAGAACAAGTCAAGTCAAAGTCCCTTTCACGCCAGGATCTGATCTTCCCAGGCAGTCTCCTATCCCAGTACTGACCAGCTCTTTTGAGGCACATGGGTGCAGCGCCGATCTCAGTTTCCATAGCCCTCAGCCTCTCGCCTACACAGCTAGGGTTACAGTGGGGGGCTAGTAACCACGAGAGTTTGACTTCCCCACTCACATCTGTATTGCAGCGTGCCTTGCCAGATGGCAGTAGGTACCATTTTTATGATGGTCTTTGGTATGACCTGACCACAAACTCATGATCTCCTGGTTGAGAGGCGAACACGCTAACCACTAGGCCAACTCATGGTCATCAAGAACATTCATTCATTTACAGCTGATATAACCATGTGGACTCAGGATTACTTTGGCAAACCTTTATCAAACACTGCAATACAGCCACAAATGCCAGTTAAAACTTTACTGTGGAAAAAGTAAGCCTTGTGTATTGTAGTCAAACAAATCCGTATTTCAGGTAATGTTTTGGAAGAAATGGATGCAATATGTTCCAGACCAAAGACGAAAAGGACCATCCAGACTGCTATCAGCAACAAGTCCAAAATCCAGGGTCTGCCATGGTTTGGGGTTGTGTCAGTGCCCTTGGCACAGGTACCTTACAGTTCTGTGATGGCAGCATTAATGCAGAAAAGTACATTGAGATTTTGGAGCAAAATATGCTGCCTTCAAGACAACATCTTTTCCAGGGATATTTCAACAAGACAAGGTAAAACTATATTCTACATACAGTACAAAGGCGTGGCTGCGGAAGGAGAGGTTGTCTGTCCCCAATAGAGAATGTGTGGTGAATTTTGAAACACAAAAATATGACAATGATGACCCCGTACTGCTGAACACTTTAAGATCTGTTTGCAGGAATAATGGGACAAAATAACACTTGAGACACTTAATCAATTGGTGTCTTCAGTCCCTAAACATCTTTTGAAGTGTCGTGAGAAGGAATGGCAACATTACAAAGTGGTAAATACTTTACCATCCCAACTTCTTTGAAATGTGTTGCAAGAATCACAATTGAAATATGTGTTTATTCAATAAAATTCATGCAGTAAAACATCAAATAATGTGTTGTTATATTGTTTTGAGTGCAATACAGTTCAAAGATTATTTGCAAATCATTGTTTTCTATTTTAATTTCAATTTCAGCATACCATCCCAAGTGTTTCTGATTTAGGGTTGTATTATTAGTTATTGTTGTTGTCATATTGTTGTGTAGTTTATAAATGAAACTTAATCACTGGTATCTATGTACTTGAAAAAACAAGCTTTATATGATTCGTTCCTGTCAGCAGTTTCAGCTATCCACGTTAGATCTTGGAACGTGTCCCCTATGGATACTGTATTTGCCGATGTTTTCTTGTCTTATTGTTTTGAGTTTGCTGGCAGTTGCTTTACATTGAGGCAGTATAAGTAGTGCCATTGAAATATCACTATATCTTCAGTTACAGTGGTGCTTGAAAGTTTGTGAACCCTTTAGAATTTTCAATATTTCTGCATAAATATAACCTAAAACATCATCAGATTTTCACACAAGTCCTAAAAGTAGATCAAGAGAACCCAGTTAAACAAATGAGACAAAAATATTATACTTGGTCATGTATTTATTGAGGAAAATGATCCAATATTGCATATCTGTGAGTAGCAAAAGTATGTGGCCCCCTTGTGCAGCAATAATTGCAAGTAAACATTTCTGGTAACTGTTGATCAGTCCTGCACACTGGCTTGGAGGAATTTTAGCCCATTCCGCTGTCCAGAACAGCTTCAACTCTGGGATGTTGGTGGGTTTCCTCACATGAACTGCTCGCTTCGGGTCCTTCCACAACATTTCGATTGGATTAAGGTCAGGACTTTGACTTGGCCATTCCAAAACATTAACTTTATTCTTCTTTAACAATTCTTTGGTAGAATGACTTGTGTGCTTAGGGTCGTTGTCTTGCTGCATGACCCACCTTCTCTTTAGATTCAGTTCATGGACAGATATCCTGACATTTTCTTTTCAAATTTGCTGGTATAATTCAGAGTTCATTGATCCATCAGTGATGGCAATCCATCCTGGCCCAGATGCAGCAAAACAGGCCCAAACCATGATACTACCACCACCATGTTTCACAGATAGGATAAGGTTCTTATTCTGGAATGCAGTGTTTTCCTTTCTCCAAACATAACGCCTCTCATCTCATCTCATCTCATCTCATCTCATCTCATCTCATTATCTGTAGCCGCTTTATCCTGTTCTACAGGGTCGCAGGCAAGCTGGAGCCTATCCCAGCTGACTACGGGCGAAAGGCGGGGTACACCCTGGACAAGTCGCCAGGTCATCACAGGGCTGACACATAGACAACCATTCACACTCACATTCACACCTATGGTCAATTTAGAGTCACCAGTTAACCTAACCTGCATGTCTTTGGACTGTGGGGGAAACCGGAGCACCCGGAGGAAACCCACACGGACACGGGGAGAACATGCAAACTCCACACAGAAAGGCCCTCGCCGGCCACGGGGCTCGAACCCAGGACCTTCTTGCTGTGAGGCGACAGCGCTAACCACTACACCACCGTGCCGCCTATAACGCCTCTCATTTAAACCAAAAAGTTCTATTTTGGTCTCATCTGTCCACAAAACATTTTTCCAATAGCTTTCTGGCTTGTCCACGTGATCTTTAGCAAACTTCAGATGAGCAGCAATGTTCTTTTTGGAGAGCAGTGGCTTTCTCCTTGCAACCCTGCCATGCACACCATTATTGTTCAGTGTTCTCCTGATGGTGGACTCATGAACATTGACATTAGCCAATGTGACAGAGGCCTTCAGTTGCTTAGAAGTTACCCTGGGGTCCTTTGTGACCTCGCCCACTATTACATACCTGATTTTCACAAGTCCTAAAAGTAGATAAAGAATGGTCTTGGAATGATCTTTGTTGGTTGACAACTCCTGGGGAGGGTCACAATGGTCTTGAATTTCCTCCATTTGTACACAATCTGTCTGACTGTGGATTGGTGGAGTCCAAACTCTTTAGAGATGGTTTTGTAACCTTTTTGAGCATCAACAACGCTTTTTCTGAGGTTCTCAGAAATCTCCTTTGTTTGTGCCATGATACACTTCCACAAACATGTGTTGTGAAGATCAGACTTTGATAGATCCCTGTTCTTTAAATAAAACACGGTGCCCACTCACACCTGATTGTCATCCCACTGATTGAAAACACCTGACTCTAATTTCACCTTCAAATTAACTGCTAATCCTAGAGGTTCACATACTTTTGCCACTCACAGATATGTAATATGGGATCATTTTCTTGAATAAATAAATGACCAAGTATAATATTTTTGTCTCATTTGTTTAACTGGGTTCTCTTGATCTACTTTTAGGACTTGTGTGAAAATCTGATGATGTTTTAGGTCATATTTATGCAGAAATATAAAAAATTCTGAAGGGTTCACAAACTTTCAAGCACCACTGTATGTCACTGCCAGCAATGTCATAACTGGTCACAACATGTAAATCTGACAGTTCTGATTCTCACTGGAGCCATAATAAAATATTTCCGTAAATGTTACTAGGTCAACAGGGGGTAGATGACTGTTTTGACTTTACCATTTTACTCCCATTCCCACATGACACCATTACAGCATAATAATGGCAAATTTATGGTTTTCACTGTGAGTGGGAATGGGGTATAATACAGCAATGTCACAAACTGTTCACAATCTTAGAATATGTTGTTAAAATCTACAAAATAATCAAACAAATACTCCTACCAGATTTTGTTCCATCAATGATAGACAACCATCAGTATGGCAACAATTCGGACAAACACCATTGTTCTCTGAAGCAGAAAATACATAGGCACGCATGTGGATCACACTCACAAATGATGTACATGATCAGTTCAGCCACAAAGCGAAATGATTTCAGGGGAGATGGGTAGCTTGGGAAATTTCTTGAATGCTACATCAAAGTCCCTCCCACTCCAGAATCTGGTCTTCCCAGGCAGTCTTCTGTCCCAGTACTAACCAACTCTTTAATTTTTTTGGGTGCAGCACAGATCTCAGTTTCGATAGCCCTCAGCCTCTTGCCTATACAGCTAGGGTTACAGTGGGGGCTAGTCCTCTGGTAACCATGAGAGTTTGACTTTCCCACTCACATCTGTACTGCAGCATGCCTTGCCAGACAGTAGTAGGTACCATTTTCATGATGGTCTTTGGTATAACCCAACTGAGAGTAGAACTCATGATCTCCTGATTGAGAGGCGGACACACTAACCACTAGGCCAACTTGCGGTTTGCTAATCACTAGGCCAACTTGCAGTTATCAAACAACCAAGCTTAAAATGAGGTGGCTAAGCAACATTTGTAACCCTTCACATCCAGGGCTTCACTCTTACCCCTTTTCCACCAAATCAGTTCCAGGGCTGGTTCAGGGCCAGTGCTGGTGCTGGTTCACAACTCGTTCAACTTGCGAGCCAGCTGAGACCCAGTTTGCTTTTCCATAGCTCGTGGTGCTAAGGGGAGACACGTCATTACGTCGCTGTATACGTCAGTTACGTCGCTGTATACGTTAGTTATGTCGCTACATTTGCATAAACCTTGGCGCGAATATTGAAGCAAAAACAACGTGGAAGAAGCAGCAGCAGCAACAACAACAATAATAATAATGGATGACTTCGCGTTTGTACAGCTGCTGCTTCTCGTCGCTTAAAAATGGCGATCTTTCACGGTCTTGTTATTGTTGTTGGTCTTAACAACTCCGCCCCCCCCCGCTGACGTAAGCGGTTCTTTCCTCTGGCCCAGCAGAGAGTTGGTGCCAGCCTGGAACCGGTTTTTCTGGCCCCAGAGCCAGTTCTTTGTCATTGGAAACAGAAAACCCGGTTCCATACTAAGCAATGGCTCCGAACCAGCCCTGGAACTGCTTTGGTGGAAAAGGGGCATCTGTGGCACACGTATTTCAAACAGCACTCAGTGGTGTATATTGGTTTCCCAGACAGTTTGCTAGGTGCTTATGAATTTGGTTTAGTGGTGGTTCTCCAAGATTTCCACATTATCATCAATCACAAAGCTTTATTAAATTATTGAAACTCACTCAGACATGGGGAGAACATATACATATCTGTCCTGGAATGCTACCTGGACAGTTTTGATGTGGTCATGGAAAGGAAGACACTAAACAAACTAGTGTCCATTCTGGATAATGTATCACATCCCCTCCATGATTTATTAGTCAAACAGTGGACCACATTCAGCAACAGGTTCATTCAGCTCAGTTGTAGCAAGGAATGGTACAGGAGGTCTTTTTTTTTTCTCTCAACAGTTGATCACTGTGTTGGAACATTATTGTGCATTAGAGCTTATTCCTTGAAAAAAACTCATCAGACGTCTGTTTGCATTTTTGCACGTAATGGCATTCTGTATACTGCACTGCTGTCAAATCACTATATACTTGCACATATACAACTTATTTTAAATGCTCTGCTGATCATATCTACTTTGTTGCATATCTGTACTGTTTGCACTGTCACTTACACTGAATCAGTGGTCTGGTGTTTACACTTTTACTTTATTTTTACTTTTTTTTTAATCTTACTTTATTTATTTATTTTTACTGAGTACATTTATTTTATTACTCTTGAGCGAGGCACCTAATCCCCAGCTGCTCCCCAGGCACTGTTAGCATGGCTGCCCACTGCTCTGGGTATGTTTGTGTGCTCATTGCTCATGTGTGTGTTCACTGCTTCAGATGGGTTAAATGCAGAGACGAATTTCACAAGTGTGATGAATAAAATTGTTGTTGTTGTTGTTCTTCTTCTTCTTCTTCTTCTTGATAATTTATTACTGAAAACACTCTTCTTTTACTGCTGCTGCTGTAATGTGTGAATCATGTGAAACTCCAGACAGTAACCTGAGCTGCAGGCTGAACAGGAGACCCTGGAGCTGGAGGCAGCAATGCTAACAGCTGCGTCACTGTATCACCCTAGATATTAGATGTTATTTATATAATGTCAGTATGAAAAGCATTGTCTCATTCTATTGGTAACCAAACATGATTTAATGTATTATGTAAAACATCTGCAAAATGTATACAGCAATTAAATTTGGTATGAAAGTTAAAGGACATGGGCAGTGGTCAAAAACAAACTAAAGAAATCAGCAAATAAATACTTTAATAAAAGAGTTACCGGTAGAGCTCAGACAACATGTTGGTCAATAAGTGACAAAACTGAGGATATATATATATATATATATATATATATATATATATATATATATATATATATATATATATATATAATATGAATTTGACCAGCAGGTTGTGGCCACAGATGAAGTACATGATCTATTTGAATGTTGGGAGTGATGATAGGAGTGCTGTCTTTAATGTGGCTGATTATGATCAGGCTTGCTGTGGTGGTAAAGTCCAGCTCAGTGGATGGGTTAATCACCTGAGTTATTAGAGACTTGAGCTCCCCACATTCTCTGATTACATCTCACAGTAGGTAATGAATAGAAGTGCTGTCTTTGGCGGTCCTCACTCATATTGGCTTACCTTAGTGTGACCTGCCAGATGGATGATATAGGAAAAGAGAGCTTGGTGGTGAGAGAATGTGGTATACCATTATGTCTGACTGAATGCTAAGCAGGTTCCTATAAACTACAGTGGTGCTTGAAAGTTTGTGAACCCTTTAGAATTTTCTATATTTCTGCATAAATATGACCTAAACATCATCAGATTTTCACA
This sequence comes from Neoarius graeffei, assembly GCF_027579695.1. Taxonomy (NCBI): domain Eukaryota; kingdom Metazoa; phylum Chordata; class Actinopteri; order Siluriformes; family Ariidae; genus Neoarius; species Neoarius graeffei. The sequence continues at coordinate 49,890,928 of NC_083575.1, forward strand.
CAAGTCCTAAAAGTAGATAAAGAGAACCCAGTTAAACAAACGAGACAAAAATATTATACTTGGTCATGTATTTATTGAGGAAAATGATCCAGTATTACATATCTGTGAGTGGCAAAAGTATGTGAACCTCTAGGATCAGCAGTTAATTTGAAGGTGAAATTAGAGTCAGGTGTTTTCAATCAATGGGATGGCAATCAGGTGTGAGTGGGCACCCTGTTTTATTTAAAGAACAGGGATCTATCAAAGTCTGATCTTCACAACACATGTTTGTGGAAGTATATCATGGCATGAACAAAGGAGATTTCTGAGGACCTCAGAAAAAGCGTTGTTGATGCTCATCAGGCTGGAAAAGGTTACAAAACCATCTCTAAAGAGTTTGGATTCCACCAGTCCACAGTCAGACAGGTTGTGTACAAATGGAGGAAATTCAAGATCATTGTTACCCTCCCACAAGTGGCCGACCAACAAAGATCACTCCAACAGCAAGGCGTGTAATAGTCGGCGAGGTCACAAAGGACCTCAGGGTAACTTCTAAGCAACTGAAGGCCTCTCTCACATTGGCTAATGTTAATGTTCATGAGTCCACCATCAGGACAACACTGAACAACAATGGTGTGCATGGCAGGGTTGCAAGGAGAAAGCCACTGCTCTCCAAAAAGAACATTGCTGCTCGTCTGCAGTTTGCTAAAGGTCATGTGGACAAGCCAGAAGGCTATTGGAAAAATGTTTTGTGGACGGATGAGACCAAAATAGAACTTTTTGGTTTAAATGAGAAGCGTTATGTTTGGAGAAAGGAAAACACTGCATTCCAGCATAAGAACCTTATCCTATCTGTGAAACATGGTGGTGGTAGTATCATGGTTTGGGCCTGTTTTGCTGCATCTGGGCCAGGATGGCTTGCCATCATTGATGGAACAATGAATTCTGAATTATACCAGCGAATTCTAAAGGAAAATGTCAGGACATCTGTCCATGAACTGAATCTCAAGAGAAGGTGAGTCATGCAGCAAGACAACGACCCGAAGCACACAAGTTGTTCTACCAAAGAATGGTTAAAGAAGAACAAAGTGAATGTTTTGGAATGACCAAGTCAAAGTCCTGACCTTAATTCAGTCAAAATATTGTGGGAGGACCTGAAGCGAGCAGTTCATGTGAGGAAACCCACCAACATCCCAGAGTTGAAGCTGTTCTGTACAGAAGAATGGGCTAAAATTCCTCCAAGCTGGTGTGCAGGACTGATCAACAGTTATCGGAAATGTTTAGTTGCAGTTATTGCTGCACAAGGGGGTCACACCAGATACTGAAAGCAAAGGTTCACATACTTTTGCCACTCACAGATATGTAATATTGGATCATTTTCCTTAATAAATAAATGACCAAGTATAATATTTTTGTCTCATTTGTTTAACTGGGTTCTCTTTATCTACTTTTAGGACTTGTGTGAAAATCTGTTGTTGTTTTTGGTCATATTTATGCAGAAATATAGAAAATTCTAAAGGGTTCACAAACTTTCAAGCACCACTGTACCTATTTGGTATCTCGTATCTGTGGTAGGACCCCTGTGTACACATAGCCACGCAAAATGTCCATGCAAATTGAGTGTAAAATAAAATTCAAAAGTCCTAGATAGCTCATTCCTATTACTACTGCTATTTACAGCTTTCGGTGATGCACACAAACATACTGCTGAATAAACAGATTTCTGATTGGTTTAGAAGCTGAATAACAAAAACATGATTGGTCACAAAAGGTCTTTCAGTTGTGGGACTACTGTTTGTAGTACAACTAAATTTTGTCTTGAAAACTAAATAGTCAATAAATAAAAGTACAAAACCTCTGCATAATGTTTGTTATTAACCAAGAAAAGATAATGACTTTATTTATTTAACTAGGGAATTCGGAACTCAGAAATGAGTGTATTTGCAATTGTGAAATGTTTTTTCTCTGTAAGACAATATTAAAAATTCTCTACACCAAAAATATCTAGATTACTAAGCAATATATCAGATATGGCATTTCATGTCACGTAACATTGCAGACCCCAGTGGGTCATTCTAAATAAAGGGTGGTGGTTTCATAAGATCCTTTTTGTGGGTGAGAATGTTTTAAATAGCTCTTTTCTGATTCATGAAACAATGTAGGGGACAATACAGAAAAACTAGACTTACAGAACAGCGACTGGAGTGTGTGGATGGACCGTGATTTGGCAAATTATATCAATCTTTATTTGCTTCACTTCTGACACTTACTTTCACCCTCAGGAAGTGTATTGTGCTGTTAAGCAACATTGGCAGTCTGATGTTGTAGACAGCAAAAATGTCATTGACTTTAGGATTCATCATTGCTTTGCTAATGCAAGTGTTCTCACTAGTAGCTTCTCTACTCATGCTGAGAGCATGCAAGATGGCCCTATTTTTTTTCAGGTAAAAAAAAAACAATGACACACATGGGTTAAAATGCAGTGCACAGAAATATATTGGATAAACCTGGAGTGGACACCTGATTTTAAAAAAATCAATATCTTTCACTGCAGTTTGTCAGCACTAATTAAATACTATGTGAGTTTATGTTTCCATTCTTACCCTGTTGGCAGGCTGTGGTTGTCATATTCAATAAGCAATGTGGTTAGATGGGGCTATACAGAGGTGTTTGTGATTTGATGAATCTGTTTGAATGCCAGTCTAAATGGTGGCTTTGTTCCTTAAAGGGTGCCTGCAGTGAAAAATAAACATAGGCTAGAAATACTATACATTTTGCACAAATGCACTTTGACTACCCTGTACTGTTACTCTGGGTTAAAGCAGTGCTTTAAAATTCTTTTATATATCTACTCACTCAAGGGCACAGCCATATTCCCATTTTGTGGGTGGTGTCAATGGTCAGCATTGACATCGTTGATAGGTTTCCTGTATCTTGATTGGCTCACTGCTCCTGACACTGCAGTGTAGCCGGATGTACAAAACATTATTGAAAAATATCAGAGTGCAAAGCCTATTGTTGCAGAAATAATAAACATGATAATAAGGGAACACATTTTTACTGTGTTCCATTGCCAGCAACCGAGCAATGTAAATTACTTGCTAAACAGTGGCTACACAACTTGGGAAAAGATGAGGACCACCTTGTCAATGCGCTCTTGCATTTCTCTCACATGCTTGATTGTTGTCCTGAATGGCGAGGGCTGCTCCTCCCAGGCCTCCTTGGCCATATCCAGTAGACCCTGGGGCCTTCTTCCAAATAGCAGCTCGAAGGGTGTAAAGCTAATGGAGGCTTGGGGCATCTTCCAAATGGTGAACAGGACATAGGGGAAAAGGAGGTCTCAGTTCTGGCCATCTTCATCTACCACTGGTTGAAGCATCTGTTTCAGGGACTGGTTGAACCTCCCAACCAGCCCATCAGTTTGGGGGTGGTACACTGACGTGTGAATCTGCCCAACCTGCAACAGCTGACACACATCTGCCATTAGTTTCAACACAAAGGGCGTACCTTGGTCCATGAATATATCCTTGGGGAGCCCCACATGGGAGAACTGCAGAACCAATTCCCAGGTGATGTTCTTTGAGGTGGCCTTCCACAGGGGAGCTGCCTCAGGGTATTAGGTGGTGTAGTTGCTTACAAACAGGGTGCACAACCAGGATGTACTGGTCGCCCCAGGCAGACTTGGGGACTGGACCCACCAGATCCATGCCCACTCTCTCAAAGGGACCATTGATGATCAGGAGCAGCACGTGTGGGGCAGGAGCAGGTCTTTGAGGGGTGGTGCGCTGGCACTGGGGGCACTGCTGACAGACGTTTTTGACCTCTGTGTTAATTCCTGGCCACATGAACTAGTCTCTGATCTTCTCCAGAGTACTCTGGCTGGCCAGGTGGCAGCCCAAGGGGTGGGAATGGGCCAGGTGCATCACCACATCCACCTTTGAGCAGGGAACCACCAGTAGATCGACATCCTGGTCCCGCTATTCAGTGTGGTGATAGAGCAGGCTGTGACGTACCAAAACATAGAGGCTTGGGACTGGCTGCTGGTCTTCACCCTCAATAAAGTGCACCTGTCCCCAGCCATTTTTCAGGCATTCATGCTTCTTCTGCTCCTGCCCAAAATTCCCTTCACATGTCGCCTGCTTAAAACACACATGAGAGTGGGTTGGAGGTGGTGTGTGACTCATCTTCAGCAGTGCCATCCTTGGCTTCCCTGTGTCCTCCAGCTAGGCACACATCTTGGGATGAAAAGATGCGATCTTGGGGTCTTCATGGGGCCCGGCATCTCCCGGCTGGTACGTCACTGAACTTAGCTGGATTGGGACCAAAGTTTTAGCAGATCATTATAGACTTGCAATTTTCTCTCAGTCAACACTGAAGAGAACAATTGATAAGATGTCGCAGACTGACCTAGTTATAAACATAAACAATTCCTCTGCAATGTCAAAACAATCATCTATGCAAGTCTAAACCAAGGACACAGCCATCTGGAGCAGACTGCCAAGAACCATCTGGGGCAGACTGCCAAGGACAACAACAATCACATGGAGAATGTGAGCATGCGATTTTATCATGCGATTCCATCCAGATTAAGGACCTGACTAAAGATAACCATGTCAAGGTTGCTTCGTCCACTTCTCGACCCCATGCAACTATCACAGAGACAATCAGTGAGACAGTCACCACAGAGACAGTCATGGAGACACTTACAAAGGCCTCACCAAAATCTCGCTCTTCTGATTTTATCGTACCATCTCCGTCTCCCCCTTGCATGGATTTCCCAAATAGTATGCAAAGACTGATGCAAATGGCTACACTCTCTTTTTCCAGCCCAAATCTGTCACGACAAGCTGTGTACCCAGTTCATCAAAAATCAACCAACAGACTGAACTGTGTTCGCCCAGGACTTTCAGCTGGCTACCAATCTTTTTCACCATCTAAAAGATACATGACATCTGCAATCCTCTCAATCTCAAACAAAATGGAACATAAAGAAAGTCTAGTATGATGTGCTGGGGGTCCCTGCATTGGGTGTAGTTTTGAAAACAAGCTGGGACCTAGTATGCCTATGCCATTCTCTATTCCTGTGTTGATAAGAAATAGAAAACATAGAGCATATTTAACCCAGGGGGTAAACCAGTCTAGTCTCCTTCCTGTTTCAAAACAACATCAGAGTGCCCAAGCGGATATTACTTCTAGACTTTCTGTAAAGCTAGCTCTTCTGAACGTTCGATCACTTTCAAACAAGTCATTTTTAATTAATGATCTTATCTGCAAACACAATCTTGATTTTTTGCTTCTAACTGAAACTTGGCTGGATCAAGCAAATAGTGCTACCACCCTTATTGAAGCAACTCCCCCAAATTTTAATTTTATGAATGTTACCCGACAGGGGAAAGGTGGAGGGATCGCAAATATATTCAAATTCTCTTTTCAATGTAAACAATCCTCACTTGGTGATTTTACATCCTTTGAACACTTATGTGCAATTGTTACATGCTCTCCTAACATATTATTATTAACTATTTACAGGCCTCCGAGACATTCAGCCAAAGTTTTTCTGGAAGAGTTTGGTGAACTGTTGTCAGTCATTTGCTTAGAGTTTGACTGTCTTATTATATCTGGGGATTTTAACTTGCATGTAGATAATCCTGAAAACACCTATGCCAATGAACTACTTGCACTTATTGACAACTTCAACCTTGTACAACATGTACAGGGGCCGACCCACTCTCGTGGTCATACCCTTGACCTCGTCATCACAAAGGGTCTTACTGTTTCTACTACTGTTGTTGACCTGGCCTTATCTGATCATTTTTGTGTTTTCTCTGATGTTTCTATGTCTCCTCACATTCAGAACAGCTCAATGACTATGGGTAGGAGAGTCATAAACAACAACACATGTGTTCTCTTTGAGCAAGCTCTCTCTCGGATCTCAACCAAAATGTCAGACTCTGTAGATGATTTACTGGAAATTTTTAATTTAAATATGACCCAAATTATGGATGATATTGCTCCATTCAAAATCAAAAGAGTCAATGATAAGCAGAAAGCACCATGGAAGCAATACCCAGCTGTTAAACTGTTAAAGAGAGAATGTAGAAAGACTGAAAGAAAATGGCGCAAAACTAAACTTCACATCCATTATCAAATCCATAAAGAGATGCTTTGTAAATATAATTATGAAATTCGTAAAGCAAGACAGTCTTTCTTCTCCAACATCATCAACAGGAATATGAACAATGCCCGTGTGCTATTTTCAACAGTAGAGAAGCTAACAAATCCCCCACCACAATTAGCACCTGAACTTCTCTCAGTTAATAAATGCAATGAGTTTGCATCCTTCTTTAAAGGTAAAATTGATAAAATACGACATAATATTGCTCATAATATATCTCAGTTGCAAATAATTGAAAAACTGCAATCACCAGTGACACAGATAGATAACTTCAACACAATGTCAGAATTTTGTTTAATTGATTATGAGACTCTTGAAAAAACTGTACAAAATCTCAGTTCCTCAACATCTGAATTGGACATTCTGCCCACCAACTTTTTTAAGTCTGTTCTACATCTTATAATTACAGATGTGCTTCAAATCATAAATACATCCCTAGAGACTGGCATTGTTCCTGTGTCCTTGAAAAAAGCCGTTGTAAAGCCCCTACTTAAAAAGAATAATCTGGATGCTTCAGTATTAAATAACTACAGGCCAATATCAAATCTACCATTCATCGGGAAAATCCTTGAAAAAATTGTCTTCAATCAATTAACTGCCTTCTTGATATCAAACAGCTGTTTTGATAACTTTCAATCAGGATTTCGTGCCAATCATAGCACTGAAACAGCACTGATTAAAGTTATAAATGACATACGTCTTAATACTGATGCAGGCAAAACATTGGTCCTGGTATTACTGGACCTCAGTGCAGCTTTTGATACTGTTGATCACAACATACTGCTATATCGACTTGAACATTGGGTTGGGTTGACTGGTAAAGTTATCAATTGGTTAAAATCATACTTAAAAGATAGAAGCTTCTTTGTTACCATGGGAAATTGTACCTCAGCGTCAATGTCCTTGACCTGTGGTGTCCCCCAGGGGTCGATTCTTGGACCATTACTATTCAACCTTTATATGCTCCCACTTGGGCAAATTATCAAGAACAATTCAATTTTATATCACTGCTATGCAGATGATACCCAAATTTATCTTGCTCTATCACCTAATGATTATGCCCCCCCTTGAATGTCTCTACCAGTGTATCGATCAAATCAACAACTGGATGTCACAAAATTTTCTTCAGCTGAACACAGGTAAAACAGAAGTAATTCTATTTGGAAAAAAAGATGAAAGACTCAGGATTACCACTATTCTTGACACAAAAGGGATTAAAACAAAAGAAATGGTTAAAAATCTTGGTGTTTTCATTGACAGCGAGCTAAACTTTGAGAGGCATATGAAAGCAATCACTAAAACGGCATTTTATTACCTAAAAAACATTTCCAAACTAAGAGGACTTATGTCAAAAAATGATCTGGAAAAACTTATACATGCCTTCATCTCTAGTAGGGTTGATTACTGCAATGGCCTTTTCACAGGCCTGCCAAAAAAAACCATCAAACGACTTCAGCTGGTTCAAAATGCAGCAGCTAGGGTTCTCACACGAACAAAAAGAACAGAACACATTACTCCAATTTTAAGGTCCCTTCACTGGCTTCCAGTAAGCTACAGAATTGACTTTAAAGCATTGCTGCTGGTGTACAAATCTCTAAATGGTACAGGCCCCAATTACCTTTCTGATATGTTGCAGCAGCCTAACCCAATCAGATCTACCAGATCGCAGCAGAAAAATTTACTGTTAAAACCTGTTGTTAAAACAAAGTGTGGTGAAGCAGCTTTTAGCTACTATGCAGTACAGCTATGGAACCAACTGCCAGAGGACATCAAAAATGCTCCTGCTGTTGGCAGCTTCAAATCTAGACTAAAGACCAAGCTGTTTTCAGATGCTTTCTGCTAAATTATTAATATTGCCATCTCTACATGTTTTAAACTCTTTACTTTTACAGTCTCTCCATGTTTTAAATTTTACTTAACTTTTATTCTATTTTATTCTGCTGTTTTTTTTATTGAACTTTTATCTCATTTTATTATTTTATTTCTACTATTGTTTAATTCTTATTAATTTTCTTCCCCATTTATTTTATGTAATTTTATTTTCTATTGTTTACTGTTTTGCTTTTACTTCTGTAAAGCACATTGAACTGCCACTGTGTATGAAATGTGCTATATAAATAAACTTGCCTTGCCTTGCCTTGCCTCATCCTCCCGGCAGAAGGTAGTTCTCTCAGGAATCCGGTCCAGTCTTGACCTAGGAGGAGAGGGACAGGGAAGTCAGGTACCACACCTGCAGAAACTTTCTACTCACCTGACTCGTCTCCAATCTTGACGTGAGTGGTGGCCAAGTCTTGTGCGTTCCTGTGCACACAGGTGACCTTGACAGTACCACTTTTAGTGCAAAAACGTGCAGAAGTGTAATGATTATGAAGGAATGGGGAAGTGCTGGAATAGTGACAGGTTAGGTGTGTGCAGTAAGTGCTGGTGGCAGGGAGTCTAACTAGCCTAGGGCGAGGTCGTAGGCGGGGGTTGGCTGCACCGTGTCCTAGCGGTGGGTCCAGTGGTGGCGCTGATCATGGGTGTGAAATCTGTGGAACTCATTGTCCTCGTCTTCTATGCAGCAAAATCTCCTGCATGCAAAGAGAGAGAGAGAGAGAGAGAGAGAGAGAGAAAGTGAGCATGTGAGTTTTCTGGCTGGAGAGCTCTGACTAACCTGTGCCTTCTGTGGCACCTTTTTATACTCCCCTGGCTACTTGAGGAGGGTGGATTAAGGCTCTGACTGTGCCACTCTAGCTGTGCATGATCAGCTGGCTCTGCTCCACAGCCATGCTCTCTTGGACTGTCCAAAACAATGGTGCTGAAGTGCCACTGTTTCTTCAGCACTGTGAGAGTGGCTGTGCGAGGAGCGATGTGATGTTTTGGCGTCAGTTTCCCTGGACCGCTGTCACAGTATAAAATGTGTTAGTAAATAATCCCACATTATTTTTTAAAAAGCAAATTAAAAATAAGTGCTGAATAAAAACCCAACTCTTTCTATTTGGTATATCAATGCAATGATGTGGCTGCACTGATGGTTTGTTCTTCCAGTCGTCAAAGTTTCTAGGGAAGAATTACAGTAGTGGTTTCCTTGTTGCCTTCAACTGGATTATTATAGAGGTTTTGTCTTCTCAACCATTCACACCTATTTGCAATTTAGAGTAGCCAGTTAACCTAACTGCATGTCTTTGAACGGTGGGAGAAACCAGAGCATTGAAGGAAACCCACGCAGACACGGGAAGAACATGCAAATTCCACACAGAAAGGCCCTCATTGGTTATGAGTTTCAAACTCTGAAACTTCTTGCTGTGAGGCAAGAGTGCTAACCACTGCACCCCTCTCTCTCTTGCAGTCGATCGAAAATGACAAGGACTGTGCTATGATATAGACTTGGGTTTAATGATACATCTCCATGCAGCCCTGTTTGTCGCTGTTTGTTGCCAACTCTTAATATCTATTCCTCATAATTTCATGTTTCTTTTTGCCACATCCTTGTACCTAAGGTTAGGTCTCCTTTGGTTTTGTTTGCCTTCACAGAGCTGAGAATACAACAGTTGTCTTGAGAGTCTTTCATTTTCCATTCTTTGTACATGGCCTAGCCATCTGAGGCCCTTCTCAATTAAGATGTCTTCCATAGTTGGTAGTCCAGCACAATGCAGGATTGCTAAGTTGGTAACTTTGCCCATCCAGGATATATTCATGATAGCTCTCAACTGCCTCATCATATAAGCATGGAGCTTCTTGATCTGATTTCGGTAGATGGTCCAGGTTTCAGCACCATTAATAAGGTAGACAGTACAACAGCTCTATAAACCTTGCACTTTAGTCTGATGGAAACATGTCTGATTTTCCATAGTCAATCTTGTAGTTTGCCAAAAGCAGCACTTGCATTGCCCATCCTATTCCTGATCTCTTTATCGATTTTGCCATTGTTGGAGACTGTACTTCTAAGGTATTTGAAGTCTGTGCACTGCACGAGTGGTTCTTGGTTTATTGTTATGATTTCAGGTGCAGGTGGAGGGTTAAGCAGTTTCACTGGCTGGTAAAGGCACTCGGTCTTCTTTATGTTGATCTTGAGGCTGAACTGAGCAGCAGCTTTGGCAAATCTGTCTACTAGTATTTGAATATCCTCAGAGCTGTGCACCACCACAGCACTATCATCAGCAAACAGCATTTCTCTCACAAGGTGCCTTGTTGTACGTGTCTTTGCCTTGAAGTGGGACACATTGAAGAGAGCTGCATCATACCTTCTTGGGTGTCTTTGAATGCTATTTCTAGCATTGCAGTAAGGTACAATGAGAACAATGTCGGGACAAGCACACAACCTTGCTTGACACCATTTGTCACAGCAAATTCCATGGAGGTGGCATTTCCCTAAACTACTTGAGCTTGCATACCATCGTGTAAGGATCTTAACAGGTTAACAACTTTGTGCGTACAGCCATACTTCTTCAGCACAATCCAGAGGCCTTCTCTTGACACTGTATCAAAAGCGTTTGTGAAGTCAATAAATAGACCATGCAAGGGCACGTTTTGTTCTATACACTTCTCCTAGATCTGACATAGGCTGAAGACCATATCCATGGTGCTTCTTCCACTCCGAAAACCACACTGCATCTCAGGTAGGATGTTTAGAGTAAGCTGTTCATTGATTCTGTTGATGAGTATGCGAGCCATTATTTTACCAGCAGTTGACAGAAGAGAGATACCGCTATAATTACCATAATCATTTCTGCTCCCTTTCTTGAATATTGTCATGATGTTTGCATCCTTCCAGTCCTGTGGCCTACACTCTTGTTCCCAGATGTCAATGATCAGATCAAACAGTCTTTCTTTTAATTTACTTCCACCATATCTCCATGCTTCGGTTGGTATTCCACATCTTCCTGGTGCTTTGTTTTCTTTAGTTGCAGCAATGCCTTTCAACAGTTCTTCAAAATTTGGTTTCACATCAGGACTTGAGATTGTAGGCTTATCTGCAATTGAGTTTAGCACCGTGTAGTCTATATCTCCAGGTACATTTAACAACTGGTTGAAGTGCTGGGCGAACCTGTTCAGTATTTCATCCTTCTCTTTCAAAGCTGTCTCACCATCAAGGGCAGTCAGCTGGGCTGTGCCTCTCCTCTGAGGCCCATGTACCTCTCTTAGGCCGTAATAAAATCCCTTCATATCATTCATGTCTGCAGCAAGTTGTAATCCTTCAGCTTTCTCCTCCCACCACTGAAACTTCAGTTTTCTGGTGTACTGCTGAAGTCTACTCCTGGCTTGCACTAGTTTTGCTCTGTTAGCTCTCGTATTTATCTGCAGGAGTTTAATCCTTGCTGAATTCCTTTTCTCGAGCAAGTCTATAAGCTTCTCATCGTCCGCATCAAACCAGTCCTGATGTCTCCGCTCGGGTCGTCCAAGGGCTTCTTCAGCGGTGTTAAATGCAGCTGCCTTCAGTGTGTTCCACTGGTCTTCTAGCCTTGTCTCCTTGTGTTGTAACTCTCCTATGGTCTTGTCCATCTGTTCTTGAAACTTTTCTTGGGTGCTCTTGTTTCGCAGCTTAGACACATCCAGCTTAGCTGGTGGCCTGGCTCCAGTTTGTACATATCACTTCTTTACAGTAAAAGCGATTGTTGATCTTATCATGTTATGATCAGTAGAGCAGTCAGTGCCTCTCATCACTCTGGTGTTCAGTACATCATTTCGATTTCTCTGTCTAGTGATCACATAGTCTAAGAGGTGCCAATGCTTTGATCGAGGATGCATCCATGTGGTCATATGATGGAGTTTGTGATTGAAAATGGTGTTGGTGATGACGAGGCTATACTCTGAGCAGAGGGCTAATAGGAGTTCACCATTGGTGTTACACTTTCCAATTCCATATCGGCTAATCACACCAGGCCAGTTCTCTTCTTCTTTCCCAACCCTAGCATTAAAGTCACCAGCTATAATTAGCTTATCTTTATTTGGGACTTGTCTCACAACATCTCTCAGTCTATCACAGAATTTTTCCTTCACCTCATCAGGGTTTGTCACTGTCGGAGCATAAGTACTGAATATAGTGGCATATACACCCCTCTTCAGAGGAAGACACAGTGTCATTATCCTGTCATTAATAGGTGTCGGGTCTTGTTCGAGCTTTTGAGCAATCAAATTCTTAATTGCAAAGCCAACTCCAGCTTCACGTCTTTCATTTACATCTCTTCCACTCCAGAAGAATGTGTAATCATGATCAACTATGCTGTCATAAAGAGGCAGTCGGGTCTCACTAAGTGTGGCTATGTCTGTTTTGTATCTGTTCAGCTCTTTAGCTACCAAAGCTGTCTGTCGCTCTGGCCATTTTGAGCAGTCACTATCTAGTTGCGTTCTAACATCCCATTCAGTGAGTCTCAAGATCTTCTTCTTTTTCTTTTTGCTTCCTAACTTACTTTTCACTGGGTGCCAGAGTGAAAGCAGACCAGCGTGAACCTTGTTTACCCGGGCGACGTTCGAGCTGGTCTGAGAATTCATTTCCGTATCCATAATCCATAACACTGCATTGCAAAAGTTTAAGTGAGACTGGCTTTTGCATTACCAGAATAACTCTCTCGGCAGGGCAAAGGTGTAGTCCAGCGGGCAAGAACAGGTTGAGACATGCTGGCATATTTGCCTTGCTGCAGCAGCTGGCTGGAAGATAAGTTTACCCCACCCTTGAGTGCTGCCACAGGGCACTGTGCCAGGACTGATGCCGAATTGACAAAACAGCCCTGTCATTTGGCAGAATTACTGTCGAGTTGTCATGTAGAACCGCCATTTTGGGTCAGTGGCTAGACTTAGTTTGGAAACCGGTCTAGAATGGGGAAGTAAGACACCCCCTTCCCTCCACAAGTCTGGGTGCTCACCCTGGGCAAGTGTCAGTACACCCCCAGCCTCCCTTGGCCAGGGTTACGGCTTACAAAATGGCAACCACTGTACCACCATGCCACTAAAAACCCATCTATCTTATGTAAATATAGATACACATTTTGTTGTCTGGTGCATCGTACTTCACTTCACTCCATTCACACTCAGCTTCAAGCTGTCACTAGCCTATATTTAGACCATATAAACTATTGTGGCACATTACCTGTCTATACCTATATTCACACACACAATAAATAAAAAAAATAGGCTTTATAGCTAGTAGGGATATGCACATATACATAAACATGTGCACGTACTGAGTTTCCATATATGATCGGATGCTTACCGATTTATAAGTTCTCCATCTGTGCACTCCCTCTCGCATCAGGCTACCATGGTATCATGCTACATGCTACACACAGACTATCATGGTCTATATATGGTCCATTTCCAATGCAGGCTTGTGTATGATATTCGTTTCCAAATCCGGTTTATCAGTGAAACAATTCAATGACTGTGCCAATATTATATCACATAAAAGTTTGTGCTGTTTACGGTGAACACATTCAATGTCAGTTTTCTGCTTGACACACTTTCCACATCAGTACCAGATAGTTGCCAAACCCTCTGACCTGCCTTCCCAACTTTGCACTTACAAAGCACCACCAATTTCATCATTAGTATCATCTGATGATTTGCTGCTGCAGATAGTCCTTTTTCTGAGGTTCATATAGATATCTGGTTTCTCCGCTATCCATACTGACTTGACGATAACATTTTCCTCTGATGAAATCCAGGCTAACAAGTACAGTATGTTTACATTGGCTACACTTAACTTTTGGTACTTGGCTATCAGCAAATTTATGTCACATCCTGGACACTGTATTGGTTGCCAGTGTGCAATAAAACTTGACTTGCTTTTGGACTTTTAAGCTTATGATAGCTAATCAGGTGGCTGCACTTGTGTGCATTGTTCTAATTCGGATTTGTACTATTGATATCGATCATGTTTAAATGGTGTACTGATACCCTTTAAACGTGGCAGTCTGTTTGGTAACTGCTACAACTGTAGACAGTGATTCTTGATGGCTTTCTAGGAAATCTACTTGCTTTTGCTGTGATGTCTGATGCTTAAAAGTGGGTATTGCAGTGACTGCCCTTAATCATCTGTAATGATATCAAAAAATGTAGGCCCAGGGAAGGGTAAACATTTCTGTCTAAAAAGAACAAAATATTCTCTTCGATGTGTGCCTATATTTAATGATTATAAAACCAACCGTTTTCATTTATTAGACACCAAGCAAATAATAATTTATGAAAGTACAGTTTTACATTTCAGGGCGGCACAGTGGTGTAGTGGTTAGCACTGTTGCCTCACAGCAAGAAGGTCCGGGTTCGAGCCCCGTGGCCGGCAAGTGCCTTTCTGTGTGGAGTTTGCATGTTCTCCCCGTGTCCACGTGGGTTTCCTCCGGGTGCTCCGGTTTCCCCCACAGTCCAAAGACATGCAGGTTAGGTTAACTGGTGACTCTAAATTGACCATAGGTGTGAATGTGAGTGTGAATGGTTGTCTGTGTCTATGTGTCAGCCCTGTGACGACCTGGTGACTTGTCCAGGGTGTACCCTGTCTTTCGCCCGTAGTCAGCTGGGATAGGCTCCAGCTTGCCTGCGACCCTGTAGAACAGGATAAAGCGGCTACAGATAATGAGATGAGATGAGTTTTACATTTCAGAAGGAAAATCTCAGCCAAAGGCCTAGCATTTAAAGGGGGGCATATTATGAAAAACTCACTTTCTTAGTGGTTATGCACATACATTTGGGTATCTGGAGTGCCTACCAAGGCTCTAAATTGACCATAGGTGTGAATGTGAATGGTTGTTTGTCTCTATGTGTTACCCCTGCAATGACCTGGCGACTTGTCCAGGGTGTACCCCGCCTCTCGCCCATAGTCAGCTGGGATAGGCTCCAGCTTTCCCGTGACCCTGCACAGGATAAACGGTTATGGATAATGGATGGATGGATGGCTGGCTGGCTGGCTGGCTGGCTGGATGGATGGATGGATGGATGGATGGAGTGCCTACCAACCCATAAACTCTGGTACTATAGATAGATTTGTTAAGAGTATCCATCTATTCCTGCATTTCAGGCCTGCAACACATTCCAAAAAAAGTTGCCAATTTAAGGCTATTAATGAGGCAATACAATTAAATAATGATGTGATTTGAAACAGGTGATGTCAGCAGGTGGTTGTGATTATGATTTGGTACAAAATCCATATCCAGGAAAGGCCTAGCCTTTGAGAAGCAAAGATGTGCTGAGGATCTCCAATTTGTCAACAAATACATGAAAAACAAATTACTTTGGCAAACCTTTGTCAAGCACTACAATATGGAGTTAAGCCTCACTCACAACCCGCTGTACGTGCTGCTACGGGTGGTCAATAGTAAAAAATTTGGCAAAACTGTGCTTGAGACTTGTGCGACACTTGCGTATTTTCAGCACCATAGAATGTCGCAGACTGCCTGTGGAGACTTTTGATCCTGCACATGCAAATTCTATGGGTCTTGCGACAAATCAAGAATGCATACACTATGCATGGGACCTGTACTCCTTTTGTACACCTGAACCAAGTCAGCAACACAGCTAGTAGGGTCTTTTTGCGATGACAGTAAGACGCATGAGTGACGCACGGTCATTGTATGAGTGACGTGCCTCAGAAGTACTACACAAGTATTCCATACTTTCTATTTGTGCGGCCCTCAAGACAGAAGTACATCTCACTTTCTACCCCTATGTGTCTACCCCATGTATCTACCCCTATGTATCGGTTCCTTGATTCCTCCCCAATATACTGTATATACATCTCACTTTCTACCCCTATGTGTCTACCCCATGTGTCTTCCCCTATGTTCCTTGATTCCTCCCCAATATATATACCCAGAGTCTTGCCTCTCGTGTCGCATGTAGGTCACGTGCGCTGCGTACAGGTCGCGCAACCTGCACGCGACACGAGGGGCAAAACTCTGGGTATATACATTGGGGAGGAATCAAGGAACCGATCATGTAGCATGTAGCACTGTACAGTACAACCCCGATTCCAAAAAAGTTGGGACAAAGTACAAATTGTAAATAAAAACGGAATGCAATGATGTGGAAGTTTCAAAATTCCATATTTTATTCAGAATAGAACACAGATGACATATCAAATGTTTAAACTGAGAAAATGTATCATTTAAAGAGAAAAAATTAGGTGATTTTAAATTTCATGACAACAACACATCTCAAAAAAGTTGGGACAAGGCTGTGTTTACCACTGTGAGACATCCCCTTTTCTCTTTACAACAGTCTGTAAACGTCTGGGGACTGAGGAGACAAGTTGCTCAAGTTTAGGGATAGGAATGTTAACCCATTCTTGTCTAATGTAGGATTGTAGTTGCTCAACTGTCTTAGGCCTTTTTTGTTGTATCTTCCGTTTTATGATGCGTCAAATGTTTTCTATGGGTGAAAGATCTGGACTGCAGGCTGGCCAGTTCAGTACCCGGACCCTTCTTCTATGCAGCCATGATGCTGTAATTGATGCAGTATGTGGTTTGGCATTGTCATGTTGGAAAATGTAAGGTCTTCCCTGAAAGAGATGTCATCTGGATGGGAGCATATGTTGCTCTAGAACAGTGGTTTTCAAAGTGGGGGCCACGGCCCCCTGGGGGGCCACTAGGGGGGCCTCAGAATGTTGGAGGGACGATAACAAAAAAATTGCGAAAAAAATATCTCATCTCATCTCATTATCTCTAGCCGCTTTATCCTTCTACAGGGTCGCAGGCAAGCTGGAGCCTATCCCAGCTGACTACGGGCGAAAGGCAGGGTACACCCTGGACAAGTCGCCAGGTCATCACAGGGCTGACACATAGACACAGACAACCATTCACACTCACACCTACGGTCAATTTAGAGTCACCAGTTAACCTAACCTGCATGTCTTTGGACTGTGGGGGAAACCGGAGCACCCGGAGGAAACCCACGCGGACACGGGGAGAACATGCAAACTCCACACAGAAAGGCCCTCGCCGGCCCCGGGGCTCGAACCCAGGACCTTCTTGCTGTGAGGCGACAGCGCTAACCACTACACCACCGTGCCGCCCCGAAAAAAATATATTTTTAAAATAATTATTATTAAATATATTGTAATTAGTTTTTTAATCATTATTATAAAATATAATTATTAATAATAATACATCATATCGAAACGTTGTTTGCCATGCTCATCTCTCCGATTGCCTGTGACGTTGCGGTTTGCGCCATTTATCAAGCTGCTTTGCTCCTCAAGCTAGCGTATTGTGGAGGAAATGCTATTTTGTAAAGCACTTGAAAGAAGAACTACTGGGAAAGACATTTTTCAAGTTTTGGACGATTACATCGAGTCTAACGGATTGGACTGGACCCGTTGTGTGGGGGTGTGTTCGGACGGAGCCGCGGCAATGACCGGGAAGATCAGTGGAGTGACCGCTCTCATTAAGCAGAAGGCCCCACATGTAGTGGCCATACACTGCATGCTCCATTGCGAGGCACTGGTCGCAAAAAGGATGGATAACGAGTTGAATCAGGTACTACAGGAGGTTATACAAGTAGTGAATTTTATTAAAGCCCGTCCCATGAAACACAGACTGTTTACCCTGCTTTGTAATGAGATGGGCGCTCGTTTTGAGGGGCTTCTGCTTCACTCGAACGTGCGCTGGCTGTCACGGGGCGCAGTTTTGAACCGTGTCTATGAGCTGCGGAGGGAGGTTGCAGAGTTCCTCTCATCTGAAAAGCATCAGCTGGCAGATCGGTTCACCAATGCAACCTGGATCCGCAAACTTGCATACATGTCAGACATTTTCCAGCATCTAAATGTACTGAATCAAAGCATGCAAGGACGTGACATGTACATACTCCAGGTGCAAGACAAAGTGCGTGCTTTTTCCAAAAAGATCATGCTGTGGTCAAACAAGCTCCAGGAGGGAGTTACAGAAATGTTCCCACTGCTTCACCAGGAGCTGCTGTCATGTGACGATTTGGGCTCCGTCTCTCCATTGATCCAGTCCCACCTGGAGCACCTCCAAGGATATTTCAAAGACTATTTCCCTGACCTCGAAAACACACATTTAAACTGGGTTAGGAACCCCTTTGCCCCTGGTGTCGGTTCTAGTCTGGACTTAAAGTCACAGGAGGAGCTGATTGAGATGACAAACTCAGGGGATTTAAAAATGGACTTTGAGGCTCTTCCCCTGTCTAACTACTGGCTACATGTAAGAAAGGACTATCCCAGCTTGGCTGACAGGGCATTGAAATGCCTTCTCCCTTTTGCAACAACCTACTTGTGTGAGTCTGGCTTTTCAACTTTAAAGGTACTCAAAACCAAACATAGAGCACGTCTACATGTGGACAATGACATGCGTATGGCACTGACGAAGATTAAGCCCAGGGTTGACAAACTATGTAGGAGCCACCAAGCCCATCCCTCCCACTAGTGTAAACCATCTGTCACTCCCAGACAAACACACACACACACACACACACACACACACACACACACACACACACACACACAATTGAGAGTGGTTTGATTTCTTTTGTGCTGTTCTTATCAACAGTTTGTTGAAAAGTTTATTGTTCAGTGCGAAAATATTTGTGTTGAAAACATGTTAGTTAATAATATTCTTATGCTAAACAAATGTAACAACTATTGAATATTGAATAAAAGTAAGAGAAAACATTCTAAAAGTTGATGTTTCTTTACATATTTTGTAGCATTGTCTGTGGGTTTGCAAAGGGGGTCCCTGGCCAGAAGCTAATGCTGTTTGGGGGGCCTTGGCATGGAAAAGTCTGGGAACCCCTGCTCTAGAACCTGGATATACTGTACCTTTCAGCATTGATGGTGTCTTTCCAGATGTGTAAGCTGCCCATGCCACACACACTAATGCAACCCCATACCATCAGAGATGCAGGCTTCTGAACTGAGCACTGATAACAACTTGGGTCGTCCTTCTCCTCTTTAGTCCGAATGACACGGCATCCCTGATTTCCATAAAGAACTTCAAATTTTGATTCGTCTGACCACAGAACAGTTTTCCACTTTGCCACAGTCCATTTTAAATGAGCCTTGGCCCAGAGAAGACATCTGCGCTTCTGGATCATGTTTAGATTCGGCTTCTTCTTTGAACTATAGTTTTAGCTGGCAACGGCGGATGGCATGGTGAATTGTGTTCACAGATAATGTTCTCTGGAAATATTCCTGAGCCCATTTTGTGATTTCCAATACAGAAGCATGCCTGTATGTGATGCAGTGCCGTCTAAGGGCCCGAAGATCACGGGCACCCAGTATGGTTTTCCGGTCTTGACCCTTATGCACAGAGATTCTTTCAGATTCTCTGAATCTTTTGATGATATTATGCACTATAGATGGTGATATGTTCAAACTCTTTGCAATTTTACACTGTCGAACTCCTTTCTGATATTGCTCCACTATTTGTCAGTGCAGAATTAGGGGGATTGATGATCCTCTTCTCATCTTTACTTCTGAGAGCCGCTGCCACTCCAAGATACTCTTTTTATACCCAGTCATGTTAATGGCCTGTTGCCAATTGACCTAATGAGTTGCAGTTTGGTCCTCCAGCTGTTCCTTTTTTGTACCTTTAATTTTTCCAGCCTCTTATTGCCCCTGTCCCAACTTTTTTGAGATGTGTTGCTGTCATGAAATTTCAAATGAGCCAATATTTGGCATGAAATTTCAAAATGTCTCACTTTCAACATTTGATATGTTGTCTATGTTCTATTGTGAATACAATATCAATTTTTGAGATTTGTAAATTATTGCATTCCGTTTTTATTTACAATTTGTTCTTTGTCTCAATTTTTTTGGAATCAGGGTTGTAGAAGGGAAGAAGACCACCTCATTTGCTGTTTTTATTTGAGTATATGTTAATTTACTATGCAAACGTCAAATAATAAAACATGAGTATAAGAGAATAACGTATTTTATTACATTGTAAAAAATCCCAACTAAATATTCCAAAAGTTTGAGCATTGAAACACACTTTGACTCCGAGCTGCTGTCCTGCTCCTACTCCTGCTGAGTGGTGGGACGGGGTGTTAGGTGCCTCTTTTCCACCAAATCAGTTCCAGGGCTGGTTCGGGGCCAGTGCTCGTGCTGGTTCACAACTCGTTCAACTTGCGAGCCAGCTGAGAACCAGTTTGCTTTTCCATCGCTCGCGGTGCTAAGGGAAGCCACGTCGTTACGTCGCTGTATACGTCAGTTACGTCGTTGTATACGTCATTACGTCGCTGTATACATCAGTTACGTCGCTACGTTTGCATAAACCTTGGCGCGAATATCGACGCAAAAACAACACGGAAGAAGCAGCAGCAACAGCAGCAACAACAATAATGATAATGGCTGACTTCGCGTTTGTACAGCTGCGGCTTCTCGTCGCTTAAAAATGGCGATCTTTCGCGGTCTTGTTATTGTTGTTGGTCTTAACAACTCCGCCCCCCCCCCCCCCCCCCCCCCGCTGATGTAAGCGGTTCTTTCTCTGGCCCAGCAGAGAGTTGGTGCTAGCCTGGAACCGGTTTTTATGGCCCCAGAGCCAGTTCTTTGTTAGTGGAAACAGAAAACCCGGTTCCAAACTAAGCACTGGCCCTGAACCAGCCCTGGAACTGCTTTGGTGGAAAAGGGGCAAGGATGTCCTTGTCCTCATCACTGAGCATGGCTCAATGGCCTGACAGCGATGATGGGATTGCAATATCCTCACTTCTGGGCATCGTTAGCTGAAACATACAAGAAAATCAGCATATGTAATATTAATTACATAAGCATAGATACTGAAATTAATGTTTAAAGCATGTGTATTTATCTGTGAAAATACCTCTGGTGGGGTGCTGTGCCTTCTGCCGGCTTGAAGGCATAATTCTACCTGTTCGTGCAGGGCTCGCCGGTGCTGCTACCATCATCATCAGATTCTTCTTCCTCCTCCCCCTCTGCTGTTTCAGGCTGGGTTATTTCACTTTGGGTCCCATTTTCTAAACTTTAAACTGAAAATTTTTAAATTTTTCCCACAAAATATCCAATGTTCTTCAGTTGAAAGACAGATGCAGAATGCTGCAGACACGCTGGTTTTATACCCACTCCTGGCTTGCGTCACATGCAAGTTATGAGTGATTGTAACGTGCTAATCACATGCATCACACATGCTTCACAAAAACAGCCCGAACTCATAGTGCAGGAAACTGGTAAAATGCAAGTTACATGCACTCCACACTGAACATGCACTGATCACATGTGTCAGATATATGCTTTCCACGGGCTAACGGCACAATTTTTCCCATGCCTCGAGGAAGTCAGACGTGCAACCTGTACTTGACAAGTACTTTGCCCGTACTCCTCCCCCAAACTTTCCCCCGGGTTCACCACGACCCTGCGGCACGGCTGCGAGCTACCAAACTCTGCGACCCGTGTGTGTCCAAAACACTTACGGCGGGTTGTGAGTGAGGCTTTACATCCACAAATGCTAGTTCAACTTTATTGTGCAAAAAGGAAGCCTCTGGGCTTGGAGGCATCAGGGATGGACCATCACACAGTGGAAACATATATTGCGGTCAGACAAATCAGTATTCCAGGTCTTTTTTGAAGAAATGGATGCTGTTTGCTCGAGACCAAAGACAGAAAGGACAATCCAGACTGTTACCAGCAACAAACCCAACAGCCAGGGTCTGCTATGGTATGGGGTTGTGTCAGTGAACTTGCCAAAGGTAACTCGCACTTCTGTGATGGCAGCATTAATTCAGAAAAGTACCTTGAGATTTTGGAGCAACTTATGCTACCTTCAAGATAACACCTTTTCCAGGGATATTATTTCGACAAGATGATGCAAAACCACATTCTGCACACATTACAAAGGCATGGCTGTGGAAGAAGAGGGTGTCTGTCCCCTCTATCCCCAATAGTGTGTGGCGAATTTTGAAATGAAAAATATGACAACGATGACGTCCTGTTGCACACCTTAAGACCTGTTTGCAGGAAGAATGGGACAAAATAACACCTGAAATGCGTCATCATTTGGTCCCTAAACATCTTTTAATTGTTGTGAGAAGGAATGTAAACATGATAATGTGGTAAATGCTTTACCGTCCCAACTTTCTTTTTTAAATATGTTACAAAAATCAAAATTGAAATAAGTGTTTATTCATTAAAATTCATGAGGTAGAACATTAACTAATGTGCCGTTATATTGTTTTGAGTGCAATACCAGTCAAAGATTATGTATACATCATTGTTTTCACTTGTAATTTCAATTTCACCATACTGTCCCAACTTTGTCTGATTTTGGGTTATAGATGGATAGACACAAAATCACTGGCTTTTGTTTTATTTTAAATTGAACGCAGTGCTCATTTAAAGCAGATACGCAGAACCTTTATTTTAAAATAAATTTCTGAATGGATAGTATCTCCATCCTTGACTCTTGTATGCTGCATAAATGGGAATTAAAAAATATATTTTTGAGAGTTAAAATTGACCGCAAAATTGGCATTTGAGCTGCCCCGCTGAGCTAGCCATGCTCAAGTGTGTGACGTCACTGTGGTAACCGGTTTTAAGGCCGAGGACTTTTACAGCTACAGACCAAAGTCATATAAATAAAAATTTATGGTGAAAGTAAGAAATACCATTACCAACTTGCTCAACTAAGACTGATTTGACTTCACTGATTGTGGGTTGACTCTCATTAAAACAGGATAGGTGTTATAACTTATGCAACATACATGTACATGCATGCATTTTCACTGATAAAATGTAAAAGGCTAATTAAATAATCAGATGAATTGAGACAATCACATTCTGAAGCAAATTAAATAATCTTATACCGGTAACTTAAACACACAATACAAGTTGCATGCATTAATCTAAATGCAGGTAAACAACATGTTGTTTTTGTTGTTTTTTTATCCAAATGAGAGTCGGAGCTTACCCGTCTGTGTTCTCGCTTCTTGAAGGCCAATCTTGTGGCCGATTACAGTCTGACTTTCAGTTGTTCATTCAGTTCTCTGTTCATTCGCTTCTTCCATGTAAGGGCAAGATGGCAGTGATATCCAGTTTAGAAATAAGACGGCTGCTCCACTCATTCTCTGTTTTGTCCATACGGAGTACTCCGCCATTACTGCTCGGCTCAGGCAATTACTAAAACCTGGGATGGAACGGGACGTCACCAGTTTTAGCAACAACTGTGGGGAGGTCACTGCCTGAGCAACGTCACATCCCGTTCCATCCCGGGTTTTAGCAGCAACCCTCGGCTCACTCTGGTAGGACTGGTGCAACTGAACTTTGCTTTTTAAAAAAATTAAAAAATAAAATAAAATACTTTCCTCTTCTTGTAGTTTTCTTTTTTTTTTTTTAATTGTTGGTACCGTACTGCACCCTCTTTCAATATGGGCTAATAGCCAACGCTCCTCAACAGATCAGAGGTTTCGTACAAGTCTTGAGTAAAATGTGCAGAGCAGAGGAGAAACAACTTCGTAGGCACCCAATGTGCCTGTGAACTTCTCGCAAAACATGCCCAAATCTTTGCAGTTTGAACGTTCTTGGGCCATGAATGCAACGTACAGTGGGGCAAAAAAGTATTTAGTCAGTCAGTCACCAATTGTGCAAGTTCTCCCACTTAAAAAGATGAGAGAGGCCTGTAATTTTCATCATAGGTATACCTCAACTATGAGAGACAAAATGAGAAAAAAAAATCCAGAAAATCACATTGTCTGATTTTTAAAGAATTTATTTGCAAATTATGGTGGAAAATAAGTATTTGGTCAATAACAAAAGTTCATCTCAATACTTTGTTATATACCCTTTGTTGGCAATGACAGAGGTCAAACATTTTCTGTAAGTCTTCACAAGGTTTTCACACACTGTTGCTGGTATTTTGGCCCATTCCTCCATGCAGATCTCCTCTAGAGCAGTGATGTTTTGGGGCTGTCGCTGGGCAACATGGACTTTCAACTCCCTCCAAAGATTTTCTATGGGGTTGAGATCTGGAGACTGGCTAGGCCACTCCAGGACCTTGAAATTCTTCTTACGAAGCCACTCCTTCGTTGCCCGGGCGGTGTGTTTGGGATCATTGTCATGCTGAAAGACCCAGCCACATTTCATCTTCAATGCCCTTGCTGATGGAAGGAGGTTTTCACTCAAAATCTCACGATACATGGCTCCATTCATTCTTTCCTTTACACAGATCAGTCGTCTTGGTCCCTTTGCAGAAAAACAGCCCCAAAGCATGATGTTTCCACCCCCATGCTTCACAGTAGGTATGGTGTTCTTTGGATGCAACTCAGCATTCTTTCTCCTCCAAACACGACAAGTTGAGTTTTTACCAAAAGTTCTATTTTGGTTTCATCTGACCATATGACATTCTCCCAATCCTCTTCTGGATCATCCAAATGCTCTCTAGCAAACTTCAGACGGGCCTGGACATGTACTGGCTTAAGCAGGGGGACATGTCTGGCACTGCAGGATTTGAGTCCATGGCGGCGTAGTGTGTTACTGATGGTAGCCTTTGTAACTTTGGTCCCAGCTCTCTGCAGGTCACTCACTAGGTCCCCCCGTGTGGTTCTGGGATTTTTGCTCACCGTTCTTGTGATCATTTTGACCCCACGGGGTGAGATCTTGCGTGGAGCCCCAGATCGAGGGAGATTATCAGTGGTCTTGTATGTCTTCCATTTTCTAATAATTGCTCCCACAGTTGATTTCTTCACACCAAGCTGCTTACCTATTGCAGATTCAGTCTTCCCAGCCTGGTGCAGGTCTACAATTTTGTTTCTGGTGTCCTTTGACAGCTCTTTGGTCTTGGCCATAGTGGAGTTTGGAGTGTGACTGTTTGAGGTTGTGGACAGGTGTCTTTTATACTGATAACGAGTTCAAACAGGTGCCATTAATACAGGTAACGAGTGGAGGACAGAGGAGCCTCTTAAAGAAGAAGTTACAGGTCTGTGAGAGCCAGAAATCTTGCTTGTTTGTAGGTGACCAAATACTTATTTTACCGAGGAATTTACCAATTAATTCATTAAAAATCCTACAATGTGAGTTCCTGGATTCTTTTCCCCCATTCTGTCTCTCATAGTTGAAGTGTACCTATGATGAAAATGACAGGCCTCTCTCATCTTTTTAAGTGGGAGAACTTGCACAGTTGGTGGCTGACTAAATACTTTTTTGCCCCACTGTAAATCCACCTTCTGTCGTGTTGCTGGCGGGTGCAGCAACACATATACGTGGCATGGCGATAAATTAGCTCAAAATGGAGGACTGGAGTTGCAGTCAGCTCTGTGTTTTAGTATAGCGGAAGTGACAATGAGACCAATAGACTTCCTGCTGTGACGTTACGGACATCAAGGTCATTCACTCAGACCGTTACCTATATGAATCATTTTAATTGTAAAAATTACTATATTAGATTTATTGTTAACGCTTAAAACTATTCCTGTGCCATTCTTGAGGTCTCAAGGCATTTATAAATGAAAGTGAGGCCATGGCTCTGTGTATATGCTTTAAGTGCTTGGTAAAGAGGTGGGTCAACAGATTTTGTCTGAGACTCCGCTGTCCTGCCAGCTAGGGGAAGTTCATTCCACCACTTGGGTGCCAAGACACAGGAGTCTTGATGCATGTCTTCCTTGTACTGAGGGATGGTGGGTCACATATAGCTGTGCTAGAGGCTTGAAGAGAGCATGGTGCAGAGCAGGATGTGATAAATGCATTTAGGTGGGTGAGGGCTGGTCCTTTTTTTTTTTTTTGTATGCAAGCAGTGTTTTGAAGCTGATCCAGGGAGCTGCAGGAAGCCAGTGAAGGGGACACAGAAATGGACTGGTGCAGTAGAACTTCAGAAGATTGGAACACGTGACAGTAATTAACTACTGTGTCATGAGAACAGAAGAAAACTGACCATATAAGGAAAGCAGAAGGGAAAAGCATGACATTTAGTGCACAGAGGTAGGATGAACAGGATCAGAACAGCAGAGACAATTTGTGAAATGAAAATGACAAGTATATTTCTTGACTCAGAAGTGTATCACTTTGGTTTGCATATATGATTATTTTGCTGTATATTTGTGCATTTGGGGGGTGTTTGTTTTATCTGGAGTGAAAGACTAAGTTCTTGACTTTTGTCTGGATTGAATGAATATGATCAGAGCCATGCTATATCCCAAGTTACCACTCTCCATTTACTAGAAATGATAAAAATAGGTATAGCTTCAGAAGTGTGTGTGTATGTGTGTGTGTGTGTGTGTGTGTGTGAGAGAGAGAGAGAGAGAGAGAGAGAGAGAGAGAGAAGCTATTCTGTTTGAAGATGTTCTATGCTTTTTTTTAAACCATTTTTGCTATCTGTGAAAAGCCAAAATAGGACTTCTTCCATAAGTCTGAGTTCTTTGGAGATTAAAGACTGATAGAAGCAGTGATGGGGACTAATGCCACATTTACATAGCTGAGTTAACTCACACAAAAGTTAAGTCATATCTGCTTATGATTTTAAACTAGCTTTAGCAGCTTAAAGCTACCTTAGGCACAGTCAGTGCTCCGGGACGTATGAATGTGAATCTTGGTGGCACATCAAGATGATTCACTCATCTTAAGTTTATTTTCACATCATTTACATTATGCAGGTTCCATCCACAGAGACAGCCCAATACTGAAGCAGACATATATATATATATATATATATATATATATATATATATATATATATATATATATATAATAAGAACATTTGTCATTCATTGTGCACTGCCAGAACATGATCTGCCATCATCCATCAAATCCTGGGAAAGAGTAAATTAATTTGAAAATGACTTCAGGATTTAGACCTTTCCCAAAAGATCACATCTCTGGCTTGCCCTTAAAAAGGGAAAAAAAACACAAAACACTTTTGAGTCACTGAACCTCATTTGCTATTACTGTCATGTTTTATCAACAACATAACTCAGTTTTTGTTCCTACAGGTCCCACCAGGTTAACAAAGAGTTCATTTTGTTCTCGATTGAGCCAGTATGAAAATGAAAGCTTTCATGGAGAACATATTTTCTGAGAACTTATGTCTGCTTGTGTGTAGAGTAGTGTGTGGTGGCTTGTGCATTTTTGAAGAGATGCAGTTTGTGTCAAGGCTGAAGTCTCAGTATTCATGCAGTCTCCTCTGAATGGCATTGGAATGGCAAGGCTAATTCTTTTGTTTTTGCAAGACACAGGGATGAAGAGTTTGAGAGTAGAAATATAGAGGTCATATGACAAGATGCAGACCACTCATCAGCAGTAAGAATCAGAAGGCCAGACTGGAATTCACAAAAAAATACAGAGAAAGGCTGTAAAAGTTCTTGAACCAAGATTAACATCTGCCAAAGTGATGGAAAGGCCACAGTGTGGAGAAAGAAAGGATCTGCTCATGATCAAAAACATACAAGCTTATTGTTCAAGCATGATAAAGGTAGTGTCATGGCTTGGGCTTGCATGGCTGTTTCTGGAACAGGCTCACTAATCTTTATTGATGATGTAACTCATGACGGTAGCAGCAGAATGAATTTAGAAGTCTACAGAAACATTCTGTCTGCCAATTTACAGAGAACTGCATGCAGAGGAACTTCATCATGCAGAAGACAATGACCCAAAATACTACCAACACAACAGAAGACTTCATTAGCCTGGCCAAATCAATCACCAGACCTTAACCTATTTGAGCATGCATTTCACCTTCTGAAGAGAAGACTAAAGGGAGAAATGCCCCAAAATTAAACAACAACTGAAAGAAGCTGTGATACTAGCCTGGAAAAGCATCACAAAATAACAGTGCAACAGTTTGGTGATGTCAGTCAGATTGACTTGATGCAATTATTGCAAGCAAGTCATACACAACCAAATATTAAGTGTTATTTACTTTAATCTGCATTAGGACTATCTGTTCCAATATTTTTGTTATCTAAAAATGGGATGGTCTGACATCAAAGGTGTCATGTTCTATGTTGTTTAACATTTCTAGATGTACACATTAGGAGATGAAAGCTGAAATTTGACATCTGTCATTCTCTCTTTTTTAGTGTGACAGCAGACAGCTGTGAGTGAAGATGAGGAGGGCCTTGTGGCTGGTGACATGGTTGGGGATTGGGATTGTCCTGCTCATGCCGCTCCTTCACATTAGGGTTCAGGGAGCAGAAGGTAAGCCAGAGAATCTCTCATCTTGTCTTTGATCCTGAACCTTAGAGTGTCTTCTGACCATTATAATGTATATCTAACCCCATTTCCAGAAAAGTTGGGATATTTGCCAAAATGCAATAAAACCAGAAATCTGTGATTTGTTAATTCATGTGAACTTTTATTTAACTGAAAAATGTACAACAAAAAGATTTTCAATAGTTTTACTGACTAACTTAATTGTATTTATTTTAATATAAATGAAGCTAGAATTTGATGACTGCAACACACACACACAAGTTGGGACAGAGGCAAAATAAGACTGAAATGTTTATAGGCTATTCAAGTAACAACATTTTTGGAAGATTCCACAATAAGCAGGTTAATTGGTATCATGACTGGGTATAAAATGAGCATGCACCAAAGGCTCAGTCTTTGCAAGCAAGAATGGGTTGTGGCTCACTCATTTGTGCCAAAATTTGTGAGATAATTGTTCATCAAGTCACAAAGAACATTTATCAGTGCAAGATTTTAAGTCTTGCAAAATCTACAGTACGTAATATTGTGGGGGAAAAAAATCAGGGAATTCGGAGACATCTCAGGACAAGGACAAGGACAAGGTCGGAAACCACTGTTGAATGCGCGTGACCTTTGAGCCCTCAGGCGGCACTGCCTGAGAAACTGTCATACTAGCCTGACAAATATAGCCACATGAGCTTGGGAGTACTTCAGAAAACTATTGTCATTTAACATAGTCTGCTGCTACATTCAGAAATGCAACCTGAAACTGTATTACATAAGGAGGAAGCCATTCATCAATTCTATGCAGAAACGCTGCTGATTTCTCTGGGCCTGAACTCATCTCAGATGGACCAAAAGACAGTGGAAACTTGTGTTGTGGTCCAATGAGTCCACATTTCAGCTTGTTTTCGGGAAAACTGGACGCTGAGTTCTCAGTGCCAAAGGTGAACACGACCATTCAGTTTGTTATCAAAGAAAGGTGCAAAAGCCAGCATCTGTGATGGTATGGGGGGCATCAGTGTCCACGGCATGGGTGAGTTGAATGTGTGTGAAGGTACCATTGATATGTTGGGGCATATATTGGGATTTTAGACAGACATGTTCATCAAGACAATGCCTCTTCCTGGGAAGGCCGTGCTTATTTCAGCAGGACAGTGCCAGGTCTCATTCTGCACAGGCTACAACAGTGTGGCTTCACAGACACAGAGTGCATGTACTTGACTGGCCTGCTGCCATGATTAAAAAGTTTATTAAAAGGAAAGGTGATGTAATATAATGGTAATAATGCCTCTGTCACAACTTTTTGAGTGTGTTGCAGGCATCAAATTCTAACTTCATTTAAATTTACAAAAAAATAAGTTTGCCAGTAAAAGTATTGAAAATCTTTTTTTTTTTTTTTTACTTTTGTCAGTTAAATAAAGGTTTACGTGAATTAACAAATCACAGATTTTTTTTTTTTTGCATTTTGGAAAATATCCCAACTTTTCTGGAAATGGGGTGAGGATATGTGAGTACAAGAAGGATGCAGTGCAATTGATGTAATTGCTTCTAATGGATCTATAATCATATCATATTACATATTATATAATTTAATTATGCCCATCTCATTTCTTGTTTTGTTTCTATTTTGTTTAATTTTTTCATTGCAAGACTGATGGAAGCCATTTCAATACTGACCAAGCAGAAGTAATTCAAGTTTAGTTAAACATCTTGTTAGATTTACTTCTCTTTGTTTAGACTAGTGTCACAAATGCTCAGTATCACTGTCAGTCTTCACCATCCTTAACACAGAACCTATTAGAGCTGAACTCTGATAAGGCTCCTGAAATAAGAAGTTAATGATATATGAATTTCAATTCCAGTCAGCCAAGGACAAAATGACTACTGCAATTAAAGTCTAAAAGTGTTTATTTGCTGATAGGAGGAAATGAGCTGTAAATACAGCCAGACAATTCTGGTTGGTGGGAGTGTGTAAAAGGCATTGTGTTCTATGGCTGACATTTTAACTCAGCTCTCCTTGTTTGTTCATGTAATGTTTATTGTTATTGATTTTAGATTATTTGAAACGAGCAGTTATTGTGCAGTTTGTGGGCGAGGTTGATTTGACTTCTGACTTTTGACATTTTCTTCTCGTGTTCTATTATTGTCAGTAATACCCACATTTCCTTTGCTCACTTAATACCAGTGAAAATTTCCCAGATCCCCATTCTGATTTATAAAATTAATCTGAATGCACAGCAGACTGTCCTTCAGTCTTCATCATCTATCACTGTCTTTCTCTGAGCGTGTCTACCTACTTGCACAATGTAAGAGCCAGTGTAAATAAAGAAATGTATTTAAAATTTTATCTGAAATGTCATTTGCATTATTGTTTACTTGTTTTGTGTTTGTGAATCAAGAAGGATAACTATTTAAAAGGTGTGCCACTGCTGGTGCCAGAACATTGACTCTTTAACCATAATGTAACTGTAATTGTGTAATATAACATGACGTAATGTGAACTTGAACTGGAGTTGCATGTGGGGCACTGGAGCCAGTAAGCACATAAAGGAATACATAGATCTTTTATTTAACATCTTCCTTCCTTTCGCCTATTTGTGCTAAAATCAAGGAAACCCAGGAAACTCAGCAAACATTCCACTACAAATATGTACTGGGAAATACACCACTCATACTTTACATCAAGGACATGGAGAACCAAATCCGTGACATTATTCTCCATGTGTCACTCATGAGGAAATCAATTAATCTCTTTGATAAATTTGGGTACATTTTGTTTGTGAATGTGTCAATATAATAAAAAGAAAATCACACGTTGGCTTGAAGATGTGAAGTTTATCTTCTCATGTTGAAAAGCTTGTATTTTTCATACAAAATGCATCACAGATCTGAGTGACATATTTAAATAATATTGGCTGGCGTTGAGTGGTATATCAGAAACTGTGTATGTTAAAAGACGCTGATGTCACTCCCTCTGGCGGGAAACTTCGGAAAGGCAGTGAGGTGAGGAAACGACTCTTCAAACGTTTCAACGAACTAGATGGCTTTATTGGTGAATTATGCCACCAAAAAAGAACTTTACAGCCAAGGAAGGCGAAGACATTAAAAAGTCACTCAACTTTCTGGCAGAAGAAGTTTCTGTTATTAAACTACAACAGAAAACCATCATGGACCTGGTGAGGGAAGTGAAGTCGCTCAGGCTGCAGAACGCCAAGAAGGAGCGGCGTCTCGCCCACCTGGAGAGCAGAGTTGTTGAATTAGAACAGTACACCAGGATGAACGATGTCATCATCACTGGGATTCAGATTAAACCCAGGTCATATGCAAAAGCAGTGACAAGGGACGGAGAATCTGATGAACTGGGCAGTAACTCCGTGGAGCAATAGTGTCGGCATTCCTACACTCAAAGGGAATCGATATTGATTGCAGCAACGTCAAGGCCTGCCACATTCTACCCAGGAGAGACCAGGAGAACACTGCCATCATCATGAAATTCATCAATCGGAAACATAAAGCTGCATTGCTGAAACAGGGAAGGAAACTGAAAGGTACAAACGTCTACATCAACGAGCACCTGACAAAACACAATGCTGACATCGCCAGAAAAGCACGACATCTGAAGAAAGAAAATAAAATTCAATCTACATGGATCACCAACTGCAAAGTGTTCATTAAGCTGAATGGGACACCGGAGGAGGCAAGAGTTCTGGTCATACGAAATATCGAGGACTTGGACAAATACCAGTGATGGCTATCGGCACTGTATGGTAATCAATACCGACGTGACACGACACCAAACTCAACCATGACACACACCGAAATAACTCTTTCATCCATTATTCGGAACACTACTCGGCTAACGCAAATGCTTGTTGATTATGAAAACCTGGAACTGAAACCACATGAATTCACTAACCATAAACTATTGGATATAGATAATGACATAGACCCGGACAATAACTTTTTCTCAACCATTAATGACAATTGCCACTATTACACAGAGGAACAGTACAATCAGTCCACTGAGGCTGTGGGGAAATTATCAATAATACACTTCAACAGCAGAAGCATGTACGCTAACTTCAAGCACATCAAGAGATACTTAAGTCAGTTTACTCATCCATTCAACATAATTGCCATATTGGAGACCTGGATTGACCTGGAGAAAGGAGTGGATTTTGAACTGGCTGGATATGAATTTAATTATATAAACAGGAAAAATAATGGTGGAGGAGGAGTGGCGGTGTATGTGGACTGTAATTTGAATTATAAATTAATAGATGGCATGACAATGGTGATTGATAACTTATTAGAATGTTTAACAATTGAAATTAATATTGAAAAAAGTAGAAATGTTTTAATTAGCTGTATATATAGAGCGCCAGAAACTAGTATAGAGGTGTTTAAGGACTGGGTAGAAAAGACATTTACAGTAGATAATAAAAAAGTTATCTTCATTTGTGGGGATACTAAAATTGATCTGTTGAATCCTAATAAGCACAGTATGACTGAGGAATTTATTAATACCATGTACAGTATGAGTCTTCACCCAAAAATTACCAGACCCACCAGAATTACTGACCATAGTGCTATGGTACCTTAATAGATAATACCGTATATTTACCAATGATATATATAATAACATTATAAGTGGAAAATTAATCAATGATATTAGTGAAGAAGAAGAAGAAATTCTGGCAAACCATCTGGCACCTCAGGAGGGGGAAGCAGTACTCTGCCAATACTGATTACAGTGCAGGTGGGGAGCTGTTGACCTTGACTGTGGACATTGTTGGGTGGTGGAAGGAATACTTCGAGGATCTCCTCAATCCCACTGTCACGTCTTCCATTGAGGAAGCGGAGGCTGATGACTCAGAGGTGGACTCGTCCATTACCCAAGCCGAAGTCACCGAGGTGGTTTGCAAGCTCCTCGGTGGCAAGGCACCAGGGGTGGATGAGATCCGCCCTGAGTATCTCAAGTCTCTGGATATTGTGGGGCTATCTTGGCTGACACGCCTCTGCAACATCGCGTGGCGGTCGGGGACAGTGCCTCTGGAGTGTCAGACTGGGGTGGTGGTCCCTCTTTTTAAGAGAGGGGACCGGAGAGTGTGCTCCAATTATAGGGGAATTACACTTCTCAGCCTGCCCAGGATGGTTTACTCCAGGGTACTGGAGAGGAGAATTCGGCCAATAGTTGAACCTCGGATCCAGGAGGAACAATGCAGTTTTCGTCCTGGTCGCGGAACACTGGACCAGCTCTATACCCTTCATAGGGTGCTCGAGGGTTTATGGGAGTTTCCCCAACCAGTCCACATGTGCTTTGTGGATCTGGAGAAGGCATTCGACCGTGTCCCTCGTAGTATTCTGTGGGAGGTGCTTCGGGAGTATGGGGTTCGGGGCTGTTTGCTAAGGGCTGTCCGGTCCCTGTACGAATGGAGCAGGAGTCTGGTTCGCATTGCTGGCAGTATGTCAGACCTGTTCCCAGTGCATGTTGGACTCCGGCAGGGCTGCCCTTTGTCACCGGTTCTGTTCATAATTTTTATGGACAGAATTTCTAGGCGCAGCCAGGGGCCGGAAGGAATCCTGTTTGGGAACCACAGGATTTAATCTCTGCTTTTTGCAGATGATGTTGTCCTGTTGGCTTCTTCAAACCAGGACCTTCAGCATACACTGGGGCGGTTTGCAGTCGAGTGTGAAGCGGCTGGGATGAGAATCAGCACTTCCAAGTCCGAGGCCATGGTTCTCGACCGGAAAAGGGTGGCTTGCCCTCTCCAAGTTGGTGGAGAAGTCCTGCCTCAAGTGGAGGAGTTTAAATATCTCGGGATCTTGTTCATGAGTGAGGGAAGGATAGAGCGTGAGATCGACAGGCGGATCGGTGCAGCCTCCACAGTGATGCGGTCGCTTTACCGGTCCGTTGTGGTGAAGAAGGAGCTGAGCCAAAAGGCGAAGCTCTCGATTTACTGGTCAATCTACGTTACGACTCTCACCTATGGTCATGAGCTTTGGGTAATGACCGAAAGAACAAGATCGTGGATACAAGCGGCCGAAATGAGTTTCCTTTGCAGGGTGGCTGGGCGCTCCCTTAGAGATAGGGTGAGAAGCACAGTCACTCGGGAGGAGCTCGGAGTAGAGCCGCTGCTCCTCCACATCGAGAGGAATCAGCTGAGGTGGCTCAGGCATCTCTTTCAGATGCCTCCTGGACGCCTCCCTGGGGAGGTGTTCCAGGCATGTCCCCCTGGAAGGAGGCCCCGGGGAAGACCCAGGACACGCTGGAGGGACTATGTCTCTCGGCTGGCCTGGGAACGCCTAGGTGTTCTTCCCGAGGAGCTGGCCGAGGTGTCTGGGGAAAGGGAAGTTTGGGCTTCCATGCTCAGACTGCTGCCTCTGCGACCTGGCCCCGGATAAGCGGATGAAGACGAGACAAGACGAGATATTAGTGATCATCTACCAGTTTTTACAATTTATGACTGTAATTGTAAGAGAAATGTGACAGACCATAAACTTAAGTATAGAAGAGTTAGGACAGAGGAAGCCATGTTTGCATTAAATAATGATTTATTAATGCAAGACTGGGAATCAGTTTATATAGAGAATAGCATTGATAGAGCATATGATAACTTTTTAAGTATATTCAAATTATTATATGATAAAAATTGCCCACTGAAGCAATATAGTACAAAACTATAATGACCAACCTTGGATTACTAAGGTATTGCAAAATGCCTGTAAGAAGAAAAATACTTTATATAGAGAATTTATTAAATTAAGAACTAAAGAGGCAGAAAATAAATATAAAAAATATGAAAACAAGTTAATGAGTATCATAAGGAGATGTAGGAAGGATTATTATGGTAAATTCATATATAATAGCAAAACTAATATTAAAGGAATATGGAATATATTAAATAGTATTATTAAAGATGGCTCTGGACAAATACATTACCCTAAATACTTTGATGACAAAGGTATCGAAAATTATAACATGGATGTAGCTGGTAATAGTTTTAATAATTTTTTTGTTAATGTTGGACCAAGATTAGCTCAAAATATCTCTGATCCGGTAACAAATGATGATTGTATTGATAATATTATAAAGAGGAATTCTTGTTCCATGTTTCTTACACCAGTAGATGAGAGGGAAATTATTGATATAGTTAATAAATGTA
Organism: Neoarius graeffei; assembly: GCF_027579695.1. Lineage (NCBI taxonomy): Eukaryota > Metazoa > Chordata > Actinopteri > Siluriformes > Ariidae > Neoarius > Neoarius graeffei. Next base: position 49,926,299 of record NC_083575.1, read on the forward strand.
GCAATAAAATATCCACAGATTGTAATGATATTGATATGAAACGAGTGAAAAGTATTATTGGGGGGATTTCTAAACCATTAACAAACATTTGTAACTTGTCATTTCAAACCGGTACATTTCCAAGCAATATGAAAATATCAAAAGTAATTCCACTGTATAAATCTGGGGACAAACACAACTTCACAAATTACAGACCTGTATCTTTACTTCCTCAGTCATACTTCAATATATACATATTGATATATCAATCATGTATTGATTGATATTGATATATTGATATATTGATATTGACATATTGATATACATATTGATATATCAATCATATATTAATATATCAATCATGATATATTAATTAATAAGATGGAACAATATGGGATAAGGGGAGTTGTATTAAATTGGATAAGAAGTTATTTGAGCAACAGGACACAATTTGTGAAGTTGGGTGACTCTGTGTCATCTTGTTTGAATATTGATTGTGGTGTCCCCCAGGGGTCAGTATTGGGTCCTAAACTGTTCATTCTTTATATAAATGATATGTGCAATGTATCAAAGATTTTTAAGATGGTATTATTTGCAGATGACACAAATATGTTTTGTTCTGGAACAAATTTACAGGAGTTAGAAAACATAATCTCTTCAGAATTGTGCAGGTTAAAAAGTTGGTTTGATCAAAATAAATTATCATTAAATCTGTCTAAAACAAAAATCATGTTATTTAATAATTATACAATAAATAAGGCAAGAAATGTACAGGTAGATGGTGTTGATATTGAAAGAGTTTCTAATAATACATTTCTTGGAGTAATAATAGATGATAGAATTACTTGGAAATCACATATAAAATACATACTAATTAAACTATCAAGAAGCATATCTGTTTTGAGTATAGCTAAGCACGTCCTGGACTATAATTCACTCTGCATTCTTTACTGTTCCCTGGTTTTACCGTACTTAAATTACTGCTCAGTGGTGTGGGGAAATACGTACAAATGTTTACTTCATGCAATAACTATACTTCAAAAAAGAGATATAAGAATAATTCATAGTGCTGGTTACCGAGATCATACTAATTCACTATTTTTAAAGTCTAAATGTTTAAAATTCAGGGATATTATAGAATATAAAACTGCCGTAATAATGTACAAAGTAAGGAATTATAAAGTACCAAGGAATATTTAAACAATGTTCTTGAATAGAGAGGGGGGGCTATAATTTTAGGGGGAAATTTAAATTTAAAACTCACAGTGCTAGGACAACGTTAAAATGTTCAGTATTTCTATTTGTGGAGTAAAGCTATGGAACAGTTTGAATGTGGAGCTCATGAAATGTACAACTTTAAACCAGTTAAAAAAAGGTATAAGGAACAGATCTTTATGAGGTATAGGGAGGAGGAATTACAATAACATTCTATTGATAATACAAGTGTATATATGTGGCTATGGGTACTTACGGATATATTTATTATATAAAATGTATGTGTGTGTGTGTGTGTATATATATATCAGTTCAGATGGGTGGGTGGAGCACAGAAGGACGGCAGGTCAGAACTGAGTTCACAAAACCCGTTTATTATAGCTTTTCAGCCTTACTATACACACACACACACACACACACACACTCCAGTCATCTGGGTGGGGAGAGAGCCCTCTCTGCTCTCGCTCTCTTCCTTAAATAGGGCGTGGTCACTGGGGAAGACACACAAACACATTAATCAACCTCAGGTGCAGTGATTCTGCCACTTACCTTCCCTGACTCCGCCCTCCGGTCACAGACCGACGCTTGAACACGCGCCCGCTGCCACATACCCCGACCGCCCGACTCAGGCCGGGCGGCTGTCCGGCCTGCAGCCGACTCCCCCCTCCGACGGGAGAGGAAGTCCGCCACGGCCATCTGCGCCCCTGGCCTGTGGATCACCTTGAAGTTGAAGGGTTGGAGTGCCAGATACCAATAGGTGAGCTGCACGTTGGCATCCTTCATGCGGTGGAGCCACTGGAGGGGCGCATGGTCCGAACAGAGGGTGAAAGGCATCCCAGCAGGTAGTAACGGAGGGTGAGGACCACCCACTTGATCGCTAGGCACTCCTTTTCAATGGTGCTGTAGCGCCCCTCATGCACCGACAGCTTCCTACTGATATATAACACTGGGCAGTCCTCCCCCTCCACCTCCTGGGACAAAACAACCCCCAGCCCTCTGTCCGATGCATCCGTCTGTAACATAAAGGGGAGAGAAAAGTCAGGGGAGTGTAAAAGTGGCCCCCCACACAGTGGAGCCTTTACCTCAGAAAAAGTCCGCTGGCATTGCTCCGTCCACTGGACCGGATCTGGTGCCCCCTTTTTAGTGAGATCAGTCAGCGAGCTGGTGACGTCCGAATAGTTAGGTATAAACCTATGATAATAGCCAGCCAGCACCAGGAACTGTCTCACCCCTTTTCGGTCTTGGGCCTCGGGCAGGCCGTAATTGCTGCTGTCTTGTTAATTTGGGGACGCACCTGCCCATTGCCCAAGTGGAAGCCCAGATACCGTACTTCCACCCGCCCAATCGCACACTTCTTCAGGTTGGCTGTGAGACCCGCTCGCCTCAGTGACCTAAGGACGGCCCTCAGATGTTGGAGGTGCCTCGGCCAGTCATTACTATAGATAATGATATTGTTGAGGTAGGCGGCCGCATAGGTGGCATGGGGGCGGAGGACCCTATCCATCAGCACCCCAAACAGCCCAAAAGGAAGTGTGACAAACTGGTGTAAGCCGAACGGTGTGGAAAAGGCCGTTTTTTCTCGGGATAATGGAGTCAAGGGGATCTGCCAATAACCCTTTGTTAAATCCAGTGTCGAGTAAAAGCGAGCTGTGCCTAGTCGATCGAGCTGTCCGGCCTGCAGCTGACTCCCCCCTCTGACGGGAGAGGAAGTCCGCCACGGCCATCTGCGCCCCTGGCCTGTGGATCACCTTGAAGTTGAAGGGTTGGAGTGCCAGATACCAATGGGTGATGTGCACGTTGGCATCCTTCATGCGGTGGAGCCACTGGAGGGGCGCATGGTCCGAACAGAGGGTGAAAGGGCGTCCCAGCAGGTAGTAACGGAGGGTGAGGACCACCCACTTGATCGCTAGGCACTCCTTTTCAATGGTGCTGTAGCGCCCCTCATGCACCGACAGCTTCCTACTGATATATAACACTGGGCAGTCCTCCACCTCCTGGGACAAAACAACCCCCAGCCCTCTGTCCGATGCATACGTCTGTAACATAAAGGGGAGAGAAAAGTCAGGGGAGTGTAAAAGTGGCCCCCCACACAGTGGAGCCTTTACCTCAGAAAAAGTCCGCTGGCATTGCTCCGTCCACTGGACTGGATCTGGTGCCTCCTTTTTAGTGAGATCAGTCAGCGGGCTGGTGACGTCCGAATAGTTAGGTATAAACCTATGATAATAGCCAGCCAGCCCCAGGAACTGTCTCACCCCTTTTCGGTCTTGGGCCTCGGGCAGGCCGCAATTGCCGCTGTCTTGTTAATTTGGGGACGCACCTGCCCATTGTCCAAGTGGAAGCCCAGATACCGTACTTCCACCTGCCCAATCGCACACTTCTTCAGGTTGGCTGTGAGACCCGCTCGCCTCAGTGACCTAAGGACGGCCCTCAGATGTTGGAGGTGCCTCGGCCAGTCATTACTATAGATAATGATATCGTCGAGGTAGGCGGCCGCATAGGTGGCATGGGGGCGGAGGACCCTATCCATCAGCACCCCAAACAGCCCAAAAGGAAGTGTGACAAACTGGTGTAAGCCGAACGGTGTGGAAAAGGCCGTTTTTTCTCGGGATAATGGAGTCAAGGGGATCTGCCAATAACCCTTTGTTAAATCCAGTGTCGAGTAAAAGCGAGCTGTGCCTAGTTGATCGAGCAACTCATCAATATGAGGCATTGCGTACGCGTCGAATTTAGACACTGCGTTGACTTTTCTGTAGTCTACACAGAACCGGACCGACCCGTCGGCCTTGGGTACCAAGACCACCAGGCTGCTCCAGTCACTGTGGGACTCCTCGATGATGCCCATTTCGAGCATGGCCTCGAGTTCTTCCCGAACCACCTTTTTCTTGTGTTCGGGTAGCCTGTAAGGGCGGCTATGCACTACCATCCCGGGGGCGTCTCAATGTGGTGCTCTATGAGGTTGGTGCGGCCGGGAAGGGGCGAGAATATGTCTGAAAACTCGGTCTGCAACTGGGCAACCTCCGCGAGTTGGGTCAGGGAGAGGTGGTCTCCACAGGGGACCGGAGAGGTACGTGATGCCAATGTTCCCTTTTGAACCTCCGGCCCCAGCTCCGCCTTCTCCAGAATCACTGACACCAATGCCACGGGGACCTCCTCATTCCAGAGTTTGAGCAGATTGAGGTGGTAAACCTGTAACGCCCCACCCCTGTCCGTTCGCCTCACCTCATAGTCAACATCCCTGACTCGCCGTGTGACCTCAAAGGGTCCTTGCCACTTGGCGACTAATTTGGAGCTCGATGTGGGCAACAGTACGAGTACTTTATCTCCCGGTGCAAACTCCCTGAGGTGCGTACCCTTGTTGTACAGGCGGGTTTGTTGTTCTTGGGCCTGCTGCAAATTCTCCTGGGTTAGGTGGGTGAGTGTGTGGAGTTTTGCGCGCAGGTCAATAACGTATTGGATTTCATTTTTACTTGGTGAAGGTCCCTCTCAATTTTCCTGCAGCACATCTAGAATGCTGCGCAGCTTACGCCCGTATAACAATTCAAACGGAGAGAACCCCGTGGAGGCTTGTGGGACCTCTCGCACTGAAAACAACAAGGGTTCGAGCCACTTATCCCAATTACATGCGTCCTCACTTACGAATTTTTTAATTATATTCTTGATGGTGTGATTGAACCGTTAAACTAAACCGTCCGTTTGTGGGTGATACATGCTGGTGCGGATCGGCTTAATACCCAACAACCTATACAGTTCCTTTAGTGTACGTGACATGAACGTGGTGCCTTGGTCAGTCAGAATTTCTTTCGGGATTCCAACTCGGGAGATAACACGGAAGAGTGCCTCCGCAATACTGCGTGCTGAGATATTGCGAAGAGGCACTGCTTCCGGGTATCGCGTTGCATAGTCCACCAGAACTAATATAAAGTGGTACCCTCGTGTTGATCGATCCAATGGTCCGACGAGATCCGTCCCAATTCTTTCGAATGGGGTCTCGATTAATGGGAGAGGGTGCAAAGGCGCTTTTGGAATGGTCGCTGGATTTACGAACTGGCATTCGCGGCACGCCGTACACCACCTACGGACATCGCCGCGAATTCCTGGCCAATAGAACCAGGCCATTATTCGGGCTAGTGTTTTATCCTGCCCTAAGTGTCCAGCCATGGGATTAAAGTGAGCCACCTGGAATACCAATTCCCGGCGGCTCTTCGGAATCAACAGCTGTGTGACTTGCTCTTTAGTTTGAGTGTCCTGCATCACTCGGTATAATCTATCCTTCATAATTGCAAAGTAGGGGAAGGACGGGGTGGCGTTTGGCTGGAGCATTTGACCATCAATTACTCTCACTTGGTCAAATGCATGCCGCAGAGTCTCGTCTCGCGACTGCTCTAATGGAAAATCCGCGAGGGATTCCCTGATAGAGAGAGGAGGAGCCGGCGGCTCCTCACTCTGACACGGAGCTGACGTAGACGGCTCTGTGACAGCTGCTCCCGCCAACGTGACACCGGGACCTCCCCTTATTAAACTACGGCAGGACCCACTCTTCACTAGGTGACTCATTAATTCCCCAAATCCCGGCCAATCCGTCCCCAAAATTATCAAGAGGGTAAGGCGAGGATTAACCGCCGCCTTCAGTATAAATTTTTCCCCTCGAAAAAAAATGTGGACCAACACTAAAGGGTAGTTGTGAACATCCCCGTGCACACACAACACCTTCACCAATTGTGCTCCCCCCAATGCCTTGTCTTGCACCAGGTTTTGGTGGATTGAGGTCTGATTACAACCAGAATCCACCAACGCCTGATGTGTATTCCCTTGGATACTCACCGGTATGCGATACGCTCCGGCCCGATCAAGGGCAGCTCCTGGCGCGTCGGGGATCCGAACCACTGCGCCCACCTCCATTACCGAGCACTGCTGTTGGAGGTGGCCCTGCAGCGCCAGCAAACTGGCCCGGGCTTCCTCTCTGCACTGGTGCTCTGGGGCTCACTCACCTGAGGAGGGGGAGAGACAGACACAGAAGGGAGAAACAGGAGGGCACCACCGGTGCGGCGGGCCGGCTGGGGTGGGGCCGGCCCCCGCCTCCACGGTGGGGGAACGGGGCAAGGATGAGATACAGGAGGAGAGGGAGAGAGAGAGAGGGGAGAGGGGAGAAGAGGTTGTCTGCTGTCCTGCCGTCGGGACAGCAACCAAATGGTCCTCCGCCAGCTCGATTGCCTGATCCAGAGACGCCGGGCGGTGGCACTGGACCCACTCTGCAGCTCCAGCTGGCAGACGCACGATGAACTGCTCTCGATGATCCCCTTGGCGTCACGGTTGTCGGCCCTCAACCACCGCCCGCAGGCATCCCGGAGTTGCTGGCCAAACGCTAACGGCCGGCCGACTTCCTCCAAGAGTAAAGCGCGGAAGCGCTGCCGTTGTTGCTCGGGGGTGTGCCCCACATGCTGGAGGACGGCCCGGCGAAGGTCCGCGTAGGCCAGCCAGCGGTCGGCGGGGAGCTGTAGCGCGGCCAGCTGTGCCTCTCCCATTAGCAGGGGGAGGAGGCGCACCACACGCTGTTCCACAGGCCACCCTGAGGTCTCGGCTACCTGCTCAAAGAGCATGAGGAAGGCCTCGGGGTCATCCTGTGGGCCCATCTTCGTCAGTGTGAAGGGGAACGGCGCCCCGCCGACGCAAGGAGGTGCCGGAAGGCCTGTCGCTCTTCCTGCTGAGCCAGCACCAGGGCCTTGAACCGCTGTTCCTGTTCCTTCCGGAGGGCGACTAGTGCCTGGTGCTGGCTTTGCTGGGCCGTGCCGAGGGCGTGGACCAGCTCAGCAAAAGGGGAGGACTCCATGGGGCTGTTCGGCTTCGTCGCTCCAATTCCCGGGTTTTGGCACCACTGTAGCAGTTCGGATGGGTGGGTGGATCACAGAAGGACGGCAGGCCAGAACTGAGTTCACAAAACCCGTTTATTATAGCTTTTCAGCCTTACTATACACATACACACACACACTCCAGTTGTCTGGTTGGGGAGAGAGCCCTCTCTGCTCTCGCTCTCTTCCTTAAATAGGGCGCGGTCACTGGGGAAGACACACAAACACATTAATCAACCTCAGGTGCAGTGATTCTGCCACTTACCTTCCCCGACTCCGCCCTCCGATCACAGACCGATGCTTGGCCACGCCCCCGCTGCCACAATATATATATGCATATGCATAATTATATATAATATATATGCATAATATGCATAATTATGATATTATGGGTATCTGTGTATGTATGGATATGTGTATAGTTATAGGTATGTGTATGTGTATATGTATGTACTGTATGTACGTATTGTATGTGTGTATATATGCATAACATAAGTATCTGTACATATGATTTGATTGATATTATACCATGTTGGTATGTCTTGGTATGTTGTTTTCTTTTTTGTTGCTGCTTTTGCTTTCTTTTGTATATATAGTTTATTATGGCGGAAAGTGACATTTGATTAGCGGTGGTATAGAGGGTTAGGATTTGATAAGTTATTTACTTCTTCCTAATCCTTTCCGAACATTATTATGTTACTGCCTTGTGACTACGCTATTCTGTTTGTTTATGGCAATGTTTTGATTATTGCATTTTTTATTTTTGTTTTTTTATATCTTCTTTACTGTTTGGAATCAATCAATCAATCAATCAATCAATCAATATTCCATTCAGCTAGCATGATATTGAACGAGTCGAAGACGAATGGAATATATCTGATATACCATGAAAAAAAGCCAGCCAATATTATTTAAATAATAATGGTTGATTTTCCTGGGTTTCCTTGATTCTCAAACCAAATGAATGAAACCTGCTAGAAGGGAATAGAAAACATGTTTTTATTCCATCAAAAAGTGTCCTGTATGTATAATAATTCTCAGTATTTCACTCTGATGATGTCACTCCCAGTGTTTTCCCGCGTTGTCAAAATGGCGAACCAGTTCAAAATTAAAATTCTTTTCAGTAACTTGCTTTTTTGTTTGTTTTGTGTTTTGTTTTTGTTTTTTTGTGGATGCGGCCATATAATATAAAGAACATTGTACATGGTTGAGCAAAGATATGAAGTTTATCTTTGAGTGGTGAAGATATTCATGAGTGAGCGAAGCAAACGAGTGAAAATATTTTTCAACACGAGAAGATTAACTTCATTTCTTCGCTTAACTGTGTAATATCATATATATTTAACAGTTATTCCACAAAATCGAGTTGTGTATGAGCTAATAGACGATGAGGTGCATAGCACCGAGTTGGCTATAAGTCATGTACGACGAGATTGACTGGAATAACCATTTTATTCTATCCACATTCACTGGATTTTGAGAAGCAGAGCATTTTTATTTTTCGCAAATTTGATAAATAAAAACTTGATACAAAACGTCCAACAAAATCATTTCCGCTTAGAATATAAATAAACCAGCAAAATGACAGTAGCAATTTCTGAAAAATGCTATAATAATAATTCTTGAACAATTAAAAAAAAGATATGTTCTTACCATCAAATAGTTTTATTCCATATTTTGTTGCCTTTTTTGTATTTTGGGGGGTTTTGTTTTCAAGTAGAGTTTTTATTTCGTCCTCGGTTGGTTCAGCAACACGCTCTGCCATTTCGTGTTTTTGTTCTTCTCTACTCACAGTATATGAACTGACATCCTACTAGTAGAGTTGCCAATCAGACCGTGCAATTGCTTATATCCAGTAAACGTGGATAGATATAAATAAATAAATATGTATGTATGTATGTATGTATGTATGTATGTATGTATCAGACTGGCAAATGAAATGAAAGTAGTGCTTCACTTCAGGTATGCTGGTCTCTACTTTTGGCTAGGCTGCATGCATGCAAGCATTCATTTGAATCTACTGGATGGACGGATGGATGATGGGTGGATGAATGGATGGATAATTGGCTTTGGGTGAATGAATCAATCAAAATTCCACAGTGGAATGTGTCAACAGCAAGTGAGAGTTAAAAATGGGAATAAAATATCACACCTTACGCCAGCCTATGAACGTTATTCATGCTCATGGTTGACACTGAGGATGGAGCCAAAGTGAAAGCAAATATGCTTGTTGAGCATGCTTGCTGAATGCAAAGCTTTCAAGGAGTCATACAGTATGTAAACATGATACACGAGGGAGACAAAATAAGGACAGAGATGGCAGCTTTACGAACCAAAGTCACTGTTTTGCAGCAAAAGCATGCTATGGAGTAAATACGTGAGTAGTTATACTTGCAAAGTGATGAACTGTGGGGGAGAGTTACCAATTCAAACTGAATTGGCAGCCACAACAGCCAAAATTAACTCAGAAATGCTCAGAACAGAAATACATGGATAATGAATATCTGGACAATATGCAGTTGAGCACAAAATTTGCAAACACACTAATTGTGCTGCCTAAAGAGGGGGGTCTGTGAACAATTTCCTGGTCTGCTTGATGCAGGAAATCTATCTTCTGTTGATCCCAGTAGGATTGTTCCGCTACATGATCTCCAGCAGCAGAACATAGTGCAGACCTCTGATAGCTTTACACAGACCTCCCTGCACACAGCTCAGTGAAAGGAGGGAATTCTAGCTCAACCAAGGACACTACAGGAACAGGATAGTCTTTACAAAATGCTTTAAAATAGCACATTACAAGTATTTATATTGAGTAGTGAATTCTTTCAACATTTCAAAAAAAGTCAGGTTTTTTTTCTGATGCAAACATTCTACGATATAAATCCTTTATCCATTCATTTTAGCAAATGCCTGAAAGTAAAAGAGATGGTTACCATGACAGTTTTTTCAATCCACTGCTGACCGAAAGGCCCGAAGGGGCATTATGTCGTGGCAATTTCCGTACATCCATCCGTCCCAGGAAGGGTGCTCACTTTCTGAAATCAACTCCTCTCACAATTTTTGGAGGAATTTCATGAAACTTGGCAGGATTCTTTGTTATCTGTCGGTACTACACATATTGTAATTTCGTTAAATTGGGTCACATTTTATCAGAGTTACAGCCCTTGATTAACAAAATTATAATTTGATAATTTCATAAGTGTGCTTTCCTTCTGAAATCAACTCCTCTCACAGTTTTTGGAGGAATTTCATGAAACTTGACAAGAGGCATTGTTATATGTCGGTAGTATGCATATTGTTATTTTTGTTCAATTCGGTCACATTTTACCAGAGTTGTGGCCCTTGATTAACAACCTTGTACTTTCACAATTTCATGAAGGTGTGCTTGCCTTCTGACATCAACTCCTCTCACAATTTTTGGACAAATTTCTTGAAGCTTGGCAAAAGGCCTTGTTATATGATGGTAATATGCATATTGTGATTTAATTTCATTTGTGAAAATTTTACCAGAGTTTTGACCCTTGATTAAATAACTTGTACTTTGACAATTTCATGAGGGTGTACATTCTTCTGACATCACCTCCTCTCACAATTTGTGGAGAAATTTCACCAAACTTGGCAAAAGGCTTTGTTATATGACAGTTATATGCATATTGAAATGTCGTATAATTTGGGCAAATTTTACCAGAGTTATGCCCTTGATTATTAACAAACGTGTACTGTACCTTGGCAATTTCATCAAGGTGTGCTTGCTTTCTGAAATCAACTTCGCTCACAATTTTTATCCCCCGCTGGCCGAAAGGCCTGAAGGGGATTATGTCATGGCGATGTCCATCCGTCCCGGGAAGGGTACTCACCTTCTGAAATTAACTCCTTTCATAATTTTTGGAGGAATTTCACGAAACTTGGCAGGATTCTTTGTTATATGTCGGTAATCTGCATATTGCAATTTTGTTCAATTCAGTCGCATTTTACCAGAGTTATGGCATAGTTGCCAGCGGGGGATATTGTGCTCTCAGAGCACTCTTGTTTTTTTTTGTGTGTGTTTTTTTTAAATGCCTGGAGAAAGTTCTCACCTGGCCTATTATCAAATCAGAGGATTCAAAGGCTTTACAGGAATTTACCTTGCTTCAAAGATGATGTTGCAGTGCTATAAAAGAACCCAAGTATGCAAAAGAACAAGACACTAGCTCTAATATGAGAAGTATTACTTTCAAACTCTCTTACAAACAAACAAACAAACAAACAAACAAACAAACAAACAAACAAACAAACAATCAGTGGAAGGCCTAGATTAAAATTCTCCTGACAATTTGAGAAACAGTTACACAAGAAAAAGATTATTTCTTAGGCAGAATAGAATCTGGCTATGCAACTGCAAATATCAGAGCAGTCTGTCAGCAGCACACAGATTTTCCTCAGTGTGGCTGACCATTGTAGTGCCAGTAATACTCAAAGCTACACAGATTATACACTGTCAATTAGGTCAGTAAAGGCAAAAATTCTTAAGAAAGTAAACCCATAAACCTTGTAGCATGTATTGATTCAGTTCAGTGACTTTCTTTTCACAATAATAAAACCAACATCCTGCTCTGAATCATGACTTAATAAAAGGCAGAAAAGATGGGCCATATTCTGTAAAAAAAAAAAAAAAGGGTTTGGAATGGCTTGTCAGTGATCCTGTATGGCAAGGGTAGTGTTACTATGGATAGACTCTCTGCCTCAAAGGTGGAAACACTGATGTTATAGTGACACAATAAGGAAGAAAGGTCAACATATGGCCAAATGTCAGTTGAAGACAAAACGATCATGAAGAATGAAGAGGAATCAATATACGTAATTGAGCCCAGGGTTGGGGCTCGTATGCGTGAGCTTGGTGGCCGGGCCTTTGCCCACGGGGCCCGGCCGGGCTCAGCCCGAAGCGGTGACGTGGGCCTGAACTCCTGTGGGTTCACCACCCACAGAGGTAGCGATAGGGGGCTGGTGCAGTGTGGATTGGGTGGCAGTTGAAGGCAGGGGCCTCCACGACCTGATCCCCGAACACAGCGGCTAGCTGTTGGGACATGGAATGTCACTTTGCTGGGGGGGAAAGAGCCTGAGCTTGTGCGGGAGGTTGAGAAGTACTGGCTAGAGATAGTCGGGCTCACCTCCCCACACAGCTTGGGCTCCGGAACCCAGGTCCTCGAGAGGGGCTGGACTCTCCACTTCTCTGGAGTCACCCATGGTGAGTGGCGGCGGGCTGGTGTGGGCTTGCTTATAGCTCCCCAGCTCAGCCGCCATGTGTTGGAGTTTACCCCAGTGAACGAGAGGGTCGCCTCTCTGCGCCTTCGGCTCGGGGAGAGGGCTCTTGCTGTTGTTTGTGCCTGTGGACCGAATAGCAGTATAGAGTATCCGGCCTTCTTAGAGTCCCTGGGAGAGGTACTGAGAGGTGCTCAGACTAGGGACTCCATTGTTCTACTGGGGGACTTCAACGCTCACATGGACGACGACAGTGACACCTGGAGGGGAGTGATTGGGAGGAATGGCTTCCCCGATCTGAACCCGAGTGATGTTTTGTTATTGGACTTCTGTGCTAGTCACGGTTTGTCCATAACGAACACCATGTTCGAGCATAGGGGTGTCCATAAGTGCACATGGCACCAGGACACCTTAGGTCGGAGGTCGATGATCGACTTTGTTGTTGTTTCATCTGATCTCCGGCCCTATGTCTTGGACACTTGGGTGAAGAGAGGGGCTGAGCTGTCAACTGATCACCACCTGGTGGTGAGTTGGATCTGCTGGTGGAGGAGGAAGCCGGATAGATCTGGCAGGCCCAAACGTACGTCTGGCCGATCACTCTGTCAGGGAGATCTTTAACTCCCACCTCCGGGAGAGCTTCTCCCAGCTTCCAAGGGAGGTGGGGGACATTGAGTCTGAGTGGACCATGTTCTCTACCTCCATTGTAGATGTGGCTGTTCATAGCTGTGGCCGCAAGGTCTCCGGTGCCGGTCGTGGCAGCAATCCCTGAACCCGGTGGTGGACACCGGAAGTAAGGGATGCCGTCAAGCTGAAGAAGGAGTCCTATCGGGCCATGTTGGCCTCCGGGACTCCTGAGGCAGCTGATGGGTATTGGCAGGCCAGGCGTACCACAGCTCGGGCAGTTGCGGAGGCAAAAACTCGGAACTGGGAGGAGTTCAGTGAGGCCATGGAGGAGGACTATCGGTCGGCCTTGAAGAAATTCTGGCAAACCATCCGGCGCCTCAGGAGGGGGAAGCAGTACTCTGCCAACACTGTTTACAGTGCGGGTGGGGAGCTGTTGACCTTGAATGGGGACATTGTCGGGCGGTGGAAGGAATACTTCGAGGATCTCCTCAATCCCACTGTCACGTCTTCCATTGAGGAAGCGGAGGCTGATGACTCAGAGGTGGACTCGTCCATTACCCAAGCCGAAGTCACTAAGGTGGTTTGCAACCTCCTTGGTGGCAAGGCACTGGGGGTGGATGAGATCTGCCCTGAGTATCTCAAGTCTCTGGATGTTGTGGGGCTGTCTTGGCTGACACGCCTCTGCAACATCGCGTGGCGGTCAGGGACAGTGCCTCTGGAGTGGCAGACTGGGGTGGTAGTCCCTCTTTTTAAGAGAGGGGACCGGAGAGTGTGCTCAAATTATAGGGGAAATCACACTTCTCAGCCTCCCCGGGAAGGTTTACTCCAGGGTACTGGAGAGGAGAATTCAGCCAATAGTCGAACCTCGGATCCAGGAGGAACAATGCGGTTTTCATCCCGGTCACGGAACACTGGACCAGCTCTATACCCAACATGCACTGGGAACACCGGACAGTCCATAGCAAACATGTGGACTGGTTAGGCAAACTGCCATGAACCCTCGAGCACCCAATGAAGGGTCATAGGGTGCTCGAGGGTTCATGGGAGTTTGCCCAACCAGTCCACATGTGCTTTGTGGATCTGGAGAAGGCATTCAACTGTGTCCCTCGTGGTATTCTGTGGGGGGTGCTTCCGGAGTATGGGGTTCGGGGCTGTTTGCTAAGGGCTGTCCGGTCCCTATACGAACGGAGCAGGAGTCTGGTTCGCATTGCCGGCAGTAAGTCAGACCTGTTCCCAGTGCACGTTGGACTCCGGCAGGGTTGCCCTTTGTCACCGGTTCTGTTCATAATTTTTATGGACAGAATTTCTAGGTGCAGCCAGGGGCCGGAAGGAATCCTGTTTGGGAACCACAGGATTTCATCTCTGCTTTTTGCAGATGATGTTGTCCTGTTGGCTTCTTCAAATCAGGACCTTCAGCATGCACTGGGGCGGTTTGCAGTCGAGTGTGAAGCGGCTGGGATGAGAATCAGCACCTCTAAGTCCGAGGTCATGGTTCTCGACCGGAAAAGGGTGGCTTGTCCTCTCCAAGTTGGTGGAGAAGTCCTGCCTCAAGTGGAGGAGTTGAAGTATCTCAGGATCTTGTTCACGAGTGAAGGAAGGATAGAGCATGAGATTGACAGGCGGCTCAGTGCAGCCTCCACAGTGATGCGGTCGCTTTACTGGTCCGTTGTGGTGAAGAAGGAGCTGAGCCAAAAGGCGAAGCTCTTGATTTTCTGGTTGATCTATGTTCCGACTCTCACCTATGGTCATGAGCTTTGGGTAGTGACCGAAAGAACAAGATCACAGATACAAGCGGCCGAAATGAGTTTCCTTCGCAGGGTGGCTGGGCGCTCCCTTAGAGATAGGGTGAGAAGCACAATCACTCGGGAGGAGCTCGAAGTAGAGCTGCTGCTCCTCCACATTGAGAGGAGGTGAGGTGGCTTGGGCATCTCTTTCGGATGCCTCCTGGACACCTCCCTGGGGAGGTGTTCCAGGCATGTCCCCCCGGGAGGAGGCACCGGGGAAGACCCAAGACACGCTGGAGGGACTATGCCTCTCGGCTGGCCTGGGAACGCCTCGGTGTTCTTCCCAAGGAGCTGGCCGAGGTGTCTGGGGAAAGGGAAGTTTGGGCTTCCATGCTCAGACTGCTGCCTCCGCGACCCGGCCCCGGATAAGTGGATGAAGACGAGACGAGACGAGATGAGACAATATAATTGATGGACGTTATAGTCTAAACTTACCCTTCAGGACAGATGACAAAATTATGACGAATATTTGACAGGTTTCAGAACAACATTTGAGCTTGAAAGGGACATTATGTAAATGAACAATTCAGAACTGAGTACGCAGTATACCTAACAGGTCGGGCTGTAATGATGCGCAAAATTCAAATTTGATATGAACCGTCATGTAGCACAGAAATAATTGTCGAGAGTGCTTTTAATAATAACAAAAGTAAACAAATCCAAATCACTTGGCAAATGTCAAATACAGAGGACAGGCAGTGAGTCAGGTGATGTGTAGAGTATCAAATATCAAAGCAAAAATCCAGAAATAAGAAAACATATGTACTAGGGTCAAAATCAGAAACATGAAATATAAGGCTTGGTATGTCAGGTGAATACACAGAACTGAACGAATACATTGTGAGGTGAACATGCAGTGAGGGTGCTTATATGTTTGTGCAGGTGATTGAATCCAGGTGTGTTTAATCAGTACACAAGTGAATATGACAGTGGATGTGGCATGTAGGTGTTGTAGTCCATGTTTGTAGGCAAAGGTACATTTTGGGAAGTGGAGTTCAGTACAGATTCTGGTGAGCTCCCTGAAGAGTTCACTCTGAGAGCAGAGTTCTTTCTGGGTTTTCCTCTGGGTTGTGGTTTTGGTTTTTCAGGATGCAGAACATGAACGTTGTTGATGAAGAGTGGGTTGAGGTTGTCATGCACTGGGATCCATGATCTTTCATCAGGCCCATATCTCTCCCAGTCGATGAGGTACTTCAGTTTGCCCTCTTGGCACCAGGAGATGAGGATTGCTCTGACTCAGTATTCTGGTTGTCCTTTGATCTCCAGAGGTTCTGGTAGGGTTGTCAGGGGAATTCCCTCTGCCAGGGAACCTTGAATGGCTGTTTTGAAGTGGGATACATGAAAAAAAAATGGAGGTGGAAGTGATGTGGTAATTCCAGGTGGTGTGTGACATTGTTAATATGTTGCAGTACTTTGTTTGGACTGATGTACCAGTGAATTTGTGACAACTTTGGCTGAAGTGGATGTCCTTGCTTGAGAGCCAGTTTTGGCATCTGGGTTGATACACTAGTGTGGCAATTCTGTGTTGGTCAGCAAACTCCTTGTTGCTGCTCGAACTGCCTTCCACTTTTGTTCACTCCACTTCAACCACTCATCCATTGGAGGTGAATCTGTGGGGCTGGCATCCCAGGGGAATAGTGAAGGTTGGCAACTGAGGACACACTGGAGAGGGGTGACCTGAGTGGCTATACTGTATGTGTGAATGAGTTTTGGGCATACTCTGCCCAGGGAAGAAATTGAACCCAATCCTCCTGGTTTTCAGCACAACCAGTCAGTTTCTTGATTGGCTCTTTCTACTTCTCCATTCACTTGTGGATGATATCCTGACATGAGACTGACAGCCATTCAAAGCTTCTCCATAAAGTTTTTTCCATACATGTGACTTTGATACAACTTCCTCATTCACTGAAGATATCCTCTGGTAAGCCAAAGTACCAGAATATGTGGTTGAACATGAATTGTGCAGTTTCAAAAGCTGTGTGCAGCACTGGACAGTGGTATCACGTGAAGAGACTTGGAAAATCAATCGATTATGACCATGATCATGGTCTTGGGATACTGGGAGATCTGTCATGATGTCCAGAGCCAGGCATTGTGAAATAGGTAAAGGAATGAGCTTACCAGTGGGTAATGGTGGAGCACCTTGAATTTGGCACACAGAGTACATGAGGATAAGAGTTAGCACCTGTAGCCACCAGTACTTGTTCTGCTGTTCATGGGTTTTATGCACTCCTAGGTGTCCTGTTGCTGTTGAAGAGTGAGCCAATGATGAGTCTCTCCCATAACCTGGACACAACTGGGCATAAGTTTTTCTAGGACACGATTCTGGTGTGGCGGCATGGTGGTGTAGTGGTTAGCACTGTCGCCTCACAGCAAGAAGGTCCGGGTTTGAGCCCCGTGGCTGGCGAGGGCCTTTCTGTGCGGAGTTTGCATGTTCTCCCCATGTCCGCGTGGGTTTCCTCTGGGTGCTCCGGTTTCTCCCACAGTCCAAAGACATGCAGGTTAGGTTAACTGGTGACTCTAAATTGACCGTAGGTGTGAATGTGAGTGTGAATGGTTGTCTGTGTCTATGTGTCAGCCCTGTGATGACCTGGCAACTTGTCCAGGGTGTACCCCGCCTTTCGCCCGTAGTCAGCTGGGATAGGCTCCAGCTGCGACCCTGTAGAACAGGATAAAGCGGCTAGAGATAATGAGATGAGATGAGATGAGATGAGATGAGATGAGACAATTCTGGTGTTGGTTGGCAGTTGGCCTGGGCAGTTTCATTGTTTGGATACCAGATGAGGGCACCAGTGAAGAATGTTTTGGGTAGGATGGATTCCTCCTGGTGTTGCTGGATCAATATGAGCGTGAGTGACAGATTTACCATTCTCGGAACCAGGTCAAAATGAGATACTTCAGTGAAACCTCATGAAGAGCAAAGCCTGTTGTGCTGTTTGGTGGTTCTCAGGTATTCCAAGTTTTTGTGATTGGTGAAAATAGTGAAGGAGTGAATCATGCCTTTGAGCCAGTGTCTGCATTCTTTTAAAGCTAGTTTGAATGGCAGGAATTCATGGTTTCCCATGGCATAGTTGCAGTTGATGGGCATGAGCTTCTTAGAGAAGAAAAGAATGGGATAGAGTTTCTGCTTTTCTCCATAGCTCTGTGAGCACACCCTGCCAACACCAAGGGTTTGGCAGAGTTTGTATGATTGACGATTGGGGCTGTGGTAAATGTGGTTTAGAGGTGTTGCAGACCTTCATCAGCCTCTGACATTAATTTTAAGCACTTGGAGCCCTTTTTGAGCAGGGTGGTAGGTGAGTGGGCTGGGTGATGGAAATAAATCCTCAAATAAGACTGTGATAAAATTTGGCAAAGCTCTGAAATCATTGGAGCTCCTTAACTGTGATTGGGGTTGACCATTATTTGACATCTGTCACTTTACTTTAGTCCACTGCGAACACTTTCATGCTTGTGATATAGCCCGGGATTTACTGTACATGGAACTTTCTGTCCCTTCACATAGAGGTGGTTTTTCAGCAGTTTCCTGAGCACTTGTTTCATATGAGACACATGCATCTTTTGCGATGGGCAATAGATCTAGATGAACATTTCCAGCATCTCTTGGAGCTAGGCATGTAACAATTCACCCAGTTCGCGATTCACAATATTGGGTTCATGATTCAATTTTCACAAAATATTTTTGGAAAAATAATTAAATGAAGAAAATTTTATTACCAAAACATGCATTTTCCTATTCTTTATCAGCTTAAAGAATCCTCCTTTATTTCCCTATTTTCTCCCTAATTTAGATGTGGCCAATTCCTACTCACCAGATTGGTCTCCCCTTTCACATGACAGCTACCAACTAGGGAGAGCAAAGGTTATTACATTCTTCCTCCACACCAGCCAACTGTATCTTTTCAAGCTTAACACACATGGAGGAAAGCGCTATGTATGCATGAGCTCACAGGTGCCCATGACTGGCTTGCATCACTGCAATTGACAGGGGAGAGAGACTATGTCACCCCTCCCTCCTCAAGAGCACAGGCCAGTTTTACTCTCTTGAGCTCTTGGCCACAGATGGCTGTGGCATCATCTTGATTTGAACTGGTGATCTTGTGATGATAGACGGGACACTTTCCTTTGCACCACTTGGTGGCAAATATTCCTTTTGTTAAATTAAAAAAAAAACTTTTCTTTAATTTTCTTAATAACCAACAGTAATTAGTTAAAAACATTTGTAAAGGATGATGGAAAATAGCCTATTAACTAAAATATTCCTTTTATAAACAAATATAAAATTAATAACAAATTGGTTTTTCTTAATAAATATTTATGAACATTGTGAAGGCTATAGTCAGGTTAAACAAAAACAACTACCCCCATTTCCTCCTTTTTTCTTTAAGTTTTGGAAATCTGTAAAAACACATTGATTTCTTGTTAAATCTATAACCGCAAATCAGAAGAACTTACAACGGTATTGTGAAATTGAAATTAAAACTGAAAATAATGATTTGGAATTAATCTTTGGCCTGTACTGCACTGAAAACAATACAACCACACATCATTTGATGTTTGACCTCATGAATGTTATTGCTTTTTCAAAATAAACACATTTCAATTTTGATTCTTGCAACACATTTCCCAAAAGGTTGGGACATTAAGCTATTTATTAATATATAACATTGCCATTCTTTCTCACAACACTTAAAAGATGTTTGGGCACTGAAGACACCAAGTGATAAAGCATTTCAGGTGTTATTTTGTACCATTATTCTTACAAACAGCCCTTAAAGTATGCAACAGTATGGGGTCGTCGTTGTCATATTTTTTGTTTCAAAATTTGCCACTCATTCTCTATTGGGGACAGGCACTTTCTTATTCCGCAGCCACGCCTCTGTACTGTGTGCAGAATATGGTTTTGCACTGTCTTGTTGAAATATCCCTGGAAAAGGTGTCGTCTTGAAGGCAGCATATGTTGCTCCAAAATCTCAATGTACTTCTCTGCATTAATGTTGCCATCACAGAAGTGTAAGTTACCTTTGCCAAGGGCTCTGATACAACCTCATACCATGGCAGACCCTGGCTTTTGGACTTGTTGCTGTTAACAATCTGGATGGTCTATTTCATCTTTGGTCCAGAGCACACAGCATCTATTTCTTCCAAAAAAAAGACCTGGAATACTGATTCATCTGACCACAATACACATTTCCACTATGTGATGGTCCATCCCAGATGCCACCAAGCCTGAGAAATTGACTGTTATATCACCTATAGATGAATGATGGCTCTTGATGCAGTGCCACCTGAAGGATTGGAGATCACGGGTGTTCCGTTTAGGCTTTTGCCCTTGTCCTTTATGCACAGAAATTCCTGCAGATTCCTTGAATTGTTTAATAATATATGAACCATAGAGGATGAAATATCCAAATCCCTTCATATATTTCTTTGAGGAACATTGTTTTTAAATATTTAAATAATTTTCTCATGCATCTGTTGATAAACTGGAGATCTTAAGCCCATCTTTGCTCCTCAAAGACTAGGCCTTTCTTGGACATTAATTTTGCACCAAATCATGATTACAATCACCTGTTGACATTACCTGCTTCAAATCACATCATTATTTAATTGTTTAGTTCATTACTAGCCCTAAATTGCCTCCATCCCAACTTTCTTTGAGTGCATTGCAGGCCTGAAATGCAGGAATGGATGTATACAAATGAAATTAAGTTGACGAGACAAAACATGAACTATATTGGGTTTATACTGTCTGCAATGAAATACAAGTCAAAGTAAATTGAGAAAATCACTGCTTTTTTATTTGCATTTTCCATACTTTTCCAACTTTTTCTGATTTGGGGTTGTAATCAGCTCCACTTTTCTCATACTGCTTTCCCCCTAGATTTTAGAACATGGCTATGGGGATTTGCACCCATAAGAACCTTAGTGAGGTTGGGCACTGTTGTCAGATAACAAACCCTGCCATGCAGTCAGTGTTTCAATTAATCCCAAAGGTGTTCTGTGAGGTGGAAGTCAAGGCTCTGTGCAGGTCACTTGATTTCTTCCACAAGAGCCATAGCAAACCATGCTGTTATGGACCTCAGTTTGTGCACAGGGGTTACAGCATTGTTACTGTATGTTGGAACATGTTTGGGCTAGATCCCTTAGTTCCAGTAAAGGGGAATCCTACAACAACATACAAAGACATTGTGTCTTGTGTGTGGGATGGTTGAATGCCCACATACTTTTGGCCATATAGTGCAGAATGCAACAAAAGCTGTGTGTTAGAATGTGACCAGTTGAAACATGTCCACCTTTCACTGACAAGGAAGCTTGGCTGAAGCATGGGCCTTTTGTCATTCTTCTGTTAGCTTGTTGTGCTCCCAGAGTCACATAGCTCTCTGTATCCCTGGACAGCATTTTTGAGTATTGTTCTTGAACAATATTCAAAAGCCTGTCAATTGCTGTGGTGATTTTTTAATTCAGATTGAATCGGCAAAGAAAGTTTGTCTCAAAGCAGAAGAGTGTGTGTGTGTGTGTGTGTGTGTGTGTGTGTGTGTGTGTGTGTGTGTGTGTGTGAGAGAGAGAGAGAAATGTATGTTTGTGGTATTCACACTGGTGTATGAAACACCTTATGTGATTAGTTGATTCTGAACACAACCACATTAGGGGTGGGTATTGCCAAGGACCTCACGATACGATACGCATCACAATACTTGAGTCACGATACGATATTGTGATATTCTACATAGTTCACTGAAAAATGTAAAATGCATTATGCATCTTAAAATCTGAGTTGTATGAACATCAGATGATAGTGATAATTCATGGGACAAACTGAGTTAAAACAATGTAATTCAAATTATCCATGCCATTTTATTGTAACTATACAAGCCCAAGTTACAACATATTTGCAGGAACAACATACTGTCTGAAACACATTGAAAAGTGCAGTGTGCATCTTATGGCCCTTTTCCACTACCCTTTTTCAGCTCACTTCAGCTCGCTTCATCTCACTTCAGCCCGACATGGCTCGCGTTTCGACTACCAAAAACCAGCACGACTCAGCTCGTTTCAGCCCTGCTTAGCCCCTAAAACTCGCACCATTTTGGAGTGGGGCTGAAGCGAGCCAAGCCGTGCCGAGTGAGGTTGGGGGCGTGAGGAGACACTCCCCTGTGCACTGATTGGTGAGGAGGAGTGTCCTCACATGCCCACACACGCCCCGCGAGCGCGCTGGGATCTGTAAACACCGCAAACCCGGAAGGAGAATAATTACGAATTACGAGAATTTCTGAAGCCTTATGCGCCTTGCCTCATCTATACGCTCTTGCCAGTATCTGTTGGCGTTGTCGGTGACAACAAGCCACAGCACCAAGACCAGCAACACTAACGACTCCATGTCCTCCATGTTTATTGTTTACTATTCGGGTCGTGAGACTACCGCTTAAAAGCTCACTGATGTCACTGTTTGCGCTGCTTAACGACATCACCTGACGTCCACCCACTTTCGCTAACTCCACCCAATGTATCCACCCACTTCCAGCCAGCACGGTTCAGCGCGGTTGTAGTCGAAATGCAACTCCAACAGCCCCGCTCAGCCCGACTCAGCATGGCACGGCTCAGCCCGACTCAGCCACGTTTGTAGTGGAAAAGCGGCATTAGTCTCCCTGAGCACAATTATGAAACAAAGTGCAGTGTGGGTCAGTGTCCACACACTGAAACTGAATTGAAACCTCAGTGAATCATGTTTCTTCTGAACTTAGAGTAAATACTCAAAATAAAATGCAGTGTCTCACACACACTAAAATTGAAAATGCAAAATAAAAGTGCAGCTTCTTGCCTTTGGCCTTAAATGACAAAATTAAGTTCACAGTTACAGTAAGTCACACATCACTGAAGTAGATGGGAGGACTTTGGCGCTGTCCAGTGTAGTTTGCTTCGGGTCGGGTTTCGGTGGCTCCGGCTGAGCTAATATGGTGTCGTGCTAAGTAAGTTCGCAAGTTTGTTGTGTTACCTGAATATCTAATTGGAGCGAAACAGGTTTTGCAAAGTGCGCACTCTTTGTCCAGCTCACTGTTTTTTTCTCCTTTCCTTTGGAATCCAAAGTACCTCCAAACATTTGCCTTAAAGTTCGGCGGCATCTCTAGGTTTACGTTAACAGCCATGCTTGCTTGTTTTTTTTCCTCACTGCAACCGCCGGGGAAAAAAGAGAAGACGAAGAGTGCCTTGCAGTGAGGTAGCGGCACAGCGACACCTCTCGGAGCGGAGGTGCGGAAGTCGTACTGGATTTACAACCCGTCTGAAACATGATTTATTATTTGAAAAAATATCGATATTCAAATTTTGAGTATCGATATTGAATCGGAAGACAAAGTATCGCGATATATCGCCGTATCGATATTTTTGCCCACCCCTAAACCACATCCACAAAATAGTATGCACGCTTATGTGACCAGTCCCCCCCTAAAATGTTTCTGGTTGCTCTTCCAAATAATTTTTTATAATTCACATTAAAAGTAGAAAAAGTACTGACATAATTTATCTCAGTTTCATTGTTTCCACAAAAGCCTGCCATTTTAACAGGAGTGAGTGGACTTTTTATATCCATTGTATTTGGTGGGTAGAACACAGTATAATGTTTCAGCCATCAGTGCCATAACTGTCTAGGAGGCAAAGAAGCTTCCATACACCAGACCGCAGGAGTGTGTCATCTTCGTGCATCTTCGGAAATGTTCGGCTTCATTTTGAACTCGGCAGCCAATCAGAGCGCGCGACGTCACGCTCGGTTTACAACTCGCCAAATTGTGAAACAGCATTTCAACACACGCGCTTTAGCTTCAGATGGTGTAAAATCGTTCAGACTTTGTATATTAATATCAAAATTTCAGGATACACTGCCAAGAAATATGGCTACACGTGTATCAACTTTTAGTAATTCAAGAATTAAGTATAAATGTTGGTTGCTATGACTGAAATAGAACAGATAAAATAATGTGGTAAATTAGATCTGATCCCATATATTATATTATTCAAATATCCAAAGATGATGAAATCTATCAAAATAGCCAAACTAGGTTTACATTAGTTCATTACAACAAAAATAATAACTATTCTGACCCTCTCTGGTACAACCAGACCATGCTAAACCCAGTATACCCCCAGTTGCTAGGATATCTGCTGTTGCCATGGCAACGGTTTATGCAAATGAGCTGAATTTGCAAAAATTTACTACTAGTTCCCCCAAGGGCATATCCTGAAAATTTGGTGTTTATATCTTGTCTTATTAAAAAAAAAAACATTTCACCCCTTTTTGGCTCACCTGAGCATACCTGTTAATTAGCTAATTAACAGGTAATTAGGGTTATAAATCACCCCCGAGCAGGTAAGGCTTTGCAAAAATCTCACTAGATTATTCCCCAAAGTCCACCCTTTCAGGAAATGTATGGTTTGTCAGTGATTCTCATGATATTTTATTAATTAAGAAATAAAACTTCTCCATGGGCAATAAAAATGCCCATTTAAATCCAGCATGATAAGGGTTAGTATGCCACCCTCACCTTTCATCCAGACTTGGGACTGGCCTGTGTGTGTCTTGTGGCTATTATATAAAGGTGTATGTAAAAAGTTAATTGTACCTCTATTTCTATTAGAATATCTACAGTGGTGAAAATTCAATATCTACAATGTTGAGAATATATGAGCCAAAGTTGAAACCATGACAAAAAAGGAAAATATGTCTACATCACACAGGGTGGGTTACAGGCAAAGTTTATTCTATAAACAAGTTAGTTGCATGGTGAGGCAAAACTTAGCTTATTCTAAAACTTATACAAACAATTGTTAATGTAAAACAGTAATCAACAGCATGTGTTAAACAAACAGAGAACAAGAACAAAGGAAATTTTTAAATGTAACTAAGAAATTGATAGAACAAGAAATGCAAACAATAAAATATAAATGTGAACAAACAATAAAGATAATAATGTTAGCAAAATATGAATAATCTTATTTTCATTAATTTCACCTTAAAATGCACCAGAATGCACGAATATGAATTGAAAAATCAAAATTTTACGGGGGAGGGCCCCCGGACCCCCCTCTTTGTGCAAGCACCTGTGGTGCTTGCAGTGGCTGCCTGCGGCAGCTGTGGTTTGGGTACCGCGCGCATTCGGGCCACCACATTTTCCATTTGGGCCAGTAACTTTTCAATTCCACTGGGCCACCAGTGGTAAATGCTGAATGTCTAGGCCTGCAGTGACATGAATGTCATCTTGGATATGAATGTCATGGCAATATTTGGGCTTTCAATGAGTTCTCTGAACTGTTCTTTTTCTGTGACAGAATGTACAGCATACATCTTTTAAAAAAACAGAATTCAGTGCACAGTTTTCTTTGGGTTTTCTGAAATCAATACAGAGCCAAAAGTATGCATACAGGGTCAAAAATTTACATACAGCACACCTAATATTTGGGTAAAATGTCTTTTTGCAAGATTCACCTTGACCAAACATTTTTGTTTACCATGAACAAGCTTCTGGCAGAATTCTGGTTGGATATTTCACAACTCTTCATGGTAGAATTATTATTATTATTATTATTATTATTATTATTATTATTATTATTATTATCTCATCTCATCTCATTATCTCTAGCCGCTTTATCCTTCTACAGGGTCGCAGGCAAGCTGGAGCCTATCCCAGCTGACTACGGGCGAAAGGCGGGGTACACCCTGGACAAGTCACCAAGTCATCACAGGGCTGACACAGACAACCATTCACACTCACACCTACGGTCAATTTAGAGTCACCAGTTAACCTAACCTGCATGTCTTTGGACTGTGGGGGAAACCAGAGCACCCAGAGGAAACCCACGCGGACACGGGGAGAACATGCAAACTCCGCACAGAAAGGCCCTCGCCGGCCACGGGGCTGAACCCGAACCTTCTTGCTGTGAGGTGACAGCGCTAACCACTACACCACCATGCCGCCCTATTATTATTATTATTATTATTATTATTGTTGTTTTATTTTTTTCTTGGCATGGCCTCGACTTATAAGCACAGTCCATATATTTTCAATAGGGTTGAAGTCAGGGCTTGTTTTAAGCTTAATATTAGCTTGCTTTATCTTTCACAATGAGCTCTGATGTGTGTTTGGGTTCATTGTCCTGTTATGACTCCCAATCATGTTCAAGTTTCCAATGGTTTGAGGTTATGCTGAAGAATTCTGAGGTAGTCCTCCTTCTTCATTATTCTATCCACTTTGTGCAATGAACCAGTTCCACTGGCAGTAAAACAGCCCCAGAACATTATGCTGCTACGACCACCAGCTGGTACAGTGTCCCTCTGTACATGGTGGTCATTGTGGCCAAACAACTCAATCTTTGTCTCATGTGACCATACAGCTTTCCTCCAGAAGGCTTTTTCTTTGTCCATGAGGTCAGTTGCAAACTTTAGTTAAGCTTGAAGGTGTCAATTTTGGAGCAGGGTGTTATTCCTTGGATAGCAGCCTCTTAGTCCATGGTGATATAAAACTCACTGAACTGTAGACAGTGATCCATCAGCTTCCTGTTCGTGGCAGGGTTGTGCCATGGTGGTTCCTGGGTTGTTTCTGACCATCTGAACCAATTTCCTTTCAGCTGAGGGTGACAGTTTGGGTTTTCTTGAACCAAAGTGGCTTGGCAAAGTGATTACACCTCCCAGTAACTTAAATACAGTTGTTTGAACTGATCTTGGGATCTGCAGGTTGTTTAGAAATGGCTCGAAGAGACATTCCTGAGTTGTGTACATTTGCAATCCTCTTTCTCAGATCTGCACTGAGCTCCTTGGACTTTCCCATTTTACTGTGTGTTGGTCAGGCCAATGAGTGCTGTAAACGAACCCTTTTTATGAAGGTACAGAGAAGCTACCAGCTGTAGTCAATCATAATCACTAACAGGAAGTTAAGAGGCCTTAGCCTTGGCAAGATAAGAGACATTTTGGAAGTCTCAACACCTCTGAATTAATAATCTACTGTAAGTGAATGCATGTATAATTTTGACCCTGGGTTGATTTCAGAAAACCCAAAATAAATTAAAACTTCTGCACCAAATTCATTTTTTTTTTCTATTAAAGAAATATGTTGTACAATCATTTCGCCACAGAAAATGAACAGTTCAGAGAAATCATTGAACGCCCAATATTTCCATGGCATTCATATCCAAGATGACATTCATGTCACTGTATGTAAACTTCTGACCACAACTGTATACCTTCAAAAATGAGATCAATCTATGACCCACTTGAGTTCCTGTATCCCATCAATTTACCAACCAGATTACTTGTCCAGGAGTTCTGTAGAAGGAAACAGAGTTGGAATGAGGCAATATCTCAGGCCCTGCGTCCCTGTGTAGAAAATGTGTAGCTGAATTTGAACACCTTTGTGGCAGCGGGGGCGTGGTCTAGCATCGGTCTGTGACAGGAGGGCGGAGTCGGGGAAGTTAAGTGGCAGAATCACTACATCTGTTGTTAATTGATGTGTTTGTGTGTCTTCCCAGGGACTGCGCCCTTCTTAAGGAGAGTGAGAGCAGAGGGTCTGTCTCCACAACCAGACAGCTGATGTGTGTGCGTGTGTCTGAGTGTGTGTTTGCAGCTGAAAAGCTGAATAAAGAGAGTTTTTGTGAACTCAGTTCTGTCCTGCCGTCCTTCTGTGCTCCACCCATTTACATGAACTGCCACAGTGGTGCCGAAACCCGGGAATGAGCACAGAAGACAACAGCCCCATGGAGTCCTCCACCTTCGCCGACCTGATCCACGCCCTCGCCACAGCCCAACAGAGCCAGCACCAGGTGCTGCTCGCCCTCCGAAAGGAGCAAGAGCAACGGTTCGAGGCCCTGGTGCTGGCGCAACAGGAAGATCGTCGGGCGTTCCGGCACCTCCTCGCATCGGCGGGGTCCACCAACTCCACCGCCGCGGGCCCTTCCCCCCTCACCCTCACAAAGATGGGCCCGCAGGATGACCCCGAGGCATTCTTCACGCTCTTTGAGCAGGTAGCAGAGACCTCGGGGTGGCCGGTGGAACAGCGTGTGGCGCGCCTCCTCCCCCTGCTAACGGGAGAGGCGCAGCTGGCCGCGCTACAGCTCCCCGCCGACCGCCGGCTGGCCTACACGGACCTTCGCCGGGCCGTCCTCCAGTGGGTGGGACGCACCCCGGAGCAACATCATCAGCGTTTCCGCGCTCTGCGCTTGGAGGAAGTCGGCCGGCCATTTGCATTTGGCCAGCAACTCCGGGACGCCTGCTGGCAGTGGTTGAGGGCCGACAGCTGCGACGCCGAGGGACTCATCAACCAGGTGGTACTGAAACAGTTCGTCGTGCGTCTACCAGCGGGAACTGCAGAGTGGGTCCAGTGCCACCGCCCGGCGTCGCTGGATCAGGCAATCGAGCTGGCGGAGGATCATCTGGTGGCTGTCCCGACGGCAGGACAGCAGACGACCTCTTCTCTTCTCTCCTCTCTCCCCTCCTCCTGTGTCTTCTCCTCGCCCCATTCCCCCACCGTGGAGACGGGAGCCGGCGCCACCTCAGCCGGCCCGCCGCACCCGCGGTGCCCTTCCGTGTCTCCCTTCTGTGTCTGTCTCTCCCCCCCCCCCCTCAGGTGAGTGAGCCCCAGAGCACTAGTGCAGAGAGGAAGCCCGGGCCGGTTTGCTGGCGCTGCGGGGAACCGGGCCACCTCCAACAGCAGTGCTCGATAATGGAGGTGGGCGCGGTGGTTCGGATCCCCAACGCGCCAGGAGCCACCCTCGATCGGGCCGGAGCGTATCGCATACCAGTGAGTATCCAAGGGGATACATATCAGGCGTTGGTGGATTCGGGCTGTAATCAGACCTCAATCCACCAAAACCTGGTGCAAGACGAGGCATTGGGGGGAGCACAATTGGTGAAGGTGTTGTGTGTGCACGGGGATGTTCACAACTACCCTTTAGTGTCGGTCCACATTATTTTCAGAGGGGAAAAATTCATAGTGAAGGCGGCGGTTAATCCTCGCCTTACCCACTCTTTAATTTTGGGGACTGATTGGCCGGGATTTCGGGGTTTAATGACACACTTAGTCAAGAGTGGGTCCTGCCATTTGACAGGGGGAGGTCCCAGTGTCGCTTTGGCGGGAGCAGCTGTCACAGAGCCGTCTACGTCATCTCCGCGCCAGAGTGAGGAGCCGCCGGCTCCTCCTCTCTCTATTGGGGAATTCCTCGCGGATTTCCCGTTAGAGCAATCGCGAGACGAGACTCTGCGGCATGCTTTTGACCAAGTGAGAGTAATCGATGGTTAAACGCTCCCGCCGAACGCCACCCCGTCCTTCCCTTACTTCGCGATTATGAAGGATAGATTATACCGAGTGACGCAGGACACTCAAACTAAAGAGCGAGTCACGCAGCTTTTAATTCCGAAGAGCCGCCGGGAATTGGTATTCCAGGCGGCTCACTTTAATCCCATGGCTGGACACTTAAGGCAGGATAAAACACTAGCCCGAATAATGGCCCGATTCTACTGGCCGGGGATTCGCGGCGATGTCCGTAGGTGGTGTACGGCATGCCGCGAATGCCAGTTAGTAAATCCAGTGGCCATTCCAAAAGCGCCTTTGCGCCCTCTACCGTTAATCGAGACCCCGTTCGAAAGAATTGGGATGGATCTTGTCGGGCCATTAGATCGGTCAACACGAGGGTACCGCTTTATATTAGTTCTGGTGGACTATGCAACGCGATACCCGGAAGCAGTGCCTCTTCGCAATATCTCAGCACGCAGTATTGCGGAGGCGCTCTTCCGCGTCATCTCCCGAGTTGGAATCCCGAAAGAGATTCTGACTGATCAAGGCACCTCGTTTATGTCACGAACACTGAATGAACTGTATGGGTTATTAGGTATTAAGCCGATCCGCACCAGCGTTTATCACCCACAAACGGACGGCTTAGTGGAACGGTTTAATCGCACCCTTAAAAACATAATTAAGAAATTTGTAAGTGAGGACGTGCGTAACTGGGATAAATGGCTCGAACCCTTGCTCTTTGCAGTGCGAGAGGTCCCCCAAGCCTCCACGGGGTTCTCCCCGTTTGAATTATTATATGGGCGTAAGCCGCGCGGCATTTTAGACGTGCTGCGAGAAAATTGGGAGGAGGGACCTTCACCAAGCAAAAATGAAATTCAATACGTTATTGACCTGCATGCAAAACTCCACACACTCACACAACTAACCCAGGAGAATTTGCGGCAGGCCCAAGAACGGCAAACCCGCCTGTACGACAAGGGTACGCGCCTTAGAGAGTTTGCACCGGGAGAGAAAGTACTCGTACTGTTGCCCACATCGAGCTCTAAATTAGTCGCCAAGTGGCAAGGGCCCTTTGAGGTCACACGGCGAGTCGGGGACGTCGACTATGAGGTGAAGCGAACGGACGGGGTGGGGCGCTACAGATTTACCACCTCAACCTACTCAAACTCTGGAACGAGGAGGTCCCCGTGGCGTTGGTGTCGGTGGTTCCGGAGAAGGCGGAGCTGGGGCCGGAGGTTCAAAAAGGAACATTAGCATCACGTCCCTCTCCGGTCCCCTGTGGAGACCACCTCTCCCCGACCCAACTCGCGGAGGTTGCCCAGTTGCAGACTGAGTTTTCGGACGTGTTCTCACCCCTGCCCGGCCGCACTAACCTCATAGAGCACCACATTGAGACGCCCCCGGGGGTGGTAGTGCGTAGCCGCCCTTACAGATTACCTGAACACAAGAAAAAGGTGGTTCAGGAAGAACTCGAGGCCATGCTTGAAATGGGCATCGTCAAGGAGTCCCACAGTGACTGGAGCAGCCCGGTGGTCTTGGTACCCAAGGCCGACGGGTCGGTCCGGTTCTGTGTGGACTACAGAAAAGTAAATGCGGTGTCTAAATTCGATGCGTACCCAATGCCTCGTATTGATGAGTTGCTCGATCGGCTAGGCACGGCTCGTTTTTACTCGACACTGGATTTAACAAAGGGTTATTGGCAGATCCCCTTGACTCCATTATCCTGTGAAAAAACAGCCTTTTACACACCGTTCGGCTTACACCAATTCGTCACACTTCCTTTTGGGCTGTTTGGGGCGCCTGCTACGTTTCAGCAGCTGATGGACAGCGTTCTCCGCCCCCACGCCACCTATGCGGCCGCGTACCGTACTTAGATGATATCGTTATTTATAGTAATGACTGGCCGCGGCACCTACAACACCTGAGGGCCGTCCTTAGGTCGCTGAGGCGGGCGGGTCTCACGGCCAACCCGAAGAAGTGTGCGATTGGGCGGGTGGAAGTACGGTATCTGGGCTTCCACTTGGGCAACGGGCAGGTGCGTCCCCAAATTAAGAAGACTGCAGTGATTGCGGCCTGCCCGAGGCCCAAGACCAAAAAGGGGGTGAGACATTTCCTGGGGCTGGCTGGCTATTATCGTAGGTTTATACCTAATTATTCGGACGTCACCAGCCCGCTGACTGATCTGACTAAAAAGGGGGCACCAGATCCGGTCCAGTGGACGGAGCAATGCCAGCGGGCTTTTTCTAAGGTTAAGGCTGCACTGTGTGGGGGGCCACTTTTACACTCCCCTGACTTTTCTCTCCCCTTTATGTTGCAGACGGATGCGTCGGACAGAGGGCTGGGGGCCGTTTTGTCCCAGCAGGTGGAGGGGGAGGATCGCCCTGTCTTGTACATTAGCCGCAAGCTGTCGGTGCGTGAGGGGCGCTACAGTACCATCGAGAAGGAGTGCCTGGCGATCAAGTGGGCGGTCCTCGCCCTCCGGTACTACCTGCTGGGATGCCCTTTCACCCTCTGTTCGGACCACGCGCCCCTTCAGTGGCTCCACCGCATGAAGGATGCCAATGCGCGGATCACCCGTTGGTATCTGGCACTCCAACCCTTTAACTTCAAGGTGATCCACAAGCCGGGGGCGCAGATGGTCGTGGCGGACTTCCTCTCCCGGCGGGGGGGGGGGGGTTGGGGGGGAGTCGTCTGCGGGCCGGACGGCTGCCCGGCCTGAGTCGGGCAGTGGGGGTATGTGGCAGCGGGGGCGTGGTCTAGCATCGGTCTGTGACAGGCGGGCGGAGTCGGGGAAGTTAAGTGGCAGAATCACTACACCTGTTGTTAATTGATGTGTTTGTGTGTCTTCCCAGGGACCGCGCCCTTCTTAAGGAGAGAGAGTGAGAGCAGAGGGTCTCTCTCCACAACCAGACAGCTGATGTGTGTGCGTGTGTCTGAGTGTGTGTTTGCAGCTGAAAAGCTGAATAAAGAGAGTTTTTGTGAACTCCGTTCTGTCCTGCCGTCCTTCTGTGC
Source organism: Neoarius graeffei (assembly GCF_027579695.1). Taxonomy (NCBI): domain Eukaryota; kingdom Metazoa; phylum Chordata; class Actinopteri; order Siluriformes; family Ariidae; genus Neoarius; species Neoarius graeffei. The sequence goes on from NC_083575.1 coordinate 49,958,273, forward strand.
TCCACCCATTTACACGAACTGCCACAACCTTAAAGTGTCATGCTATGTAAAATTACTTGACTTGGTAACACCTACACTGGCACAATCTCAGACAGACATCAGAGAGAGGGAAAATAAGAAAAGAAAACCCACAAGTGACATTTCCACATATGAACATTGCTGTTGTGTTATCTGTTGGAGTTGAGAAAATGCTGAGAAAGGAGTTGGAGCTAAAGCCTTCTGGTCTGACAGCTGGTCTGTGCTTTGTAGGCAAGCCCACTAGATTTTGTACATTTATGCCCAACAAGATCGCTGTTAAGAGAAACTACTGTCACAGTGTAGATATATTGGAACATAGTTGAATTCAGCCATTATGATATTAAGAGGAGCAAGTGTTAATGCATTTATGAAATGCAAGCAATGGATCTATGAACCAGTGTTTCTATGAAAAATACAACTCCAAATCAGAAAATGGTTGAGACGGTATGTTTAAATTGAAATTAAAACCTGAAAACAATAACCTTTGACCTGTATTGCACTCAAACCAATATGATAGCACATTATTATTATTATTATTATTATTATTATTATTATTATTATTATTATTATTTTTCAAAATAAACACTTAATTCAATTTTCAATTCTTGCTAGACATAAAAAATAAAAATAATAATAAAAACCACTCGGGATGGTAAAGCATTTACAACTTTATAAAGTTGCCATTCCTTCTCACAACATTTAAAAGATGTTTGGAACTGAAAACATGAAGAAGTGATGATGCGGTTCAGGTGTTATTTGGTTCAGGTGTTATTTTGTCCCATTATTCCTGCAAACAGGTCTTAAGGTGTGCAACATACAGGGTCATCGTTGTCATATTTTTTCATTTCAAAATTTGCCACACATTCTCTATTGGGGACAGAGGGGACAGGCATCCTCTTATTCCACAGCCATGCCTTTGTAATGTGTGCAGAATATGGGTTTGTGTTGTTGCTGAAATATCCCTGGAAAAGATGTCGTCTTGAAGGCAGCATATGTTGCTCCAAAATCTAAATGTACTTTTCTGACTTAATGCTCCATCACAAAAGTGGAAGTTGCCTTTGCCAAGGGCACTGACACAACCACATACCGTACCATGACAGACCCTGTAACTCTGCATTGTCGTGCTTGACAAAGGTTTGCCAAAGTAATCCTGAGCTCATATGGTTATATTAGCTGGAGAAGAATGACGCAGATCACGCAAGTTCAGTTTAGGCTTATGCCCTTGCCCTTTACACTCAAATTTGTCCAGATTCTGTGACTCATTTCATGATGTTATGCACCATAGACGGTGAAATATCAAAATCCCTTCCTATCTTTCTTTGAGGAACATTGTTTTTAAATATTTCAATAATTTTCTCAGGCATTTGTTGACAAACTGGAAATCTTCAGCCCATCTTTGCTCGTCCAAGACTAGGCCTTTCCTTGCAATCACTTGTTGACATTACCTGTTTCAAATCACATCATTATTTCATTGTTTTACTTCATTGCTAGCCCTACCGTAAATTGGCCCTGTCCCAACTTTGTTTGGAATGTGTTGCAGACCTGAAACACATGAATGGATGGATATTAACAAATGAAATGAAGTTGACCAGTGTTCATACTGTCTGCAATGAAATATGTCAAAGTAAATTTAAAAATCACTGCTTTCTTTTTGGGCGGCACGGTGGTGTAGTGGTTAGCACTGTCGCCTCACAGCAAGAAGGTCCGGGTTCGAGCCCCGTGGCCGGCGAGGGCCTTTCTGTGCGGAGTTTGCATGTTCTCCCCGTGTCCGCGTGGGTTTCCTCTGGGTGCTCTGGTTTCCCCCACAGTCCAAAGACATGCAGGTTAGGTTAACTGGTGACTCTAAATTGACCGTAGGTGTGAATGTGAGTGTTAATGGTTGTCTGTGTCTATGTGTCAGCCCTGTGATGACCTGGCGACTTGTCCAGGGTGTACCCCGCCTTTCGCCCGTAGTCAGCTGGGATAGGCTCCAGCTTGCCTGTGACCCTGTAGAACAGGATAAAGCGGCTAGAGATAATGAGATGAGATGCTTTCTTTTTTTTATTTGCAACCTTCCTAACTTTTTCTTATTTTAGGGTTTAAAAATAATGGATTTGGGAACCTGTAAAATCCCTCCCACTCCCTTTGGATGTCCAGTACCAGTAACTCAAAAGAAACACCACAGTGCTGCCATCAGTGAGAATAGAAATCCCACAAGCCAACTACAGTGTCTTGAAAAAGTATTCATCCCCTTCGTGTTCGTCCTGTTTTGTCGCATTACAAGCTGGAATTAAAATGTATTTTTGATTTACACCATTTGATTTACACAACATGCCTACAACTTTAAAGGTGAAGATTGTTGTTTTATTGTGACACAAACAATAATTAAAATGAAAAAAAAAAACAGAAATCTGGAGTGTGCATAGGTACAAGTCAGTACTTTGTAGAGCCACCTTTTGCTGCAATTACAACTGCAAGTCTCTTGGGGTATGTCTCTATTAGCTTAACACATCTAGCCACTGGGATTTTTGCCCATTCCTCAAGGCAAAACTGCTCCAATTCCTTCAATTTAGATGGGCTGTGTTGGTGTACAGCAATCTTCAAGTTATGCCACAGATGCTCAATTGGACTGAGGTCTGGGCTTTAATGAGGCCATTCCAAGACATTTAAATGTTTCCCTTTAAACCACCCCAGTGTAGATTTAGCACTATGTTTAGGGTCATTGTCCTGCTGAAATGTGAACCTTTGTCCCAGTCTCAAATCTCTGGCAGACTCAAACAGGTTTTCCTCCAGAATTGCCCTGTATTTAGTGCCATCCATGTTTCCTTCAGTCCTGACCAGCTTTTCTGTCCCTGCAGATGAAAAATATCCCCACAGCATGATGCTGCCACCACCATGCTTCACTCTAGGAATGGTGTTCTCAAGGTGTTGGGTTTGTGCCACACATGGCATTTCCCATGATGGCCAAAAAGATCAGTTTTAGTCTCATTTGATCAGAGAATCTTCTTCCATGTGTTTGGAGAGTCTGCCACATGCAGATGGGCAAACTCCAAATGTGTTTTCTTATGCAATGACTTTTCTCTGGCCACTCTTCCATAAAGCCCCACTCTGTGGAGTGTACGGCTTAAAGTGGTCTTATGGACAGATACTCCCATCTCTGCTGTGGATCTTTGCAGCACCTTCAGTGTTATCTTTGGTGTCTTTGTTGCATCTCTGATTAATGCCCTCCTTGTCTGGTCTGTGAGTTTTGGTGGGCAACCTTCTCTTGTCAGGTTTGTATTGGTGACATATTCTTTCCATGTTGTTATAATGGATTTAATGGTGCTCCGTGGGATATTCAAAGCTTGGGATATTTTTTTATAACCCAACCCTGATCTATACTTTTTCACAACTTTGTCTCTGACCTGTTTGGAGGCTCCTTGGTTTTCATGTTGCTTGCTTAGTAGTGTTGCAGAGTCAGGGTCCTTCTAGAACAGGTTGATTTATACAGACATCATGTGACAGATCATGTGACACTTTGATTGCACACAGGTGGATCTTAATCAACTAATTATGTGACTTATGAAGTGAATTGGTTGGAGCAGCTCTTATTTAGGGGTTTCATATGAAAGGGGGTGAATACCTATGCACACTCCAGATTTCTGTTTTTTCATCTTAATTATTGTTTGTGTCACAATAAAACAACAATGTTCACCTTTATAGTGGTAGGCACATTGTGTAAATGAAATGGTGCTAACCCACCAAGAATCCATTTTAACTCCAGCTTGTAACGCGACAAAACAGGTGAAACACCAAGGGGGATGAATACTTTTGCAAGACACTGTAGTTAATATGTTTGATAAAGTGTTGTGGTACATAAATATAATTGAGCGATCTTCAGTCGCTCAGTCTATAGAAATAGAAGCAGTCAACACAATTACACATTCTAAGATATACTGTAGAGAAGAAATTGCAATGTTTGAAAAAACTAAGATGTAAACAGAGACAACAACGTGTACAAACTAGATCCTTTGTTAGAAAACAGAGTTGGAGGACAGCTACATAAAAGTCAGTAATGCCTGAAGAAACCAAATGTCCAATGACTCTATCAAAAGAGCTACTAGTATACATCACCACTCTTATATTGCATCATCGTGTCACTGTCTAATTAATGGGTATCTCCAAAAAAATTAATTTTCCAGGACACATTTTTTTTATATTGGGAGTAGGCTTATGCAAAATAAATCCAAAATATCAGAATTTAAAGACATTTCAGCTTAAAAACGATTTAAGGTAGTCAGTGTAGATTTTCATAATTTAAATGAACATATGTGGCTTGTACACTGGATTGTTTTCTTGTGATTGATTTCAGTAAACGCTATATTTATATTACTAAAACACAGCCACTATAAATGCATGGTCTGACATGAGCAGAGATCAGTGTTCATATTTTTGATGAAACAAGTACGTTTAATCAGCATACTATACTGTTTTTTTCATGCATGTATATTGAGATTTACTGGCATGCTGTCTTAATATTTGAGTAAACATTTGAACTGACTATCAGTATGATTTGGCTTAACTGTAAATCACGCAAATGTAAAAAAAAAAAAAAGGACTGTGAACATAGAGAATATATCCACATTCCATATACAAAAAATGGAGGACAGTATGATAAATGGAGATACATTTTTATTTTACCAGACAGTGATGAAAGAAGGAGCTGATCACAGCGGCAGAAATTATGCCCTGTCACAACTCAAGAAAATATACTGCAAATAAATACCAACACTGTAGCTTGAAAGTTATGTCCAAATGTATGATCTACAGACATGTTCAAGGTAAGATTGAGGAACAGTCTTGACAAAGTGTGTCATGTAGAGCAGTTAGAGATCACACAGTGGACACTGACTGAGCCACTTTCAGCCTGGAACTATGATACGATTTAAAAGGCCATGCTTCAGAAAGGAATTCAGAGGAGCTTTAATTCCCCAGCAGTTTCACATTATGTTGGAGTGTGGGAAAGGCAGATTACTAAGGCAAGACGTGTCCTTTGTTCCATTTCACATAAGTACTGTAGATCCTTGATGATCAGAGCTTACAAAATTTTCTTTGTGAAGTGGAGGCAATTCTCAATAGCCAGGGGCTTTGCACTGTATCTGATGACAAACATGATCCTCAGGCATTAACTCACATTTACATTCTTCTGAAATCACATTCTGCTTTTCCAAATATGGAAAGTCAGATAAATAGAAACAAATACATGATCAGGTTGATCTCTTTTGGAAAAAAATGGTGTAGCACTCACAGTTCAGGAAATGAGGAAACGAGTGACTCGTGACAACTCAAGGTGTGTGTGTGTGTGTGTGGGGGGGGGGGGGGGGGTTGTGTGTGTGTGTGTGGCTACTGTCTCATAGAGGCAAAGCCACTGTAGGCGAAGCCACTATGTCATCGTGATGTAAGAATGAATGTAACAATATTGCACTACGCATGCGCATAAGCATTACAATCACCAGAACAGCGAATCATGATCTTGCGATATGAACAGTTGATCTCACGTTATCAAAGGTACACAAGAACGAGTATAAGAATGTAAGAATGAGTGTAACAATAGCAAAACTTCGAAACCAATCAGCACTTATCCCGATCAAGTTCGATTACCCATTCTACTTCTTTATAAACTTCGGAACCAAGCAGAACCAGAAACGAAATAAGAGAAACCTCATTATAACTTCATAGTATCGAAAGATAATTGGCAGATAAAAAGATAAACAAAATTCACCTCGTGGTTCTCCAAGGCCACTGATTCGATATCAAGTAAGTGGTGTTTATTTTAAGACAATTTACCTTTTGATCATCACAGCTTGTGTTTGGTTGTTCTGAAAGGTCAAATGAAAGGTTTTGTAATTTTTTTTTAGCTTTCTGGCAGATATTTACACCAAGAATTCCAGCCATTCAACAAAAACTCGACAAGACAGCGAAGGCAATGTTTGGATCTTTTGAGCGATCCACTCGGTTAGCAATTACAAAAGTCCCATGGGGGAATAAATCAGCTCCTTGGGGGATAATTGAGCCGTTTCGAGGGATTATTTATTTTAGTCTTTACACTACACTTGTGAAACAAAATGTGCTCATTAGTACTAAATAATGTTTCTCAGAGAATTCATGAACAAGTGCTTTTTACTATTTTTAAAATCGACCTAGTTCACAGGACTGTATTTTGAACAAAACACAGTAAACAATATTGGTAACCAAAATACTACAAGCCCTGATGCTGCTCACAGCTTGGTGATGCTTGCAAGAGATGAGGCAAGTATAATGATAACATGCACAGTGGATATAAAGAGTGTACACACCATGTTAAAATTGTAGGTTTTTCTGATGTAAAAAAAAATGAGACCACGATAAATAATTTCAAAACATTTCCCACCTTTAATGTGACCTATAACCTGTACAATTCAAGTGAAAAACAAATCTGTTAGGGGGGAAAAACATAAAAAAAAATGTACAATAAGCTGGTTGCATAAGTGTGCACGCCCTTAAACTAATACTTTGTTGATTCACCTTTTGATTTAATTACAGCATTCAGTCTTTTTGGGTAGGAGTCTATCAGTTTGCCACATCTAGACTTAAAAATATTTGCCCAATCTTTCTTGCAAAAGTGCTCCAAATCTGTCAGATTGCAAGGGCATCTCTTGTGCACAGCCCTCTTCAGGTCACCCCACAGATTTTCAATTGGTTTTAAGTCTGGGCTCTGGCTGGGCTATTCCAAAACTTTTTTGGGGTCATTGTCATGCTGAAAGATGAAATTCCTCTTCAGCTTTCTAGCAGACACCTGAAGGTTTTGGGCCAAAATTGACTGGTATTTAGAGCTGTTCATAATTCCCTCCACTTTGACTAAAGCCCCCGTTCCAGCTGAAGAAAAACAAACCCAAAATGTGATGCTGCCACCACCATGCTTCACTGTGGGTATGGTGTTCTTTTGGTGATGCACAGTGTTGTTTTTGCACCAAACATACCTTTTGGAATTGTGGCCAAAAAGTTCAACCTTGGTTTCATCAGACCATAACATATTTTCCAACATGCTTTTGGGAGAGTTGATGTTTTTTTTTTTTTGCAAAATTTATCTGGGCCTGGATGTTTTTCTTTGACCCTACCTCATAGTCCAGACATACAGAGAATACGGGAGATTGTTGTCACATGCAGTACACAACCAGTACTTGCCAGAAATTCCTGCAGCTCCTTCAGTGCTGCTGTAGGCCTCTTGGCAGCCTCCCTGACCAGTTTTCGTCTTGTCTTTGTATCAATTTTGGAGGGACGTCCAGTTCTCGGTAAGGTCATTGTTGTCCCATATTTTCTCCACTCCTTGATGACTGTCTTCACTGTGCTCTATGGTCTATCTAATGCCGTGGAAATGTTTTGTACCCTTCTCCTGACTGATACCTTTCAACAGTGAGATCCCTCTGATGCTTTGTAAGCTCTCTGTGAACCCTGGCTTTTGCTGGAGAATGCAACTGAGTAAATGTCTGAACTTTATTTGGGGTTAATCAGAGTCATTTTAATTGATGGCAGGTGTGAACCCAAAAAGACTGAATGCTATAATTAAATCAAAAGGTGCTTCAACAAAGTACCGTATGAGTTTAAGGGTGTGCACACTTATGCAACCAGCTTATTGTACTTTTTTTTATGTTCCCCCCCCCGAACAGTTTTGTTTGTTTTTCAATTGAATTGTACAGTTTACAGGTCACATTAAAGGTGGGAAAAGTTTTTAAATTATTTATCGTGGTCTCTTTTTTTTTTTTACATCAGAAAAACCTATCATTTTAATGGGGTGTGTACACTTTTTTATATCCACTGTATATATGCTATACTTACTGTGTGGACATGGTATCAGAAAACAATTTTATTTATAAGCAGTAGCCACATGTACCCATAGGGTACCTATTTTTCTCCTAGTTTTGCATTTCAGTGAATTTATTTTACTCTATGCACATGCACAAACACGGTGCTGTGCTGGGCTGTCCATCTCTCTCTCTCTCTGCAAGCGCACACAAAAGACATAAATAAACTGCCGGCAATCTGACACAGGTGAGACTCATCACATGTTACGTGTTGGTTCTACCTGACTCATCTCCATCCACAGCTGATGCTTGACTACTCCCCCTCTGCTACAGATGGACACAAGAGTATTAACCCTTGTTTTTTACAAGTGCAGCCCTTCGTGGGTCCTAACCTCTCAGAGGAGTAGTGGAGGTCAATCCTGATACTAAAGGGTTGGTAGTCAAATGAAATACCAAAAGAAGCTCTGGAAAAAGCAGTTAACAAAATCTATCAGTAAATACAAGGTGCTCAAGACTTTGCTACTGGTTGTGGAAGGTATGAAATGATTATTAGCACTCATCTATTTGTTCATGTTACAAATGTGACTCTCTGTAGTTTCACATATTGCAATTGTTACCTATTCACAACTCATCCATCCATTATCTGTAGCCACTTATCCTGTTCTACAGGGTCGCAGGCAAGCTGAAGCCTATCCCAGCTGACTATGGGCAAGAGGCGGGGTACACCCTGGACAAGTCACCAGGTTATCACAGGGCTGACACAGAGACAAACAATCATTCACACTTTGAGTCAATTTAGAGCCACCAATTAACCTAACCTGCATGTCTTAGGACTGTAGGAGAAACCGGAGCACCCGGAGGAAACCCACGCAGACACCAGCAGAACATGCAAACTCCACACAGAAAGGCCCTCGCCAGCCGCTGGGCTCGAACCCAGGACCTTCTTGTTGTGAGGCAACAGTACTAACCATTACACCACCATGTCGCCCTCCTATTCACAATTATTTTAATTTATTTATTATTGTATTTATTCATTTCATGTGTCCTCATTTTTGAGTCTGTAATTCTTCTACAAGCATGATGTAACATGGCAGAGGATAACATAATTTAATGTGAACTTGGGGTTGTGTGTGGGTACTGAGGCCTGAAAGCAAAAATAAATACATTGTTTTCCTTATTCTGTGGTTTATGCAATGAAATAATCTCATCGATCATTCAAAATGTTTCGAGACTTTGAGTTGGATAGCTAGCGCCAGTTACTCTCATCTCGATTTTATATTTCTATGTCCAGTAATATGTTTAAGACCAGAAAAGGAGCCATGAATCCAAGTATGGGAGAATAAAACATGTATTATTCATCATGGTTACAGCAAAACCTGACTGCAAATTTAGCACCATTTCCACACTTTGACACCTAGTGACCTTATAAACACCTACAAGTATTTAATACATGTGGAGTGAAACATGAGCAGCAGCCTGAGCCCTGTACTAACTGTTTGTGCAGGTGCTAATCTGTGCATGCTGTGATTCTCATTTGATGATACACTGTTCTTTAAATAAATGCAAATCTCAGCTAATTACAGTGCACTTCCTTGAGTGATTAGAGAAGCAGAGTTGCAGGAGCGATGCAGTTTTACATTATGCATCTTGCATAATGCATAACAACATACTACAAAAATACAGTAGCTTATGATTAACACAAACACTTAAAAAAAAGTTAATGTGGAATTTTTAAAAATAAATACATAGGGTTAGTGGTAATGTTTTTTGGGGGGTCACAATGAATTTATTTATATATATATATATATATATATATATATATATATATATATATATATATATATATATATATACACATATATATATATATATACAGTGTGTGTGTGTATATATATATTATATATAGGGTGGCACGGTGGTGTAGTGGTTAGCGCTGTCGCCTCACAGCAAGAAGGCCCTGGGTTTGAGCCCAGTGGCTGACGGGGGCCTTTCTGTGTGGAGTTTGCATGTTCTCCCTGTGTCTGTGTGGGTTTCCTCCGGGTGCTCCGGTTTCCCCCACAGTCCAAAGACATGCAGGTTAGGTTAATTGGTGGCTCTAAATTGACCGTAGATGTGAGTGTGGATGGTTGTGTCTCAGTGTGTTAGCCCTGCAATGATCTAGCGACTTGTCCAGGGTGTACCCCACCTCTCGCCCATAGTCAGCTGGGATAGGCTCCAGCTTGCACGCAACCCTGCACAGGATCAGCGGCTACAGATAATGGATGGATGGATATACAGTGTGTGTTTGTGTCTTTTTGGCATTTGAATCTGAACTGTGTTTTGTCTGAATAACAAGCATGATACACAGAAATGTTTTTTTTGTATATATCTGTCCTTTTGTGTAATTTGCACTTTGATTAGACAACATGTGCTCAGTCTATCAACTTTTACTTTCTCCTCCAAACATATTTTAGCGGAAAAATAATGATAGAGTAAATTATCCATTCCGTTCACTTTCATTACACCTGCGACTGAGTCCATAACACCTACTAATAATGTATTACGGAAACATCACCGAAATGGTCTAGAATATTAGCTCATTGGAGCGCAAAACTATGTGGGCATGTCATGCTGTGTAATCACATGACATGACTGTCGCTGATTGGCTGCATGAACCTCCAGCTCTTTGGGCTCATTACAGTTAGTCCACAGCTTCGCTTCATATCATTGTGTGTTTTTCTGTACGATCGCTAGTGGTGCTGTTACACTCAGTTTCAAAAAATCATAAATAATCCTCTTTAAAATGTTTGCTAACTGCAGATAAGATGACGTGAATGTCCAGAATGAAACCTCATATTGATTTGTCTTAGCCCTGTTAGCCCATTTAATATGAGCTGTCCCTGCATAGGGTATACGAGAAATCAGAACAAATCCCACAGTATTAATTTATCTGATAGCTGATTAAGCTGTAGAACAGTGATTTAAATTTTACAGACAGTATCAAGTAGGCAGTTAGTAATTCTGTCAATACCAAGTGGTTAATTAGTTGATACTTAATTAACACTCCAGTCTCTAAATTACAGATAAAATCTCTTCAAACTTATTTGCTGATACTTTTGTAGCCTACTTTTTTTTGTGTGTGTGTGTGTGTGTGTGTGTGTGTGTAATGTATGGCATGATGTGTTTGGGGGTGGATCATCACTGATCTACAGTGAGAAGAAGATGGGGTTTGTCCTTTCTGTCCCATCGTTACCATGGTGACGCGAGAGATTGGGCTGTCCTCTCATCATTTTCATTCCATATATATCAAGCCAGTCTCTCTCTCTCTCTCTCTCTCTCTCTCTCTCTCTAGTTCAGTTCAGTTTAGTGTGCTCTACTGGCATGATTATTTTCAGCAAAATTTGATTGATTTATTTTTGTGGCTTTAAGTTTTATGTATTTTAGAACCGATCCAAACAGGGTCAAGGTCAAAGCAAGCTCAAATGTCAAAAATAGTTTTTCTTCAGTAGATTCCTTCCTAATGCAGTATATTTTAAGGGTATTTCAGGCATGCAATTTAGAAACTAGAAGGGTGATGTCATAATTATTTTTGATATTTCAATTTTTTATTGAATTATTTCTGAAGGCGTCATTCTTCAGATGTGTCTAAGATTTTTGCACTGTCTATATATGAGAGAGTATATAGTGTATAGACAAGGAAAGATGACAATCCTGTTTCATCATTCCTTGTCAACTCAAAACACACACACACACACACACACACACACACACACACACACACACACACACACACTCACTCTCTCTGTCTCACCAAGCTCTTCATTAGGAACACTATACTAATACGAAGTAAGGCCTTTGCTCTCAAAACAACCTCGATTCTCTGCAGCATGGATTCCACAAGATGTTGGAAACATTCTTTTGAGATTCTGGTCCACGTTGACATGATGGCTAAACAACTTCTTGCAGATTTTACAGGTGCACTTTCATGGTGCGAATCTCCCATTCTACCACATCCCAAAGGTGTTCTATTGGATCCAGATGTGGTAGATGGGAAGGCCACTGAAGATCCATCCAATATCCATCACCGCTTATCCTATGCAGGGTTGCAGGCAAGCTGGAGTCTAACCCAGCTGACTATGGGTGAGAGGCGGGGTACACCCTGGACAAGTCGCCAAATCATTGCAGGGCTGACACATAGGCCAAGTTTACATTAGACCGTATCTGTCTCGTTTTCTTCGCGGATGCACTGTCCGTTTACATTAAACCGCCTGGAAACGCCGGGAAACGGGAATCCGCCAGGGTCCACGTATTCAATCCAGATCGTGTGTGGTCCGGTGCTGTTTAAACATTGAGAATACGTGGATACGCTGTGCTGAGCTCTAGCTGGCGTCGTCATTGGACAACGTCACTGTGACATCCACCTTCCTGATTTGCTGGCGTTGGTCATGTGACGCGACTGCTGAAAAACGGCGCGGACTTCCGCCTTGTATCACCTTTCATTAAAGAATATAAAAGTATGAAAATACTGCAAATACTGATGCAAATACTGCCCATTGTGTAGTTATGATTGTCTTTAGGCTTGCCATCCTTCCACTTGCAAGTGGTAAGTGATATGCACTGAGATCACACACACAGAGGCTCAGTCCCGAATCACTGCTCGTGCGCTATACTCGCGTGCTCTGTGAGCTGCGCAGGGCCGGAGTGCGCACCCTCCAGAGGGCACTCGCTGTTCAGGGCGGAGTGATTTGGAGCGCAGGATGCCTGCGGAGCCGAGCGTATCCGTGTATTGGTGTTGCTGTGTGCACGCGAATCGTGTATTGTTGTTGCTGTGTGCACACTAATCGTTTTAAAAACGTTAATCTGATGATCCGCTGATACGGTCTAATGTAAACCCCACCATAGAGACAAACAGCCATTCACACTCACATTCACACATATGGTCAATTCAGAGCCACCAATTAGCCTAACCTGCATGTCTTTGGACTGTGGGGGAAACCGGAGCACCCGGAGGAAACCCACGCAGATACGGGGAGAACATGCAAACTCCACACAGAAAGGCCCTCGTCAGCCACTGGGCTCAAACCATTATGACTCAATTTCGTGGAATAACTGCTTAGTATCTTAATATTTCTGATCATGCAAATTAATTTCTTCTTGTATTTTTGTACTTTCATATTCTGCCCCTCATTATTTTAACAGTCTGCATTCAAAGACTTCCTAAAAAAAGCATCAACTAAAGATGAATATTTATCTTTTGAAAACCATTGTACTTTTGTAATGGAAAACCCTCCTAAACAAATCCTGTGTGCTTGCATAGTAGTAATTGTGCTCATGAGAAATGAGAGTGAGTACTTATTAAAGTTAAACTGCTTCAGGCTCAGCACTTTTTGTTTATTTTTCTAGATCACAAAGTTTTAGCCTTACAACTTGCAGCCCATGTGACCTACCATAACACCTCATATGGTGCACAAGAAGTTGCAAGCATTAAAATAGCTATTATAGTTGCAACACAAGAACTGACATGGAAAGCCAGATGAAACACACTGCACAATTTACAATGCAGCTTCACAGGTCTTGTATTGCTCAGGGAAGGTGTCTGCAAACACAAATAGTACAAACAAAAGGTACACGCTTCTAAGGGCCAGGCATTGCCAGATCAAACTATCACATTTTTATCATCAGAAGATGCCCCTACCAGGGCTTTACATTAGCACCCGCCCACCCGCCAAATGCGGGTAAAATTCGGCTTTGGCGGGTAATAACTTTAGTCTCACTAGCCACTTTGGCGGGTGGTTTATTCTGTGGTATGACAATATATTTTAATTGTAGTTTTCTCTGAAGGCATCTGATATCATAAACACGTTGCAATGTAATATTACATGCCTACAACTCCCATGAGCACCTGCATAAACATTCTGACAACATGTTAGAATTGTTTTGAATGTTCGTTAACATCTCAGATCGAATCAATGATACGGTAACTTGCGGTTAATGAACGAAGCAACAAAGTTGCTGACGACTGACAAGCGCACTATGTGGCGGCATATAGCTGGAGTTTCAAGCCCTGCTGCTCAGGAAAAAAGGGGCAGAGATGAGCAGGGCTGGAGCAGCATTTTTAAAATCACTGAGGTCCATGATGCGCAAAGCGCTCCGAAAAAATTTCTACATATTTAAAAGAGGGGGTGAATTACACGCCACACGAGATCTATTCCTGAAATTACTTTTAATGGTGTTTGAACTGAATATCATTAGTTTTGAAAAAAATCATGTATGTGGCAAGAGTAAGAATAATTTAAGCTTGTTTAATGGTTTGATCTGGCCCAAGCAATGAGGACAAAAGATGCCCTAACCATGTAGCCTATGTCAAATCAAATCAAATCAAGTTTATTTGTACAGCGCTTTTAACAATAAACATTGTCGCAAAGCAGCTTTACAGAATTTGAACGACTTAAAACATGAGCTAATTTTATCCCTAATCTATCCCCAATGAGCAAGCCTGTGGCGATGGTGGCAAGGAAAAACTCCCTCAGACGACATGAGGAAGAAACCTCGAGAGGAACCAGACTCAAAAGGGAACCCATCCTCATTTGGGCAACAACAGACAGCCTGACTATAATATTAACAGTTTTAACAGGTATAACCCTCAACTGTCCTCATGGGGCCGTCCTTCACAGGAGTGGGGCGATAAAACTCCGACCAGACACAGGGCACCAGGATGGATCAAGCAGGTCCGAGGGGCAGAAGAGGCCAGCATCTCAATCCCAGGATCAACATGTAACTCAGAGGGACAGATGGGGGGGGGAGAGAGAGAGAGAAAGAAAACACGTTGTTAGGTATGCCCTAAAAATGACAAGTATTAAATCTGTGTGGTAGGCTCGCAGAGACGAGAGTCTTTACATCAGGCATAACACACAATGGCATGTTAATATGGTAAAAAATATATCATGACCTGCTCTGGCTGGATGCTTGATTGGGTGATGGGAGCACACTCCTCAGCAATGATGAGATGCAGATGGGACCCTTAGGCCTGGCCAAGACAATTCAGTTACATTTCACCGGGTCTGGGACATGCGACAGAATGTCTGACGGCCGATTCCCTGCAGGCTATGATAGCCAGTCGAGGTCCCCACCGTCTCCACCAAAAGATTTCCTGTTGACTCCATGTAACTCAGAGGGACAGATTTGGGGTGGGGGGGAGAGAAAGAAAACACAGGTGGTTAGGTATGCCCAATGTCACCTGAATAAGTAGGAACAGTATACATATTGCACCGAGTACAAGCAGGGACTCCGGCAACTAACTATGACAGCATAACTAAAAGGAGAGAGCCAGAAGGTAACACAGGCATGAGGGAGCCCCGGGACATAAAGCAGCCAGCCACTACACCGTCAACAAACTCGAGTGAGCAAGCGAGTGGGGACTGACAGCATCCATACATCCCAGTTTACCAAAACACTCTATGTCTGAGGACCCTCCAGATCTACTCCTTTACCTCATAAACACCATTAACAAAAGGCTTGACTAAACAGATATGTTTTCAGCCTACACTTAAATGCTGAGACTGTGTCTGATTCCCGAACATTACTTGGAAGGCTGTTCCATAACAGTGGGGCTTTGGAAGAAAAGGCTCTGCCCCCTGATGTAGCCTTCACTATACGAGGTACCAGCAGATAGCCTGCACCTTTTGATCTAAGTAGGCGTGGCGGGTCATAGAGGAGCAGAAGTTCACTCAGGTACTGTGGTGCGAGACCATTTAGTGCTTTAAAGGTCAATAGTAGTATTTTATAATCAATACGAAATTTGATTGGGAGCCAATGCAGTGTGGATAAGACAGGCGTGATGTGGTCATATTTTCTAGTTCTAGTAAGGACTCTTGCTGCGGCATTTTGAACTAACTGGAGCTTGTTTATGCACTTATTGGAACATCCAGACAGTAAGGCATTACAATAATCCAACCTGGAGGTAACGAAAGCATGGACTAGTTTTTCTGCATCATGCAATGACATTAAATTTCTTATCTTTACAATATTTCTGAGATGAAAGAAAGCTATCCGGGTGATGTTATCAATGTGAGTTTCGAATGAAAGACTGGGGTCAATAATCACTCCGAGGTCTTTTACTGCTGCACGTGAAGAAACAGAAAGGCCATCCAGAGTTACTGTGTAATCAGAAAACTTACTTCTAGCTGTATGTGGTCCTAGCACAAGTACTTCAGTCTTGTCAGAGTTAAGCAGAAGGAAATTTATAAGCATCCAGTGTCTAATGTCCTTAACACATTCCTCAATTTTATTAAGCTGGTGTCTCTCATCAGGTTTTGCAGAGACATACAACTGTGTGTCATCAGCATAACAGTGGAAACTAATACAATGTTTACGAATAATATCGCCCAGAGGTAACATATATAGAGAAAAAAGCAGTGGACCCAAGACAGAACCTTGTGGAACACCAAACTTTACCTCGGTACGTCTAGAAATATCACCATTTATATCAACATACTGATAACGATCAGTTAGATAAGACCTGAGCCAGGAGAGGGCCATTCCCTTAACTCCCACAACATTTTCTAGTCTATCCAGAAGAATGGAATGATCAATGGTATCAAATGCTGCACTAAGGTCAAGCAACACAAGTAGCGAGACACAGCCCTGATCAGACGCCAACAGTAGGTCGTTTACTACTTTAACCAGTGCTGTCTCTGTGCTATGATGAGGTCTAAATCCTGACTGATACATTTCATGGATGTTATTCCTATGTAAATATGAGCATAACTGCTGTGCCACAGCTTTTTCAAGGATCTTGGAGATAAAGGGGAGGTTTGATATTGGCCGATAATTGGACAGCTGACAGGGATCAAGGTCAGGTTTTTTAATCAGGGGTTTGATAACTGCTAGTTTAAAGGATTTGGGTACATAGCCAATCATAAGAGAAGAATTTATTATTTTTAGAAGTGGTTCAATTACTCCAGGCATTATCTGTTTGAATAGATGTGTCGGTAAGGGATCTAGTACGCAAGTTGAGGCTTTTGATGTAGAGATTAATGAAAGTAATTCAGTTTCTTTTAGGGGAGTAAAACATTCTAACTGATGATCTGATACAGTTATATTGTTAGCTACAAGGTCACTTTCATTGTCTAACCTTAAATTAGTAGTTTGAATTTTTTGTCGGATATTCTCAATTTTGTCATTAAAAAAATTCATGAAGTCGTTGCTACTACATACTGCAGGTGTGCATGTGTCTATAGTGGACTTATTCCTGGTTAATTTTGCTACAGTATTAAATAGGAATCTAGGATTATTTTTGTTATCTTCTATTAGGGAGGAGAAATATGTTGATCTCGCAGCACTAAGAGCTTTTCTATACTTCAGGAAGCTCTCCTTCCAAGCTAATTTGAACACTACCAATTTTGTTTGACGCCATTTACGTTCCAATTTTCGAGTGGTCTGTTTTAATGTGCGAGTGTCATCATTATACCAGGGTGCTAATTTTTTGTCTCTGACCATTTTCCTTTTTAGAGGAGCTACATTATCTAAAGTATGGCGGAATGTTGACTCTAAGCATTCAGTTGCCTGATCAAGTTCTGCAGGGGCTGACAGTGACCCAATCAAAGTTGATAACTCTGGGAGATCATTTATAAAGCTCTGTGCAGTAGTTGACGTGAAAGTACGTTTAATACAGTAGCGTGGTGAGGTGCATATATTATTACTCAGACATATTTTGAATGAGATGAGACAATGATCTGAGATAACTTCAGACTGTGGAAGTATGACTATATTGTCTACGTTTAATCTGAATGTTAGTATTAGATCAAGGGTGTGACCACCATTATGGGTCGGTCCTATGACATTCTGCTTAATCCCGACTGAATCTAAGATGGACACAAACGCTGTTTTTAAAGGGTCTTCTGGGTTATCGAAGTGAATATTAAAATCTCCGACAACTAAAGCTTTGTCTAAGGAAATAACCAAATCTGAGATAAAATCTGCAAATTCAGAAAGAAACTCAGAATATGGCCCCGGGGGCCTGTAAATAATAAGCAATGGAATTAACTGGGTAGACTTATTTTTAGAGGCTACATACATTATATGAGTATGAAGAACTTCAAATGTATTAAATTTATAACCAGGTTTGTGTGTTACACCTAGATAATCGTTATAAATAACCGCGACGCCTCCTCCTCTGCCAGTTAGACGAGGCTGGTGTATATAACTGTATCCAGGAGGACTCGCTTCATTTAATGCTATATATTCATTTGGCTTAATCCATGTTTCTGTTAAACACAGTACATTAAACTCCTGATCAGTAATGAGTTCATTAACCATTAGCGCTTTAGATGTAAGAGATCTAATATTTAATAGCCCCACCTTTAGATCAAAGGTGCTGGCAGCAGCTGTACAGTCAGTCTGATCTAATTTTATATTGATTAGGTTACTGGAACAAACTCTCTGAAAATTTCTACCTTTTTGTTGAGCTCGGGGAACAGACACAGTCTCGATGTAGTGGGCCCTGAGTGACGACTCTGCGCAGCTAGCAGACAGTCGGTTTAGCCTGTTCGTCTGCTCCCTGGCCTTGGCTCTGGATTGTCAGAAATTAACTAGGCCTGTTCTGAGACTATGACCTATGCTGCAGGAAATGAGAGCAGCACCTTCCCGAGTGGGATGGATACCGTCCCGCCCTAACAGGCCAGCAGTGCCCTCAAAATTAGCCCAATTATCTATAAAGCCCACACTGTTTTCAGAGCACCACCTGGACAGCCAGCAGTTCAGCGACCATAACCTGCTGTAAGCTACATCGCCACGCCGCATTGGGATGGGGCCAGAGCATACTACAGCATCGGACATCACCTTCGCTAATTTAAACACCTCTACAAAGTTACTCTTAGTAACCTCAGACTGACGAAGGCGTATATCATTAGCTCCTGCATGGATAACTATCTTTGAGAACCTGTGCTTGCCTAGGACCCTAAGATTACCTGCTATGTCCGGTGCCCTGGCTCCCGGTATACACCTGACTAAAGCTGCTGGTGCCCCTAAAGGCTGAGCTAATTTCACGTGCCGTATGATAGAGTCCCCTATAACCAGAGCTCTTTCAGGTTTCTCAGTGGGTGCATCACTAAGGAGAGCAAACCTGTTCGACACGTGACGCGGAGAGGAGTGGTGCTCCCGTGGGCGAGCCTCAGCGGTAGCTTTGGCTCTACGCTTATGCCGCCGAGCCGTCACCCATTCGCCCCGCTGTAAGGGCTCTAATGCCGGAGTTGGGGGATTGCTAACTCCACCTAGGGCGTCCAGACTTTCCCTAACAGAAACTACACTGTTCTCACGCTCACTAACCTGCTCTAAAGCCTGGACACGCGCTTCTAGCACTGAAATCTTCTCCGTCAGAGAGCTAACTAATCTGCACTTATCACAAGTAAAGCTAATAGAGCTATCGCTAGTGACGGAGGAAGAATGACTAAACATCCTGCACTCAGCACACTGAACAGGCTGAAGGTGTGCCATGATGAAAAGATTCACGTACTCTTAAATGAAGATCTGTTGATATTAAAGCAGATCAGATGGCCTCCGCTTGTGGACTTTACACAGGAGGAGAGAAAAAGAAAGCTTGTAACTAAGATACATTAACAATCTGGCATCCGTTACACCTACACAAAAAAAAAAAAAATTCTGGGAAAAAAAATCAGTATACACCACCATGTTTTAGGCAAAGTTATCCAAGGCAAACATAAGTTGAAACTTTCCACTCTATTGCTTTGGCTTATCGAATGATTTATTTTTAAAATCACAAACAAGGTGGGCGGCACGGTGGTGTAGTGGTTAGTGCTGTCGCCTCACAGCAAGAAGGTCCGGGTTTGAGCCCCGTGGCTGGCGAGGGCCTTTCTATGCAGAGTTTGCATGTTCTCCCCATGTCCGCATGGGTTTCCTCCGGGTGCTCCGGTTTCCCCCACAGTCCAAAGACATGCAGGTTAGGTTAACTGGTGACTCTAAATTGACCGTAGGTGTGAATGTGAGTGTGAATGGTTGTCTATGTGTCAGCCCTGTGATGACCTGGTGACTTGTCCAGGGTGTACCCCGCCTTTCGCCCGTAGTCAGCTGGAATAGGCTCCAGCTTGCCTGCGACCCTGTAGAACAGGATAAAGCGGCTAGAGATGATGAGATGAGACAAACAAGGTAGGCTACAACTGCGCTGCTTCGAAAATGTAAATTTAACAGCTTCATGAAAGTGCGCTGATGGTTACCATGAAAAACCCGTGTCTACTGCACTGCGTTCCTCCGCCGAGTCGCGCGCTCATTCACTTTTGTGTGCGCGCGCACGAAACAGATACAGAAGACAGAATCAACGTTTAACATAATTAACAATGCACTTTTTACGGAGACATTTTAATGTTATTCTTTTTTTTTTATCCAGTTGAATATTTAGCGTACAAATGTATTTTCAGCTCTTTAAAATGACCGAGGTCTGGACCTCGGTGGCCTCATAGCTGGCTACGGCCATGGAGATGAACAAGACACTAATAGGAAGATAAGACAGTTCAATGACAAATGGAAGTTAGAGCAAGATTGGCTAGTTCATAGCAAAACCGAAAATACCATGTACTGTGAAGACTGTAGAAAGTCTGGCAAAGACAGGCACCAGTAATTTTAAACTCGAAACTATAAAGGACCACAAAAAGTCAAATGCACACATCGGTACTATAACATCAAAACAGGTGAAGATGGCTAGTTCACTACAGGACAGCATTGCTTTCAAGTCCCTGGCTGTCATGAAGTCGGCTGTGCTGGAGAGGATGGAGCTGCTGTTTAGAAACGTTCACGCAATTGGAAAGAAGTTGATCCCACCCCAGCTATCAACTTATGGCATGCTGGAAGCCTCAGGTCACGAAGACCATTTTTTATGGACCATTCAGACTCATCTGATGATGAATGTCTCATCTCATCTCGTTATCTCTAGCCGCTTCATCCTGTTCTACAGGGTCACAGGCAAGCTGGAGCCTATCCCAGCTGACTACGGGCGAAAGGCGGGGTACACCCTGGACAAGTCGCCAGGTCATCACAGGGCTGACACATAGACACAGACAACCATTCACACTCACATTCACACCTACGGTCAATTTAGAGTCACCAGTTAACCTAACCTGCATGTCTTTGGACTGTGGGGGAAACCGGAGCACCCGGAGGAAACCCACGCGGACACGGGGAGAACATGCAAACTCCACACAGAAAGGCCCTCGCCGGCCCTGGGGCTCGAACCCAGGACCTTCTTGCTGTGAGGCGACAGCGCTAACCACTACACCACCGTGCCGCCCCGATGATGAATGTAATGAGGACATTTAATGTCTCTCTCTACACATGTTCACACACACACACACACAATTAATAGATAATATATAATAATACTTGATAATACACATAATACTTGTATATCAAAACATCAAATGTTTTTCAATGATAAATGTTTTGAATTGGACTTTTAATATTAGAAATCATTTCAGTTGTACTGAATGTTATTTTTCATATTATACGATATTTAATATTGTAAGGGGCTTGAATTTGAGTTCAATAAACAGAATATTCTGTTTATATTTTTGTCTGAACTAGTTGCATGTTTTCATATAGGGAACTACCTTAACAGCACTGAATACTTGAGTGCTACTGTAGAGATACATTATACGCTGCCATTCATAATTAAGTCTAGATCTTCCGAACTTTAACGTATCATGGTGAAGAAAAAACTGCGATTTCCTGGCAACAAAATTGTGGCTAGTGAAAAGGCTGAATGGCTAGTGACTCGGGAAAACCACTAGCCACAGTGGCCGGTGAGCAAAAAAGTTAATGTAAAGCCCTGGCCCCTACAATACAAATTATAGTCACAAACTACTCTTAAACAGTGGTCAGTATACAGAAAGCCAGGAAACATTGCTGAATGTTTCATCAGGTTACATCAGCTTCTGATGTCTTCAAAATGACATTTAGTTTACCTAGAGGGTTAAGACAAGTCTGTTTGATCTGATGCTTTCCTTGCAGCATTCACGCATACAAAATCCATATCGGATGTTCCAGAATGATTCTCCATAGAGATCCTGTATATCCTCTCAAAGTCTGTCTTTTACACACATGGCAGCTCTTTGTTCCTCTTCTGCATTTGTCCATGTCACTCACTTTCCTCTTTACATTTTGCACTCTGAGGTCTCCTATCATTTATGGACTCTTGGGTCGTTTTTGGAGTTGACTGACTTACTGTGAAATTCCACTAATCGCTCTCTTCTAGCTAGCCTCAGACCTTTCTCCACAAGCATGCTCTGCCTTTTCCCCATCACTGCACAAAGAGAATTGTTTCATGCTTTAGGGCTGAATTTGGTCCCTCTGTCCTTCTAGCCACCCTAATTCCAGCCCTCATTCTTTAGCGTTTAGTGTTTCGGGATTTACTCTGGACTTGCAGATAAGTGGATCAATCCATAAGCTGCTTTTCTGTGTGTGGGTATCTACTGGTGTGTGTACATGTGGGTGTGTGTGCACTATGTACAATTTCTAGAACTTTGTACCCCACCTAAATCCACACATCATGACAACAGTTACATCACTTGGACCAGGGAATGTAAACCTAGCGGATATGCCCCATGCTGTGTGTGTGTGTGTGTGTGTGTGTGTGTGTGTGTGTGTGTGTGCGCCCGCATGCCTGGTGTGCTGAATAAGTCATTGCATCATGTATCACAACCCTCTATACAGACTGTATCATCTTTCTGGTATCTTATTTATCCATGTCAGAGTTGTAACACTGTGTGTGTCAGAAGTAAAAAGAAAAAGAGAGAGAGAGAGAGAGAGAGAGAGGGAGAGAGTCACCGGGAGGCTTTTGTGATCCTCAGTGCTTTTACAGCTCGGCTTGTGAATATGTACACGTATATGAGCAGCTGCTGTATCTGTCTGCTCTCTCTGCCTGTTCACAGCTGGTGGTCTGTAATCCATGTACCACTTCCTTTCCTCCTTTATCTCCCACCACATCTCCATATGTCACTTATAATTCGGTTATACATCTCTAAACGGCTTGCCCAGCTGAAAGCATTTCTCTTTAAAAGGGTAATTAAGCCCATTTAGATGCACTTGCTTACTTAATACTACCATAGCAAACATATCTTACAGATTAGGCATGGGGTTTTATATCCTAGATTCTATAATGCATTTGTCTCTCTTTAAAGCAAGCACACAGTTGCAATTCTCTTAATAGATGGAGACTTCTTGGACAAACAGCAGAATTGGGTTTGCTCTTGTGTGCATTTTACAGATTAGCCATACTTAAATACATCTCAAAATAAACCCAAACAGTCCCATAATTAGTGTGGTTTTACTACTTGTATGATTTAGACTATTGTAAGTATTAAATGAGTGGGTCAGATTTAGCATGTCCTTGTGCTATTACCATTATTCTGCTTACCATAGAAATTTGCCTGTGATAACAATCTTAAATTATTGATGAATGACATGTCACATTTTGGTGTAGTGGTTAGCACTGTCACCTAACAGCAAGAAGGTTCTGGGTTCGAACCTCAGCTGACTGTGGCATTTTTGTGTGGCTTTTGAATATTCTATATTTATTCTATCCACATTCACTGGATATGAGCAATTGCGTGCTCTGATTGACTACTACTAGGATATCAGCTCATATACCGTGAGTAGAGAAAAACAAAACGGCGGAGCATTTTGCTGAACTAACCAAGGATGAAATAAAAACTCTACTTGAAAACAAAACCCCCAAAAATAAAAAAGCAACAAAATTTGGAGTAAAAGTATTTGATGGTAAGAACATTTTTCCCCCCAAGAATTATTATTATAGCATTTTTCACAAATTGCTACGGTCATTTTGCCGGTTTGTTTACATTCTAAGCAGAAATGATTTTGTCAGATGTTTTGTATAAAGGTTTTATTTATTGAATTTGCAAACAGTAAAAATAAAAATGCTCTGTTTCTCAAAATCTACTGAATGTGGATAGAATAAAACAGTTATTCCACGCAATCTCGTTGTACATACTGTAGCTTATAGCTAGCTCAGCGCTACACGCCTCATCAGCTATCAGCTCATGTACGACTCAATTTAATAGAATAACTGTTAAATGTATATTATAGAACATACAGTATAGTGCAAATATTCATAAGGTGTATTAATGTCTTGTCATCATATATGTAATGGAGCAAAGGCTATTCAGTAAATTAAGTGTCAAAATGAATAGATGTATAACACAATTGGGCTTTTCAATCCTCTGAGTTTACAATAGCGGGTAACTTGTAGCACTCTGCTAAAATGTAAGAATTGTTTGAATAAGCCTGTAATGATGATTGCTTATGGTATAAAGACAACAGGAATACTGGTCATACTTTGTAAATGTAATTAAATACTATAACATTCATTCACTCATGCATTCATTCATCTTCAGTAGCCACTTTACCCTGGTCAGGGTTTCAGAGGATTCTGTAAATATAGGATTGAATGATGTTTGTAAATGTGCATTGAAGTGTCTGTGACATGGTGTCCTGCTGTGTGCTCGGGTGACACAACTGTGATGTTCCATATTTAATGTGAAAATGATCCACTCCTTCTCACCTAGCAACAGATGTTTTGTTGTGACTCATGCAAACAAGAGAACCTTATCTTGTGTGTGTGTGTGTGTGTGTGTGTGTGTGGCCATTGCCTACTCTTCTAATTAAGATATAATTCCTCTTTTGTATTTGGTTCCATCACACTCTGATAAAATCACCCTAAAAACCTCAATCTAAAATTGGGACTGCTTTTAACCAGCTTTTCACTTTCATGTCTTTTCCACTGTTCAACAGAAAACGATGTTTTCCTTATGGCCTATAGATCTTTAGAATCTCAGACATCTTTGTAGCAAGCTTCTCATTCTTGTCTTTTCCTTTTTTGTCTTTTCACCCTGCTGCTGAATCTAACCCTGTCTCTGACATAGACTGGCATTATGATGGTAAGGTGTTACTCAGTCTCTTTATCACTTTCCTTTTCCTCTTCTGTTGCCAAATGACCTTTCATAATTTTTTCCCAGTGCATATTTTTATTGCCTTTTTGCTCTACCCTAGCAGTCCTACAAAATATTTATCTTTAAGCAAACAATTGCAAAGCAAAAACTTCAAATGGGAATCATCACGGACTTTGTTTTATCTGACTGGAAGCAATGAAACTTGGGACTTGTATTGTCTGGCAGTCTTTAGCAGATACTTCTTTGGCAGACATTCCTCATGCATTAATGGGATGTGATTAAGAATTAAATGTATAAATTAAAAGTCATATCATAATTGCTTTGCTTAATTGCTTGATTGTATTCATATTTGTACATGTACTATGTGGCCAAAAGTATGTGGACGCCTGACTATCACAACCAGATGTACTTGCTGAACATAATTTTCCAAACCTATCCTTGACCTGGGGGCGGTACGGTGGTGTAGTGGTTAGCGCTGTCGCCTCACAGCAAGAAGGCTCCAGCTTGCCTGTGACCCTGTAGAACAGGATAAAGTGGCTAGAGATAATGAGATGAGATGAGATGAGATCCTTGACCTGCAAGTGACATCAAAGTAAAATAGAAACCCAGATGTTGGCCATGTTGGTGGATATACAAATGTGGGATCAAGTGGCATTCCATACAAAACATAATCACGCGTGCACAACTCTCTTTGTTTTTCCACTGTTTTAAGCGTTCTTTTAGCTACGCCATATCTTTGTGCTGTATATGGTTGTGGTCACAACAGTACTCGTGATGGTGGCACATTCCAATTTTTTTAGAATTCCGTCCGTGATTCGGAAAGAGGGCGAGGAAACTCTGAGGAGAGAGAGGAGACGAGCACAGCTGAACAATATCGCATATTGGCAGGGCTGATCTAACAGAGGCTAAAACCAAAACAGCTCGTTTTTGCAGTAATCGTTTTATCTCAGGTGAAATTCAAAAGCTTTCTCAATAATATCATGGAAGAATTTTATTTCGTGTTGCTAGAATTTTGCTATAAAATGAGCATTCTCTTGTCGTGGTTCACTCGGTCATTGTTACAATTTTAGCACGTGTATTACCATTTTGCTTCTAGGAGCACCAGCAAAATTATACGATAGAAACAATCCAGACTCGGCACCCACTCAGAAAATGGGCTATGTTTCATCCAAGGTTGGACCTGATTCTTCGGCAGCCAAACCAGATAGAACGCAATATCTGAGTGCTTGATGGTTGGTAGAAGCATCTTATCTTTAGAAAAGTCTGACTTTTTTAAATAATATGGGTCAAAACCACACATATCTATCTTCTCTTTGTATCAAATCTTCGTTCGACTGTTCAAATCGTGGTAATACTGAGAAAATTCAGCATTGTTTACAGACACGCTGGTTGCTTTGTATATCCACCATCATGACGGACGCTCATGATGTAGCACATTTTGATCATGTAGTTGCAAGTCATCTACCGTATAAGCATTAACATGGAGTTAGTTCCCCCTTTGCTGCTATAACAGCCTTCACTCTTCTGGGAAGTATTTCCACTAGATTTTGGAATGTGGCTATGCAGATTTGTCCATTCAGCCACAAGAGCATTAGAGAGGTTGGGTGCTGATGTTGGACAAGAAGGCCTGGTGCACAGTCAGGGTTCCAATTCATCCCAAAAATGGTCAGAGCTCTGTACAGGTACTTGAGTTCTTCCTCACCAATATCAGCAAACCATGAATTTATGAACCTTGCTTTGTGCACAAGGCCATGATCATGCTGGACTCCTTAATTCCAGTGAAGGGAAATCACAATAATGCATGATATTCTTGACAGTTGTTTGCTTCAAACTTTGATGACAGTTTGGGGAAGAACCACATAGGATGGTGATGGTCAGGCATCCACATACTTTTGACCATATTGTGTATCATTCAGCCATAAATTACAGTTTTAGGACTATGTGAAAAACACCACATCCTTGCATGAAATTTGAATAGCACATGAGAGTGATTTAAATTCTGACTCTGTGTTCATCCTTTCTTTTTCACACAGAATGTAAGTTGTATCGAACTGGACCCCCTGCCACCATTGTCACCATTGATGAAGAGAGTCCAAATGGTATGTACTTTCCAGTTTATTTGCTTCCATTATGGTATACCACTGTGTGTCCCCTTCAAATGCTGATTTTATATTACCTTTCAGATTGTTTACATTGATAGTGTTCAGCTGATAAATATGTAAATACGTCACTGGTCAAGAATTAAACACCGTCAGGTTCATGAATATTTGGACATTAACAGTTGTTGTTATTTTCTTTGTCTACCACAGTATATAGGAGTTGAAATTAAATAATGAATAATATATTTTTAGCTCTAAATTTGAAGGTATTAACATCCAAATCAGGTAAATGGTGTAGAAATGATAGCACTTTTAATATGTGCCCCCCTCCTTTTCAGGGACCAAAAGTAATCAGACAATGGGCTGTTCAGCTGTCTTGTTGTGTCTCTCACTGTGGCTCTGTGTATATGTGTGAAAGGATTGAGTGTGTCCTTGCTAAGATTGCAGATGGTGTTTTGTTGTTGTGATAGCTCACTGGGGCCCATTAACACATAAAGCATCTCTGAGTAGGTAGTGCTACACTGCATAATATAATCATAATGCCTGCCAAGACAGAACCAGAACCTGGCCATGCATTTGACACCACTGCCTTTTTGTTGCTGTGTAACAAGTGCTGGCTATAGCATGCAATGTGTCTCGCACATATTTTTATGTTTCTATTCCTATTTCATTTCCCATTCTTGAAGATATGTTGGCCACCTCTGGATAGCAGGGTTAAAGCAAAACTTCTCTGCTGGCACTAATAGTAATAGTCTTCAATAACAGTGAGCAAATGACTGCTGAGAGATGTATTAGTGAGGCAGATGAGTTTAATGAGTTTGATCTGCTCAGACCAGATTGCTGTTTGTTTCTCTGATGAGATTTGCTTTAGAATTTGAACAGGTTTCAGCACTTGTTTGGTTCAAAGGAAATGAGCAATAAAGCCTCTCCACTTCTCCAATTCTTCACTTGACATCTTTTTTTGGTATTGCTACTTGTGTGTGTGTGTGTGTGTGTGTGTGTGTGTGTGTGTGTGTGTATACACGTGTCTATGTCTTAATTCCACCTTCTGTCAGGAAAGACAGTATTTATTTATCTTACAAGGTGAAATGGAGAGCAGGTACATGGTGAGCGCTTACATGTAGATTTTAGTTCAGTGAATCATGTTGGTGTAGTGCTCTGAGGGTGCCAAGATAAGGACCAATAAAGACTCAGTGTTGCCCTACAGGTGAGCTTCCACAGGGAATTCTACAAATGAAAGAAGAGATGGTCATTAATTCAAGGGACAGCTGTCTTTTTCTGCATTCACTGTCTGTCATGTTGGATTTGCTGGCTATACTTTTTTCTTCTTGGATGAACCACTATTGAGAGAGGCTTATCTTAAAAATCCTCCATCTGTGTGTGTTTCCAGCCAGCTTGTCTTTGACTGCATGTGCTTTTGTTTTTATTTTGGTTTCTATCCAAGGTGATCAGTGCATGAAGCTGGTTTCCCCATTGTAGATTGTGAGAGAGTGTACGGTAGTATCATGGGAGTTGGTATCTTTCACAAAAGGTAGTCATCCCAACTCTCTGAATGAACAGCTTCCAGATGTGTGGTGATTTAGCTCTGATGGGGAAGGTTCTTTTGCCAAAAGTTTGCAGGTGCCAGACAGGGGCTGATAGGCTTCAGGGTCTAGTATTACTGTAGCTTGTTTGGTTTGGTGAAGCAAATTTTGGGGGGAAAGGTAGAGATGCACTGTGATCACATCTTTATTTGCATTCGTTAGCTTCATCTGAAATGCTTATTCAGCTGTTAATTATCAGCCTCCAGTTTGTTTCCAGCCATCTACTTTACCTACACATGATTTTAGCTTTAGTTTTGGTTGTGATTTGAGATGTTGCCCACTGAATTTGTTCAGGTAAGCCTGGGACACCTCATTTAGACACCACAGGTCATAGACATTTGGGTAACAACTGATCTACTCAACTGCTCTGTTGGTATTACTCAGCAGTCATAAACATACAATAATTTACACCCAAAACATCATATGTAGATACTTAGGCAAAGATACTTTAACACAGAGCTCAGACAGCAAACAGAGCAAGCTAGCTATCTAATGCTAACTAAAGAAACAAGCTTTTGTTGAATTCAAGTGGTTTTTCTCTTTCATCTGGTAGAGTTATGTTGCTGTTCACAATAAGGTTTTTATTCTTATAAGGCTTCAATCTGCAGTGCTAGTGAGATGACTATAACCATAGTATGTGTCATTATCTGTTGCTATTATTATCTCCTCAGTATTGTCATATAGAATGTTTAGGCCATGTCCCAAACTATTTAGTCCTACTGTATAGTCATGCAATGGTTTACCATATTAGTACACCATCTTCATTTGGCTGCTCCCATTCATTCAGGGTCGCCACAGTGGATCTGTTCCACATATTTGATTTGAAACAAGTTTTACACCGGACGCCCTTCCTGACACAACCCTCCCCACTCTATCCAGGCTTGGGACTGGCAATAAGTATGTACAAACCCAGTGGCTGGGTATTTTACCTAATCTGCATGTCTTTGAACTGTGGGGAAAACCGGAGCACCCGGAGGAAACCCACACAGACACGGGGAGAACATGCAAACTCCATACAGAAAGGTCCCCATCAGCCGTGAGGTTCAAACCCAGAACCTTCTTGCTGGGAGGCAACAGTGCTAACTGCTACACCACCATGCCACCCTTACCATACTAGTACATCAATGTGTCATTATTATTTAGGCTTACTACTTAGTGTATGCTCTTAGTACTTAGACATAATGCTAATTTTTCTTAAGTGTGTGTTTTGCACTCAAAGCCAGCTGATTGGTCTTCATTTTGGAGTGTAGGGTGCAGCACA
Source organism: Neoarius graeffei (assembly GCF_027579695.1). NCBI lineage: Eukaryota > Metazoa > Chordata > Actinopteri > Siluriformes > Ariidae > Neoarius > Neoarius graeffei. The sequence continues at coordinate 49,987,985 of NC_083575.1, forward strand.
ACCAACATTATGAAATTTTCTTACGTGAATAGCTTACATTTTTCTCCCAGACCTTAAAATGCATAAATCCTGCATTCACCAACTTTAATGTTTGGTTTGACTCTAGATTTTTTTGGTAAATACTGAACTTTGGTTTTGTGTGAATGAAAACAGACAGCTAATGGCTTAACTTTTGTGGTTTGTGTTTTGCCCTCTAAAGAGAAGAGGGCAGAGCATCACTGTTCCAGCTGAAGCTGCTTTCAGGGAAAAGGTGAATTTAGAGTTGCTGGCTCATGTTTATGCAAATAGTTTACTAAGTAATGATAATGTTAGTTAGGTTACATGGTGATTACTGGATTATGTGTTGTTGTTTTTTCCAAAATTGTACAGTGTGGAAGGGTGTGTGTTTTTCATATTGATAACTCATGTTACTACAACATGTAACAGAGTTTACACTCAGTGCGTTTACATGCACATAGAGAAAATCGAATTTCTGCCGTTGCTCGACTGAAATCGAAGTTCTAAATGGCATGTAAACACCTTAGCTCGGCTGAAATTGAACCGAACTTGATTTCTCGCAATCGAGCTACACGACCTAGATTATGCTAGATTAAGCTACTTAGTGCATGTAAACCCTATCGAGCTACGTAGTCGAGCTACTTACTTCAGCACTGCCCCTTCCGGAAGTGACGAGTGACAAGACCACAAGCGGGAAACACAACAGCCTCGGTCGGAAAAAAAAAAAAAAAACAGCCTCGGTCGGCATGACACTTCACCTTAGCCGCCCACTTTATTAGGAACACTTCTGTTCGTACATACAAACTACAAACACTCTTCTTAGAGTTTATTTTATTTTTAAAAGGGACAGTGTACAAATTAAACATTATCCTTGTGGTAAGGACAGATGTCTATACCAGGTTATAGCAGTACATGCTAATTTCCGCCTGTAGTCCCTTTGTTTATACTCTTGAATAGCTCTTTTTCATGACGACAACCGGAAGTGTATCAACACGATAGGGCGTGTAGCGCCACCTGTGGCTTGGGTGCACAATGCACCTCACTCAATAGCTCGATTTCACAGTATGCATGTAGGATTGGATTTCTCTGGCACCCCTGCTGGGACCCTTTGCTCGATTACCGACAGCAGCTCGATTTGGATGTGCATGTAAACGTACTGACTGAAGCATTTATTCACTGGGGCTCAGAAATGGGTCTCTGTTGGAAAATTTATATTTTTGGTCAGTAGGTACTTGGTGTGCAGGGGAAAAAAATCATTATTTGTATTTTTAAAGGTATTTTTCAAATAATATTGGAATATTCAAACTTTCCATATACACATGGATTTACTGTACAGTGTGACACTTTAAACTCATCAGGATTTAAACATTCCACGTTTAAATCCTCATGAAGTGGTAAGTTACTCACGGAATGTTTAACTAGCTGACAGCCTCCTTATCATACCGCTACATAGTTATTTGGCTGAATACAGACGAGGAGCAAAAAACTGCTTTGTACTGGTGAAGTCATCATTTTACTATGAAGAAGCAGAGAAAGGTCCTGCTTTGGACTTTATGCCTTGCACCTATAATTAAAGTTTAAAGGTAGACTGACTTTCAGATTTTTCAGGTGTAGGTCATAAAAATAATTTTCCCTGACACCCAGTTATTTTTGTTTAGTGGACCAAAAGCTACTGAATTCGAATCACAGACTTCCAATTTTATTAGTTTTTTTTTAATAGAACAATTAATGAATTCAGGGCTACATGGCCCTAAATTCTCTGCTATTATTTCTTGCTTCGCCCAGACCCAATTCAAGATACTACATCATGCATCACGTGGTGGGCTTTTCCCGTTTGTGCAAGGCATTGTTGGGATACAATTTGAAACAGGAAAGGAAAATGGAGGACGCGAATGAAACATGAAAGACTGGCTACAGTAACGGAAAGTGGGAAGAAAAGACGTTATGTTGCAAAGGAAGGGAAACGCAGGACCAAACTAATAAATATCAGCAGCACCTCGGTGTGATCAGCTGTTCGTTTAGCAACAGAATGATGTAACTGTCAGTGCATGGTCAAGGTAAACCTGTAGATGGCAGTAATGCAACATTGGATGCCAGGTGTCGTAAAACCCAAGAAAAGAAGATGCCACCGAAAGGTAAACCTGTACATGTGCACACCGGACTTCCTCTGTCTGCCTGACTGCGCAAAGCAAGCAATTTCATGCACATTATTTGCTAGGGAATCCCCTCAAATTAAATAACTTCCCAGCCACAGAGTGGCCTGATATTTTTTAGATATTACAGAAATAAGCATATATCACAATGACCAAATTTTAGAGGGAACTAAATTTCACTGGTTTTATGAAATCGAAAGGCCGTCTACTTTTAATCAAACACAGATTTGACCCCGTTTGCCACTTACCTTTCATAGGTCACCCACTGAGACAAATCTCTGTATGAGATGTGACAAGTCTCAGTTTTGTACAGGCAAGGGGGGAAAATTCTTTTCATTTCACAGAACTGAATGAATGATTTACACATTTAGCTTGACACGGAGCTAAAATACCACACAGCAACAAGTAAGAAGTGAAACCAGTATGCTGATGTGGTCCTGTGCCTTTTTTGTAGATAGTGTTTTTTTCTTCTTCTCAAAACTGAATCAGAAGCAATGAACTGTAGAACAGCTTAATTTTCATACAGAGGGTATAAACCAAGCACTCATAATCTGCAACACTTTCTGCAACTGTGTTATGCGCTCAACTCTTGTGATTTCTATTCAGTATTACCCTGAACACCTCATTCCCTACTCGATTTCCTAAGACTTTAAAACTGAATATTGAAAATACATTAACTTATCCCAAGTACATAGTATTCATCACTGACGATGGTGTAGGTATCGTTGGCTCTCCATGCTGACGAGGAGCTATCAGATAAGCTGATGAGAAATAGCCATAGAGCCACATTGGAGCAAGGGGTTGCCAAGGCGACCATAGCTGATTAAAAGTGCTTTAAGTAAAAGGCCAGATCACGTTCCTTGGGTTGGCATAGGAGGAGTGCACATCCAAATCTTGCAGTAGTAGACAAAATAGAAGTCGGTGTTTATCGTTTCTGGGACAGTACCTGAGCAGAAAGTTAACACTTTTTAATTTGAAGATGGAAGTCAAGAGCAGAGAGGTGCAGAGGAATGAGATGGTCAAGAGAGTTTTGTAACATCAACATCTGCATCACAAAGTCCATTTTAAATACCCTTCTTACAAAAAAGAAATAATAAAGAGAATAATCAGAGACTACTGCCTCCCACACATACAGGGAAGAGGACATGTGAAACAAACAAAAAAAAGCCTTTATTTAATGCAGTGTGTGCATGAATGCACAGTGTGACACTTAATATTCGCTTCAGAGGGTACACCCTGACAATCATCACATACATTAAGTTAATTTTACATCCTCACAAGGCAGAGTTTAAATAGCTAAAGCTAACTATCTACCTTACTGTACCACCACACAGTTAGTTGGATGAATATCAATGAGTGACAAAACTGCTTTGCACTGGCTACACATTTGTTTTCCTGTGGAGACACAGAACAAATTTCTGCTTTGCAATTTACATCTTGCAGCTGTAATTAAAGTGTAATCAAACACAAATTTGATCCCATTTCAAAGAAGAAGTAGTAGCCTTTATTTGTCACATGCACACTCAAGCACAGTGAAATTCGTCCTCTGCATTTGACCCATCTGAAGCAGTGAACACATGCATGCATGCACACAAGTGAGTAATGAACACACACACATACCCAGAGCAGTGGGCAGTTATGCTACAGCACCCAGGGAGCAGTTGGGGGTTAGGTGCCTCACTCAAGGGCACTTCAGAAAAAGAAGAAGAAGAAGCCTTTATTTGTCACATGCACACTCAAGCACATTTAAATTCATCCTGTGCATTTAACCCATCTGAAGCAGTGAACACGTGCGCGCGCACACACCCAGAGCAGTGGGCAGCCATACTACAGCGCCTGGGGAGCAGTTAGGAGTTAAGTACCTTGCTCAAGGGCACTTCAGCCCAAGGCCACCCTGTCTTTGGACTGTGGGGGAAACCGGAGCACCCGGAGGAAACCCACACAGACACGGGGAGAACATGCAAACTCCACACAGAAAGGCCCCCGTTGGCCACTGGGCTCAAACCCAGAACCTTCTTGCTGTGAGGCGACAGTGCTAACCACTACACCACCGTGACGCCCAGCTCGAACCTAGAACCCTCTTGCTGTGAGATGACAGTGCTAACCACTACACCACCGTGCCACCCTGCTTACCTTTTAAAAAAAAAAAAAGCAGAAATGAAGGCAATGGCCCACATTTATTAATCTAACATAGAAACCAGCACAGATCTCAGTGCTGAAATCATCATATGACATGTTTCATGTGTAATTTACGAAATGTTCGTATCTCGCTAATCACAGCATAAGAATGATCGGGAGTTCATAAATATGGAAGCTGAAAACCACGGTCATTTAAATATAATGCCCCTAAATATTCTTGGTTTAGAGGCCATTCCCCTAGACTTAAGATATGGAGAGGCATAATACGGCCAAGAAGAGAAACTTCTCTATCGTTGAAACAGAAGCTCTAACGTCACAAGTTCAGCTGAACAAATTATTTCTATTTGGCAGCCTGAAAAGTAGCTTCACAGGGAATAAAAACAAAATAGTATGAAAAGAAATCACTGCTGCAGTCAACAGTGTTGCTGTTGATAACCAAACTCCAGCTGATTTTTTAATATTTAATTTATACATTTGTTATATGTATAGCATATATACTGTATATAATAGTCATCTAATTTAATAGCTTATATCGGAAATCTTTACATATAGAACTCGTCACCAAAAATTATGCTTTTGTGGGGTTTCCTTATTTCCTCATTTTAATGATGTTTCGGATCAATCAGAGCCAGGCATCAGTGGTGTTCAGCCTTCGGCTAGGCAAACCAGCCTGGAGCCCCAGAGAGCCAGGCAACTGTGAGCTGTGAGAGAGAGCACACGTCTTCCACCCCCCGTGCCAGCACACCACCACCCTACATGCCTTGGGAGATGACAGTGACTTAATAACCACTCATCACTTTCCATAAAAAAGTCCCTACACTCCCTAAGAACCCTGTCGGGTCTAACGGGGGTGTAGAGGTCCTCTAATAGAGTCAGATGTGCCATTGCTGACATTTGATGACTAGCAAAGCTCTTGTTTAGATAGGTGTCCAAATAAGCATCTAACCTATCACATTGCAAATCAGTTAGCCGATCCATTGCTTTTAATTACTTAAATCAATTTGTAATTTTGTAACCAGTGGCTGAGGCTAACAAGTAGTCTATCTCAAAATGAAAGATAAATTAGTCGTATGCCAAAAAACTGTTAACCCCGTTAATTGCAAACAATTTAGCTTTTGTTTTACCTATTTAGCCTATGTTAGGGACATACAGTTAGGTCTATATATATTTGGACACTAACACAAATTTTTTTTTTTTACCTGTTTACTGAAACATATTCAAGCTATAGTTATATAATGGGCATAAAGTCCAGACTTTCAGCTTTCATTTGAGGGTATCCACATTAAAATTGGATGAAGGGTTTAGGAGTTTCAGCTCCTTAACATGTGCCACCCTGTTTTTAAAGGGACCAAAAGTAATTGGACAATTGACTCAAAGGCTATTTCATGGGCAGGTGTGGGAAATTCCTTTGTTATGTCATTCTCAATTAAGCAGATAAAAGGCCTGGAGTTGATGTGAGGTGTGGTGCTTGCATTTGGAAGATTTTGCTGTGAAGAAAACATGCGGTCAAAGGAGCTCTCCATGCAGGTGAAACAAGTCATCCTTAAGCTGCGAAAACAGAAAAAAACCCATCCGAGGAATTGCTACAATATTAGGAGTGGCAAAATCTACAGTTTGGTACATCCTGAGAAAGAAAGAAAGCACTGGTGAACTCATCAAAGCAAAAAGACCTGGACACTCACAAAAGACAACAGTAGTAGATGATCATAGAATAATTTCCATGGTGAAGAGAAACCCCTTCACAACAGCCAACCAAGTGAACAACACTCTCCAGGTGGTAGGCGTATCAATATCCAAATCTATCATAAAGAGAAGACTGCATGAAAGTAAATACAGAGGGTTCACTGCACGGTGCAAGCCACTCATAAGCCTCAAGAATAAAAAGGCTAGATTGGACTTTGCTAAAAAAAAACATCTAAAAAAGCCAGCACAGTTCTGCAAGAACATTCTTTGGACAGATGAAACCAAGATCAACCTCTACCAGAATGATGGAAAGAAAAAAGTATGGTGAAGGCATAGTACAGCTCATGATCCAAAGCATACCACATCATCTGTAAAACACGGCGGAGGCAGTGTGATGGCTTGGGCATGCATAGCTGCCAGTGGCACTGGGTCACTAGTGTTTATTGATGATGTGACACAGGACAGAAGCAGCCGGATGAATTCTGAGGTATTCAGAGACATACGGTGTGCTCAAATCCAGCCAAACTGATTGGTCAGTGTTTCATAATACAGATGGACAATGACCAAAAACATAAAGCCAAAGCAACCCAGGAGTTTATTAAAGCAAAGAAGTGGAATATTCTTGAATGGCCAAGTCAGTCACCTGATCTCAACCTAATTGAGCATGCATTTCACTTGTTAAAGACTAAACTTCAGACAGAAAGGCCCACAAACAAACAGCAACTGAAAACCAGTGCAGTAAAGGCCTGGCAGAGCATTAAAAAGGAGGAAACACAGTGTCTGGCGATGTCCATCAGTTCAAGACTTCAAGCAGTCAAAGGATTTTCAACCAAGTATTAGAAATGAACAATTTACTTACAATTATTTAATTTGTCCAATTACTTTTGAGCCCCTGAAATGAAGGGATTGTTTAAAAAATGCTTTAGTTCCTCACATTTTTATGCAATCATTTTGTTCAACCCACTGAATTAAAGCTGAAAGTCTGAACTTCACCTGCATGTGAATTGTTTTGTTCACAATTCATTGTGGTAATGTACAGAACCAAAATTAGAAAAATGTTGCCTCTGTCCAAATATTTATGGACCTAACTGTATGACACATTGTCAATGTAGGCCTTTACAAAATATAATATTTTGCCATACACTACGTTTTTAAGTGATTAATATGTATTTGCAATATATAATATATTTTGGGCGGCACAGTGGTGTAGTGTTTAGCACTGTCGCCCCACAGCAAGAAGGTTCTGGGTTTGAGCCCAGTGGCCGACGGGAGCCTTTCTGTGTGGAGTTTGCATGCTCTCCCCGGGTCTGTGTGGGTTTCCTCCAGGTGCTCCGGTTTCCCCCACAGTCCAAAGACACCCAGGTTAGGTTAAATGATGGCTTTAAATTGACCATAGGTGTGAATGCGAGTATGAATGGTTGTTTGTCTCTGTGTGTCAGCCATGCGATGATCTGGTGACTTGTCCAGGGTGTACCCTGCCTCTCACCCATAGTCAGCTGGAATAGGCTCCAGCTTGCCTGCGACCCTGTACAAGATAAGTGGCTACAGATAATGGATGAATGGATGTAATAAATATATATTTTTGCAATGTACAAAATATTCCTGCTTTTCATACGTGGGAAAATAATTATTTCATGTATGTATGATTGTTTATGTAGGTAAACAGATTTAGGGCAGCACGGTTAGCACTGCCGCCTCACAGCAAGAAGGTTCTGGGTTTGAACCTCATGGCTGACAGGGGCCTTTCTGTGTGGAGTTTGCATGTTCTCCCTGTGTCTGCATGGGTTTTCTCGAGGTGCTCCGGTTTCCCCCACAGTTCAAAAACATGTAGAGTAGATAAAATACCCAGCCACTGGGGTTGCACATACTTTTTCAGTGCATACTTAGTACCGGTCCCAAACCCGGATAGATTGGTGAGGGTTGCATCAGGAAGCGCATCCAGTGTAAAAACTATGCCAAATCAAATATGTGGAACAGATTCGCTGTGGCAACCCCTAATGGGAGCAGCTGAAAGAAGATGTACAGTGGTGCTTGAAAGTTTGTGAACCCTTTAGAATTTTCTATATTTCTGCATAAATATGACCTAAAACAACATCAGAGTTTCACACAAGTCCTAAAAGTAGATAAAGAGAACCCAGTTAAACAAATGAGACAAAAATATTATACTTGGTCATTTATTTATTGAGGAAAATGATCCAATATTACATATCTGTGAGTGGAAAAAGTATGTGAACCTTTGCTTTCAGTATCTGGTGTGACCCCCTTGTGCAGCAATAACTGCAACTAAACATTTCCGATAACTGTTGATCAGTCCTGCACACCGGCTTGGAGGAATTTTAGCCCATTCCTCCGTACAGAACAGCTTCAACTCTGGGATGTTGGTGGGTTTCCTCACATGAACTGCTTGCTTCAGGTCCTTCCACAACATTTCGATTGGATTAAGGTCAGGACTTTGACTTGGCCATTCCAAAACATTAACTTTATTCTTCTTTAACCATTCTTTGGTAGAACAACTTGTGTGCTTAGGGTCGTTGTCTTGCTGCATGACCCACCTTCTCTTGAGATTCAGTTCATGGACAGATGGCCTGACATTTTCCTTTAGATTTTGCTGGTATAATTCAGAATTCATTGTTCCATTAATGATGGCAAGCCATCCTGGCCCAGATGCAGCAAAACAGGCCCAAACCATGATACTACCACCGTCATGTTTCACAGATGGGATAAGGTTCTTATGTTGGAATGCAGTGTCTTCCTTCCTCCAAATATAACGCTTCTCATTTAAACCAAAAAGTTTTATTTTGGTCTCATCCATCCACAAAACATTTTTCCAATAGCCTTCTGGCTTGTCCACATGATCTTTAGTGAACTGCAAATGAGCAGCAATGTTCTTTTTGGAAAGCAGTGGCTTTCTCCTTGCAACCCTGCCATGCACACCATTGTTGTTCAGTGTTCTCCTGATGGTGGACTCATGAACATTGACATTAGCCAATGTGAGAGAGGCCTTCAGTTGCTTAGAAGTTACCCTGGGGTCCTTTGTAACCTTGCTGACTATTACACGCCTTGCTCTTGGAGTGATCTTTGTTGGTCGACCACTCCTGGGGAGGGTAACAATGGTCTTGAATTTACTTCATTTGTACACAATCTGTCTGACTGTGGATTGGTGGAGTCCAAACTCTTTACAGATGGTTTTGTAATGTTTTCCAGCGTGATGAGCATCAACAACGCTTTTTCTGAGGTCCTCAGAAATCTCCTTTGTTCGTGCCATGATACACTTCCACTGTTGTGAAGATAAGACTTTGATAGAGGCCTGTTCTTTAAATAAAACAGGGTGCCCACTCACACCTGATTGTCATCCCATTGCTTGAAACCACCTGACTCTAATTTCACCTTCAAATTAACTGCTAATCCTAGAGGTTCACATACTTTTGCCACTCATGGATATGTAATATTGGATCATTTTCCTCAATAAATAAATGAGCAAGTGTAATATTTTTCATCTCATTTGTTTAATTGGGTTCTCTTTATCTACTTTTAGAACTTGAGTGAAAATCTGATGATGTTTTAGGTCATATTTATGCAGAAATATAGAAAATTCTAAAGGGTTCACAAACTTTCAAGCACCACTGTATGTCAATAGATTTAGCACCAATTGTAATATATGAAATGTGTTATATTGCAGTTGTCAATACTTGTAGACAGAATAAGTACTATAGATCACTCTGCACTGGAAAGCATTGACAAGTTTACCATTTTTCAGCCGGTATTTTGTCTCTTCATGTTTATTCATTATTCAGGTTGATTCATGCAGCATAATAACTTGAATCACTGACAGAATGGATAACAAACATCATTAATGTTTAAAAAAAACATGCATTTAATGAAAGATTTGAATGCAAAATAGAGAAAAAACATTGAGCTCCATTATGTGTAACCAGTAGTCAGATGAGGCAACAAAGCAAATCAGGTGCATTTTGTTATCTGTTAAGTTATTACTGAACACAAGCCTGTAGTCTCCGTCCTTTCCTTACCGCAGTCATCATTTTTAATTGATGCTTTTTTTAAATGGGAAACAGGAATCTGATATATTCTATACATATACATTGGGATCCAAAAGTAGGTTTGTCACGATACCAAAATCTTGCCTTACTAATGCCAATTGCAGTATCACCATTCTCTATAAAAATTTTGGCAAAAATCCTTCTGTTGTTTAAATGTAATTTTTTATTGGATTGAAAACAGAAAAATCTACCAGGCATGTCATACTGCTGAATAAAATTTCTGAATCCAATTTTCTGAAACCGTATATTCAGGCACTTGGTCTGTGCAGAAGTACTCAGCTGCAGTTTAGTCTTAGCGTTTTTTTGGAGTCTTTGTAATATTTTGTGTGTCTGTCTAACTCAGATGGAATGGTAGACTGCCTGGATGAACTTGAAGGAGGGGTGGAAACTGAGTTCTGAGTGAGGAAAATAAACAGTGAGAGCACTCATAATTTGAGGTTAAGATTTACACCCACTGCTCAGTTTTAAGCACCAATATTTTACCATCTAAAATTAAGAAGAAGAAGAAAAAGAAGAACTTTATTCATCACACGTACACTTGTGAAATTCCTCTCTGTATTTAACCCATCTGAAGCAGTGAACACACACATGTGCACACACACGTGAGCAATGAGCACACACACATACCCAGAGCAGTGGGCAGCTGCGCTACAGTGCCCGGGGAGCAGTTGGGGGTTAGGGGCCTCGCTCAAGGGCACCTCAGCCTAAGGCCGGCCCATGTTAACCATGCACAGTGGTGTAGCGGTTAGCACTGTCACCTCACAGCAAGAAGGTTCTGAGTTCAAGCCCAGCGGCCGACGGGGGCCTTTCTGTGTGGAGTTTGCATGTTCTCCCCGTGTCTGTGTGGGTTTCCTCTGGGTGCTCTGGTTTCTCCCACAGTTCAAAGACATGCAGTTAGGTTAACATTAGTTAAAATTAGCCCACATGCTAGATAGCCTATTGATGGTGGACATGTGAGCATCATGGGTTCACGTGGCAGGACGAGTAATTGGCTTCGTGTTTGTTGGACAAATGTATAGCCAAGTTGCTGGTTTTGCCTGTTTTGCAGTGGAGGGATTTATAATACCATTTGCATACTGGTTTTGTAATGTCCTTTGGCCAGCCACAGCAATGTAGGCAAAAGATGCCCACATTTCACTCCTTGAGCTCATTTTTGTGCAAATTGCAGAAATGAGAGGTTTTGTTTTTGGCATAGCCATGTTAGCTAGGTTATTGCCTTCTTGCTGCTTGGGCCAACTAACTTGCATGTTGCCCACTGAAGTCAACTTGGCATGTGCAGTTTGATTCGCTTATTCAGAACACATTCAGTTTCTCAGGCTATATACAGTATTGGAAGCATTGAATGATACAGAATCTAATCATTTGCCACATTGTAATATTGAAGAAGCATCAAACTTTTAATTGAATGCAATGTTTTTCAAATGACAAATTTTTATTATATTATCAGCAATAACTTGTGTGGAAAATCGTACATGAATTTCAGAATTCTTAGTATTTGGCATGTCTACCTTTGCTTTAATCATAGTGTGCGCTCGAGCTGTCATTGAGTCCACAAGTCTGTGTAAAACCCGAAACATCTGAACACATGCTTCGGTGGAAAGGATAAGACTCAAGAAAAATTTAACCATTTGTACAACATGGTCAATATCACAAATTTGCTTAAATTGAAATACTGATCTAGAAACAGTGCACAATATTAAATATTTCTATTATTTATTTACTTAATTTTTTTTAAGCCTGAACCATTCTGTTTATTTCCAGCTGTAAATAAAAAAAAGCCAACTTTTCAGCTTGGTCTCATATTTTTGGATCCCACTGTATATTTTAAAATATAGAGTAAGGATATTGTATCGTATTTTCCAGTATATATTTCCACAATTTTGCTTCTACTGTTGAGACTCAGGATGAGCAGGTGTGCAAAACGTTTTGTCAGACATTTATCCCCGCTGCATATTCCACATATTTCATATTCACTGTCTTTCAGGAGTTGCTTGAGGGAAATTCAGTAACCTCTTTGAACTGTATACACCTGCCAAACACAAGAGAATGCTCATCCCCAACAGAATTAGCATGAGAGCTAATCTGGCTTTATCTTTACCGAGAAAAAAAAAAAAAAAGATTCAAAATTATTATGACTCAGAGCATGTCAGAGAGCATGTAGCATGGCCCAAATCATTTACAGTATTTATCATGATAGTGAACTCTTTTCATTTTCCTCAAACTTTTTTTCTCTTGTGCTCTCCTGAGTGAGATGGCTCATGTCTCTATTTTCAAATTCAGATCTCCTCACGTGGTACAAGCTGAAGAAACCCTAGTAACCAGCTGGAATGATAGCTAGGCAGTGAGCCATTTAGTCTCTTTGTGTTTGTGTTATATGTTTGTGTCAGATGGAAATAATTAAAAGGCTTGCATTATATAATTATTTTTACACACATTAGGTGGTAGGACTTAATACTATTGTGTATTTTGTGCATGTAAAAGGTGTTAGTGGGTTTAGTAAAGTAGAGAGAGAGAGAGAGAGAGAGAGAGATGCAATTAGAGAATATGTTGAAAGTGGGATTATTTTCAAGCACCTGCCACTTTTCTGGATTACATAGAGGCAATTCCAGCCCTTGCCCACTCAGACCACTCTGCAGCTGCTGCTCCTCCATTTCTCCAACTGTGTGTGCATTCTCTGTTCCCTACCATCTGATGGATTGAGCCCTGCCTAAAAACAACACTCCTTTGCCTTCAAGAGCATTTCCATTCTCTGGTTTTGTTGATGTTTACTTTCACCATGCACTTACTATTGTCAGCTCTGTTAAGTTTAATACCCTCTGGGTTATTTGAAGTCTCCGCATGGACATTATCCAGAGACGCTTGTTCACACTAACCTCAACATCAAATGCAGCTCAGATGATGACCGCAAAAGAGGATTATATTTCCTTTCATTATTTAACAGTTATTCCACGAAATCGAGTCGTATATGAGCTAATAGCTGATGAGGCCTGTAGCACTGAGTTGGCTATAAACCATGTACAATGAGATTGAGTGGAATAACTGTTTTATTCTATCCACATTCACTGGATTTTTAGAAACAGAGCATTTTTATTTTTTGCAAATTTGATAAATAAAAACTTTATACAAAACGTCCAACAAAATAATTTCTGCTTAGAATGTAAACAAACCGGCAAAATGACAGTAACAATTTGTGAAAAATGCTATAATAATAATAATAATAATAATAATAATAATAATACTTCATGAAAAATAAAAACGATACGTTCTTAAAGTCAAATACTTTTATTCCATTTATTTTTAGTTTTTTATTTTTATTTTTTGGGGTTTTGTTTTCAAGTAGAGTTTTTATTTCATCCTTGGTTGCTTCAGCAACATGCTCCGCCATTTTGTTTTTCTCTACTCATGGTATATGAGCTGATATCCTATTAGTAGTCAATCAGAGCGTGCAATTGCTCATATCCAGTGAATGTAGATAGAATAAAAAGCTATGTACTTCATATATTTGGCTATTTGGAGATATCTGTATCAGATGAGACTTGGTTACTGTACTGCTAGGTTAACTGGTGACTCTAAATTGACCGTAGGTGTGAATGTGAGTGTGAATGGTTGTCTGTTACCCCTTTTCCACCAAATCAGTTCCAGGGCTGGTTCGGAGCCAGTGCTGGTGCTGGTTCACAACTCGTTCAACTTGCGAGACAGCTGAGAACCAGTTTGCTTTTCTATATCTCGTGGTGCTAAGCGGAGCCACGTCATTACGTCGCTGTATATGTCAGTTACGGCGCTACATTTACATAAACCTTGGCGCGAATATCAAAGCAAAAACAACACGGAAGAAGCAGCAGCGGCAACAACAACAACAACAATAATAATAGATGACTTCACTGTAAAAAAAAAAAATATTTGTTGTTTTAACTTAAAAAAGTTAGTGCAAGGGCTGCCTTAAAATTTTGAGTTCACTGGAATTCACATAGTAAGTTAAATTGTTGTGAACTTACTATATTAATTTCAGTGAACTCAAAATTTTAAGGCAGCCCTTAAGGCAACCCTTGCACTAACTTTTTTAAGTTAAAACAACAAATCATTTTTTACAGTGTTCGCGTTTGTACAGCTGCGGCTTCTTGTCGCTTAAAAATGGTGATCTTTTGCGGTCTTGTTATTGTTGTTGGTCTTAACAACTCCGCCCCCCCACTGACGTAAGCGGTTCTTTCCTCTGGCCCAGCAGAGAGTTGGTGCTAGCCTGGAACCGGTTTTTCTGGCCCCAGAGCCAGTTCTTTGTCAGTGGAAACAGAAAACCCGGTTCCAAACTAAGCACTGGCCCCGAACCAGCCCTGGAACTGCTTTGGTGGAAAAGGGGCATGTGTGTCAGCTCTGTGATGACCTGGCGACTTGTCCAGGGTGTACCCCGCCTTTCGCCCGTAGTCAGCTGGGATAGGCTCCAGCTTGTCTGCGACCCTGTAGAACAGGATAAAGCGGCTAGAGATAATGAGATGAGATAATGAATTGAATTGTGTTTTTAACCTGTTTATTTATGAGATTCTACAGGAATGAGGTTGCTGTAATGCTGTTTCTGTATAAATAGACTAGTCCTAATTAGATGCAGGTCTTTGCTAATAGTGGTTTAATCTAGCTTGGTCTTGGCCTGTTTTTGTTAGATTTAGATGAGATAGATGAGCTGTTAAAAGCTTCACTTCCTTTGTCTGACCCCCTCATCTCTCTCTCTACATCTACCCTCCATTTGAGCTGCTTCTCCAAATTAAAACTGTCTTTCACAACTAATGGCAAACCCTGGCCCATAAACAGCACTAAAGCTACAAAACACATTTCCTGTATATTATTAATACAAGAGTATGATATGTAAAGTACAATTTGCACCATTTTTCACATGAGGCATTTGATTAATACACATTTTAAGCATTAACAGCCACTTGAATCTCTTAGGCAGTTTCAATTCATCGCATTTATTGTACTCATGACATAGAGGCTTTCAAAAGGGAAATTGTTAGCAGGTGTGTAGGGATGGTTTAGGCATGGAGTAGATATGCTTTCTCACATTGAGTGATTTAAAACTGATTTTCAATCCAAGTTCCTTTTGCTTCATCATCAGGGGCTGATTTCATTAATCATTTGTGACACCTGAAACATATCCATTTTTACTGTGGCAGTGTGGTAAGGTAATGAAGAGAGAATAAAAATATACCCAGTTCTGATATGAGACTCCAAAACGGCATCCAAAAGGCATTACAAGAATATAATACATTCTGAAGCCAGCCCCCCCCCCCCCCCCCCACACACACAGACACAGAGAGAGAGAGAGAGAGAGAGAGAGAGAGAGATTATTCAAAGCTTAGCTAAAGGACAGAGTGGAAGAGCTTCAATGTGAAATATAAGCGCATACCGACAGTAATTCAGAGGGCTGCAGTGTAAATAGCTGGAGGTTGTGTTGTTTGCCTCTATAAAAAATTTAAACCCTAAAATCAAACTCTTTCCAGCTATTGAAGTCAAGTCAATTTATTTGTATAGCGTTTTAAACAGTAGACATTGTCACAAAGCAACATTACAGAAAAATAAAGATTTTAAACATATGAGCTAATAAATTTATCCCTAATGAGTAAGCTTGTGGTGATGGTGGCAAGGAAAATTCCCTGAATTGACATGAGGAAGAAACCTCATTGAGAAGAACCAGATTCAAAAGGGACTCTGTCCTCATTTGGTTGATAGAGAAGTGAGTTATTTATAATCATGCTAAGTGTGTCCGATATGGTCAAAAAGTGCAACTGTGTAACCAGGACATTCATTATAGTTTTAACATGAAGTCTGTTTTGTTCAAGTTATCAGCTGTTCATTGATGAAGACTTGAGCGCAAAACTGTTCAAGACAACTGCAGTCATAAGTTGTCATGGCACTTGTCATCCTCAGCCATCATAGCAAAACTGTAAGTGTCCAGAGCCATCTTCTAAGTGTATCTTTTGACTGTCCATATGGGGCCAAGCAATGAGAACTTCAGCCAGAAGTAGGGCATCAGGATGGATCAGGCAAGTCCGGAGAGCAGGAGAAACCAGCATCACTGGTATCTCAGGATTGACATGGAACTCGATAGAGACAGAGAGAGATAGAGAAAAACACAGATTGTTAGGTGAAACCTGAGTGAACACTTTGGGGGGGGGGGGCATTTTCACATGAAGTCTGTTTTGTTGAAGTTATTGATGTTTTGTTTTGTTGATGTAAGTAAACTTGCTAGATAACGCTTGGACATCGGTACTGGTAATATGTGATCTTGCGTTGGTTGCTGTCTAGCTTTGTTACTGAGCTTGTCACCCAAGTTTGCATCACTTTGTGTGAGGGGTGTGCAAGCTTGTAAGGTTATTTTAGTTGACTAGCTGTTCTTTGTCTGTTAGCATCCCCCAGCATTAGGTATGTCCATGTTTGTATGGTTTTGGATACTTTAGCTTAGCATCCTGTTACTATTCCGAGTTGTGTGCAATGACTGTGAAAATGTTGACTTGCAGCACAGCATAAATAAATAAATAAATAAATAAATTCTAAGCATACATGTTCACTTCAAGACATAAGCAGTGATCTAATGGGAAAACAATGGCAATCTGACAGCAGACTGAACATCCCTGCCAATGTTATTTATGAAAAATTGCAATGTAGGCTGTAGCCTTATCTGTGTTATCCATGCTTCATGGAGATTTGTAGTTTTTCTGGATGACAAAGGCAGATAACCTCAGTCCTGTCTCAGGCTTGCATGTAAATAAATGAATTCATCTCACACTAAAATGTTTGATCAGTCTTTGTCAATCTCACACCAGATAAGACTTGAAAGCTTGCAACTTTGCAAACCTTCAGTACCAGTCAAAAATTTGGACACAGCTTCGACTTCACTGTTTTTTTTCTTTATTTTTATTCATTTTTATTAATTGAAAGACACTTCATGTCTTAAAGTAATGATGGATATTGTTTCTCTTTACTTAGCTGAGTGGAAATAATATGGATTACTGCAGTTGTGGAATAGGGCTACTTACTGTATTTTTATTATTTGCTGTTTGAGGATCTAAAATGCATTAAGGAGGCAAGAAATTGCACTAATTAACTTTTGACGAGGCACAACTGTTAATTTAAAATTATTCCAGGTGACTACCTCATGAAGCTGGTTATATTTTTTTAACACATATTTTTAACACTTTTGTTTTCCACATTATCCCATATATGTTCCATATGTTATTTCATAGTAGCACGGTGGTGTAGTGGTTAGCGCTGTCGCCTCACAGCAAGAAGGTCCTGGGTTCGAGCCCCGGGGCCGGCAGGGGCCTTTCTGTGTGGAGTTTTCATGTTGTCCGCGTGAGTTTCCTCCGGGTGCTCCGGTTTCCCCCACAGTCCAAAGACATGCAGGTTAGGTTAACTGGTGACTCTAAATTGACCGTAGGTGTGAATGTGAGTGTGAATGGTTGTCTGTGTCTATGTGTTAGCCCTGCGATGACCTGGCGACTTGTCCAGGGTGTACCCCGCCTTTCGCCCGTAGTCAGCTGGGATAGGCTCCAGCTTGCCTGCGACCCTGTAGAAGGATAAAGAGGCTAGAGATAATGAGATGAGATGTTATTTCATAGTTTTGATGTCTTCAGTATTGTTCTACAATGTAGAAGTCAAAATACAGAAAAACTTATAAATGAATAAGTGTGTCTCCTGGGTTCAAGCCCAGTGGCGGACAGGGGTCTTTCTGTGTGGAGTTTGCATGTTCTCCCCATGTCTGTGTGGGTTTCCTCTGGGTGCTCCGGTTTCCCCCACAGTCCAAAGACATGCAGGTTAGGCTAATTGGTGGCTCTAAATTGACCGTAGGTGTGAATGCGAGTGTGAATGGTTGTTTCTCTGTGTCAGCCCTGTGATGACCTGGCGACTTGTCCAGAGTGTACCCCGCCTCTCACCCATAGTCAGCTGGGATAGGCTCCAGCTTGCCTGCGACCCTGTAGAACAGGATAAGCGGCTACAGATAATGGATGGATGAATGGATGGAATCAGTGTGTCCAAACTTTTGACTGTTACTGCATCTCAGCTAGCTTGTAATAAATTACACATGTCGATTACACACATACTCCACATTTAAAAACTTAGCAAACAATGTATATGACCTGAAAATGCAAACACGGTATTTCAGTAAAACTAAAACTTTGTTATTCTTTTTTATGTTAATGCTCATCTCCGATGTTATAATCAATAAAATTATCCAGATATATTTGTATCCTGTAATAATTTGTACTGTACTTGTACTGAACCAGTTGACATGGTTCTTTGGCTTCTGCTGTTCCATATCCTTCAGCTTGTAAACAAATGCATGTGCACAACTGTCTATGAGGGGACCTCAAAGCATAATTTATATTTACAACAGTGGTTTACATTACATTACATTACAGGCATTTAGCAGATGCTTTTATCCAGAATGACATCAAACATACCCAGAGCAGCCTGGGGAGCAGTTGGGGGTTGCCAGTTGGGGGTTGCTCAAAGGTAATTCAGCCATTCCTGCTGGTCCAAGGAATCAAACCAGCAACCTTTTGGTCCCAAAACTGCTTCTCAAACCATTAGGCCATGGTAAAAGTGAATTACGCTCTGTGGCTGTAGGGGGAGCCCAAGAACAAAAAACACCAGTTCTCGCATAGTGGGGCTTTAAATAGTATTAATATATTAATACTAGGAGGGCACGCGGTAGAGCGCATACCTCCGTTAAGCCACATATCAACATCATAATCAAATCACTTGAGCCTAGGGTGGTACTAAAGTACACCAAATTTCATCAAAATCCATGTGCTACTTTTTGAGTTACATTGGGGAAAGTCAAACAAACAAACATACATAGGGTAAAACATCACTTCCTCCAACAAAGTTGGCAGAGGTAATAAAATACAAGAAGTGTGTTTGTGTGTGTGTGTGTGTGTGTGTGTGTGTGTGTGTGTGTGAGAGAGAGAGAGAGAGAGAGAGAGAGAGGAAGCATGGGGTTGCTTTGTCTTTGGAGAAACCTTCAATCAGACATGGCAAAAGGCTATGATTGATGACTTACGTGTAAGTGTATTGAGAGCATGTTCACACCTTGTTATTAGTGTGAAAAGGTTTATGTGACGCTTGTAGCGATTGTGTGTGTGTGTGTGTGTGTGTGTGTGTGTGTGTGTGTGTGTGAGAGAGAGAGAGAGAGAGAGAGAGAGAGAGAGAGATCTGGAAAAGCTCATCTGTCACTGTAATGTGTGAATGCACTGTAGTGCCAAGCATGAGTCTAGTTTTAAAAGCATTTGATTTCCTCACACATCTCCAGCCATACCAAAATACAGCTAAGAGAGCACAGTCCCTCTTTTGTAGTAGCCTGACTGACTTGCAGCATCAGCCTTGTGTATAATTCTCTCTGAGATCAAACACAATTAAGCTCAATCTTCCTGCTGCTCCAGCCAGAGTAGATCTACATTGGTGTAGGTGTATACTTTGAGGGCTCTACTGTGGCCTTTATTCGTTTGTTCTTCCTCCATCATTCTCAACTTGGTTAATGGTGTGAGTCATGAAAGGCTGCAGCACGCATACCATGACCCTCACTCAGTCTCTCCATGAGAGCATACATCAGTCCCTCAGAGTCAAGCCACACTGCTGTTTGTGTTTGACACACACTGTCTGTAGTTTTGCTTCGGCATGCACTTAGGATTTTCACGTTGGTCATAATCACAAGCATGAATACCAGTTGATGGAGCTGGAGCTAGAATGTCAAATGTGTCTCTGTGGGAGAAAGATATTCTCTAACATCAGTAAGTAAAGCTAAAACGGTCGGAGGCGTGGGTGGTGGTGGTGGTAGAACAGAACATTGTTCTCTAGCTGGAGTGCTTGTACCGATAGTGTACTGTGTGAAAGGAGTGGTGGTGGTGGTGGTGGTGGTGGTGGGAGGGGTTGGGGTGTGGACGGATGCTGATAGCTTATTGTGTAAGGAAGGGTATTGTTGCATGACCACAGTGAGAACAGTGGGCGAACATTTTTTGCAGTGTGGAGGTTAGAAAAATGAAAAAGAACAACTATCTCAGGAGAGCAGTGAGGTCTCACCTAATAACATATCGTCTATTATGCGAACAATTTACGACCTATACAT
Organism: Neoarius graeffei; assembly: GCF_027579695.1. Taxonomy (NCBI): domain Eukaryota; kingdom Metazoa; phylum Chordata; class Actinopteri; order Siluriformes; family Ariidae; genus Neoarius; species Neoarius graeffei. The sequence continues at coordinate 50,008,129 of NC_083575.1, forward strand.
TCTAACAAGACCGACATTACACACTTATGGGCAGATGTTTATTATGATACTGCAGTACTACTGATATTTTACCACATTTCTGTTCTCTCTTACTGTATGTATGTATGTATGTATGTATGTATGTATGTATGTATGTGATTGATTGATTGATTGATTGATTGATTGATTGATTGATTGATTGATTATAACCACAAAAGATCTTGACTGTCCTGGTAACAATATAAAGTTGAGCTGCAGAAGTTGGGCAACACCCTGGCAATAAGCTCATTACAGCTGTAAACTATGGGTACAGCAATAAAACGTTGCCATCACTTCATTAAAAAAAAAAAAGTAAACACAAGCTCCATGCAAAGAAAAAAAGTCAGCTCCAAATATTGGCATTTTTTATCCATCCATCATCTGTAGCCGCTTATCCTGTTCTACAGGGTCGCAGGCAAGCTGGAGCCTATCCCAGCTGACTATGGGCGAGAGGCGGGGTACACCCTGGACAAGTCGCCAGGTCATCGCAGGGCTGACACAGAGACAAACAACCATTCACACGAACATTCGCTTTAGTATAAAAATATAGTAATTCATATAATTACTCTTTATAACCATGGTGAGCAGAAAAGAATTTCGGCATGCAACAGCAGAAGACCACATTGGGTTCCACTCCTGCCAGTGATCTTAGAATCAAGAACAAGTTCCTATTAAAGTGGCCGGTGAGTGTAAATATTTGCATGGACAATTTAAACACTTAATATATCGGACAATCATATTTTGTAGAAGAGAAATTAGTGGCAAATTTTCTGAAACAGGAAAGGAAACTACTTGTAACTGCTTATGTTTCAGATTTTTATGTTTCAGAATTTAGTTGCTTAGTTGAACCAATATCAGCTAGATGCCACCTCAATAAGAAAAACAGCAATAACAACAAAAAAGAAGCCCTTCCTGAGAGAATCTCACAAAATGCAGCCTCTGAATTTCACTGCCACTGGAACCACACTTGAAATTGAATATTATAAACAGAGTAGATTTAAACAAAACAAACAAACAAAAAAAACCCCGACCTTTTTTGCTTACGTACACCATCAGCATATTTGGTGAAAAAAAGAGAAAAGGAATCTGCGTACAAGGAAAAACACCTCATACTCACTGTAAAATAAGATAGTTATTATATTGACGATATGCGGATGCTTTAGAACTTGTGATCCAGGGTTTTTTAAAGATTGATAGTGTCGTGAATTGCAAGCACCAGGATATTTTAGCCCCAAACCTGGACCACTCTGCTAGGAGATTTAGATGTAGAGTTGATGTACTGCACATCTTTTAGCAGAATAATGACATCCAAATCCCAAAATGTGAGAACACAATCAATGATTTGTCATGGCCATATCAGTCTCGGAGTCTGAATCTCAAAAACTGTATAAAGTAGCTTGAATGTTCTGCATGGAGGAGTTATCCAAGGTTCCTCGGCAACTTTGAATAAATGTTCAATGGCATAAGTGAAATATTCAATAGGAAAGAAAAAAGTGTACTACACTCCAAACCTATACATACGTACAGTGTTTTCATTCTATGTTATTAAAATCAGACTTTCTGAATATGTGGCTGATTAGCATCCACATTATTAATCATTCATGTGCTAAGTAAGTCATTACCAATGTTTTCGGTACATCCTTACCATTGTACAAAGATGGTAATCAACTTTAACTCCCTTCAAATGTCAAGGTTGATATAGTCATCATATTGTAAAGGCCATTTTTGAAATGCCATAACAATTTCTTTCTCTCTCTCTCTCTCTTTCAGGTACAATTCTGGTGGAGAACATGGAGATTAATGGTCGAGCGCAGGACCCGGGCCGGACAATATCTCTTACTTTACTGGGGAACTATGACTACTGGGTTATACTGGACCCTATCCTCCAGAGACTCTACCTCAACAGCACTGGAAGAGTACTGGACCGAGATGTGAGTGGATGCTCACACATACTCACACTCAAAAATAAGCACAAACAAACATACAAAGAGAGTTTTTGAAGTCAGTTTAAGGAAACTGCATATACACTGTGTGCACAATTATTAGGCAAGTTGTATTCCTGAGGATTAATTTTATTGTTGAACAAATACAGTGCTCTCAGTCAATTCAAATTGTTAATAAACCTAAAACCTGAATGTTTAACAAAGGAAAAGGTAGTTTAGGCTTTCTCAGGGGAATATATAAAAGTGTGCACAATTATTAGGCAACATTTAGTGTGCAGAATTATTATGCAACTAAATGAAAAGCTAAAATTTCCCCATCTCACTTATTTATTTTAATTTTTAGAGTAAGTGTAACAAATAAACAACTCAGAATTAACAAATAAACACTTCTGGCATTTCAAAAATATTCATTGACCAATATAGCCACCCTTCTTTTCAATAACTGCCCTAAGGCTTCCATCCATGGAGTCTGTTAGTATTTTTATTTGTTGACGATCAACTTTTTGTGCAGCAGCAACCACGGCCTTCCAAATGCTGTTCAGAGTGGTCTTCCATCACTGTAAATCTCATGTTTAAGAAGGGCCCACAAGTTCTCAATAGGATTTCAGTCAGGTGAGGAAGGGGGCCATGCCATTACTCTGTCATCTTTAAGGCCTTTGCTGGCTCGCCAAGCAGTGGAGTATTTGGATGCATATGATGGTGCATTGTCCTGCATAAAAATCATGGCCTTCTTGAATGATGCAGACTTCTTCCTGTACCACTGCTTGAAGAATGTATCTTCAATAAACTGGCAGTAGGTTTAGGAGTTGATTTTAAGTCCATTTTCAACCCAAAATGGTCCAACTAGCTCATCCTTAATAATAGCAACCCATACCGGTACCCCCTTCCACCTTGCTGGCGTCTGAGTGGAAGTGGTACCATATGTCCATTAGTTATCCAGCCACAGGCCCATCTATCTGGTTCATCAAGAGTCACTCTCATTTCATCTGTCCATAAAACCTTTGAAAAATCTGTCTTCAGATATTTCTTGGCCCAATCTTGACGTTTCAACTTGTGAGTCTTGTTTAGTTTTGGTCATGTTTCAGCCTTCTTTACCTTGGCCATGTCTCTGAGCACCAAACACCTTGTACTTCTGGACACTCCAGGTAGGTTGCAGTTCTGGAATATGATGGCACTGGAGGATAGTGAGTTCCCAGTAGCTTCATGTTTAATCCTTCTCAAGTCTTTTGTGGTTAATTTGTGCCTTTTCTTCTCCACACATTTTTTGTGACCCTGTTGACTATTTGGAACTGCTGCAGCCCTCTAATAGGCATTTTACAAGTTTTGTCTTTTCAGTGTCTGTTAAATCTCTTTTTTTGGCCCATTTTGCCTGAGATAAAGAAGCTGCCTAATAATTATGCACACCTTAATATAGGGTGTTAATTACTTTAGGCCACACCCTCCTTCATTACACAAATAAATACCACCTGAGAATGCTTAAATCTAATTAGCATTCAAGTGTAGCTTGGGGTTGGAAACTATGCATAGAAATAATGGTAGGGTCAGAGTACTTACTTGCCTAATAATTGTGTACACAGTGTATTTTATTTAATAAAAGGAAAAATTAGCTCATAGAGAAGCAACACTATTAGCTGCTGTGGTGATTTAATTATTTGAAACATGTTAAATAATTAAAATAGCTTTCTAAAGGGGTGTAATGTTATTGTTTTCTGGAGGGGTGCAACCTTAAATACTAGTAGACTACACGTGCTGTACACATTAGTTCTCAGATGTGAGAGAGAGAGAGAGAGAGAGAGAGAGAGAGAATGTTAATGGCTGTTTATATCTGATATTTGCATGCAATTTTTTTTAAATAAAAATCCTCAATGGGACCAGCCAGATGTCCCCACAAGGTCAAAACTATCAGATATTTCTATTTTCCTCTCTTTCAGCCCCCCAGATACATTACCACTATAGTGGTTCAGGTTCAGTGCACTAATGAGCTGGTGGGCACTGTTATTCTGCATGAGGTGCGCATTGTGGTACGCGACAAGAACGACAATGTACCGCAGTTCCAGCAGCCTCGCTATTATGTGGCAATCAATGAGGTGAGATCATTACTGCTTCATAATCTTACGCCGGTACATTTCATGTCATATTAGACATACACATACATGGCCAGAGGTTTATGAATGCCTGAACATAAGACTCATATGTGCTTATTGAACATCCTATTTGAGATTCAGTCCTTTATTTGCCACTAGATTTTGGAGCGTGGCTGTGGGGATTCGCCCATTCGGCCACAAGAGCATTAGAGAGGTCAGGCACTGATGTTATTCTCGTTCATTGCAAAGGTGTTCAGTGTGGTTGAGGTCAGGGGTCTGTGCAGGCCACTCAAGTTCTTTCATTTCAAACTTGGCAAACCATGTCTTCATGGACCTTGCTTTCTGCCCATTGCATTGTCATGCTGGAACATGTTTGAGCCAGTGCAGGACAGTGCAGCATGTATAAAATGTCCACAGTAGCCAGTAGCACTGCTGATAGAACTCCACTGATACATGGCTTCAGTGGGATCCTGTGACAGATTCATGTATACTTTCTTTTAAAGGTGCAGTCATTGATTCTAATCCGATACACTTATTTCATTAATGCATATCTCCACATGGTCTGCCAGCTGTCCATACTGTGTGCATGCTGAAAAATATGTAGTGTTCACACAGCTCTGGCTCTTTAAATGGGTAACAAAGTGGCTCAGACTAAGCTATACAACACTATTCCAGCCAATCACCAGGAGGGGATGGGGCATTAATACTCATGCACAGGACGAGGGAAAGAGAGGGGGGAGATAGGGAGAAAGGGTGTGGTGGGAGCGAGAATGACGGTGATCCACACTCTATACCAGTTGGTGGTGGTAATACCAAATCATTCTTTGCCAACTGCCAATAAACCTCAAAGAAAAAGAGAGGACAGAGGGCCATCGGCCAGGAGAGGAAGCCAGAGAAAACAAACCATAGCCAGCTGGCTCTCCCGTCCATCCTACTTTCCAATGGCTGCTCCCTGGACAATAAACTGGACTACATCCGACTCCAGCAGACTACATAGTAAACGTTTATTCAGCTAGATGGGGTTGACTCATTTTGTGCTGACAGAAATTCATCTCTCTGCAGTAAGGCTCATGGTGGTTGCTTGTGTGTTTACATCAACATGGAATGGTGCAAGAATTTGGTGCTAGTTTCTAGTTACTGCTAATCACTTTATAAACACTAAAACTGTGTTCTAACTTTTTTACTATTACCCTGATTTAGTAGTTATTATACTGTCTTGCAATGTAAGTGTAGTTTATGCAGTTTTGTGGAGTCTCACGTAGTTCTGTGTTGTTATGTAGCACTATGGCTGTGGAGGAATGTTGTTTTCTTTTCACTGTGTACTGTACCAGCTGTACCTATATAGTTGAAATGACAATCATGACACTTGACTTGATCATGGTGTTTGTTGTTATAACGTTTGCGAAGGATTTTATAGCCACATAGACCTAGCACAATGGGGTTATTTCAATTGATGCCTAATTTGAAATACTATGCTAGATAACGTTACTTTCCTTGTTAGCTTAGATACAATCATACGGTCTTCTCTTTGGTCACTTTAGTTTTGTGAAAACAATCTAAACAATTAATCCTTGCTAGTTTTTACTTCCTTGTGGTTTTGATGTTTCTGTGCTTGCATGTTGTTCGTTTGATGAGGTTTTATATTACAATGTTTATTTTGCTTCAGCTATGAGAGAGACATTCACTGGATTCTGCCAAATTTCTCTTTTGGTCAGTTCGGCCACTTGTTAATGCCATTGCCTTGGCAATGCACGTCCATGAATTTGGAGGGTGGAGCTTCTGAAGGAGCACTGAAGGGAGGTATTTGTTTGGCTGTTGAGTTCATATATCAGAAAGCTTTCTCCAGAATTGATGACTCCCCGTTTAATAGAGTAAACATTAACATTCATTGGACTTTTGATATGTATTTTAATGTCAGTACCATGACACATGGCTTCACTGGGAGTCAGAGAGTGTACAATGAGTGTGCATACCTGTCAACCCATAAAGAATAGCCATAAATCTTAGATTTTTTTTTCAATTTTTGTCAGGCTTACAGGTATATTCTACAACCCCGATTCCAAAAAAAGTTGGGACAAAGTACAAATTGTAAATAAAAACGGAATGCAATGATGTGGAAATTTCAAAATTCCATATTTTATTCAGAATAGAAGATAGGTGACATATCAAATGTTTAAACTAAGAAAATGCATCATTTAAAGAGAAAAATTAGGTGATTTTAAATTTCATGACAACAACACATCTCAAAGTTGGGACAAGGCCATGTTTACCACTGTGAGACATCCCCTTTTCTCTTTACAACAGTCTGTAAACGTCTGGGGACTGAGGAGACAAGTTGCACAAGTTTAGGGATAGGAATGTTAACCCATTCTTGTCTAATGTAGGATTCTAGTTGCTCAACTGTCTTAGGTCTTTTTTGTCGTATCTTCCGTTTTATGATGCACCAAATGTTTTCTATGGGTGAAAGATCTGGACGGCAGGCTGGCCAGTTCAGTACCCGGACCCTTCTTCTATGCAGCCATGATGCTGTAATTGATGCAGTATGTGGTTTGGCATTGTCATGATGGAAAATGCAAGGTCTTCCCTGAAAGAGACGTCATCTGGATGGGAGCAGATGTTGCTCTAGAACCTGGATATACCTTTCAGCATTGATGGTGTCTTTCCAGATGTGTAAGCTGCCCATGCCACATGTACTAATGCAACCCCATACCATCAGAGATGCAGGCTTCTGAACTGAGCGCTGATAACAACTTGGGTCGTCCTTCTCCCCTTTAGTTCGAATGACACGGCGTCCTTGATTTCCATAAAGAACTTCAAATTTTGATTCGTCTGACCACAGAACAGTTTTCCACTTTGCCACAGTCCATTTTAAATGAGCCTTGGCCCAGAGAAGATGTCTGTGCTTCTGGATCATGTTTAGATATGGCTTCTTCTTTGAACTATAGAGTTTTAGTTGGCAACGGCGGATGGCACAGTGAATTGTGTTCACAGATGATGTTTTCTGGAAATATTCCTGAGCCCATTTTGTGATTTCCAATACAGAAGCATGCCTGTATGTGATGCAGTGCCGTCTAAGGGCCCGAAGATCACGGGCACCCAGTATGGTTTTCCAGCCTTGACCCTTACGCACAGAGAGATTCTTCCAGATTCTCTGAATCTTTTGATGATATTATGCACTGTAGATGATGATATGTTCAAACTCTTTGCAATTTTACACTGTCGAAATCCTTTCTGATATTGCTCCACTATTTGTTGGCGCAGAATTAGGGGGATTGGTGATCCTCTTCCCATCTTTACTTCTGAGAGCCGCTGCCACTCCAAGATGCTCTTTTTATACCCAGTCATGTTAATGACCTATTGCCAATTGACCTAATGAGTTGCAATTTGGTCTTCCAGCTGTTCCTTTTTTGTACCTTTAACTTTTCCAGCCTCTTATTGCCCCTGTCCCAACTTTTTTGAGATGTGTTGCTGTCATGAAATTTCAAATGAGCCAGTATTTGGCATGAAATTTCAAAATTTCTCACTTTCGGCATTTGATATGTTGTCTCTGTTCTATTGTGAATACAGTATCAGTTTTTGAGATTTGTAAATTATTGCATTCCGTTTTTATTTACAATTTGTACTTTGTCCCAACTTTTTTGGAATCGGGATTGTAATAGTCTTATGGGTTCTTAGATTTTCGCCCAAATGCTTTTATTGCAGTAGAAAATCAAACTTGAAACCATTGTATTATGGAGGCAGATGGTCTCGTTCACAACATCTTGGCTATTATTGTCCTGCGGCTAGGTTTGCTAGGCACTTGAAAGCTCAGACTTCGATATCATACTCGAAAGTCAAGCGTCCACATAAAACCGAAAAACATTTCATGCCATCATGAGCTGAACAAAAGGGCTCAGAGCCATTCTGTTTTTCCAGTTGAGTAGTTTTGAAAGAGTATTCAACACTGAGAAAGAAGCAATGGGAGCCCTGGTGGAAAGAATGAGTATTTTCTCAAGTCAGGAGAATTATGACTGACTGCAGAAAGTCCATGGCACCTGACACACTGACAGCCCAACTGCAGTGCAAACTCAACACAGACCAGTGTTGCCAGGTGGTGCCATCAGACCATCAGCTTCAGCTGGCTATGGTAGATGTGCAGCCTCTGAGTACAATCAGGAGCATTGATTTGATGGACTTCATCTTAAATTTCATGAAGTGAATTATGGGATGGACATGATCATGAACTTTATATAGCAAATTATGACGTGGAAAAAGTGCTACTGAAGTTTTTCCATGTTTGTTTTTCAATATATGCCTCAAAAACAACATATAGTTGTCTCGTTTTTAGTTTGGAAGGATTTTTTGTCTTCAATAAGAGTTTTTGTGAGGGTTTAATAAGGCTGGACTCTGAAATGGGTTCACAGGTGTGTGTGTGTGTGTGTGTGTGTGTGTGTGTGTGTGTGTGTGTGTGTGTGTGTGTGTGATGGGGGGTGTCAGGTGGTCACAGTACACTCATCATATTTTTTTTCCCAACTCAGCATATTACTTTTTCCATATGATAATTGGGAGATCTCTCAAAGGTTGCAGAAGTGATCTGTAGCCTAATTCATAACAGTTTTACACAACTAGTATAGTTTTTTTTTTTATTTCATCCTTGTAAGTTGCAAATATTGTGAAAAAAAAATTGTAAGCATAAAGTTCCAGTTGATTGTGTGTATATTTTGGAAATTTGTTTTTTATTTATAGGTCTGGCTAGTCTTTTGATGCTTTTGTATACGAGGACAGACTAAGAACAGGAGGCAGGTAGTGTAAGTGGTTAGCACGGTCGCCTCACAGCAAGAGGTGCCCTTGAGTGAGGCCCCTAACTCCCAGCTGCTCCCCGGGTGCTGTTAGCATGGCTGCCCACTGCTCTGGGTATGTGTGAGCGCTCATTGCTCACGTGTGCGTGCATGTGTGTGTTCACTGCTTCAGATGGGTTAAATGCAGAGAGGAAATTTCACAAGTGTGTGATGAATAAAGTTGTGCTTTCTTTCTTTCTTTTTCTTTCAGACCGATACTCAAGACTGATTTAATTTGGGAGTCAGGGAGCAAAAACAGGTCCTTTCGTCTGTCTTGGTAGAGTAAAATGACTAAATGGCTGAATGGTACTGCCGTACACAGTGTATATACTTGATCTTGGCTAGGACTGGAGACGTTAAGCATGTCCTTTCCAGCCCCCTCACGCTCCCTTTAGTCTTAGTGCATTTAGTCTCTTTCTCTCTGCATTTTTAATTTTAGTGCAGCTCAATTTCACTCAGCAACATGCAAAATAATAAGCAGTGATTTAATATCAGGGCAAAATTGTATATGCTGATGACAGTACTTTGGCATGACTAATGTAGCTGTGCATCAGGCTGCAAGAGTTTCATTTTAGTGACTTAGTGTCTTTAGATGAGTCAAATACAGCTCAGCACCAATCACTGGCCAGTGCTGTCTACTGTGTGCATAAAGCTCTAGACCGAGTAGCGAAGCCATGCAGCTTATCTTGATTAAAGTGATTGATATAATCCTGGTATGCATTGTTCATTGGTGATAGGTGTGTGTGTGTGTGTGTGTGTGTGTGTGTGAGAGAGAGAGAGAGAGAGAGAGAGAGCACAAGCGCGTGAGCAGTGTTGAAGTAATTATACAGTCTGCTTGCATTTTCCCCTTTGTCCATCAGAGCTAAATTTGTTTCTCCTTTTCTAATTCTGTCAAAACTGGAAACACACACACACACACACACACACACACACACACACACACACACACACACACACACACACACACACACACACAGGCTCATGGAATGATTCAGTGGTGTACCTTGTTTGCCCTCCCCTGCATTTTTTTTTCTTTCTGCTTTAACACCTCTAGTTGACAGGCCACTTAATCAGCTATTTAACAAGCCCTTCCTGACTTCATGTAGGTGTGTTCAGCTGGGGAAAACTTTAAAATGTGCAGGGTTGGAAACTGAGGCTACAAGTGAAAATGAGTTTTTTTTTTTTTTTTACATTCTTTTCTAATTGATTACAACAGTTTTCATTACAAATGATATTATTGACGGCAACTTGAGCGAAAAGTAGAATCTTCCGAAATATTTACATGAATTTCAGAGTTTCTTAGGATTGTGTATGTCTTTTTTTTTTTCCTTTGCTTTAATGACAATGTGAAGTCAAGCTGGCATGGACTCCATTTTAGATTAAATCTGTCAGTGTCATCTGATCTCATGCTTCAATAAAAGATTAGGCACGAGGAAAATCTGACCTTTTGTACAAAGCAGTTAACAGGGTCAATATCACACTTTTGCTTATATCTAAATAGGGACCTACTGTAGAAATAGTGCAGAATCCTGAATATTAAATATTCAAGATATTGAACATTCTCTTTTTTTTGTTTTAAATGTTTCAAAAGCGGGCGGCATGGTGGTGTAGTGGTTAGCGCTGTCGCCTCACAGCAAGAAGGTCCGGGTTCGAGCCCCGTGGCCGACGAGGGCCTTTCTGTGCGGAGTTTGCATGTTCTCCCCATGTCTGCGTGGGTTTCCTCTGGGTGCTTCGGTTTCCCCCACAGTCCAAAGACATGCAGGTTAGGTTAACTGGTGACTCTAAATTGACCGTAGGTGTGAATGTGAGTGTGAATGGTTGTCTGTATCTATGTGTCAGCCCTGTGATGACCTGGCGACTTGTCCAGGGTGTACCCCGCCTTTCGCCCGTAGTCAGCTGGGATAGGCTCCAGCTTGCCTGCGACCCTGTAGAACAGGATAAAGCAGCTAGAGATAATGAGATGAGATGAAATATAAAAATACCAGATTTTCAGTGTGGTCTCAAACTTTTGGACCCCGCTATATACTGGTAAGTGTGTCTTTCCCCTGCCAGTACTGCAGTAGGCTGTGTGAATAGCACCTGGAGTGTATTTGTACACGTAGACCTGTTGTACATGTCTTAATAATTGTATAGAGCAGTGCACCTCCACTGAATTGCAAGACGACAGCATAACTGAGAATTGGTGCTGAGCATGAAATTGCTCTGTTGCTGCAGCATTTGTGAGACTCAGTGTGCCCGTTAATACATAAGCTTCGACAGGAGAATTAAACACATTTCCGCCTCTTACCTTACTTCAGAAAGCAGTGGAATCCAACCAAAAGGGCCTTCAGGACATAGGTTTTGCATGGGTCAAAGAGAAACCAAATTTTTACCTCCTAATGATTATCAATATCTTGATTACTATGATTATACACACAGAGCCAAGTGGATATGCATTGCACAGTCAGTGTGGCAATGTCGAACTCCATAATGCAATCTGCAGAATATTAGATACTAACTGATATTGATTCTCAGTCTGTTTTGTCATTCAGTGCTTTAAAACAAGAATGCTCCTGATCTCATTCTAAATCTTTGGAAGCACTGAAGTAATCGCAACATAATTGGACCACAACAAAATCTACTTAGACTAATGGCATGTATGCATTTACACTCTTAGAAAAAGAGTTCGTCTAGGCTCCTTTGTTAAAAGGATTGGTTATATATAGAACTGTGACTATGCCAAAACCATCCGAGTGCTTGAAACATTCTTTGTAATTTAGAAAATGGTTTGGAGTTTCTGTCATTCAAATGACATGACAGTTGCCTCCACAAGGTCAATTATTTTATTCTCTCTTGCCTCTACACTGTATTGAACTACGCAATCATCTTTATAAAAAAAAAAGAATGACATTTACTATGTATGTTTACTTTACCCAGTTACACTTTCAGCCTTTGCTGAAAAGCACCCATGAGGTGCAAACACAGGCTTATGTGCAGTTTTGCACTGAAGATGTGCTGTGTAAGAGGTGGGAGGGGCAGCATGGGATGAATATTGGAAGACACAATGAAAATCTCATCTCATGTCATCTCATCTCATTATCTGTAGCCGCTTTATCCTGTTCTACAGGGTCGCAGGCAAGCTGGAGCCTATCCCAACTGACTATGGGCAAGAGGTAGAGTACATCCTAGACAAGTCACCAGGTTATCGCAGGGCTGACACATAGCCCATGTTTACATTAGACCGTATCAGCGGATCATCAGATTAACGTTTTTAAAACGATTAGTGTGCACACAGCAACACCAATACACGATTTGCGTGCACACAGCAATACCAATACACGGATACGCTCGGCTCCGCAGGCATCCTGCGCTCCAAATCACTCCGCCCTGAACAGCGAGTGCCCTCTGGAGGGTGTGCACTCCGGCCTTGCGCAGCTCACAGAGCACGCGAGTGAAATGAACAAGCTGTGATTCGGGACTGAGCCGCTGTGTGTGTGATCCCAGCGCATATCACTTACCACTTGCAAGTGGAAGGATGGCAAGCCTAAAGACAATCATAACTACACAATGGGCAGTATTTGCATCAGTATTTGCAGTATTTTCATACTTTTATACTCTTTAATGAAAGGTGATACAAGGCGGAAGTCCGCGCCGTTTTTCACATGACCAACGCCAGCGAATCAGGAAGGTGGATGTCACAGTGACGTTGTCCAATGAGACGCCAGCTAGAGCTCAGCACAGCGTATCCACATATTCTGAATGTTTACACAGCACCGGAGCTGACACGATCTGGATTGAATACGTGGACGCTGGCGGATTCCCGTTTCCCGGCGTTTCCAGGCGGTTTAATGTAAACGGACAGTGCATCCGCGAAGAAAATGAGACAGATACGGTCTAATGTAAACGTAGCCATAGAGACAACCAACCATTCACACTCACACTCACACCTACGGTCAATTTAAAGCTACCAATTAGCCTAACCTGCATGTCTTTGAACTGTGGCGGGAAACCGGAGCACCCGGAGGAAACCCACGCAGACACGGGGAGAACATGCAAACTCCACATAGAAAGGCCCTCGTTGGCTGCTGGGCTAGAACCCAGAACCTTCTTGCTGTGAGGCGACAGTGCTAACCACTACACCACCGTGCCGCCCCTCATTCATACTGTTGGTCTTAATTTAAAAATGACGGCATTATCTCACATGTACTAGTGGTGGGGATATACTGTATCACCACTAGTCAGCTAGCTAAATCAGGTAGCTTTATTTGAGCTTTCTAGTCAAACTTACTGACATTTGTAATCTAAAGTTTAATATATTTTAAATAAAGAGTTTTTACATGCATTTTATTTAGCTTTCTAACTAAATTTTTATAGTTTTGAGTTGCATTTAGGTGGCACGGTGGTGTAGTGGTTAGCACTGTCGCTTCACAGCAAGAAGGTTCTGGGTTCGAGCCAAGTGGCTGTCGGGGGCCTTTCTATGTGGAGTTTGCATGTTCTCCCTGTGTCTGTGTGGGTTTCCTCTGGGTGCTCCGGTTTCTCCCACAGTCCAAAGACATGTAGGTTAGGCTAATTGGTGACACTAAAGCGAATGTGAGTATGAATGGTTGTTTGTCTCTGTGTCAGCCCTGTGATGACCTGGCGACTTGTCCAGGGTGTACCTCGCCTATAGTCAGCTGAGATAGGCTCCAGCTTGCCCGCGACCCTGCACAGGATAAGCGGTAACGGATGGATGGATGGATGGATGGATGGATGGATGGATGGAGTTGCATCTAGAACAGGCACCTTGACATTACATTGTAGACATGCTCAATTTCAGATAATCGACTGTAGTATTTCCCAAAAATACTATTTGCTGGTATTAGTTGTTCTATACCGATAAGCTGTATCTCGACAGCTTAATAATTGTATGTTATGCTATTTGTAGGTTTTTACACTGTGAGAAACATGTAATGGAACTTACTGTATAACATACCTGAAAGCAAAGTTAAAACAAAAGAACAGTCGTGGAGCTTCTAACTTTTTTTAATTTTTTGAATTTGCTTGTGTTTCTGCTAATTGTACACTCAGAAAACAAAGTACAGTATTGTAATTTTTAAGGGTACAATGGCTTGTCACTAGGGCAGTATCCTCTAAGGTACTTATTTGTAACATTTATATACTGATTGGGAACATGTACTTACCTTTTTTACCCTAAAAAGGTACACATATTTACCTTGAAGTTCAATAATGAGCCCTAGGGGGTTACAGTAGTGTAGATTGAACCTTCGGGGACAGAAATGGACTCCTACTGTACCCTTGTTTCTGACAGTGTATCGTTTTATAGTTTTCTTCATGTGTGTGCTTTGTGCTTTATTTCATGACAATAAAGCTTCAGTCTGGGTGCATTTCATATGGTTGTATAGTGTTTTGAGTTTCAGTTTAGTCTGTATTTTCATTATAAGAGCATACAATAGTAAATACCTGGTCTGTGCATCTTCAGAAAATAGTCATGCCCTTGACTTTAGAGACAGCTCATTACTTGAACATTTTGTACATTGAGTAAACAATTTCAATGTTTTCATTTTGAAATATTTCTAGTTTTTAGCGACTTACTTTTTTTCATTCATCTTAATTGAAATTTGGTAATGTGAATGCTTGATGTTTGACAGCAATATATAAAAATTGCATCTTGATTTGGATAACAACATCGATACTTTGCTTTATGAAGTCTCCATAAAGTCAGGTAATCATGGATGGTATATAAAAGTACAAAAGTAAAAACCCTTTTGCAAAATTAAGAAAACATGGTTCCTTAAAGATTAGACTGGTTATACAGCAGGTTAAATATAGAATTATAAAGATTCTTTATGGAATCTATTTTGTATTGTTTTTTTAGATCACAACAGTGCTGAATTATTGAATGTGATTAGTTAGAAGGTGTGACTTGTGTCACAGCTTGTCTCAGACAATAGTTTTGGCTGTAACAGAAGCAATATGTTTAAATTAATAAGCTCATTCTACTACATTGTTTCTATAGTAACAGCTCATACACAGGGATGTATGGAGGACACTGCATATCATCTAAGACTAATAGTAAACCTATTTTTACCTCTGCCAACTTTGTGTTATGTTTTTGCTTCCATTTGTTGGTCTGTTTGTCTGTTTCCAATGTAACTCAAAGTAGTGAAAGGATTTTGATGAAATTCTGAGGAAAGCTGGCCCATGGGCCAAGGAACAATTGATTAGATTTTCATGCAAATCCGGATATGTATGCGGATCCAGGATTTTTTGTCTGTTCCTAACGTAATTTAAATAGTGAACAGATTTTGATGAAATTTGGCATACAGTTTTAGTATTTATCCTAAGTTCAAGTGATTTTGATTTTGATATGTGGATTGGCTGAGGTGTACACTCTACTGTATGCCCTTCTAGTAGTAAAGAGATTAATTAATAAACATATAATAGCAAACATATAACATGGTCATATAAACACCAGAATCAGCATCGGTCTCCAGTTCCCAGAGTGCAACATGGCCAACAAACATGGCCTGGTTTTTGGATTCTGTTTTTGTCCACCCTAGTTCATTTGTTAATCGCCTGATCCTTGCCTTTTTCTTGTTTCAGTGCTCCATTAAAGCTCTGTCTGACAGTTTTGTTTTGTTTTTTAAATAAAGCACTCATCTGCAGTTGCCTCTGTCTCTGACACAGAAATAAAATGTGTAGCTTAACAAAGAAAAATTTATTATCATTGATATGGTGAAGGGTTTTATTTTTGTTAGAATGTGTTTGTTTAACATTTCCCCAGGTCTTCAGGACAGAGAAGTTTTACATTATTTTTTCTCAGTAAAATATCAAGCCGGGGGCGGCACGGTGGTGTAGTGGTTAGCGCTGTCGCCTCACAGCAAGAAGGTCCGGGTTCGAGCCCCGTGGCCGGCGAGGGCCTTTCTGTGCGGAGTTTGCATGTTCTTCCCGTGTCCGTGTGGGTTTCCTCCGGGTGCTCCGGTTTCCCCCGCAGTCCAAAGACATGCAGGTTAGGTTAACTGGTGACTCTAAATTGACCAGAGGTGTGAATGTGAGTGTGAATGGTTGTCTGTGTCTATGTGTCAGCCCTGTGATGACCTGGCAACTTGTCCAGGGTGTACCCCGCCTTTCGCCCATAGTCAGCTGGGATAGGCTCTAGCTTGCCTGTGACCATGTAGAACAGGATAAAGCGGCTAGAGATAAAGACATGAGATGAGAAATATCAAGCCACATTTTAATAGGAAAGAGGAAAAAAAGAAGATAATGAATGATTGTCCTTGCTGTAGCATAAGTGGTAACAGGAACAACTTGTCTCACAAATTTTCCACAAATTCAAAAGTATGATGTCATTTAATAAATTAAACATTGCAATCATTGGCAAATCACTGCAGTATAAGCCAAGTATCATACCACACCAGCATGTGTTGTTTTCCTAGAACAGTGTGGTCCATATTATTCCTTATATTTGAAAAAGAATTTCCTAGTTGGTACCAAGTAGGTTCTACTATTGTTACACAACACAAAAAGGTTTTCAAGTCAGCGTAAATAAAATACTATATATTGCTGACACCTTTCTGTTTTAGCCAGCATTAACTTTTTCAGCAGTTTGTGCTGCAGTAGCTCTTCTGTGAGATTGGACCATACAGGCTAGCCTTCATGCCCCATGCGAATCAATGAGCCTTGGACACCCATGACCCTTTCACTGGTTGTCCTTCCTTGGACCACTTTTGGTAGGTACTAACTACTGCATACCAGGAACACCCCACAAGATGTGCCATTTTGGAGATGCTCAGACCCAGTCATCTAGCCCAGGAGTTCTCAACCTTTTCTACTTTAAGGCCCACCTATTCATACTTGTGATGAGTCGGGGCCCATTAAAAAAGATCCCCAGTTATTTTGGCTCATCTATTCTATTAAAATCTAATAACCTTTTGTAAAGTGTATTAATGAGATGCAATATCATGCCCTGTTACAGATGGGAGCCCAGGAATTAAATAAATGCAATAAAAACACACTTTTTAATTGTAGGTATTGTATTTAAAACTGTATGGATGTGTCAGAAGCCAACATAAAACCATGCATGCAGGACATTCTCAGTCAAAAGGGATTAATGATCCAAAAGTGGAGTCAGGTCCATTAACACTAGAACTTATTGCCATGTTTGTGTACAGCAAACAAGCAAATTATTAAAACCAAGAAGTGGATATAGAAACCACTCAGTGGGATAGATCCTTACACATTAACAAAGAAGGATTTTTCCTTCGAGTTGGAAAATTATCCATCCGTTGAGTTCCCTGACATCTCAAACTAACTGGTGCTGCAGACATCATTCTACACAGACAAACAGATGGAAGAGCATGGAGGAGTACAACTTTTTATATGTGGCTGGGTTAAAGATCTGGGGATCAGGACACGACAAGATAAATCCTCTATCGTTTATGCCCGGATAAGTAGGGCTTTTTGTACGTGTCTTTGTGATGGTTATGAGGATGCTACAAGTTTTAGTATTGGGTGTAAACAAACCACAGCCACTAGATTCTCAATCCTCCCTGCTCTTCTCTTCCAGGTAAATCATTCACAAAGATCCTTTGCTCTTTCATGCTTTACCACCTCACAGGGAACCCAGATGAAATGTATCAGTTTCATGGTTTGTTTGATTCAAGCAGCTGAAACAATGCAAGCATAGGGCATTTTAACGATGAACAAGGTGACCCAGCGATAGTAATGTTTTGTGAACAGTGAGCTCAGCTGACCACCATTTCATGTCTTGCATATCTCATGAGGTGGCTGTGATGACAGATGCAACCCAACAGGTGTACCCTGCTAAAAATTAGCTTCAACTTGGAAAAAAAATTCGCAGCCCAGTAGATGGCACAGTAATGGGCTAGGGCCCAGTGGTTGAGAAACACTCTCAACCAAGCATAAGGATCTGAGCAACTTTCACAAGGGCCAAATTGTGATGACTAGATTCTAGTCATCACAATTTGGCCCTTGTGAAAGTTGCTCAGATCCTTATGCTTGCTCATTTTTCCTGCTCCCAACACATCAACTTCAAGAACTGACTGTTCTCTTGGTGCCTAATATATCCCACCTCTTGACAGGTGCCGTTGTAATGAGAGAATCAATGTAATTCACTTCACCTGTCAGTGATCATAATGATATGGCTGTTTTTTATATACACACACAGGGTTTCGGGGTATCCTGCTGTATCTTGACTTTTCTGCCTATCACCTGCATTCTTAATGTTTTCTCTCACTTTTATGTTTTAGTCCTGTAGTATTCCTAAGCCAATCCACATACCAGAAAACACACACACACACACACACACACACACACACACACACACACACACACCAGTTATTCTGTTACTAATTCTATTTATGTTGAATAAAGTATTTTATCTTTTCCTTGGGGCAGCACGGTGGTGTAGTAGTTAGCAGTGTCACCTCACAGCAAGAAGGTTCTGGGTTCAAGCCCAGTGGCCGACGAGGGCCTTTTTGTGTAGAGTTTGCATGTTCTCCCCGTATCTGCGTGGGTTTCCTCCGGGTGCTCTGGTTTCCCCCATAATCCAAAGACATGCAGGTTAGGTTAATTGGTGACTCTAAATTGACCGTAGGTGTGAATGTGAGTGTGAATGGTTGTTTCTACCCCTTTTCCACCAAATCAGTTCCAGGGCTGGTTTGGGGCCAGTGCTGGTGCTGGTTCAGAACTCGTTCAACTTGCGAGCCAGCTGAGAACCAGTTTGCTTTTCCATAGCTTGTGGTTCTAAGGGGAGCCACGTCATTACGTCGCTGTATACATGAGTTACGTCGCTGTATACGTCAGTTACGTCGCTGCGTTTGCATAAACCTTGGCGCGAATTTCGGAGCAACAACAACACGGAGAAGAAGAAGAAGCAGCAGCAACAACAACAATAATGGATGACTTCGTGTTTGTACAGCTGCTGCTTCTCGTCACTTAAAAATGGCGACCTTTCGCGGTCTTGCGATTGTTGTTGGTCTTAACAACTCCGCGCCCCCGCTGATGTAAGTGGTTCTTTGCTCTGGCCCAGCAAAGAGCTGGTGCGAGCCTGGAACCATTTTTTCTGGCCCCAGAGCCAGTTCTTTGTCAGTGGAAACAGAAAACCCGGTTCCAAACTAAGCACTGGCCCCGAACCAGCCCTGGAACTGCTTTGGTGGAAAAGGGGCATGTGTGTCAGCTCTGTGATGACCTAGCAACTTGTCCAGGGTGTACCCCGCCTCTCACCCATAGTCAGCTGGGATAGGCTCCAGCTTGCCTGCGACCCTGCACAGGATAAGCGGCTACAGATAATGGATGGATGGATCTTTTCCTTGTGGTGGATCGTTTATTGTTTCAAAGACATACATCAAAGGCTAGTGTTGTCCAAATCAGTCGAACATTTTGTGCTGTTTTTGTTGTAAGTTCATACTGTCCTAAATTCATGGACTCGGGAGGGCATTTTACATTGCAGGTGCTGACATTTTAAGCAGCATACATGTCTCATGGATGTTATGTAACATTAAACGTAACTATGAACAGATAAAAAGTGTCATGCTAACCATGTTATTCATGAAATACTGCATATTGTTCATTAATTAATTAAATATTGTAATCATTGGCAAATCGCTGTAATATTAGAGGAATGGTATCTATGACATTTAAACTAAAATAAAATACTCAAAATACAACATTTTAAAGTTTGTATAGCGTACTCCTTTGTGCTTATCTATATATTAAATGTTATAATTGCAGTTGTAGCAGCATTTGCAGGGAAAGAAACCAAAATATGTGGTGAGGTGCAGGAAGCTGCTTACTGTATCCTTGGCCCTGAGTCTCATGTGATGCACTGAGAAAGATTTCTGATATTCTGATGCTTTAACACAAGATTTGCTTTTTGTAATTGTTTTCAGTTTCTAAATCATTTCAATGTTCAATAGAGTTCATATCATATTAGGTTGAGTTAATATATTCCTTCTTGGGTGAGAATTGGAAGATGATTTTATTCTAATTAAAGCACATGGTTAAATATAGACAGCATAACAGGAAAGTGACAAATACATTTAACTGGAACCACTAATCAAGTGAGTATTCTTGAAAGGTAGTACAGATATTCTACCTCAATGATTATGTTTTTATTCAGTATTTTGGGTGGTAAGACTATTCTAAAACTTATAGGAACAGACAAACCACATATGAAGTAGATAATAAATAAATGAATTTGTCAAATTGATCATAATCATTTTGATTATGTTTTGTTTTACCTGAACATTCTGCCTCTCCAGCTCACTCCTGTCGGCACCACCATCTTCACTGGTTTCTCAGGAAACAACGGAGCCACTGACATTGATGATGGACCAAACGGCCAAATTGAATATGGTATCCAGTACAACCCGAATGACCCGGTACAGTGCAGTTCAAATACTAAAATTTTTCTGTCTTAAGTGCCTCAACTTTTATGAAATTTTTAAGTGCTATGGCACAATCTCTTTCCTACATTTGCTGTTTCTTTCTTAATCATGGTGTCTTTCTCTTTCAGTTGTCAAACAGGACTGTTCAGGTGGCTAGCACACTGTCTGGTAACATTGTCCTTGCTGAAAGACTGAACTATGAAGAAAGGACACGCTATCTAATCATAGTCCAGGCCAATGTAAGAACTTTTATAATTATTTTATGTTATGATGTTCCCCTCATCCACAATTAATATCATAAGATTTTAGACTAACGGGGATCCAAGCTTTCCATAAACTCACTGTAGTTTTATTTAATTGCCCTATTTAATTTTAGATAACATATGTTAAATTGTGGTAATTTGTTTGTGAAATCTGTCATGTTATCAAGGCAAATGCATTGCTAGAAATGCAGGAAAAGTGTCACTGCATTTGTTTTAAGGTACCTTGTAGTTGTTTACTGGCTGATATTTTGTCTGAGCAACGTGTTTTCAGTGTATTCATCAGGTTCAGAGCAATCATTAGTGCTGAAATATTCCACACCTACACACCAGCATTTTGACACTTTTATCAGAACACATGAAGGTGGCTTTGTTCTACAACAAAGATGGAACAGAGGATGTCATCGAGAAACTGAATCCTGGCTCCAGGCAGAACCTTAGCACTGTAAATCTTTACACTGTTTTTAGTGTGCCCTGAGGCTGACCACGACTTTTTACTCATTTTGATGTTACACCAGAGTAACTGAATAAATGCCTGGGCATACCTTCATAAAGCCAGGCAACCTGCAATTCTGCCTCATCAGTGTGGCTGGTCCATAAAGTTTTTTTCTCCAGTGAACACACTACAGTGATTTCTGCAGAGGAAGATGATAATGACCTTACAGGCATAAGGAAATTGCTCATACTTTCCTGGTCTTTTGCCACATTCTCACGTTTATTTAAAACACTGAATAAAATAAGTATGTCCATGTAGTAATCCCCGATGTGGATGGAGCACAGAAGCACGGCAGGCGAGAGTTCGTGTTCACACACACGCACTTTATTGAGCTTTTCAGCTTTCTTTCTTTCACTCATTCATTCACTCACGCACGCACACATGTGTTGTGGTCGGGGAGCGAATTCCTCTTCTCTCCTCTCCCCCTCCCTTTATACTCCATCCCTGCAACACACACACACACACACACACACACACACACACAAATTGACATCAGGTGTAATGACCTAGCCACTTACCTTCCCTGACCCCACCCTCCATTCACAGACTGCTGCTTGGCCACGCCCCCACTGCCACATACCCCCACCGCCCGACTCAGGCCGGGGAGCCGTCTGGCCTGAAGCCGACTCCCCCCCTCGACGGGACAGGAAGTCTGCCACCAGCATCTGTGTCCCCGGCCTGTGGATCACCTTGAACTTAAATGGCTGGAGAGCGAGATACCAACGGGTGATCCGCGCATTGGCATCCTTCATGCGGTGGAGCCACTGGAGGGGCGCGTGGTCCGAACAGACAGTGAAAAGGCGTCCCAGCAGGTAGTATCGGAGGGCGAGGACCGCCCACTTGATGGTGAGACACTCTTTTTCAATTGTGTTGTACTTGCTTTCGCGCACCAACAGCTTTCGGCTGATGTACAGCACCGGGCGCTCCTCACCCTCCACCTCCTGGGACAGAATGGCCCCCAGCCCCCTGTCCGATACATCAGTCTGCAAAATAAAGGGGAGAGAGAAGTCAGGAGAGTGTAAAAGTGGCCCCCCACACAGTGCAGCTTTTACCTCAGCGAAGGCCTGTTGGCATTGCTCCGTCCACTGGACTGGATCTGGAGCCCCCTTTTTAGTGAGGTCGGTTAGCGGGCTGGTGACGTCCGAATAGTTAGGTATAAACCTACGATAATAGCCAGCCAGCCCCAAGAACCGCCTCACCTCCTTTTTGGTCTTGGGCCTCGGGCAGACCGCAATCGCTGCAGTCTTGTTAATTTGGGGACACACCTGCCCATGACCCAAGTGGAACCCCAGATACCGTACTTCCACCCGCCCAATTGCACACTTTTTCGGGTTAGCTGTGAGGCCCGTTCACCTCAGCAACTTTAGAATGGCCCTCAGGTGTTCCAAGTGCCGCGGCCAATCATGACTGTAGATTATTATGTCATCTAGATAGGTGGCCGCGTAGGCAGCATGAGGGCGGAGGATCCTGTCCATAAGCCGCTGGAACGTAGAGGGCGCCCCAAATAACCCAAAGGGGAGCGTGACAAATTGGTGTGAACCAAACGGTGTGGAAAAGGCCGTTTTCTCTCGGGATAGAGGAGTCAAGGGGATCTGCTAATATCCCTTGGTTAGATCCAGTGTTGAATAAAAGCGAGCAGCGCCTAACCGATCAAGCAACTCATCAATGCGAGGCATTGGGTACGCATCAAATTTAGACACCACATTGACCTTTCTATAGTCCACACAGAACCGGACCGACCCATCAGTCTTGGGAACCAGGACCACTGGGCTGCTCAAGTCACTGTGGGACTCCTTGATTATGCCCATTTCGAGCATGGCCTTGAGTTCATCCCGAACCACCTTTTTCTTGTGTTCGGGCAAGCGGTAAGGGCGGCTATACACTACCACCCCCAGGGGCGTTTCGATGTGGTGTTCTGTGAGGTGGGTATGACCCAGAAGGGGCGAGAACACGTTGGAAAATTCCTTCTGCAACTTGGCTACCTCTGTGAGTTGGGTCGGCGAGAGGTGGTCTCCACAAGGGACCAGAGTGGCCTGAGATGTTATCTTTTTTACCTCCGGACCCAGCTCCACCTTCTCTGGGACTACCAACACCAACGCCACGGGGACCCCCTCATTCCAGCGTTTTAAAAGGTTGAGGTGGTAGACTTGCAGTGCCCCGCCCCTATCCGTTCACTTTACCTCATAGTCGACACCCCCGACTTGCTGTGTGACCTCGAAGGGCCCTTGCCACTTGGTGACTAATTTAGAACTCAACGTGGGCAATAATATGAGTACTTTTTCTCCCGCCGTGAATTCTCTAAGGCGCGTGCCCCTGTCATTATAGCCGGCTTTGACGTTCTTGTGCCTGCCATAAATTCTCCTGGGTTAATTGCGTGAGGGTGTGGAGTTGTGCGCGCAGGTCAAGAACGTACTGGATTTCATTTTTACTCTGTGAAGGTCCCTCCTCCCAATTTTCCCGCAGCACATCCAGAATGCCACGCGGCTTACGCCCATATAATAATTCAAAGGGAGAAAACCCTGTGGAGGCTTGCGGGACCTCTCATACTGTGAACAACAGGGGTTCGAGCCACTTATCCCAATTACACACATCTTCACTAACGAATTTCCGGATTATGTTTTTGAGTGTCTAGTTGAATCTCTCTACTAATCCATCCGTTTGTGGGTGATAGACACTGGTGCGGATAGACTTAATCCCCAGTAACCCATACAGCTCGCGCAGTGTGCGTGACATAAACGAAGTGCCTTGGTCTGTCAGGATTTCTTTCGGAATCCCGACCCGGGAGATAATGCAGAAGAGCGCTTCTGCAATACTGCGCGCTGAGTTATTGCGGAGAGGCACTGCCTCCGGATATCACGTTGCATAGTCCACTAGAACTAAAATAAAGCGATATCCCCATGCTGACCCAACGAGATCCATCCCAATTTGCTCAAACGGGGTTTCGATTAGAGGAAGAGGGCGCAACGGCACTTTTGGAGTGGCCGCAGGATTTACTAATTGGCATTCACGGCATGCCGCACACCACCGATGGACATCCCCACGAATCCCTGGCCAATAGAACCGGGCCATTATTCGGGCTAGTGTTTTGTCTTGCCCCAAGTGTCCAGCCATGGGACTAAAGTGAGCTGCATGGAATACGAGTTCCCTATGGCTCTTTGGGATTAACAACTGGGTTACTTGTTCCTTAGTTTGAGTGTCCTGCGTCACTCGGTACAATCTATCTTTAATAATGGCAAAATAGGGGAAGGTTGGTGCCGCGCTTGGCTGAAGAGTTTGACCATCGATTACTCTCACTTGGTCAAACGCATGCCACAGAGTCTCGTCTCGCGACTGCTCTAATGGGAAATCCCCAAGGGACTCCCCGAGAGAGGGAGGAGGAGCAGGGTGCTCCTCACTCTGATGCGGTGTTGACGCAGATGGCTCTGTGACAGCTTCTCCAGCCAATGCCACACCAGGATCTTCCCATGACCTACTAGGGCAGGACCCACTACGTGTTAAATACTCCATTAATTCTTTAAATCCCAGCCAATCAGTACCCAAGATCAATGAGTGGGTAAGGCGAGGATTAACCGCCGCCTTCATTTTATGCGTTTGGCCCCGGAATAGAATCTGGAACAACACTAGAGGGTAATGGTGAACATCCCCATGCACACACAACACCTTCACCGCTTGTGCTCCCCCCAATGCCTCACCTTGCACCAGGCATTGGTGAATTGAGGTCTGATTGCAACCGGAATCCACCAAAGCATGATATGTATCCCCTTGAATACTCACCGGTACGCGATACGTTCCGGCCCGATCGGGGGCGGTTTCTGGTGCGTCAGGGATCCGGATGACAGCCCCCACCTCCCTTGTGGGGCTCTGGCTCTGGAGACGCTCCGATTCCCCGCCACGCCAGCACACCGGCCCAGGCTTTCCCTCTGCACTGGTGTTATGGGTGTCACTCACCTGAGGGGGAGACAACACAGACACAGAAGAGGGAGATGGGAGAACACCACGGGTGCGACGGGCCGGCTGGGGAGGAGCCAGCCGCTGCCTCCGTGGCAGGGGAACAGGGTGGGGAGGGGGACAAGAGACGGGGGGGAAAAGAGAAAAGAGAATCGAGGGGAGACGCCTCGTCTGCCTGCCGTCGAAGCCGCCTCCAGATGGTCCTCCACCAGCTCGATGGCTCGTTCCAGCGATACTGGGCGGTGACACTGGACCCATTCTGCCGTTCCTTCCGGAAGTTGAGAGATGAACTGCTCCAGTGCCACCAGATCGATGATCTCCTCGGCGTCGCGGTCTTCTGCCCTCAGCCACCGTCGGTAGGCGTCCCGGAGTTGCTGGCCGAATGCAAACGGTCAGCCGACCTCCTCCAGTGTCAGGGTCCGGAAGCGCTGACGGTGTTGCTCCGGGGAGCGGCCGAGCCGCTGCAGGATGGCTTTCCTCAGGTCCGCGTAGACCAGCCGGCTGTCAGCAGGGAGCTGCTGCGCTGCGAGCTGCGTCTCGCCAGTCAGGAGCGGGAGGAGGTGCGCCGCGCACAGCTCCAGCGGCCACCCCTACGCCTCGGCTACTTGCTCAAAGAGAGTGAGGAACGCTTCCGGATCGTCCTGCTGGGCCAGCATCAAGGCTTCGAAGCGCTGCTGCTGCTCCTTCCGGAGGGTGATCAGCTCTTGATCCTGGTTCTGCTGGGCGGTAGCAAGGGCAAGGATGAGCTCTTTGAACGGGGAGGACTCCATAGGGTGGTTCCCTTCTGTGTGACCCGGGTTTCAGCACCACTGTAGTAATCCCCGATGTGGGTGGAGCACAGAAGCACGGCAGGTGAGAGTTCGTGTTCACACACACGCACTTTATTGAGCTTTTCAGCTTTCTTTCTTTCTTTCACTCATTCATTCACTCACTCACGCATGCACGCACACGTGTTGTGGTCGGGGAGTGAATTCCTCTTCTCTCCTCTCCCCCTCCCTTTATACTCCATGCCTGCAACAAACACACACACACACACACACACACAAATTGACATCAGGTGTAATGACCTAGCCACTTACCTTCCCTGACCCCGCCCTGCATTCACAGACTGCTGCCTGGCCACGCCCCCGCTGCCACTGTCCATTTTTTTATGTTGATGTAATTTTGAATAATACTCTGAACCATTATGAACTGGGGCGGCATGGTGGTGTAGTGGTTAGCGCTGTCGCCTCACAGCAAGAAGGTCTGGGTTCGAGCCCCGTGGCTGATGAGGGCCTTTCTGTGCGGAGTTTGCATGTTCTCTCCGTGTCCGCGTGGGTTTCCTTCGGGTGCTCCGGTTTCCCCCACAGTCCAAAGACATGCAGGTTAGGTTAACTGGTGACTCTAAATTGACTGTAGGTGTGAATGTGAGTGTGAATGGTTGTCTGTGTCTATGTGTCAGCCCTATGATGACCTGGTGACTTGTCCAGGTTGTACCCCGCCTTTCGCCCGTAGTCAGCTGGGATAGGCTCCAGCTTGCCTGCGACCCTGTAGAACAGGATAAAGTGGCTAGAAATAATGAGATGAGATGAGATAAAATAACTACATCATGAAGAATTAAAGCCCCTCCTTCATATTTCATATTTTGAAAAATAAATCAACACTTTATTTGTAAAAAAAAAAAAAGTGTATATATAAGGCAGCACAGTGGTGTAGTGGTTAGCGCTGTCGCCTCACAGCAAGAAGGTCTGGGTTCGAGCCCCGTGGCTGATGAGGGCCTTTCTGTGCGGAGTTTGCATGTTCTCTCCGTGTCCGCGTGGGTTTCCTTCGGGTGCTCCGGTTTCCCCCACAGTCCAAAGACATGCAGGTTAGGTTAACTGGTGACTCTAAATTGACCGTAGGTGTTAATGTGAGTGTGAATGGTTGTCTGTGTCTATGTGTCAGCCCTGTGATGACTTGGTGACTTGTCCAGGGTGTACCCCACCTTTCACCCGTAGTCAGCTGGGATAGGCTCCAGCTTGCCTGCGGCCCTGTAGAACAGGATAAAGCGGCTAGAGATAATGAGATGAGATGAGACATTATGAACTGACATGATATAATATTACTTTATGCTATCCCTGCATGGATTATTCCGTCAAAAATGGATTGCTAAGCATGCACATCCCTTAAAATATCCTACAGGATTTTTAAAACGGTGACATTTTTCAAAGCAAATTGTATTTCCATGTTGTTCATTGTCAAGATTAGTTTTCTTAATAAGCCTGGATTTCATTTTCCAAAAGGTTTGTATCACTAAATATTTTGTTAACGTCTTCATAAGAATGTTCTGTAATTAAATAGTACGTCCCCAAACTCTTCCGAACTAAAGTACTATTTAAGCATGTTCATAACTAACAAGCAACCTGACCCGTTTGTTATTTTTGTGTGCAATTCTGCCTCAGAAATGCAAAGGCTGCAATTCTGTAGCTTTTTAATTCACTGTTCATCTAACAAAAATAATTCATTCTAATTACTAAGCCAGTCTGTTGTCTGGTCAGCTACATTATGAATGGACCAAATAAGCTCACATGTTGATTGTTCAAATACGGAAATGCGAAATAAAGATGATAAAAAAATTATGCATCAGAATGTGGGCTGTTCAAGGTGGAACTGTTTAATGCTACAATCAAATATAAGCCCAGTGTACCATCTTAGTGAAGGTGATAATCTAAAAAGCTGGGCACAGCACTATTTCATTTCAGTGACTTTATAGTTACTCTAGATTTCTAAATCCATTGTAGTGTTGTAGATAATGGTCAAAATACTTGCATTCATTAATTAATATTACAAACAAGAAGATCCATAAAATCCACAGAAATATGGAGGTTCACAGTATTTTCACCATGGTTTGGGAATTCCCTTGTTTAGTTTAATTGTTTTGTATTTTGACAACAAAAACTGCAGTTCAATATATGTTTATGATTTTCTTTTACAATTTATTGGTTAATGGCTGCTTGGCTAATGATGAGAGGTTTAATTTAAACACTTTCAATACTTTCAGTATTGATTTATATTCATATTATACATGTCAGATATTGGAAATATAGATTGCATTATATAGCTATAGGTTATATTTGTTATATTTGTTATTTTTAACAGTTGTATATTAGTATATTTGCCTGGTTCCATTGAATTTAGAGTAACAGTCAAAAGTTTGGACACACCTTCTAATACAATGTTTTTTTCTTTTTTAAATAGACACTTAATGATGGATGTCATTTTTCTTTACTTAGTTGAGCGGTTCTTGACATAATATGGATTACTACAGTTGTGGAATAGGACTATTTACTGTATTTCTATTATTTACTATTTACTGTTTGATCTCAAACACATTAAGGAGGCAAGAAATTGCACTAATTAACTTTTGACAAGCCAGACCTGTTAATTGAAAAGCATTCTAGGTCACTACCTCATGAAGCTGGTTAAGATAATGCCAATAGTGTGCAAAGCGTCATCAAGGTAAACGGTGGCTACTTTGAAGAATCTAAAATATGAAACATGTACTGTATTTTTTAAAACACTTTTTGTTTACCACATAATTCTATATATATTCCATATGTTATTTCATAGTTTTGATGTCTTCACTATTGTACAGTGTATTTTCAATAAAAATAAAAAAAGACTCAATATAATCAAAGACAAATACAATGTTTAGTAAATAACTAAGACTAAAACTAAATTTAAAATTCTTATCAAATTAACACTGTGGCCATGTACTGTAGTGCATCTTTGATAGGATTGGGCCCATGACATATATAACACTGAAATTATTATTATGATACCGTGAAGTTTTCATTACATCTCATCCTTTTATTATGTCTTAATGAACAATGAACTGTTGGGGGTTGATGCTTTTATGTTGGAAGCTTGTGTGCACTAGCCAGCTTTTTTTTTTTAGGAATTTATTCAGATGTAAAGCGTATTCAGTATTGCCTTTTCCCACACACTCACATCTGTGAAAGAGCCCCAGTGGTGTGTTGCACTGATTGGGTTCTCCTGCCTTCACCATGACGCCAGACTGCCTGTGGGATCCACGAGTCACAATTTAAATTGTCATGCTTTTGATTCTCTCTTGTACCTCAGGACAGGAGGAGAAATTTAAAATTCACTCACATTCAAAAAGCTTTCAAATATGTTCACTTCATCCATGAAAAGTTCAGGGTTTAAGGTCTCTACGAGAGTGTGTGTGTGTGTGTGTGTGTGTGTGTGTGTGTGTGTGTGTGTGGTTGGTTGACAATTTTTCTAAAAGCCTCATAAGTTTCAGGTGGTGAGAATGCTTATTACTAAAATGCACTTAGCAAGGACATGAAGAAATTCCATTATTAAAAAGGTGACTGAATAAATCTGTCAATTCTCTCTCTCTCTCTCTCTCTCTCTCTCTCTCTCTCTCTCTCTCTCTCTCAGCTCATTGTTAACCCAAAAGACCAGAAGTAATTGATTGCAATGAGATTCCTCCCCAGATCAACCTGAAGACGAGTACCTTGTTTAGGATCAAATTTTACCAGCTGACATTGATCTCATCACTGAAACCCTGTGGTTCTGCTGTGCACTTTAACTTTCACACAAACATTTAGCACTTTTCAGCTAATTTTATAACAAAATTTTAACTGTTATTCATTAGGAATAAAATGACTTCTTGTGAAAATCTATGAAAAATTAATTTCCTGACATGAAAATGTATGCATCTGGTTCAAATTCTCTGATTATTGTTGTTAATAATTGTTTTAAAAGAAAAATCATACTTGTATTATGTTCAGGTCATATCAGCCTGAGAGAATCATTTTTACTCCCCAACATTTTACCTCTGCCTCTTAATTGCATACATAGCAGTGGACTCATAGACACTGCCTCAGTCAGGTGGAACCTCAAGAATGTAAAATGAATTGCACATCAATGTGAACACTGATTGTGTTGCTAATAATTGAGATGGAGATAAGATGTATATGTGGTGCAAGTTAGTTGATATAAAATCAAAAGAAATGGGCTGGGTCAGTGCATACACTGCTAAGTTCTGAACAGGACACTAAGGATAAACTCCAGCTGATGTGTGTGTGTGTGTGTGTGTGTGTGTGTACGTGTGCTCATTTTGCAGGATCGTGCTCCATATCCAGCCAGCCGGCACACTGCTACCACAACACTGACTCTGGATGTATTAGATGGAGATGACTTGGGTCCCATGTTCCTGCCCTGTGTTCTGGTCAATAACACGCGAGATTGCAGCCCTGTCACATACCGTGCTGCTATTCCTGAACTCACAGACCCGGTGAGAACTCAACTCATGCAGCACTGCTTC
Source organism: Neoarius graeffei (assembly GCF_027579695.1). NCBI lineage: Eukaryota > Metazoa > Chordata > Actinopteri > Siluriformes > Ariidae > Neoarius > Neoarius graeffei. The sequence continues at coordinate 50,038,393 of NC_083575.1, forward strand.
TGCTATGAGTTCAGCAGGGACATTCTTGGCTTTCGATTAGGTGTTTTAAAAGCTACTGCCATGTACCTGGAGAATCTGTCAGTGCCTCAAACATCCATTACTGAACAATGCTAAGCTTCATCTCACCAGCAAACACACAATGCTCATTTATTGTGCAGCTTAAGGCCATCTTGTCATTTTCCGTGAAGAGCTGCTAAGCCTGGCGTGAACCTGCTTTGGATCAATTCATGTGGGAGTCGAGCTGTTTTGTTAGAGTTCAACATGAAGCTCCAATAACCTGGGGGAGATGCGAGTTATTGTGTTTGTACATTTTCTGTGTAAACAAGTCCATGAGAATATTATACACGTTTAATACATGTATAGGAAAACAACCTGGTGATTTACATTATTTAGACACAACAAAATCTACCACATCTAATGGAGTTAAAGTTGCTCTGGCTGAATTTGGTCTCTAGCAGTTACAAAGGTTTATCCATGCTACAGTGTCTTGCAAAAGTATCCATCCCCCTTAGCATTCGTCCTGTTTTGTTGCATTACAAGCTGGAATTAAAATGGATTTTTGGAGGGTTAATAACATTTGAATTACACAACATGCCTACCACTTTAAAGGTGCAAATTGATTTTTATTGTGGCATAAAGAATAATTAAGATGAAAAAAAAACAGAAATCTGGAGTGTGCATAGGTATTCACCCCCTTTCATATGAAACCCCTAAATCAGAGTTGGTCCAACCAATTCACTTCATAAGTCACATAATTAATTGATTAAGATCCACCTGTGTGCAAAGTGTCACATGATATCTGTATTAATCAACCTGTTCTAGAAGGACCCTGACTCTGCAACACTACTAAGCAAGCAACATGAAAACCAAGGAGCACTCCAAACAGGTCAGAGACAAAGTTGTGGAGAAATATGGATCGGGCTTGGGTTATAAAAAAAAAATATCCCAAACTTTGAATATCCCATGGAGCACCATTAAATCCATTATAGCAAAATGGAAAGAATATGTCACCACTACAAACCTGACAAGAGAAGGTTGCCTACCAAAACACTCAGACTGGGCAAGGAGGGCATTAATCAGAGATGCAACAAAGACACAAACAATAACACTGAAGGAGCTGCAAAGATCCACAGCGGAGATGGGAGTATCTGCCCATAGGATGACTTTAAGCTGTACACTCTACAGAGTGGGGCTTTATGGAAGAGTGGCCAGAAAAAAAGTCATTGCTAAAGAAAACACGTTTGGAGTTTGCCCAATAGCATGTGGCAGACTCCCCAAACACATGGAAGAAGACTCTCTGGTCAAATGAGACTAAAGTGAATATTTTTGGCCATCATGGGAAATGCCATGTGTAGTGCAAACCCAGCACCCTGAGAACACCATTCCTAGAGTGAAGCAAGGTGGTGGTAGCATCATGCTGTGGGGATATATTTCATCTGCAGGGACAGGAAAGCTGGTCAGGAATGATGGCACTAAATACAGGGCAATTCTGGAGGAAAACCTGTTTGAGTCAGCCAGAGGTTTGAGACTGGGACAGAGGTTCATGTTCCAGCAGGACAATGACCCTAAACATACTGCTAAAGCTACATTGGAGTGGTTTAAAGAGAAAATTTAAATGTCTTGGAATGGCCTAATCAAAGCCCAGACCTCAATCCAATTGAGAATCTGTGGCATAACTTGAAGATTGCTGTACACCAATGCAACCCATCTAACTTGAAGGAGTTGGAGCAGTTTTGCCTTGAGGAATGGACAAAAATCCCAGTGGCTAGATGTGCTAAGCTAATAGAGACATACCCCAGAAGACTTGCAGCTGTAATTGCAGCAAAAGGTGGCTCTACAAAGTATTGACTTTGGGGGGGTGAATACCTATGTACACTCCAGATTTCTGTTTTTTTTTTTCATCTTAATTATTGTTTGTGTCACAATAAAACAACAGTTTTCACCTTTAAAGTTGTAGGCATGTTGTGTAAATCAAGTAGTGCTAATCCCCCCAAAATAAATTTTAATTCCAGCTTGTAATGCAACAAAACAGGACAAACACCAAGGGGGATGAATACTTTTTCAAGACACTGTACTTTAGTAGTTAGCAAACTTACCGTCTTCTCTTCTCATGTTCTTTTGCAGCTTATGACAAAAATATTTGTCAAAAAGGCTTATTTGACATGTCATTGGATCTCTTGGGTATACTCACCCAGTCCTGGTCATGGACAATTCTACAATTTTTCTCTGTGATCATTTTTCATTAGCCAATCTGGCTTAGTAGTTTACAAGCACCATTCTTTTGCAAAGTTAATGGTAAATGAATGAAATAACAAATAACTTACAGATTGCTCTATGACTGTTGCTGCAGTCATTATTTGATCAGTTTACCACTCTTTATCATTAATTATCACATTAACAAACCTGTAAAACCCAGACATAGTAAAACATTTAAAAAATAATGCAACCTGTTAGATGGTGTTGTAGAAGGCCTTTGGAGATAAAAATCAAGTGTTTGCAAAAAAAAAAAAATGTTTTTGTAAGGTTTTATGGGAATGTTGTAATCTTACAACGTTGGGTAAAGTGGGTAGCAGAATTTCCTGTAGGCTATTTGTACTCATTGTCTGAACATAAAGGTACAAATGTTTGTACCTCAGTAAAAAAAACCCTAAGGGTTCATTTGCATGGTTGATTGCTTATTACTTGGCCCCAGAACAGTATATAACATGAATAATAATATCAACATTAGTAATATTTTTATGAATAGCGATTTTATTTTAAAACAATAACTAAATAAAAAACAGGAACACGTACAAGGCAAGCATGTGCATGCATGTAGGGAGTAGTGCAGTGATCATTTACAGTGATAGTTCCAGAAACAGTCCTTGTCCTCCAAAAAGCAAAGACAAACATCACACTTGCGGCACTGTGTGTTTTGGTGTGTACCCTTTGGGGCAATGTCTGCAGCGCCCTCTCTTAGTCTTCATTGGGAAATGTCCAATGAGGTCCTTGCGTGCATCCAGTGGCGGGTGTGCACATGATCTCTTTGGTGGGATGCTGTTTGGACTCCCATCACCCGAGGATGGTCTCTTCTGTGCATTCAGAGGGCTGCTTGTTGTCACCGTCCGTGTGTCTGGGCTACCAGAAGATGGTCGTCCCCTCTTTGGAGTTTTGACTGTGTCCACCAGAATGAGAGAGGATGCTAGCTGTGCCTGGAAAAGTCTCATGATCAGTGTCTTTTTTCTTAGAGATCTTGAGAGCTTGGTAGTCCCGCTTGTAGAGGAGCCAGGCGTTGACCACAGCAAGGGTGATGGTGTACCAGAAGATGTACATGTACCGTACCAGTGGCGGGATTTCAGGGGGAACTTATATTTGGCTGTAAATGAGTCCAACAAATCCACACCTCCCATGTATGTGTTGTAGGTACCCACAATGTAAGGCCTTTCAACTTCAAGATAGGTCTTGTTGGCTTTGTCCCAGCATTGAATCTTCTGCACCGGTTCTGTTCCAGCAAAGAATGACACAAGTGTGACCGCCCTGTTGTCATATCATTTGACAGCACAGATGTTGTGTTTCACCTCCACTCTGTAGTCAAAGGTTCCTCTCCCCTTCTTCTTCAAGCTCTTATCATCCTCAAGGTTGCAGTTGGGTAGGCACACCTACCTGGCTGTTCCCACATAAAGCCTCGGTCACAACCGGCCATACGTGCTCCTACGGCCGGTCTACGTGCAAAAAACGCAAGAAACGCACGGAGGGCGCGCGTGTGACGTGCTGATTTTCGAGCCGTAGACTGGCCGCAGACCGGCCGCAGAGGTTCTTTGTCATGTCAAACAAACTCTACGGGCACTTACGTTTTTTTCAGGTTGCAAGACAAACTTACGGCCAACGTGCATCTTTCTCCACGAACAAAAAAAAAAATGCAGCGATTTGGGAAATGCCAAAAATCGCACGGCCAAAAAAATTGTACATCCGGTTGTGACCTAGGCTTAATGGATTCCACGATCGAGGAGTTTTTCTATCAGTGGAACAGAGGTGAAGTAGTTGCCTGCATAGATTTTGTAATTCTGCAACGTCGGGTCTTTTAGACTACACTTAGCCAGGTATGTTGTAAACTTATAACATGGCTATTTTGACTACCACACTTTCCCAGTGTTGTAAAATTACAACAAATATACAACATGCTCTAATTTACATTTGAGGCATGTATTTCACAATAACCACATATGTACAGTACATGTTCTAGTCAGTGTAATGATCACCAAAAAAAATATATTAAAGGCATTTTACTTACTTAAATCTGACAAATCCAGTCCAATGAAACAAAGTGTTGTTGCTCGGCCAAAGTTTTGCAGCTTGTGAAAGTTCGGGACCTGTGGGCCGGACTTATATACAAATGTCCTATCCAATACCATTGTGAGACTGAACAATAGGACTCAATGACTATGTTAATGTGAAAAAAAAAAAAATTATACATTTTTTTAGAAAAAATAAAAATGTTGTAATTCTGCAACGTCGGGTCTTACCTAACTGTTCATGAGAAGTGTTGCTAATTGATTGTCCAGGTTCATCCCCTTTGCAGTTAGCAGCACGCAAAGCAATTCCCTCATATCATTATCACCAGAACCTCTAGTGATTCTTGCCATTCAGTACTGAATTCTTTGCTGTATATATGAAAGATGTAAACACAGTCAAGGAATTTTATATTGTTCCCTTGATATTTCTGTTATTTGCAATAATAAAACTAGTAATGCATCAGTATCATTACCAGAAGCTGGTCTCTGAACAACTAAAATATGCTCAAATACTAACATCTGATTCCACATGACACTAATTCAAAGGTGCCTTGTATGACCAAACAACACAAACGGATGACATCATTTTGAACGTACACTATATATGTCCAAAAGTATGTGGACACTTGAGCATCACACCCATATGTGCCCATTCCAAAACCATGGGCATCAACAAGGAGTCCCCCCCCCCTGCTGTTATAGCAGTCTGCACTCTTCTCTGAAGGTTTTCCAGTAGATTTGAGTTTGGCTGTGGGTGTTTGTGCTCATTCAGTCACAAGAGTATTAGTGAGGTCAAGCACTGATGTCAAGTGAGAAAGTCTGGTCTGCATTCACTGTTCTGTTCATCCCAAAAGTGTTCAGTGAATTTGAGGTCAGGGCTTGGACCACTGAAGCTCTTCCACACCAACCTTGATAAACCATGTCTTTATGGACCTCACATTGTGCACGGGGGCTGGAACATGTTTAGGCCCTTTAATTCAAGTGAAATCTTAATGCTGCAGAACATAAACTTTCTAGACAATTGCATGCTTCCAACCTTGTGGCAAAAGTTTGGGGAAGGCCCACATACAGTGACAATCAGGTGTCTGCATACTTTTGGGCATGTGGTGTATTTCATAGCTCATGATCAAAGCAGAGTACACTGCAAACTCTGCTCTGGTGGAATTGAATGCACAGAAATGGATTCCTGAGTGTGGAGCAGTGAAGCCAGCGTGCAGAGAAACCATCACACATGAGAGCACTTAAGTTCCACGAGCACTGAGACACTTGCACTATCTTTTCACGTTCATGTGCTGATGCTCTATATTAAAGCTACAGTTCAAACGCCATGACATCTTAAAACATACATATGGGTCTGTCTCAGAAACTGGGTACTGTGGGGGTACCCCACTAAATATACTCACAGTCAATAAACTATATGGTTTTGAATGGTGATATTGGTTTTAATTTGAAATAAAATGATGAAAGAAATAATACAGATAAAACTAAATCTTTGATGTGAATACTCTATTCAGAATTTGGCAAAAATCCTGCAAATTTGTGGAAAAATGGCAGCTTGATCTGGGACATGATAAATGGTTGACTACATCGCATTCCCTTAAAAAGGTTGTAGTCCACTGAAAAGTCTACAGTTATCACTAATTAATTGTATTTTAAGTTGTAACTTTATACACCTAAGGATTGGTGCGCTCACAGAATAACCATAACCGTAATAAAACATCATGCAAAATATTTGATCACCGTTGTAACTCCATTTTCCGCATACCCAAAACCAATACGATCGTGTGTTTTGATCTAAACCGAAAGCCTCAGGGTCAAGGTCACTACCTCACCAAAAGTAGTAACTTAAAATCACTACGCCATATAAAAATTTAGTTATAAATCTGTGATTTTGATTTTTAAAACGAAAGCTGAAAGTTAGGTATAGAATATGTTTCTTATAGAATACGTTACAATGGTAGCTGGTCTTGTATGAATTTCTGAGCTATAAAATGAGTTGTGGTCTATTTTTTACCGTAGCGTGTTATTTGTGTGCGGGGAAGGACACACATTAACAATTTGCATGTGTAGAATGGAATTTTCCACTCCAACAGTTAGAAGTTGATCGTGCTTCCATTTGCGGTCTTTCTGTTATGCGGGTGATCTGTTCAGACGTTATCGCTGAAAAGGTGAGTTTTGACAGTTTTATTTTGTTTCATTCTTGCAGTATAAGGCAATAGAATGTTTCTTTTTCATCTTACTTTCATATTTCGTAGTGTTTGCGTATTTTTGACCAATATTTTGCAACCATGGTCAATTTAGATCGAACTTTTGATAGAATCTAGGGCCAGTCATTTTGCCCCACCCCCGCCTGCGCTCCGTCTGGTGCGGTAGTGATGTCCCGTTGCTCGCGCGCCGCAGCAGAGACCCACGTGACCTTCAGCTGGTACAGTCGCTATTCTTTTACCACCGCCGTAATTCTCATCTTTCCGGTGTGTTCTTGATTTTTCCATTGTGTCCTATTGTCCTATTTCACCATATCAAATACCCAAAATGTATCATATTATTCATATTTAAGTGAATAATCAATTCAGTCATCATAACTTGGCATTTTTAACCCAAGCAATCAAAAAGAGGAAATTTATTCAATATTTTCACTCATCTGTGAAGGAGGGGCTTTAATTCTTCATGATGTAGTTATTTTATCTCATCTCATCTCATTATCTCTAGCCGCTTTATCCTTCTACAGGGTCGCAGGCAAGCTGGAGCCTATCCCAGCTGACTACAGGCGAAAGGCGGGGTACACCCTGGACAAGTTGCCAGGTCATCACAGGGCTGACACATAGACACAGACAACCATTCACACTCACATTCACACCTACGGTCAATTTAGAGTCACCAGTTAACCTAACCTGCATGTCTTTGGACTGTGGGGGAGACTGGAGCACCTGGAGGAAAGCCACATGGACACGGGGAGAACATGCAAACTCCGCACAGAAAGGCCCGTGCCGGCCACGGGGCTCGAACCCGGACCTTCTTGCTATGTGGCGACAGCGATAACCACTACACCACCGTGCCGCCAGCATTTGAATTGTAATAAAAAAAAATTCCACAATGGAGGCCAGATAAAGCAAGATACTATCTTTAAACATGACAAAAGAAACATTGAGTGTTAGGTAAATGCAAAAAAAAAAGTAAAATTAGAAAATTTATTTTTTGACAATAATGTCCCAAATGAGAGACCACTTTCTGAGACGGACCCATATCAGCATGATCAGTTCATTGCTAGCAGCACACAGCAGCGACTAAAATAAACAATGATAAATAAAATAATCAGTATCCCTGATTGTTTAGTGCTATTTATGTTACTCATCTTGGTATCAGTATTGGTATCATCAAGTATCTAAAACATGTACAGATGGAAGGAGAAAAATGAAGAGTAGATATTGTAGGGGACAGAAAAAGAATGGAAGTGTATGATGCTGAAACACTAGCTTCAGATTAAATCACAGACCTTACTGTTGTTTAATTGGATAGTGAATGGAGTCAGGAATTACTGCGCTATTCATTGAAGAAAAATGGTTTATTTAAGTGTGTACATGAAGTTCCCCTTAAACTCAAGCTTCTAAATTGTGTTCTTGTGCACATCCACCATTCCAGTGTGAGTTAGTGTTTATTAGATAAATAACCAACCTGGATGAATGCCAAGGCAATAAGGGTGTAATGTTAATAGATTCGCTATACTGTGGTCTCTTTTATGTGCAGAGTGAACGCAAAACAATTTGCAAGAGCATAACATAGGGAGAAGTGCACTGATCAGAGTAAGCATCAAAACACACAGAATACACACACATAAATCCTTCACTGGCCATTAGAGAGGATGATAGTTTTGCTTCAAGACGGGAGGGGGTTCTGGAGCTGGAGTAGATGTGTGTGAGTTTCCCCAGCAGAGAACAGAGGGAAACACACTGTAAATAAATAACTGCTATTTCTCTTGCTTGCATGGGTGCATTATAATTTATGGAAAACTGTTTACAAATGGCTAAGCATGGAAATTTGGGGTGATGCTCATAAAGGCAGCCTCTCCTTCTAGCTGTGCTCCATTCTGCTGTTAGCTACACTGTGCATGTTTTAGTGCAGCTGCTTCCCTTGACCAATTAGTAGTTAGTAAAAACATGAATGACATCCTCTGGTTTTTGTATCTGTAATTTAACTGTTGTGAATGTGTGTTGCTTTTGAATTACCTGAGGTAATGAGATTTCAAAGTTGTTTGGTGAAGTTGTTGGGCAGTATGTTAAATGTGTGTCTGTGGTGCCAGATGAAAAAAAATATATATATATATACTGTATATGCGGCACGGTGGTGTAGTGGTTAGCACTGTCGCCTCACAGCAAGAAGTCCAGGTTCGAGCCCCGTGTGGAGTTTGCATGTTCTCCCTGTGTCCACGTGGGTTTCCTCCAGGTGCTCCGGTTTCCCCCACAGTCCAAAGACATGCAGGTTAGGTTAACTGGTGACTCTAAATTGACCGTAGGTGTGAATGTGAGTGTGAATGGTTGTCTGTGTCTATGTGTCAGCCCTGTGATGACCTGGCGACTTGTCCAGGATGTACCCTGCCTTTCGCCCGTAGTCAGCTGGGATAGGCTCCAGCTTGCCTGCGACCCTGTAGAACAGAATAAAACGGCTAGAGATAATGAGATGAGATGAGATACATGTAAATATGTAGCACTTTGGAGACTTTAAGTGAACAACAGTTTGGGATGCTTTAGTGAGGTTTCACTGTTTTGGCTTATTAAGCTTCTCTGTAGTATACCACCAACATTTATGGAAAGCAAAGACAGTACAGTTAAATAACCTCTCAAGAATGTTAACTAAAGAGTGCAGTGTTTTCCCTGTCCCTCTTTTTTCCTTCATATTTTGATTGGTTTTTTTTTCTCTGTTTCTTGACTATCCCAATAAATAGCGGTAGTTAGATGTTATTAATTTAATGCGCAACATGGGTCACAAGTGACCCGGCTGCGTTTAATTTGCTTTTTATCTCTGCAATAAATTATTTTCATGACCCCACACTCCATGAATTCCTCAATTAACTTGTTTTTGTTCATTTCAAAACTTTTTTAAATTTATATCTCTAAACGATTTTAAATAAAAATACTTTTTTTGTCACTACCCCTCTAATGCACAACATGGGTCACAAGTGACCCGCATTCATTTTCTATGGAGTTTTGTTGAAGGTTTAGTGTTTCTTAGCTAGTTTTTTTTTTAATTAATTTTTCATTTAATTTACCAAGTTTCCATCACTTATTCAGTTTTTTTTTCAAACATTAATTATTCTTTTCATTAATTTATGGTTACCCATTGAATTATAACACTTTTTATGTAGCTATATTATATTTGCACACATGGGTCACAAATGACCCGCATTAATTTCCTATGTAAAAGAATCAGAATTTATTTGCAGTAATAGAATAAGAATCAGAACAAGAATAAGAATCAGAATTTATTTGAGTAATATTTGAAATTAGTTTATTTCATCATTTAATATCAAAATGTATCATTACATATTCAGCTTTTAAAAAACAGCAATAATTATGTTCATTCCACTATGGCTACTCCATGAATTGGAATACATTTTGTGAAGCAGTACAGCGGTTGAACACATGGGTCAGAAATGACCTGTGTTGGCTAAGTGATTGTGATTAAGATAAAAAATATTATGCGAACCGGCGGCACGGTGGTGTAGTGGTTAGCGCTGTCGCCTCACAGCAAGAAGGTCCTGGGTTCGAGCCCCGGGGCCGGCGAGGGCCTTTCTGTGTGGAGCTTGCATGTTCTCCCCGTGTCCGCGTGGGTTTCCTCCGGGTGCTCCGGTTTCCCCCACAGTCCAAAGACATGCAGGTTAGGTTAACTGGTGACTCTAAATTGACCGTAGGTGTGAATGGTTGTCTGTGTCTATGTGTCAGCCCTGTGATGACCTGGCGATTTGTCCAGGGTGAACCCCGCCTTTCGCCCGTAGTCAGCTGGGATAGGCTCCAGCTTGCCTGCGACCCTGTAGAAGGATAAAGCGGCTAGAGATAATGTGAATGTGATGTGATATTATGCGAACCATTTCACTACAAATAACAAAAAAATAACATTCTAAAAATCTAAATCATTTCTAATAGTAATCTGATTAAAAAGGTTGTTGGTATATTTAAAACATTAAACATTGTACATTGTACATTATGTACAGCAACTAACACTGTAAACACCAATACTGAACTTCACTGCATTAGTAGCTATAGTGAGCCATGGACAACTGGAATATTAACTTTCAAACTGTGGGGAAGTGGTAAATGTAACTGAATAAAACTGATTGGGTAAGATAATATTATATTGGCATGGGCACAGGCATGTATACATTGAGTACGCGCCGAGACAGCAGTCTCAGTTCTTACATGTATCACAAATGACCACAGTAACTGAATGGCCCTTGCATATAGGCCGTGTGCATTTGGAGCAGGAGAGGGTGACTTTCCTATCTCTGGCAGTTGGACAAAGGCTGCATCTCTTCCTCTTGGATTTTCCTCCCTGTCTTAAGTCCTCTTGTGGATGGGTGGTCTCAGCACTCCCCCTTTTCACACCACATGTTGCCATGGCCTCAGTAACATTCCTCCGGAGATGAACAGAGGTCTCCATGCGCCTGTTCATGTGAGGCATGATGAGCTCTTTGGCCAACTCCTTGATGAAAAGCCGCCGTGCATTTGGCACACCATTCATATAGTCAGGGTGTTGTGCAGTAAAGATGGTGAAGGCGTTCAGTGCTCTGGCATGTTTTGCCAGAGCACTGTACAATTATCTTCAATAATAACTCTGTAACAGTTGTGTAATAAATATGTAATATTACAACTGAAAATAAATACTTACACGTAGTTTTGCAGAAGCAGCTTTGTAAACTTCTAAAATGAGTGTCAACAGTCAGCGATCAACAGTGGTCCGACTTTAAATGTTTTCCTGACAGGAAACACTTGCAAATATCATAGTTCCTCAGAACACCAAATCTAGGTTAAATTAAAATAAACTTAAGTAAAAAAATTTTTTATGCTTCAAACATTACCTACTTTATAAACTTTTTAAATATTGTAGGTGAAAGTATTGATTTTTTAAGGTGTAAAGTGAGAAAACCATATCCATGCTTGGAATTACATTAGAAATGAATACGGGTCACTTGTGACCCATGTCTGCGAATTAATGGAGAAATTACAAATACATGTTTATTTATGAGATACAAAAGTAAAAATGATAAAAAAATAGTTTTTGTGCATCAAACCCTACCTAATCTGTCAATTTATAAAATATTATAGGGTTAAATGTATTGTTTCAAGAAGTTGTAAGAGAGAAAACCATGTCCTTGCTGGAAATTACATTAGAAATGAATGCGGGTCACTTGTGACCCATGTTGTGCGTTAGAGGGGGTTACAATAGCTTGCGCATTAAAGGGTTAATAAGAGCAGTGTTGCGCTCCCGGGCTCATCTAACACTCAGGACACCACTTCATACAATCCCCCTCACACACCAGTCACTACCACGTGCACTCCATCAGCCAACCCGGAGCCACTTCCTAGGAGTGGCTCCCCCAAGTTCTAATCACCATCACCTGTACCCTTTTGTTTATGTCTATATTTATACCTCTTTGTTTTTGTTCTTTGCACAGTATTGCCTCTACATTTCGTGAGCCTACTGAGCGTTATTATTCTGATTGTTTACCAGTGTATGACCCTTTTTTGCCTTCTGTTTTTTTCCCATTTCGCCTAGCCCTTGTGTTTGTTTACTCGTTTCTCTTGCTTCCCGGTTTTTTTGATCCTCGCCTGTGTTCCGATTACGATTTTCCTAGCCTTTTGTGTTTGGATTGCCTGTGTTCTCTGAGTCCTGGTTCTTGGACTATTGCCCATTTCCTGACCATGATTTGTCTAGCCCTCGTTACTGTTTTGGATCTCTCGGTATTGACCTGGCCTGGCTTTTGTACATTGTCTTTTTCCATTGTGCTCATTAAAGCCTTGAGTTCATTCATAATCCACGAGTGTCTGGTTTGTTACAGCTGCGTTACACAGAGATCCAGACGTTAAGAGGTACAGTATGATATAATGTCCACTTTCTTCTTCCCTATATCTCTCCATGTACCCTGGAAGAGTGATTTGGGTATTCTTGAATGTCTTATGTGAGAATGAGTTACTGATAAGAACTCACTTCCCATCTTTATGCATTTCCCCATTTTTGATAAGGCTCACCTTGGCTTTGGATAAAATCTTGCTACATAGCCAATGTTTCTTATCAGCCATGCAGTCTATTTGTTTGTGCATGTGAGGGGGTGGTTTGTTTTGTTTGTTTTTAAATCTGTTTTATAGTTATATCAAATGCCCCCCACAAGGATAGGAAAGTCTGACAGTTCTGACCTTGTGGAGACCTTTGGTTGATCCAAATGAGAAAAACTGCAGTTTTTATTCAAAGAAAAACAAACAAACAAAAGAACCAGATTAAGGTATAGGCATAGCATTTATTACCTACATTAACAATGTCAACAGAATGTCTTTACAAGCATAGAAAGACAAACCTTTATGCAGAAAACAAGGCATAATTTGACCTTTCTTCAGCACTGTAGATACACTGCAAAAACCCGGCTTACAAAAACAAAAACAAAAAAAAGTAATAAATTTAGGAATATTTTACTTAAAATAAGCAAAATTATCTGCCAACAGAACAAGAAAATTTGACTTGGCATGATTTTTAAAAACAAGTAAATATATCTAGCTTTAGAAACCCCACAGATGTCTTTAAACTAGTGTATTTATACTAAAAACAAGTAAAGTTGTACTACTCATTTTAACATGCTAGATACTTTGTCCCCCAACCAACAGTTTGACTATTTCATCTGGGCATATTGGTGTGCTCTGTTTAAGTAAGTGTTTATACCAACTGAGACCGCCAAATAAATCAAAATCAAAACAACAAACCAATCCATTTTGTAGCCTATTTTTGTTGCCAGATTGACAATACAACACTTCATTTAATTTAGTTATCTGTTTTGTGTTAAGAGATTAAAAGAAAGGATAAGATGCTTGAAATAAGAAATTCTGACTTTGACAAACTTGTCATGGTTAATATAACACCAATGAAATTATGGTAATTCTCATTTTAAGACAGAACTTACTCATAACCAGTAATAAAATCTCAATAACAAGTTATAATACCTTATTAAGATAATTGAGGGAAAAAAATGCTTAAAGTAAGTGAAATACTCTTACACAAAACCTGCCTGGAAAGGAGAATTATCTTGGCAGACAAATAAGAAGCATATTTTGTCTTGATTTAAGATATTTAATCTTGGTTAGATTTTACTTTTTGCAGTGTACTGTGTCTTGACTTTGATTAAACTCATTTTAATTAAGTCTCATGGCCTCCATCCATCCTTTTTAGAACAAATTGAACCCTCTGAATGTGTCACCACCCATCCGAGCTGTGGACCAGGACAGGAACATTCAGCCTCCATCAGACAGACCTGGCATTCTCTACTTTATTCTGGTTGGTGGGTATCCAAGGCATCATATAATATTAAAGCTTAAAAGAAATATTGCTCCCTCTTTTTAGAGAAGATGCAAGATAGTATGTATTTCTCACTTGTGTAAACTCTCCTGTCACCTTCAGGCCAACCAGCAGTCTACCCGGAGTTCTTTTCTTTGAACAGGACCACAGCAGAGCTCCGCCTTCTAAAGCCACTTAGAAGGGACCTGTACCAAAGCTTCAACCTAGTCATCAAGGTCATACATGCTCTTATCTTGTGTATACTCTTGTCAGTATTAGTCCTGGCTATTAAGAACATAATTTTTGTTCAATATCCTTATAAATTTACATTTTTCTAATGACTGAATAGTGTGAGATGTCATGTACATTATGTGAATTCTATATTTACATTACAATCGCATTGTGCAGTGTATGGAGAAACTCTCTTAGAACACTTTAGATTGCCATATGTGAAGTTCCCTATAATTAAATTGCATTAACACTTACACTTAACCAATCAAACTCAATCCAAGGCTAATTACAGGAGATTACATCAATTACAACACTTTTAGAGGATTTGCATTTCACTGTTCTGAGTGGACTCTAATTATGCATGATTAGGGTAAATTAGACAGAAAATGAATATAAAACTAAATAGGAAACATTTTAAATTGGATTTGTTAAATAGGATAAATTGTGGACTGCTCTTGGGTTAGCAGCAGAAAGCTGAGAAATTTTTTTTTTATCCATATTTGCGATCCCTATTAATCCAGGCCCTTTCTTTGCATATCTGAAAGCTCAGTCCTCACCTCGGGACTTTCAAATGTATTCAACTGACAATATTCAGAGCAAAAAGGTTCATGATATTGTGTGTGTGTGTGTATGTGGGGACATGTGTGTGGCTGCATTCTCACATTCTGTATGATGGTCAGCAAAGAGAGTAAGAAGTAGTCAGGAGGCAAAAAAACTAATGGCAAAGGAATTCAATGGAACACACAAATGCACACAAGCAGCTGTTGACTTTGCATATTCAGTCAAGTGAAAGACATGTCCTGATTCACAGAGAGCAAGGAAAGGGATGAGGGAGGCTGAAAGCATATCACTGTTCAACAAGCAGCAGATGAATTACTGAAAAATAAATCATTATGTTTACCCTGTAAAGTGCTACATCTTTGTTTGTCTAGCTATATTATGTATTACTGCTCCAGAAAATTCGAACCAGCATGAGGTATTTTTAATACTGTTACTGGAAAACAAAGCAACCTCCCCACCCCCACCCCACCAAAAAAAGTGTAGAAAATCTGAAATGTGCTGCTCAGATAAATTGTTTGCTTCTTTGTAAAAAAAACAAAAACAAAGTATGCTTACTAAACTCTAAGCCCTGCTTGATCATTCAAAGCATTTATATTAAACATATTTCATATGAGAAATATTTCTGCTCTCATTCTTTTTGCTGAATCTGACATGATTCTTCATATAGATCATCAAATATTAATTTACCAGCTAATTAGCATTAGCTAACATAACAGGATTTCCTGGAAACATTATCTACCATGAGCTGCCAAAGCTTCAATACACCCTGGCACAGATTGTACAAGTCTCTGGGAGTGGAACAAAATGTATTCCTTCACTTGTTGTTTTGATCACGGTGGTAGAGAGCACTGTCTACAACAATAGTATAAAAACTCAGATAGGCATGCAACTGGCTTGCTATCTGGTGACTGTAAAGGTAGTAGTATATGATTTACACAGTAGGTTGTGATTTATAGCCATTTACTCAGACCATGTACTCTGTGGATGGAGGCATTGTCATCCTTGAAGAGATCACTCTCATCAGGATAGAAATATTTTTCATAGGATAAAGATGATCAGTCCAATTACCTTTTGTATTGATTTGAAGTGACAGTTCCTTCCAAGGGGGCAAGTAGACCCCAGCTCAACCCCTGCCCCCCCCAAAAAAAAGGCTAGTATAATGTCCTGCATGACATCACAGAGCCACTGGTTTTGCCTTTAATTTGTCACAAACTTGTAGCACACTTCTTCACAGAAGTCATGTGTATAATCATTATTGCTACTGCTGTGTATGGTTAACATAGGCTAACTAAACATTGTATTTCAGAAAATAATATAAAGTGAAGTCATACAAATAGGCCTACTTGGAAATGTTTTAGAGGTGTGTGTACATCAACTCCATACATGGACCAATCTATCCAACTCCGAGACACACTCACCAGTCTAATGCCAAATAGGCCCCAATCAATATCGTCTCGTCTCGTCTCGTCTCGTCTTCTTCCGCTTTATCCGGGACCGGGTCGCGGAGGCAGCAGTCTAAGCAGGGAAGCCCAAACTTCCCTTTCCCCAGACACCTCGGCCAGCTCCTCGGGAAGAACACCGAGGCGTTCCCAGGCCAACATTTTCAAATAGGCCCCAACAATTTCTGCATCCAACAAAAAACACAAGCAACAGATTAAATGATTGATGTTTGTGGAAGTGCACATGCTAAGCACTGTGCTCTGTGTCATGCTATCTGTGTGACTTAATACTCATGCAACTCTCCATGGTCTTGAATCTCTCTCCTGTTGAGGTGTGCGTTAGCTGCCAGTTTCATACTGAGATGTCCAGCTTCCTGCATATCATCACCACAGCATGTTTACCCCTGCAGCGTTTGTTTGCTTGTTTGTTTTCTTATGTGTATGTGTTTGTGAGCAGGCCGAGCAGGATAACGGTCACCCTCTGCCTGCATTTGCCGACCTGAGGATAGAGGTGTTGGATGAAAACAACCATGCGCCGTACTTCCAGCAGTTATCCTACCAGGGTTTCATCAGTGAGTTGGCCCCTGTGGGTGGCACCGTGTCAGGAAGGGCGAACCTCACTGCACCACTGGCCATCATTGCCCTTGATAACGATATAGAGGAGGTGAGCACATTATTATACACACATAACCCCTAGCAGAAGCACAGTCTGTGTTGTTTTATTTTATGAGTTACAATATGTGTTACTACATACAGTATGCTATATTGACAGTTAAACAATATCATTATGTTCAAATTTGTGTGTTTCAGCTTCAGCCAGGGGCTGTACCAGTAGGTGAACATGTTGTGTGCTGTATTTTTAAGAACACTTACTCTTGTTGCTTTGCTTGTTTTTAGTTTGGTTTGAGGTGAGCTCATCTGATGAGGCTGTATTTAATCTTAGTAAATTGCATTTCATGTCTCCTTTCTTATCTCTTAAAAAGGAATTCCACTGATCTTTCAAAATGTCTGCACAATTTGCTCAGTGAACAGTCAAGTAGAGTATTTTTATTAATCATAACAATTAAAAAAAAAAGGTCTGGAGGTGGCACAGCAGTGTAGCAGATGTAACCTCACAAAGCCCTCAGGTCCTGAGCACAGGTTAATGCCTATGTGGAGTTCCTTTGCATGTTTTCCCTGTGCTCATGTTGGTGTCCTCCAGGTTCTCTGGTTTCCTCCCACCTCCTAAAATCATGTAGGTGGACTGGCAATGCTGATTTGCTCCCAGGTGTGAATGAGCGTGAGGATGTGTGTGGGAATGTGTGTGTGTGTGTGTCCCACATAATAACTGTGCTCCTGCCTCGCCCCCAGTGTTCCTTACTAAAATAATAAATTAATGGGTTAAAAAAATATGTGATGGAAAAATTTTATCAACATGGATTTTTCTACAATTTTAACATGCTAGAAGGATAAGATACAGAAGTCAGAACATCAATAATGCAAAGAATGCTTGAATTTTGCCCAACCGGTAACACTATGTATTATTTCCAGATTTTTCGATCCAAATGTGGGTGGCACGATGGTGTAGTGGCTAGCACTGTCGCCTCACAGCAAGAAGGTTCTGGGTTTGAGTCCAGTGGTTGACAAGGGGCCTTTCTGTGTGGTGTTTGCATGTTCTCCCCGTGTCTGTGTGGGTTTCCTCCGGGTGCTCCGGTTTCCCCTACAGTCCAAAGACATGCAGTTAAGTTAACTGGCTGCTTTAAATTGTCCATTGATCAAGCTTGGAGAGGGATGGGCTCCACCAAGTTTAAATGCCCTAGACACACCAGTGACTGTTAAAATGTCATCAGCAGTGTCCCTACAGCCCTTGCTGGCTATGCCCATGTTTACATTAGACCGTATCAGCGGATCATCAGATTAACGTTTTTAAAACGATTAGTGTGCACACAGCAACACCAATACACGATTTGCGTGCACATAGCAACGCCAATACACGGATACGCTCGGCTCCGCAGGCATCCTGTGCTCCAAATCACTCCGCCCTGAACAGCGAGTGCCCTCTGGAGGGTGCGCACTCCGGCCCTGCGCAGCTCACAGAGCGCGCGAGTGAAGTGCACAAGCCACGATTCGGGACTGAGCCACTGTGTGTGTGATCCCAGCGCATATCACTTACTACTTGCAAGTGGAAGGATGGCAAGCCTAAAGACAATCATAACTACACAATGGGCAGTATTTGCATCAGTATTTGCAGTATTTTCATACTTTTGTACTCTTTAATGAAAGGTGATACAAGGCGGAAGTCCGCGCCGTTTTTCAGCAGTCACGTCACATGACCAACGCCAGCGAATCAGGAAGGTGGATGTCACAGTGACGTTGTCCAATGAGACGCCAGCTAGAGCTCAGCACAGCGTATCCGCGTATTCTGAATGTTTACACAGCACCAGAGCTGACACGATCTGGATTGAATACGTGGACGCTGGCGGATTCCCGTTTCCCAGCGTTTCCAGGCGGTTTAATGTAAACGGACAGTGCATCCGCGAAGAAAATGAGACAGATACGGTCTAATGTAAACGTAGCCTATGGGATGAAGAAGAAGATCCAATGTCGATTACCATATATTGATGTTAAATCTATATAAAACACTTTAAACACTCTGCTGTTGCCTCCATCCAACATGTATTTACCTTAACATCTGAGGCTACTTGTATTTATAAGAGATGGTGCAGGAAACTGTACTATAAGCTACAGACTATCTTTGGCAGTCAGTCAGAAATAGACTACAGTGCTAGACATAGACAAAAACGCAATTACAAATCAGACTTGTAACATATTGATCACTGAAAAGCAAATTAACTTCCATTAGTTCAGCTCACCTACTCAACTGACCCTTAGCTATGAGGCCCCTCTGGTCCTGGTCATCTCTTCTAATTAATTTTAGGCAGATGAAAAGAGTTTCCAAGTCTGTAGGTTTGATGCGGGCCTGAAAGTCTTTGTGGAAGGTGATGCACAGCTTAGACACAGTCTCATCTTCTCTTCAGACACATGGAGTAAGTGGCATTCTGAATTACCAGTTGGGAAACAGACATTCAATTATGGTTGACATGGTAGGAAATATGCTGCTCCAACACTGCCAAATTCCTCCACACTCTGGTTGTTTGTCACTCTGCTGCAGTTCTTCTGTTACAGCTTTAGGGTAAAAACAACCAAGCTACTGAATGCCCACATACTCAGTCATTTTTCACAGTAAGTGGGCTTGATGTAAATTGTTGAATGCAAAAGAAAACGTATGCTAATGCACAGATTCAGTGTTGGGCTCTATATATAAGCTATAGTAACACATCAGCCAAACCTGTCATGCTTTGAAGGTTATGATTGTGTGTATAACACTAACAGTCAGTCATCAAGCAACCTATTCATAACCTTTTTGTGTAATGGCTGTCTGTGCTGTACTAGTGCATCTCAAAAAAATTGAATATCATGAAAGTTCATTTTTTCATAATTTATTTTGAAAAGGTAATCTTTCTAAATTCTATATTCATTGCACATAAAGTAAAATATTTAAAGTCTTTTTTGTTTTAATTCTGATTATGGCTTATAACTCATGAAAATCAGAAAACCAGTATCTCAAAATATTCGGATATTTCCTTTTGAGTTTGAGTAAAGCAGTATAAATACCATGTATCTCTCTGTTTACTTCAGTACACACAACCACAATCACAGGGAAGACTGCTGACTTGACAGTTGTCCAGAAGACAATCATCGACACCCTCCACAAGGAGGATAAACCACAGAAGGTCATTGCTGAAAAGGCTGGCTGGAAAAGGTGCACAAGCAACAGGGATGACTGCAGCCTTGAAAGAATCATCAAGAAAAGTTGATTCAAGAACTTGGGAGAGGTTCACAAGGAGTGTACTGAGGCTGATATCGGTGCACCAAGAGACATCACGCACAGACATCTTCGAGAAAGAGGCTACAACTGTCACATTCCTAATATCAAGCCACTCCTGAACCAGAGACAATGTCAGAAGTGTCTTACCTGGGCTAAGGAGAGAAAGAACTGGACTGTTGCTCAGTGGTCCAAAGTCCTTTTTTTCATATGAAAGTAAATTTTGCATTTCATTTGGAAATCAAAGTCCTAGAGTCTGGAGGAAGAGTGGAGAGGCACAGAATCCAAGGTGTTTGAAGTCCAGTATGACGTTTCTGCAGTCTGTGATGATTTGTGGTGCCATGTCATCTGCTGGTGTCGGTCCACTGTGTTTTATCAAGTCCAAAGTCAACACATCTGTGTACCAGGAGATTTTAGAGCACTTCGTGCATCCATCTGCTGACAAGTTTTATAAAGATGCTGACTTCCTTTTCCAGCAGGATTTAGCACCTGCCCACAGTGCCAAAACTATGATGAAATGGTTTGCTGACCATGATATTACTGTGCTTGATTGGCCAGCCAACTTGCCTGATTTGAACCCCTTAGATTCATTCATTGATCTTAGGAAATATTCTAATAATTTGAGATACTGGACTTCTGACTTTCATGAGCTATGAACCATAATAATCAAAATTAAAATAAAAAAGGATTTAAATATTTCACTTTAAAGCTCATAGGCAACGGTTTTAATTTTATGCACATTTGAAACTTTATATGTTAAACCCTCTGTAATTTTCTTCTGGTCCCAAGAAGTATTGTTAATAAGTAATAATTAAAATAAGTTAGCGCGGATTGTGGCGAATTTCTGTTCGGCTATTTTCGTGACCACTCGGCGCCTGACGTCATTTGAGACAAACAAACTGCTTGAGTTGAGTCCACTTCCGCTTACTTACATTGCCGTTCGGCTTGAGTGCAGATGTGCGTTTAGGAATTTCCAAAGAAAAAACATGTCTTATTGTTGTGCAGTGAACTGTAACAATGGGACCGGTTCAGGAAGAAGTTTTTACCTTTTACCGAAAGAGGAGAAGAGGCAGAGAGAGTGGATTGGCTTTTTCCAGAAGAGGAGAAGAGGTGGAGCAAGAAGATTGGCTTTTTCTGAAAAAGGAGAAGAGGCGGAGCGAGTGGGTTGGCCTTTTCCGAAAGAGGAGACGAGGCGGAGAGAGTGGATTGTGTGCGTGAAGCCAGAGGTTTTTTTTTTTTTCCGGAAGAGGAGACGAGGCAGAGAGAGTGGATTGTGCGTGTGAAACAATCAAGCAGTCAAAGAAGAAGTGGACCAGCAATGCTCAAGCAAAAAGGAGAAGATTGGAGGTAAACATTTTTACTTTTGCTTGTAATTGACAAGTGAGGGATCCTGTACAATCATTGTGGAAATGAGACAAAGGGATATTTCCTCGCTTAGAGTAGGCTATAAATAGTATAATGCTGTGGATGGCAGGTTAATGTGGCCTACCGGCGCACTGTCAAGTAATCGTTCCCTATATCCACTAGGGAGGGCGGTTTAATTATTCTTCAAAAGGGCTCTTATTTAGTAATTCGACTAAAGTAGGAATTTATCATAACTACCAGAATAAATCGTTTGGGCGCGAGTCTTGTTGAGGTCCGGGGTCACCGCGATCAGAGTCGGCTGAGTCGCTGTCCGATTCCAAGGCCACACAGTCAAACCAGTGAGCAACATTCACTGATTGCTTTGCAACGGCCATAGGTTCATACATATATGGTTTCACGTCTCAATATTCAATTTGGAGAGTTCCTACTTCAAAATCGCTATCGCTTTCAGACATTTTACACAACCTCTCACGACCAAAGTCGTGCTCAGTTTGCAAGTGT
Organism: Neoarius graeffei; assembly: GCF_027579695.1. Lineage (NCBI taxonomy): Eukaryota > Metazoa > Chordata > Actinopteri > Siluriformes > Ariidae > Neoarius > Neoarius graeffei. The sequence continues at coordinate 50,060,157 of NC_083575.1, forward strand.
AAACAGAGCTGCTCCCGGTCTGTTTGGCTTAAATGACGTGACGACGACGGTCCCCTGGCAGTGAAAGTGCTTATAAGTGAGATGTAAACAAACCTTTGGAACTTGGGCAAAACAGTATATTTTAACTGTTTTATTCAATTTTAGGGTGCAAATTAGACACTAGGAAAATTGAATTCGCTTTTTGGGTCGTTCTTCTAGAGAATAAAGTTGATATTCTACGTTTCGCCTCCGACCGTTGCCTATGACCTTTAAGTGTAATGAATGGTGGCACAGTGGTGTAGTGGTGAGCACTGTCATCTCACAGTAAGAAGGTCCTGGGTTCGAGCCCAGCAGCTGACGAGGGCCTTTTCTGTGTGGAGTTTGCATGTTCTCTACGTGGGTTTCCTTCGGGTGCTCTGGTTTCCCCTACAGTCCAAAGACATGCAGGTTAGGATAATTGGTGGCTCTAAATTGACCGTAGGTGTGAATGTGAGTGTGAATGGTTGTTTGTCTCTGTGTCAGCCCTGTGATGACCTAGCGACTTGTCCAGGGTGTACCCTGCCTCTCACCCATAGTCAGCTGGGATAGGCTCCGGCTTGCTTGCGACCCTGCACAGAATAAGTGGCGACAGATAATGGATGGATGGATGGAATATATGAAAATTTACCTTTTTGAATTAAATTATGAAAAAATGAATTTTTCATGGTATGCTATTTTTTTTTTTTAGATACATGAGTATATTTATGGATTATGTTTTTGACTTGCCCGTCTGTCTGTCTGTAAGTTCAAGATTCTTGTTGGCTAAATCAAGAATGCATGGCTGAATTTGTTTGCAGGATTTATATGGATTTATCATTATAACCAGGAGATAAACTGATTAGATTTTGGAATTGATTTAAACAGGATCAACTTTGCAGCAAGATCAAATGTAAACAGTTTTTCTTCAATAGCTTATTTGCTATTTGAAGACTATTTTAAGGGTATTTCAGGCATACAAATTATCAGCAAGAGGAAATAGATTTGTTTGTGGTGGACACAGCCCTCTCGATGCTGCTGGTAACCAGTTTTACTTGTTTTGAGTCTTTTAATGCTTCAGCTGCTCATTTAGCTGACACTTTGCTCCAAAGCAATTTACAACTGAGACAGGATACAACAGAGGAGATGAGAATTAAGAGTCTAACTCAAGAACCCAAGAATGTCAGCTTTGTGATACTGGGATTTGAACTCAACCACAAAGCCTTAACCAGATCCCACTCAGGCTGGCTGTGTTTCCTTAAAGGAGATACACAGAACCATGGCCTCACTTTTTGTTTATAAATGCCTTGAGACCTCAAGAATGGCATGGGAATAGTTTTAAACATTAACAATAAATCTAACATAGTAATTTTTTACAATTAAAATAATTCATATAGGTAGCGGTCTGAGTGAATGACCTTGACATCTGTGACGTCACCGCAGGAAGGCTATCGGTCTCATGGCCATTTTTGCTGTACTAAAACATGGGGCTGACTGCAACTTCGAGCCTCCATTTTGAGCTAATTTATCGCCATGCCATGTATATGTGTTGCTGGCGGGTGCAGCAACATGACAGAAGGTGGATTTATGTTGCATTCATGACCCAAGAATGTTCAAACACGCGTTCTGCGAGAATGTTCTTGCGTTTTGCGAGAAGTTCACAGTCACATTGGATGCCTACGAAGTGGTCTCTGCTCTGCACATTTTACTGAAGACTCATACAAAACCTCTGATCTGTTGAGGAGCGTTAGCTATAAGTCTGTATTGAAAGAGGGTGCAGTGTCAACAATTAAAGGAAAAGAAAACTACAACAAAAGGAAAGTAAGTTCAGTTGCACCAGTTCTCCCAGAGTGTGAGCCGAGGGCTGTTGCTAAAACCCAGGATAGAATGGGACGGGACATATTATCGCATGGGCAGTGACCTCCCCGTGGTTGTTGTTAAAACCGGTGACGTCTCATCCCGGGTTTTAGTAATTGCCTGAGCCGAGCAATAATGGCGGAGTACTCAGTATGGAGAAAATGGAGAATGAGTGGACCAGCCGTCTGATTTCTCCACTGGATATGCTTGCCTCAGCAGCAATATCTCACCCTTGCGTGGAAGAAGCGAATGAACGGAGAACTGAATGAACAACTGAACGAACAACTGAAAGTCAGATTGTTTCAGAACAATCAGCCACAAGGTCGGCCTTCAAGAAGCGAGAACACAGATTGGTAAGCTGCAACTCTCATTTGGATACAAAACAACAAAAACAACAACACTTGTTGTTTACCTGCATTTAGATTAAATACATGTAACTTGTATTGTGTATTTAAGTTACTGGTATAAGATTATTTAATTTGCTTGTGATTGTCTCAGTTCATCTGATTATTTAATTAGCCTTTTACATTTTATCAGTGAAAATGCATGCATGAGTCAACCCGCAGTCAATGAAGTTAAATCAGTCTTAGTTGAGCAAGTCAGTAATGGTATTTCTTACTTTCAACATAAATTATTTATATGACTTTGGTCTATGGCTGTCAAAGGCCTCGGGCTTAAAAGCGGTTACCGCTGTGACGTCACGCACTCAGGGCTGGCCGGCTCAGCGGGGCAGCTCAAAATGCCAACTTTACGGTCGATTTTAACTCTCAAAAATATATATATTTTTAATTTCTATTTATGCAGCATATAAGAGTCAAGGATGGAGATACTATCCACTCAAATGTATTTAAAAATAAAGGTTCTGCGTATCTCCTTTAATAGTGCATTTTTCATCATCAAAACAATCTGAATGAATTAGTTTCCTTCTCAATGAGCAAATTAAGCAGACATTTTGAAAAATTCATAGAGCACCTATTGAATGAAAAGCCACTAACATGAATCTAATCATGGAGTGTGTTTGATGTTTTCATGGGAGAAGAGCCAAAGTGTCATAATATTCATTTTTTTAAATAATGACGAGAAACAGGTGTTCATTGTGCTTATTACCATGAACAAAGGCTGAGAATAAGAGTACATTCTGATCGTCTAATGGCATCTGTGTGTTCTGAGTGCTATAAACTCAGACGTGTCACAGTAATGGTCTTTTTCCTTCTGGCACCATTTCTCAGATGTTGAAAGACAATGAGATATGGCCATCTCTCTAAAAGACCCCTCCAGCTTATAAGTGCTACATTTTCCCCTCAGTGTGAACACAACCTTCTTGAACACTAGCACATTCACTTTAAATTGCTCCATTTGTCTAAAACACTGAGCATGTAACAACTCCATTTCTCTCTGTAGTTTCTCAATCTTTTCTCTATCTCTCTTTATCACCTATTCTTCTTTTTCCCTTCTTTTCTCTGATTAGTGAGCATTGTTAAGCAATCTAAGGGAGACTGAGCTTATCTGATTGAATCACTTTGCAAACTACTGCAGATATTTAGCAAACAGTGGCCATATTGGCGACATTCACATTACAGGGCTAAACTGACTCAAATCTGTTTTCTTTTTCCTTTTCTCAGCCCCCGTCCACACGAGTATGCGGCCTCACCCAATACGCTGTCATTTTGAAAAAAATCTCCGTAAACACGGCGTCATTTCCAGAAATATCTGCGTCCACACGGATTCACTGGAAATGAGCCAAAATGCTGTAGTACATATGCCAGGCCTGTATGCGGCACTGTGACGCCGCCACACCAATACACTAAAACCAGAAGAGAAGCCATGGTGCATGTGTATAAAGGTCACGTGCTGTTTACAAAGAAGCTCATAACAGGAGAAGAGGACGATCATGGCCAGCGCAACTCTGAGAGGAAGAGGAGAGTCTTTTTTGTGGACTGACAATGAAGTGATTGTTGTTATGACGCATCTAGCAGCGGCGGCTGAGGTTAAAGGTTAGAGAGGCGGGGCTTATACGTCATCGTTTCTGAAAAAATCTGCATTCGCCGTCCAGACGACTCCGGGCTATCCAACGTTTTAGGATTTTCCCACTCTGGGACCTGTTTTCAAAAAATACTGGTTTCACACCTCGAAAAAGCCAGATCCGTCTGGACGCGAGGCCGAAACGATAAAATATTTATGCGGATTCGACAAAAACGTACTCGTGTGGACGGGCCCTATATGTAACACAGATCTGATGTTTTCAGGGCCGTGTGGACACCGAAATCTGATCTTTTCAAATCAGATTTAAGTCACTTGTGTATGTGGTTCTAAATTGAATACATACCCAACTTGTAGCCATGCGACATGAAGGAGAAGGGTCAGATCAGAATTCATATGGCTTTTTGCCCATATGCATGCACTGGGCGCTGTATTCATCAATCAGTACCAGCAGCGTGACAAAACAACAATGGAGGTGAGCTACAGTAGTTGTGAAAACTACAAAGGGTAGCCATCTGCCTTTATTTCACCTTCTCGACTTGCTGTTTTACAGCTGACGAATTGTTTGCCATCCGCCAGAGCAAAATGAGATGCACACACAAGCTACTAACACATCCATTTCGTTGGTTTTAATAATGAGTCGTCTCACAAATGTGGCATTTTTTTGTTGGTAGTGATGCAGATGACTTGTGCAAAAACATCAAGGTGGACATACGTGCTGTTTCAGAGGAGAGATGCATTCACTTTATGGTTAGCTACAGGTCACTTGTAATTATGAATATGAACCATCAAGATAGGCAAAGCCAATCTGAGCAAAAAAATCGGAATTGTACAATGAAGCTTGTAATGTGAACGTAGCCATTGAAACACACACATACATCATCATAGCCAAACTACACCTCCACTCTAGTTGTTTTGGTACCACTGAAATGTGTGGTTTGTTTAGACTTTTTTTTTTTGCTTTATTTTAATTGCAATGTTTTTCTATCAATGTTGTGTGTACATTTATGCATGTGCCAGAGTGTGAGAAATTTTCAAAGTGGATGAAAAAAGTTGTTTTGCAATAGCCAATAAGCTTTTTTTTCCCTCATTTGAAGAGTAAAGACCCACAGGTGATGATAACGCTGAGTGACTACAACACCATCTTCTCTATCACACCAACTGGAATCACACGTTACCTTCTGCTGCTCAGACCTGTGGACAGAGAGACAAAGACAAACTACACCTTCACAGTATGAACCATCACACACACACACACACACACACACACAGTCCTTCTAAAGAGTAGAATCAGAAACTTTTAACGAGAATAAAACATCAGTGATAATGTGCTGAAGTGATGGCAATAGCAGCTGTTTTTCGCTGTTGGGCTCTGGTTTATTAGGATTTGTTGCAGCTTTGAAAACATCAATATCTCAGCATTTAAGTCACAAATCAGCATGACATCCCATGGTCGAAGGAACAAAATGAACAATTTGAGAATAAATCAAGTGGTAAGAATGAATGGGACTTGTTTTGATGGCTGGCTGCTTAAGCTGCCTGTCTGCTGATCTTATATGCTGAGCAGGGCTTTACTTTCAAGCTGCTACACTCTCTATGGTGTTCTCATTCTCCCAGAAATGATTAATCGGCCTTAAATGGCTAGTCAGATCAGAAGAGGTGCGACAGGGCTTGGATTTTTTTTCTGAAAAAGAAGGGTAGTTGTCATTATACGGTATGAGAGAGAGAGAGTGAGAGTGTGTGTGTGTGTGTGTTTTGGAAGCAAGTCTCTTTCACACATGTTTAATGCTTGATGGTAGGGGATTTGATGCTAATCAGGCGCGTTAAAGTCTTTGATGGTCTTAATAAGAGGCTGCTTATCAACATAGGACAGGATTCATGTTGGATGCAATTCCATTTATAAAAGAGACTTGCGTTTAAACAAAACAGCATGAAATTAGCTGATTATGTTTCTGAGTCAGACAAATAATTATGCCTAATTATGGTGGCCAGAAATGTTGTGCTCATAATCAGTCTCTTTTCCATTTTAATGCTTGTGTTAAATCTATTTAATACCCGTGTTAAATGTATTTTAGGTGAATTTGTTTTTTACTTTGCTATTTAGAGACTTGTTCTGCTTGTTGCCTTCATTTTTTTTTCTATCCTTCATCTCTTTTAGTTCAGGCAGCTCAATCATTAAACGTTATTTAAAAAAAAAAGTATGTAAAGGAACAACTGTAAAACTACAATCCAAGACAACATGTATATGTCAGAAGGGTCATCTAATTATAATATTCAGCTGTAAAACAATCTCCGAGAGCAGCAAGAGAAGAGACTGACAGTGGTTAAGACACTAAAAGAATACATCTCATCTTTTTTATGCCCCTGTGCTGGAATAAATATCTCAAGAATGCGTGGAGGGTTTTTGTTTGATTTTGGTAGAAAAGTTCAATTGGACTCAAAGATGAACTGGTTAGATTTTGATGGTCAAAGGTTAAGGTCACTGGTACTTGTGCAAAAACATGTATATCCCATTCTTGTGAATGCGATACCTCAAGAACTCCTTTAGGGAATTTCTTCGAATTTGGTAGAAACATTGACTACGTTTACATGCACGTCCAAATCGAGCTACTGTCGGTAATCGAGCAAAGGGTCCCAGCAGGGGTGCCAGAGAAATCCAATCCTACATGCACAAGTGGAATCGGGCTATTGTGCAAGGTGCATTGTGCACCCGAGCCACACGTGGCGCTACACGCCCCATCGTGTTGGTACACTTCCGGTTGTCGTCATGAAGAAGAGCTAAAGTGTTGCCAGATACTGCTGACGTTTTCCAGCCCAAAACATGTTCAAATCCGCTAAAATGCACTTAAAACCCCCAATCTGGCAACACTAGCAGTTCCGTGTTCAAGCTGTTAGGCTTGCTCTAACAGACTATGGCTACAAACTGTCCGGCGCAGACCACTGTTTTGTAAGACAACTTATTTTGCACAATAATATTTTTCTAAAGTCCATTTTTTGCTTACAAAAAATATTTTTTTTGCTTACAATTTAACTTATGTCTTAATAAACACACAAAAAGTTCAGTTGTTTTGTTTTTATTGACATTCTTCAGATGTTGGACATAGACACACACATATACACACACAAATACAATGACTTGTTTATGTACACAATTCACAGCTATGCAACAGCTGTACAGATGTATTTGGTGATACAGTAAGTGAGCTAAATTTTAACAGTGCAAACAATGCCACAAAAAGAAAAGATTCATGCCGTTGTCATGATTCGTTGTCATGCCGACCGAGGCTGTTGTGTTTCCCGCTTGTGGTCTCGTCACTCGTCACTTCCGGAAGTAGCTCGACAGCTAGCTCGATAGGGTATACATGCACAAAGTAGCTCGGCAGAAATCGCATAAACTAGGTCGTGTAGCTCGATTCCGAGAAATCAAGTTCGGTTCAATTTCAGCCGAATTAAGGTGTATACATGGCATTTTGAACTTCGATTTCAGTTGAGCAACGGCAGAAATTCGATTCTCTCTATGTGCATGTAAACGTAGTGATTGAATTGTACGAATAGATGAACTGATTAGATTTTAGTGGTCAAAGGTCAAGATCATTGTGACCTCATGTATGTCCATTATCGTGAATGAAATTGCTCAAGGATGCCTTGAGGGATTTTCTTCGAATTTGGTAGAAAAAGTTCAATTGGACTCTTAGATGAACTGATTAGATTTTGGTGGTCAAAGGTCAAGATCACTGTGACCTCATGTAGAAGAATGTCCTTTTATGTAGTGTCAGCTTTTGCTAGTCCCTTTCCTCTGCTGCTCTTGGACAGATATACTGTATACAGAATGTAGACCTAGAAACCTAACAATCAAGCCAGAGGTGACAGTGGCAAGGAAAAAACTGAGGGAAAAAATTGATACTCGACAAGGAAACCATTTTCTTCTGGGCTATACAGTATGCAGTTGTAAAAGGTGAACAGTACTAGCTTTGTGTTGAAAGAGAGTTGTATATGAGTATTGTGAATAAGATCAAGGTCAGAAGGTATTCCAGAGTGGACGCTGAATTCATAGCACTCTCATGCCCGAGGTGCACTCATGCAGGAAAACCAGCTGTTTGTAGTCGCTGTACAAGATATAGGCTGCATGTACGGTAATATGCAGCATGTGTGTTTCCTCCAAGTATTTTGTCATTTTTATTGTTACATTTTTCCCCTTAGCAGATTCATAATTCAACCAGTAAAATGCCATGTTTAAAATTACAACCTGCTGGTCTTTGTAGTAGTCTTACAGCTCTCCTGCATTGATTGTGGATAATCATTTATATTAAATAAAATGTGATTACAGATTATATATTCATATAGTACTTTTGCTTTGCAGTACTATACATGAGTCATGTTCATTAGGAATCTAGTCACAGCTTGCAAAATAGCTACCTTCTGGAACATTTCCTCCTGCTCTTACAGATGGTGGCCTCTGATGGTGCACAGCAGAGCATGCCTGTAACCGTGAACATCCTGGTTATTGATGCTAATGACAACACGCCCACCTTCTCTCAGGTCTCCTACAACATAGAGGTGTTCACTAACATGCAGGCTGGAGAGACTGTAATACAGGTGAGATGTGCCTGTAAATACAGTCTCTTCAGAAAACACATCTAAAAATGTTTTAACTCTGCATTGAATATTTTGTATTATATCGAACATACAGTAAAGCGCTGAATCATTGATTCTGGAAATAAACCTTCTCTAAACACGGATTTGTGCATTTTTACCAATCAGAAACAAATAGCTGGTACACAAATAGATACCTGTCTGATGTTACTGGATGTTTCATCATTTCTATTCTAAATTACTCGGGAGCTGTTCAACTGAAAAGTAAAGTGCTGTTTCAGCCTCTTCCTTGACACGTCAGTTAACTTGCAGAGGGGGATGATTGTAAGCCACATGAGTGAAGCCTCATCAGTTTGATCAAAGACAGAGCTGCCACTCCAGCCTTATTACTTTCATTTGAAGTTCCCCATACACCAAAAAGTGTAGAGTTTCCACTGGTTATAGCCAGAGAAAATACATACTAAGTTGATTAAGTACACATGTGAAAGCCTGGGCAAGATTTTTTTGTTGTTGTCACATTTACAGTGAATACTATCCATATTTAAATAGGAACAGTAAGGTTTGAGAGCATGAAACTAATATTTTACTGAATTTAGCATTCTGCGATCCAATTCTGATTTAACACATATAATCTCCTTTATGGCTAAATGTGTAACATTACAGGAAAAGTCAATATATCAAGCCATATGGCTACTCAAGGAAGGAACTCAGGATTCGTGTATGTAAGCGGATTTTATTTCCTGCAGTATTTTGCAGAAACAAAGTCGTCTTAAGAATGATTGTTAGTTAGTAATGATATACATTTCTAAGCACAAAGTGGGACTTGTCAGGTAATCATCAAAATGCTATCAGGAAGTGCTGTTCTTGTATTGCTGTGTCCTGAATTAATCCATAATGAATCAGTGTTCAGATATATTTACATTTCCTGCTGATTCAACTCAGTCATGGAGCAAACACTCACAGCAATTCCCCTTTTGAGTTATACCAGATGTGCTCTAAGCAGAAATATTTAAAAAGACTGTTTTCTAATTTACATTTGAATTAAGTGATTGAGAACAATTTTTTAAGCCCTTAAAAGTCTGTGATGGCACCTGTGCCATGAAATGTGATGTTTTGCCTGTTGTTTAATAATTTAGGGATTATTGGGTATAGAGACTAACCTTAAATTGCATCTTGTGGAGATCTGTAACAGGGAAGAACTTGTGGTAGCAAATCTACTTGTAGCTATACAGTTTAGCAGTCTGTTTTAGATAAACCAGCAAATTATAAACCAGGATATATTTGTTTGATTTTCAGACTCACAGCTTTCAAACAAGACCTTTTGGCCAATCATCCATCCATCCATTATCCATAACCGCTTATCCTGTACAGGGTCGCAGGCAAGCTGGAGCCTATCCTAGCTGACTATGGGCGAGAGGTGGGGTACACCCTGGACAAGTCGCCAGGTCATCGCAGGGCTGACACACAGAGACAAATAGCCACTCACATTCACACCTACGATCAGTTTAGAGCCACCAATTAGCCTAACCTGCATGTCTTTGGACTGTGGGGGAAACCGGAGCACCTGGAGGAAACTCATGCAAACTCCATACAGAATGGCTCCCGTCGGCCACTGGGCTCGAACCCAGAACCTTCTTGCTGTGAGGTGACAGTGCTAAGCACTACACCACCGTGCCACCCTTGGCCAATCATATGCTTTGTTATTCAATCCAGCAAATGACTCAGTTTCATGAATACCATGTCTATAATCTACACTTCACTTCGCTTCACTATAATCTAAACTTGACTAAAAATGGATATTGAGTGCCTTCATTAACTTTCTGCAGTTGCTCTTATTCTTAAAACTAAATGTTTTTTATAGACCATGTCCACATTTTGAAACAGTTTAGCAAAGCCATGCACAGGTAATGAGTTGTACCAGTCTCCTAGAAGGGGAAGTGTTTACGTCCTTTGCCAGTGTTATAAAATAAACATTAAGGTTCTAGGAAAGCATGTTTTAGAACAAATCAAAAACGCAGAAGCAGACAGCCTCTTCACATTGATGGAGTGTTGTGTATAGCAACCGAGCATAGATAATTATGTTTTGAATAAAACTTTAGCAGCAGTTTGCTCCCCAGGGAATGACTAAACAGGTAACACTAGCTTTGTAAGACAGGCTGCAAAGCCAGCTTTGATTTTGTCACATGTTCTTAATATACTTAAGTAGTAAACAAGCTGGATGCTGCTTTCTTTAGATCTACAGTTAGCACCTGATTCTCAACAAGTCAGCCATGGCGAAGCCTTAGTTTAGCACTGCGTTTGCTGAGGCACCTTCCTGATACTCATAGGGCAGAGTAATCCTACACTGCCCGTCAAAAGTTTGAAGCTATCTTGCCTTTTTTGAACATTTCCAACTACTGTGTGATTTTCCATGACCCCCAAACACACCTCAGAAACTGTGCAAGAGATGAAGAGGAAGGAGGCAGTGCTGTCTGTAATAGAATGCCCTGTTGTGTGACATAACCTTAACCCAATCGATCTTTGAGGATGATTTATATTGAAAGATTTGTGTCCAACCAGTTCTACAAGCCTCTGGAAAGTTCTACAAGAAGCACAGCATAGCATGTCTGAAGAAGCCTTAGGAAAATCAACTGGCTTTTATAACAAAAGTGTGCATTTATATGCATTTTGTATTTGCCATTTTTAGGTAAGAGAGGAGTTTTGTTTAAATGCTCTGTGGCAAATTTATAATGTACACTCCATTCATAGCCAGAGTAATTGCCCCTTTTTTTTTTCAGGTAAACCTGCTATATAAGTGCACTTCAAATTACAGACTAACAGGTGACTTAAACTATCTGTTGCTATGTGCAATTTTTCCATCAATGGAAAGTGATCATCACAGGACCACTGATAATCATATGTTATTTGTGTGGTGGACTGTTCTCAGAATAGCTGAGCCATGATCATGACTTCTAGTGCATTTATGGGTTTTAAGCACTTACCCCTTTATTAAATCTCAAATGAGTGCAGTTAGGGATGAAAGCTATATATTTTTTAAAGGCATATATATTATTTGTCCTCTCCCCTTCGCTAGTGTCAATTACTGACTGCGGTCAATTTCTGACTTCGGGTGGCTGGATATTTTTGGCTGGTGGACTGTTTTACACCCAGCAGTGGAACTGAACCAATATTGACTTTGACAATCCCAGCATCACTGCTGCGCTAGATATGCTCATACCAGTGAAACACACATTTCAGTATCACTTTCTATTGATGGGCAGTCTAGAAGGGGGTGGACAGATTGGACAACAGATGCACCATGAAAAAAATAAAAATGACCTCTACTATAGAAGATGGACCTGATCATTTGGACACAATGCACCTCATGTGAGAACCACTCATACAGAGATTTGTTCTGAAGTGGTTTCAATGTGTGATTTAGAACCATATGCCTTATTCACCGATCATCTCACATTTTAAATTTTCTCTTAGGCATGGACACAACACGAGTTGTCCAGACCTGTTGTAGGAGGCATGTTTGATTAGTCTACTGCTATCAAAGCCTAAATTTCTAACTAATGGGTTGTATACATATTTCATTACTTAGAAGCAGTTTTTAGTTTGTAAATATTAAATATTTCATAATTATGTTGACATTATCCTGTCTGATTGTACCATTCAAATGATAACAGTACAATATCAATATGAACATCTCAGACTGCAAAATAGTTTTAATTATACAGCAATTTAAGGTTAATTGGAACTACAAAAACAGGACTTCAATCTCTGAACTCATAAAGGTCTTTTTTTTTTTTTTTTAAAGTCTTTATCATTTTCATGACTGAACACTTCCTGGCATATCAGGCAGGACAGGCTTTATATAGTATTATTGGGGCATGAATTGTTAATTTACAATTCTCATTAATACACACTGAATTATGCATACCGTAGGTGGCATTCAACATATTTACACAGGGTCATTTACATGGTTATGTGAAGTTAGGAGTGTTTGCTGAATTTGATGTGTCATACCCATATGAGTAAGAGGAATTTAAAATAAGAATATGAAAATGTTCTTGCATGAGACCCATCGTCTTTGACAGGCAGCAGATATACACACAGATGTAGGTAAACAGAACCTTTTATTAAGCAAGCTTGCAGGTAAATCCAAATTGTGCCATCAAAACAAGGACAGTGAACAGGCAAAGGTGAGGCAATGTACAAACAGCATAAACTGGGCTAGGCAAACAAGGATACAAGAAACAAGGTCAAAACCAGAAAAGACTATGACTAAATATAAGACTTGGTAGCGACTGGTACAAAACAGAGCATATACTTTGCGTTGGGTGAGTGCACTAACAGTTCTTGTATACAGTGTTGGTGAAATTGAGTCCAAGTGTGCATGATTAATAATCAGGTGAATCTGAATGTGTGTGATGGGAATTGGAGTCCATGGTGGCCTTGTTGGTAGGTCGCGTGGTCTTAGAGTGTATATAGTTGGACGCAGCCTCTGGTCTTTGATTCAAACAAAATTAACTGGCATGGCCAGTTTTTTAGGAACTTTCAAGGAAGACAGAACAAAGGGTAGTATGCCAGCCTATGTACTGATTAACACTAATGATTTTCAAGCATTACCATGATGTTAATGAAAAACCTTATGACTTACCATGTCTTATATAAATATACTGTTGACGTATTTAAAACCTATGGAACCAGCCAACACCTTAATCATCTTAATTAATGGATATTTCTGTCTCTTTTAATTAGTTAACGGCTCAGGATGCTGATGAGGGTCTGAATGGACTGGTGACCTACACCATCTTGGCAGGAGATCAGGGAGATTTTGTCATTAATAACCATACAGGTCGAATCACCATAGCTCCAGGAGTGAATCTGAGCGTGGGACGCTTCTACGCCCTAACTGTCAGAGCAGCTGATAATGCACCTGAGGCTGAGAGGAGGTCAGATGTTCTATCACTTCCTTTTTTTTTTTTACATGGTTGGCTGTTGTCGATTTCAATAGGACATGTGGTTAAATCATTAAGCCATATATCTCCAGGGAATTTATTCAGCAATTCTCATAGTCACTTAGTTTTCCTCACAATTTTCTGCGATGTCTTTTTTAGGAGTTCCATAACTACAGTTTATATTGAGGTTCTACCTCCTAATAACCAGAGTCCTCCACGCTTTCCACTGACAACCTACAACCTCGAGATCAGTGAGGCCATGAGGATAGGAGCCATCCTCCTCAATCTGCAGGTCAAGACAACAAGAGTTACTTTATACCTCAGAGATGCTGGTTTTGAAACTAACATTCCTCTCCTTGCTTACTGTTCTAAAAAATCTCAGTACCTTCCTTTATTACATTTTCCTCCTGTTCATTTTCTCCCCAGCAGAGGTGGACAGTAACGAAGTACATTTACTTGAGTACTTTACTTGAGCTTTGATAGTGGACGTTTTTGTCTTTTCTTTTCTAAAATGTGATTGGGTTTTTTTTTCCACAGGTGACACTGAGACAGCCTACTAGTAAATCACTAGGATCACATCATGTCCATAGACTGTATAAAATCAAGTTCAATGATTTCTCAGCAGCATTATTTGAACACGATCAGTTGATGGCAGAATGGAAGGAGGTGGTTCTTCTGGGGAATGCACGCACCCATGACCCATGAACCCATGTTTCAGTTTTCTGAAAGGATTAAAGATTAATTTCGTTTTAAATATTTTCTTTGTTTGCCTAAAATGAACCCCATTACAGCCTACAAAAACTCATCATCGAACCTGCAGAAGCATACTGAGGTATATAAACGCTTTATTCCAAGAGAAAGCTTGCAACGCAGTTGTCTGTGCTTTTAGAGCTAGCAATAATGTGTAGCTATGCAGTCTGATTAGTCAGATGACTTTCTATGGATTTGCCCGCCAAGTTGCCACAGCCTTGTCCACGGCTAACGTTAACACATAGCTAGTTAACTTGGATACCGTTAGTTAGCATGTAAAAATGGAGTTACGCTAACATGAATAATGTTAACTTATCTGAAGTCCTTTCAGAAATGTTTTAGCATAATCTTGCCAAATAATGTAGAAATCTCTCTTTTCTAGTAGCATTAGCTACCCAATATGATTGAGTTTGAAAAGAGTTTGCTAGCATGTCAGGTGGAGTTTCACTGACTAGCTAGCTTAAACGTTAAACCACCATGACGACACAGCATGTGTTCATTTTGTGAATTCACATTTCTGTCTTTGGTAACGGCATTAGATTTTGTAAGCATTGTGGCAATAATACAACGATGCATTGACAGAAAATGCACTTTTAATGCTTAAGTATTTTTAAAAGCAAGTACTTAAGTACTTAAATAAAAAATTGACTACAACTTTCACTTGTATTGGAGTAACATTTGACCAGTGGGATCTGTACTTTCACTTAATACTTAAGTATTTTTAAAAGCAAGTACTTCAGTACTTTAAGTAATGAAGTTGGGTACTTTGTCCACTTCTGCTCCCCAGTAACACCACATTCCCAACGTTGTCATTTAATAGTGTTGTCCCGCTTAACGAAGGTGTACAGTATGTTTTAACAGTTGAAAAATCCATTACTGAATAAAAGAGCTGAGAAAACTACACACACTTCTACATAGAGCCCCCCTGGGAGAATGAAAGGTGTGAGGGCATGTGGATCTTATTAACTTGTATTTGAAGAGAAAGGCAGAGTGGGGGTTGATATTAGCTCACTTAATGAAATAAAATGGATACCATCCATGTTCTCTGACTCAATCTCTGTTTCTCTGTAGGCGATAGACCGTGAGCTAGATCCAATTACATACCGTATTCTGAGTGGAGATCCACAGCAGATGTTCAACCTCTCTCAAACGTAAGTGTCCAGGTAATACACTATATATCATTTGAAGCTGCACTGTATTTCCATCATGTATTGTATTTTCCATTCTGTTACATCCACTGCACACTACCTTTAGGACAATGCTTAAGTTGTCTTGTGGGGAACATATATTAGTAAATTTAGTTTTACCTGCATTTGTTGAGCCTGTGCCAAAGCAAAATATCTGGCAGTAGATGCACTGAAGTAAGGACTGAGTATGTTTTCTGCTTGATTGAATATTCAAATGAAATATAGAAAAGGTGGAAAATATAGAACCTGACTGTAGCTTGTTGCCTAATTACTTAAACAAGTTCTTCCTATCACTGGTCCTATTAAAAAATCTCCACATGTCCTCTTCAGGTGCCAACAATTTTCATTTTCACACAAAGTCTTGACCTATTTAGCAATGATTGAACTAATGGGACGTGTTTTTCGAAGAGGTTTGACAAACTATTTTCAGCAGGTTTGCTATGTGCCTGTGAAAAACTAGACAGTTCTCCCAAGAGAGAAAACAGTGGCTTTAGTATTGTGAGAGTCACGTTGCATGTGTAAAGCCTTGCAAAGTGACTTGGAGTGTTTTAATTGATGCTTTTATCTGTGAATGCCACTTGAGTTTCAACAATTTGTCAAAAGTTGAAGAGGTAAAATGCATTATGACCTTCTGCTTTGTATGCTATAGCTGTTACGTATATGGGCCATAGGGGAGTGTTGGATAGAATAGTGTCAGCTAGTAGTAGACAAAAGACCAGACTAAAACAAATCAGTATTTATTAGCAAGCTGTCTGTACTTCAAGGGAAGATAATGTGGATAACAAGCAGTTATGAATGGCTTCCCTTCCTGAAAATAACTCTCAAAATAAAAAATTGAAATTTATGACTATGCATTAAAGAAAACGCCCAAGGCATATAATGACATGCACCTATACCCACTGTAAAGCATAGCAGTGGAACATTAGGAATGTTTTTTGGCATCATGATGACAGCATGAATTATTCCAGATAATATTTTAGGACATTTTATTACCTCCGCCAACTGTATTGGAAGAGGGTATGTTTTTGCCTCCGTTTGTTTGCTCATTCATCTGTTCCCAACGTAACTCAAAGTGGTGAACAGATTTTGATGAAATTGAGGAAAGGTGGGCCATAGACCAAAACATTTGATTCGATTTTGATGCAAATATGTGGATCCAGATATGCATGCTGATGCAGGATTTCTTTGACTGTTCCAAACCAAAGTCAAACAGTAGTGAATGGATTTTGATGTAATTTGGTGTACAGCTTTAGTATTAGCCTAGGTTCAAATGATTTGATTTTGATATGTGGCTTGGTGGAGGTATGCACTCTACTGAGTACCCTTCTAGTTTCAAAACCTGTTTTTCTCTGATAGCCACAAATGGCTCTTTCAACAAGATGCCAAAACACATTTAAATTAACAGAGAAATGGTTGTGAGAACAGTTGTTTTACAAAAGCCATCTAGAGTAAGTTTTCAAATTTGAACCCAGCTGAGATCCTGTCCATATGTACCAACAAAGGAATACAAGATATTTTGAAATGTTCTTCATGGAGAATGGTCCAAGTGTTTCCAGACTTGATAGACATCACAGGCAGAGGGTCAGCACTGTTATTATCTCCTGGCAAAGCTTCACCACATTAATTTTATGAGCACTAATAAAATTTGAAACCAGTGTTTTGCAGCCAGTGTTTAGTTCTGAAAAATATAGCATTAAAATACTATAGTGTGTCTCCATGTGTTTAATGTCACGATCAGTTAATGCATTTTATATATTCATTATTGCTAATATATTTTGACAGATGTCAATAATTCTGGAGCTGACTGTACAGTATCAGTTAGCTTTGGAGACACCTACTAAAGCCAAGCAGAATACACTGAACATTTACTTCACAAAGTTTTTGTGCCATGAGCAGAGGTGGGTAGAGTAGCCAAAAATTGTACTCAAGTAAGAGTATTGTTACTTTAGAATAATATCACTCAAGTAAAAGTAAAAAGTAGTCGTCCAATTAATTACTTGAGTAAGAAGTACCAAGTGAAAAAACTACAAGTACTGAGTAACTGCAGAGTAATTTTGTTTATTGGTCAGGATGTCATAACAGGCAGAGATTTCATATATATTTCACACAAACTGTGTGTGGTTCTGTGCATTAACAATAACAAGAAGCTCAAGGCAGTCTGCACATAAACCATAACACTGTGTGTGCGCGCGCATGCATGTTCACTCCATGAAGTGACCTGTTCAGCTTTAACAGCAGCTGGCTCTCAATTTTGCACTGTGAAGCTGTGACCTTTTAGCCATGAACAGGTGAAAACAATAATAAATTAAATATTAATTAATTAAATCTTTGTTAAAACTGTACACTGAGGTTGTAAGGTTTCTATCATGGTCTTAAAGGATGGTGTCTCAACCACAAAAAATGGTTGGTTGGCTTGACATACAAAATTTAGCACAAGCTTGTCAAGTGTTGCCTGTGATACTCTCCATGAAGGGACAGTGAGGGAACTTGTGATCCTGGCATTCTTGCTGGGAGGTTCCTCAGAAGAAGACGATCTTCTCTTTCTGTGGGATTCTATTAAGTCTATGTATTTTTTCAGTTTATTGGGGTGAACCCTCTGTTGACAGAAAAAAATAATTGAGGCTACAGGGAACTTATCCATCAAAATGGACTCAGCACCACACCATGATGGCGGATATCCTATGGCTTAAATATTTGAAAAGACATACAGTGGTGCTTGAAAGTTTGTGAACCATTTAGAATTTTCTATATTTCTGTATAAATATGACCTAAAACATCAGATTTTCACAAGTCCTAAAAGTAGATAAAGAGAACCCAGTTAAACAAATGAGACAAAAATATTATACTTGATCATTTATTTATTGAGGAAAATGATCCAATATTACATATCTGTGAGTGGCAAAAGTATGTGAACCTTTGCTTTCAGTATCTGGTGTGACCCCCTTGTGCAGCAATAACTGCAACTAAACATTTCCGGTAACTGTTGATCAGTCCTGCACACCGGCTTGGAGGAATTTTAGCCCATTCCTCCGTACAGAACAGCTTCAACTCTGGGATGTTGGTGGGGTTCCTCACATGAACTGCTCGCTTCAGGTCCTTCCACAACATTTTGATTGGACTAAGGTCAGGACTTTGACTTGGCCATTCCAAAACATTAACTTTATTCTTCTTTAACCATTCTTTGATAGAACGACTTGTGTGCTTAGGGTCGTTGTCTTGCTGCATGACCCACCTTCTCTTGAGATTCAGTTCATGGACAGATGTCCTGACATTTTCCTTTAGAATTTGCTGATATAATTCAGAATTCATTGTTCCATCAATGATGGCAAGCCGTCCTGGCCCAGATGCAGCAAAACAGGCCCAAACCATGATACTACCATCACCATGTTTCACAGATGGGATAAGGTTCTTATGCTGGAATGCAGTGTTTTCCGTTCTCCAAACATAACGCTTCTCATTTAAATCAAAAATTTCTATTTTGGTCTCATCCGTCCACAAAACATTTTTCCAATAGCCTTCTGGCTTGTCCACGTGATCTTTAGCAAACTGCAGACGAGCAGCAATGTTTTTTTGGAGAGCAGTGGCTTTCTCCTTGCAACCCTTCCATGCACACCATTGTTGTTCAGTGTTCTCCTGATGGTGGACTCATGAACATTAGCCAATGTGAGAGAGGCCTTCAGTTGCTTAGAAGTTACCCTGGGCTCCTTTGTGACCTCGCTGACTATTACACGCCTTGCTCTTGGAGTGATCTTCGTTGGTCGACCACTCCTGGGGAGGGCAACAATGGTCTTGAATTTCCTCCATTTGTACACAATCTGTCTGATTGTGGATTGGTGGAGTCCAAACTCTTTAGAGATGGTTTTGTAACCTTTTCCAGCCTGATGAGCATCAACAACGCTTTTTCTGAGGTCCTCAGAAATCTCCTTTGTTCGTGCCATGATACACTTCCACAAACATGTTGTGAAGATCAGACTTTGATAGATCCCTGTTCTTTAAATAAAACAGGGTGCCCACTCACACCTGATTGTCATCCCATTGATTGAAAACACCTGACTAATTTCACCTTCAAATTAACTGCTAATCCTAGAGGTTCACATACTTTTGCCACTCAGATATATAATATTGGATCATTTTCCTCAATTAATAAATGACCAAGTATAATATTTATCTCATTTGTTTAACTGGGTTATCTTTATCTACTTTTAGGACTTGTGTGAAAATCTGATGATGTTTTAGGTCATATTTATGCAGAAATATAGAAAATTCTAAAGGGTTCACAAACTTTCAAGCACCACTGTATAGGGCCCAACAGAAAACCAAAACTTTGTTAATAAAAATAAATTTTGTAAGTTCACTTTACTTTACACAAGTTATATTCACTTTACTTACTCTCCATCATGGTGGTGACTGTTTTGCTGTTCATTGACTGTATCTGTCTGTGACTGTGCGCGCGTGTGCATGTCAGTGGCAGCTCCTGGTCAGAATTTTTGGTGAAAGAAACCACCCTTCGTCCCCGGCATGCGATGCAAAACAAATTCAGCACCTCACCATGCTCCCCTAGGCGGCTTGATTTTCATTTTTTAGGCGATAGGCAAAGTGAAGTTATATGTACAGTACGAGACAAGATTACATTGACATTTTTATATTTAACTGATCCGTAAAGATTTCTAATATCATCAAAACCATCCCTGGCAAACTTCGAACAACAATCACCTACAGTAGCTGTGCTGAACATGACATGGCCAACAATGAATATGATTCCTGAGCAAACTTCGTCAGCCAGTTGACCTCGTCATACATAGAACACGTGAAGTTTCTCCTTACCATAACTGCTGGCAGCATTACTCACAACTTGAGTGATTAACAGGTTTTGGTCTCCCCTCTGCATTCACACGTAATATCTCCTCGTACCAAAAAGACTGGAAATAATCCTGTAAGATGCAATCAACGATGTTAATCCTTTCATCTCCCAAAAAGTTGTTTACTGGATCCATCTCGCAGAGGAGTTAGCAAGTGGAAGTAACAAGCAAAAAGGTTGTTAACTAGCTGCCAGTGCCAAGCTTGGCTGGGTGGTGGTGGAGATTGCTAGCAAGTGGTCAAGCTAACAAGCTAATGCCCTTCCTTTTGTGAACAAGCACTTGTAGACAAATAAAACAAATCTCACAGGAAAAAAAAAAACCTAAAGTCTTCACAAATCCCTCTAATCCACAACAAATACAGTAGCTTGAGAAATGGAGATTTCACAAACGATATGCTACGCATTTTGTTATTTAATAAGTTTTCACCAGTCTTCCATTCCCAGTTTTTGACCAGAGCCGTGTACAACTGTAACGCTATGGAGGAGCTGACATTAGGCGAGCAACATTATTTTCATGAGCATTTTTTGGTTTCACATCAATAAAAAGTGATTGTTAGGAAGATTTTTTGTAGTTTTATTTCTTGGTTCTCGTGTGTGTGCGCGCGTGTGTGTCATCTTGCTGTCTGAGGCCGCAGTGCGTCAATACATTTCCACAAAACAATGCATTTTACAGTTATGATGTTACAACAGGGCTAACGTCTGCCTACGAAGACCGCCAAAAGCACATAGCCTACTTACCGCACTGTGTTTCCTCAAATTCAACGTTGAGTTTTTATAAGCTGAAACGTCCACTGGTTTGGGGAGACACATGTGACACCGCATAGCATAACTTATTTTTTGTTGTTTGGAGAGTGAACATGGTTTGTATGTGTGGCCAGGGGTGTGCCTCTTCGGCTTGATGAGAAACGCTGGCCGTTGTCTCTTCCATTTTTCTTCTGCTTCCGTGCTCTTTTCCACCTAAACTGGTCTTGCCGCGGGAATTTTGTGTGCGGGCACGTGTGGCGGCTTGGCTCTGTTTGATTGGAAAAACGGAGTTAAACCATAACTGCTATCACTATGGCTCTGGCTGCTACATTTGATCAGTGAGATGCTGTCATGTGACAGAGCCTCTGCTGGAAGTCTCAACAAAGCATAAACAAACAGATCATGCATCGCACGGATCAATAAAAATAAAGTAGCAAGTAATGAGCAGAATATAGCCCAATGTAACGGAGTAAAAGTACCACTTCTTCACATCAAGTAAAAAGTATGCTGCATTAAAACTACTCTTACAAGTACAACTCATCCAAAAAGTTACTCAAGTAAATGTAATGGAGTAAATGTAGCGCGTTACTACCCACCTCTGGCCATGAGAGTGTTTATATGGTGTGCTGTGATGATTGAGTCCAGGTGTGTGCAATCAGTTATCAGGGCCAATGAGCGGTGAAGTGCAAGATGGATGTTGTAGTCCGTGACAGCCATATCTGAAGGCCGCTGTGAATGCTGGGAAGTGTAGTCTAGTGTGCTAGTAGATGCAGATGTGACACATGGTACCAGTGCTCTTTATTCATGAAGGAGGATGGATAGATTCATATCTGCATTTCTGACTACTTTACTGTTGCCATGGCTTCCATATTAGCCTAGCTCTGCTCTAATGGTCATGATGAAGTTATCCATGATGCCCTGTTGTTTGTCACAGCTGCAGCTGAATTCTCCTTCTTTCTAGCCTTACAGCCCTCAGGAGGAAAACACTAGAGGGGAAGGAAGTAGCAAATGGATTCTCACTGGAGCTCTGGAGTAGTGCTAGTAAAGGCTGAAAATGAAGGGTATAGGAGAATCACTTTACTGCCTGGGGTGAACTTGCTGTGCAACCTAGGCATGTCAGCTTCACCTACAGTCTCTGCATCTCTGTCTCACTTCATCTTCAGATCTGTGTTCATCTCTCAGCACTTCTTGCTCTCTTTTATTCACAGCTCAATGCTGGAGATGTGCAAGTGGGACAGTTCAGACAAGTAACGAGAAGATGAAAAGAAGGGGAAAGAGAGAGAGTCAGAGCAAAACACAGCAAGAAGGCAAATTTATAAGAAACCCGGATTAAATATTAACCTCAACGGATATGCTAGGTCTTCATAATAGATCCAGAAATGAAAGGATATTTAGCTGTGTGCAAAGGCAGAATGTCACAGCAAAACAACTCAGCCAGTAAACATAGAGAACACCAAGCTGTGAGACTTTGGTACACTTGTTTTTCCATTCATTGTGTCTCTCTTCTCGTCTCATCTCCTGTGTTGTCACTGACCACAAATGTCATTCACTCCTTCATTATGTCCCGCCTAGATTATTGTAACGCCCTTCTCATTGGCCTCTCCACTAAATCCCTTCAAAGATTACAATACATTCAGAACTCTGCAGTGAGACTCATCACTCATACCAAATGATCTGCTCAGATCACTCCCATTCTTTCTCAGCTTCACTGGCTACCTGTTCTGCCCCAAATTAAGTATAAAATCCTACTACTCACTTTCAAAGCCCTCCATAACCTTGCTCCTCCTTACATCCATGACCTTCTGTTCTCTCAGATCCTCTACCGGTATCCATAATCTCCTTGCTGCCCCCCACACCAGACTCTCTACCTTGGGTGGAAGGTCCTTCATCCCCATGGCTCCCAAGTTCTGGAATTCCCCCCCTCAACCCGTCCATGACTGCTTTTCCCTTCCTTTCTTCAAATCTCATCTCAAAACCCTTCTGTTTCATGAACACTTCTCCTCCACTACTGCATACACTTACCACTCTTTAGTAACTTTTTTTTGTGTGCGTTCTGTTTTCTTTGACCTATGTAAACTGACCTTGAGTTTGAGAAAGGCGCTATATAAATGTAACTTATTATTATTATTATTATTATTATTATTATTATTATTATTTCACATAAAATGTATTATAAGACAGGTTACTTCCTCACTATTTGAGAAGTAGATAGACAGGATTAAAAAAAAATCCTTAAATGTTAAATACATTTCTCTTAGCAAGTTCAACAACATTTTAATCTCTGTTTTATTTTATAGTGTGATTTCACAAGCCAGCGAGGATAGTTTTAATCTGTCATATCGCGGTCCGAGGAGAAAAGCTGTTTCTCGGGGGAATAAACTGGTCCAGCTGAGTGTGCCAAGCCGATGGAAAATATATATATATATATATATATATATATATATATATATATATATATATATATATATATATACACAAATACACACCACAGAATGGCACACCAGTTATCTCCACTATCAAATCCTTCTCTATATCTGATGTCTCTGACAGCAGTATTAACAAGATCCAGTCTGTCTTACTTTCCACACATTCTCTCTCTCTCTCTCTCTCTCTCTCTCTCTCTCACACACACACACACACACACACACACACACACACACACACAAATGCCCAGACATATAAACTCATATACACATACATTAGTTTTATATTATACAGTATATATCAACATGCCTTCTCCATATTCCATAAGCCCTGTTACCTCCCTGCAAGATGAGCCACTGTTCCTTTTTGTGCTCGTGCTTGGTGCAGTTGCATGGTTAAAGCTGGTGATGGGATCCTTCCAGGTGACTGTGAGCACATTTGTGGAAGCTGAACACGTTTAGAGCAGACATGGTATCCCCATCCCTGCTACAGAGTGCATTAATATACATGAAGACATTAGAAAGGCTTATGATACTGCTGTTTTGTATGGAGATGGAGGTAAGGGCCTCCAGGGCTGTGGGCCAGCTGTAGCACTCAGGGAGCACCAGCCTGCTCTAACCGCCTACATTTGCCCTTATTAAGCAGTTAACCAAGGCTTTATATGAGAGGACTGTTCCACTGTGCAGTGCTGATATTGCCTGGTCAGTAAATCACTCCATAAAGCACTTTTCATGGGCATCTTAGGAGCCATCGATGTGTCCTACAGAGGCTTTCATGAATGATGGTGTTTGGGTACCCCTGAGTTGGTTGTTTTTAATTAGAAACAGACTGTGTGTGCAGTCAGTTTCAGAATTATTGCCAATTTTGGCAAAGATTTTTTTTTTAAAATTGAGCTCAAACTGAAAATACTGAATACATGAGAGAAAATCCATCCATTATCCGTAACTGCTTATCCTGTGCAGGGTCGCGGGCAAGCTGGAGCCTGTCTCAACTGAATATGGGCGAGGAGCGGGGTACACCCCGGACCAGTCGCCAGATCATCACAGGGCTGACACATAGAGAGACACAACCATTCACACTCACATTCACACCTACGGTCAATTTAGAGCCACCAATTAACCTAACCTGCATGTCTTTGGACTGTGGGGTAAACCGGAGCACCCAGAGGAAACCCACATAGACACGGGGAGAACATGCAAACTCCACACAGAAAGGCCTCTGTCAGCCACTGGGCTCGAACCCAGAACCTTCTTGCTGTGAGGTGACAGTGCTAAGCACTAAACCACCGTGTCGCCATGAGAGAAAAAAAAATTATATATATATATATATATATATATATATATATATATATATACTGTATGTGTATATATATATATATATATATATATATATATATATATATATATATATATATAATGTGTGTATGTTTGAAGTCAACGAGTGATAAACTTCATATCTTTGCACCACTGTGTAATGTTCATATTATCGAGACACATCCAAAAATACGTAAGTTAATCAAAAGAATTTTAATTTTCAACCAGTCTGCCATTTTGACAACATGCATCAAGTCAATCAAGTCATTGGAGTGATATCAAGAATTATTATACATACAGGATACTTTTTGATGGAATAAAAACATGTATTCTAATCCCTTCTCGCGGGTTTCATTCATTTGGTTAGACAGCATGCAATATTATCATATTGCTTATCCTATGTGTATTACGTCACTCTCCCCAATGGAGAATGAACATTGAATATGGTTTACAATATCTCATGGTTGCCAAGACAACATGACATCACATATCGGAGCTGATGTGAATGAAAGTTTTCTGCTGCACATGCTCAGAAGCATTTCTTTGTTCACCGGCAGCACCTGCAGTAAACTGTCAGTCAATTGAAAATCCCATAAGATATGTGTTAGATGTCAGTGAGATCTGTGATTTGTTTCGTATGAAAAATTAGTTTTTCAACAAGAGAAGATGAACTTCATATCTTCAAGCCAACGTGTGATTTTTCTTTTTATTACATAGATACCCATAGTCGCCGATAGTCAGCTGGGATAGGCTCCAGCTTGCCCGCGACCCTGCAAAGGATAAGCGGTTATCGATAATGAATTGATGGATATAGACACCTTCACAAACAAAAATGACCCAAATTTATCAAAACAATTCATGGATATCCTCACAAGTGACCTATATCTCAATATCGGTTGCTGTTCTCGATGTCCAGGATGTAGTTCGTATGAAAAATACGAGTGGCGTATTTCTCAGTAAAACACTCGTGTCCACACACAGGCATATATATATATATATATATGTATGTGTGTGTATATATATATATATATATATATATATATATATATATATATATATATATATATATATATGTATGTGTATATATATATATATATATATATATATATATATATATATATTACAGACCCTTTCCAAAAAATTAGAATATCATGGAAAAGTTGTTTAATTTCCATAATTCCATAAAAGTTAAACTTTCATAGATTATAGATTCAGGGCCCACAATTTAAATGATTTAAAGTATTTATTTGTTTATTTTTACATAATTTCGGCTTCCAGCTCATAAAACCCACGAAAACAGGAATTCAAAAAATTTGAATACTGTGAACAAATCAGCCCAAATTTTGCAGGGCATGAATGTTTTAAACTGAGTGTCACACACTAATCATCTATTAAACTCAAAGCACCTGCACAGGTTTCCCCAGGTGTCATTAAATTGCTTCAGTTTGGTTCAATTGTCTCAGTTCGGTTCAATATGGGGAAGACTGCAGACTTGACAACTGGCCAGAAGACCATCATTGATACCCTCCATAGGATGGGTAAGCCACAAAAGTTCATAGCTAAGGAGGCTGGCTATTTACAGACTGCTGTGTCCAAGCATATCAATGGAAATTCTAGTGGAAGAGCAAAATGTGTCAGGTGAAGATGCACCAGCAAAAGAGATGACCGTGGGCTTCAGTGGATTATCAAACAGAGAAGATTCAAGAATCTGGCAGAGATCCAGAAAGAGTGGAATGAGGCGGGAGTCACAGCTTCAAAAACCACCACATTCAGACGCATCCGGGAGATGGGCTACAACTGTCGGGTTCCTCGGGTCAAGCCACTTCTGAACCTGAGCCAACGGAGGAAGCGTCTCAACTGGGCCAAGGAGAAGAAGGACTGGACTGTTGGCCAGTGGTCCAAGGTCCTCTTTTCCGATGAAAGTAAAGTGTGCCTTTCATTTGGGAATCAAGGTCCAAGGGTTTGGAGGAAGACGGGTGAGGAACAGAACCCAAGCTGCTTGAGGTCCAGTGTGAAATATCCACAGTCAGTCATGATTTGGGGTGCAATGTCCGGTGCAGGTGTTGGTAAACTCTGCTTTCTTAAATCCAAGGTCACCGCAACAGTCTACCAGAATGTTTTAGAGGACTTCATGATTCCTTCTGCTGAGGATCTGTATGGAGATTCAGATTTCATCTTCCAGCAGGACCTGGCCCCTGCCCATACCACCAGAAGCACGAAAACCTGGTTTGATGCCCATGCCATCACAGTGCTTGACTGGCCAGCCAACTTGCCGGACCTAAACCCCATTGAGAATCTATGGGGTATTCTCAAGAGGAAAATGAGGAGCACCAGACCCAACAACAAAGAGCTGACAGCAAGCATCAAGGAAATCTGGGCTTCCATAACTCCCAGGCAATGCCACAGGCTGATTGCCTCAATGCCACGTCACATCGAGGCAGTGATTAAGGCAAAGGGATTCCCAACCAAGTATTGAAGATTGACATATTGTTTTGAAAGTACCATATTTTGATTTGATGTGATCTTAATTTCTCTTTTTTTTCTGCAAAAACTGAGAAGTAAATGGTGATTTGTTCACAGTATTCAAATTTTTTGAATTCCTGTTTTCGTGGGTTTTATGAGCTGGAAGCCGAAATTATGTAAAAAATAAAAAAAATAAATACTTGAAATCATTTAAATTGTGGGCCCTGAATCTATAATCTATGAAAGTTTAACTTTTTGAATGGAATTATGGAAATTAAACAACTTCTCCATGATATTCTAATTTTTTGGAAAGGGTCTGTGTGTATGTATGTGTGTGTGTGTGTGTGTATATATATATATGTGTGTGTGTATATATATATATATATATATATATATATATATATATATATATATATATATATATATATATATATATATTATACACACAGTGGTGTTTGTGAACCCTTTAGAATTTTCTATATTTCTGTATAAATATGACCTAAAACATCATCAGATTTTCACACAAGTCCTAAAAGTAGATAAAGAGAACCCAGTTAAACAAATGAGACAAAAATATTATACTTGGTCATTTATTTATTGAGGGAAATGATCCAATGTTACATATCTGTGAGTGGCAAAAGTATGTGAACCTTTGCTTTCAGTATCTGCTGTGACCCCCTTGTACAGCAATAACTGCAACTAAACATTTCCAGTAACTGTTGATCAGTCCTGCACACTGGCTTGGAGGAATTTTAGCCCATTCCTCCATACAGAACAGCTTCAACTCTGGAATGCTGGTGAGTTTCCTCACATGAACTGCTTGCTTCAGGTCCACAACATTTCAATTGGGTTAAGGTCAGGAGTTTGACTTGGGCATTCCAAAACATTAACTTTATTATTCTTTAACCATTTGTTGGTAGAATGACTTGTGTGCTTAGGGTCGTTGTCTTGCTGCATGACCCACCTTTTCTTGAGATTCAGTTCATGAGCAGATGGCCTGACATTTTCCTTTAGAATTCGCTGGTATAATTCAGAATCCATTATTCCATCAATTTTGGCAAGCCATCCTGGCCCAGATGCAGCAAAACAGGCCCAAACCATAATACTACCACCACCATGTTTCACAGGTGGGATAAGGTTCTTACGCTGGAATACAGTGTTTTCCTTTCTCCAAACATAACGCTTCTCATTTAAACCAAAAAGTTCTATTTTGGTCTCCTCTGTCCACAAAACATTTTTCCAATAGCTTTCTGGCTTGTCCACGTGATCTTTAGCAAACTTCAGATGAGCAGCAATGTTCTTTTTGGAGAGCAGTGGCTTTCTCCTTGCAACCCTGCCATGCACGCCATTGTTGTTCAGTGTTCTCCTGATGGTGCACTCATGAGTATTAACATTAGCCAATGTGAGAGAGGCCTTCAGTTGCTTAGACATTACCCTGGGGTCCTTTGTGACCTCACCGACTATTACACGCCTTGATCTTGGAGTGATCTTTGTTGATCAACCACTCCTGGGGAGGGTAACAGTGGACTTGAATTTCCTCCATTTATACACAATCTGTCTGACTATGGATTGGTGGAGTCCAAACTCTTTAGAGATGGTTTTGTAACCTTTTCCAGCCTTATGAGCATCAACAAAGCTTTTTCTGAGGTCCTCAGAAATCGCCTTTGTTCATGCCATGATACACTTCCACAAACACGTGTTGTGAAGATCAGCCTTTGATAGATCCCTGCTCTTTAATAAAACAGGGTGCCCACTCACACCTGATTGTCATCCCATTGATTGAAAACACCTGGCTCTAATTTCACCTTCAAATTAACTGCTAATCCTAGAGGTTCACATATTTTTGCCACTCGCAGATATGTAATTTTGGATCATTTTCTCCAATAAATAAATGACCAAGTATCATTTTTGTCTCATTCGTTTAACAACTGGGTTCTCTTTATCTACTTTTAGGACTTGTGTGAAACTCTGATGTTGTTTTAGGTCATGTTTATGCAGAAATATAGAAAATTCTAAAGGTTTCACAAACTTTCAAGCACCACTGTGTGTGTGTGTTTTTTATATATATATATATATATATATATATATATATATATATATATATACACACAATGTGTATGTGTTGAAAGCACAAAGAGAATATGTAATTTATCAGAGACAGAACAGTAAGTTATTTTGTCTCACACCTATATTACACAGCTTTATAAATACTCCATTCTGATTGGTCAGTTGTGGCATTCTGCTGCTGCTGCTATGAACAGCAGGCCTTTTGCTTTGGACACAGACCATAGACTCTGGAGGACCAAGTCCATATCAATCAGCAGAAAGAAGTCCAGTAAACTTGTTGCTTTAATAATCAAATTACCAATGTTGGCTTATTTGTGAAACCCTGTGGCAAAAAAAAAAAAAAGTTACTCCATCAGAAAACACTGTGGAAGATTTTTCTAATATTAATTTTGATATTCGGTTTAATGTGAGTTATAATACTAAGTAGGCTCATCTTAAGGAGGCTACAGAATTTACCTTGCTATGGATGTAGATCCAATTCGAGAAGCTACTTTTTTTGCAGAAGCAATACAATGATTTTTAAATCAATTAAATTTTTGAATCAATATTTTGTTTCAAATTATTTATTTTTTTTAGTAAGTAGCTGTGTCATTAGTTTGATAATATACAGTGAGTCAGTCATTATCCCTTACTTATTTAGCAGCATAACAGCATCTGAATGGGCTAAAACCTGGAGTCAAATGACCGAACTAACAAATTATATTTGTATTAAATCAGATGAAATGAAAATGGGCTGATATGAAAAAGAAAAAAAAGACAGTGTACCCAGGTGATGAAAACTAAAGCGCATTACACAGGGAAATTGCTGTGTTTAATTGTTTAGGTTCAATGCAAATTGTTTTAGCAATTGTTAGCTCTTCAGCATCTCGCACATGAATGCACCCTCCCTGCTGCTGTCTTGGAAACGCAGGAGATAATATGTTGGAAGGAAATCTCTTGTATTTGGGAAAAATATTAATGATGGAACAGTACACTATAGTATACAACACATTGTACTGTCGGTTGAGACATTCCAGTTTGGTCTGGTCTCTTTGAGTCATACTAACACCAAAGAAATCCAAGCGCTGACAAACTTGGACAGGTGCAGAAATGAGACAAGATCATTTGGTTGGTCAAATCTGTACTGGCACTGAAGTGTTGCACAGCATTATAAGAAGATGCTGGAACAAATTGAAACAACTTATAAGCCAGCTTTCATCCTCCGAAAAAATCATACCAGTCTCTAAATATCTGTTCCCTCCTAAGCAAGTTCTTCCAGTATTTTAATGCCAAGGCAGCCATGGCATTGTGTCAGCTCATGGCAACCATTCACAAACCAGCCTGCCTACTTTTTATACAGCATTATTCTTTTGTCTTAAATTATTAGTCTTAATTTATGGATTTGTGTTGGCTTGCTTTCTTTAATACCTTTATTGTGAAATGACTGGGCTTCACAATATTTTATTAAATCCATATGCACAGTTGCAAATCTGAATCAAATAACTGGATTTTCATGAATACTGAATTTATGCTACTACAAATTTTGAGTGAGCATGGAGCTCATAGACAAACAAAATCATGTTACCGGTAAATAGCAGCAAGGAGTGATGAGGGCCTTAAGCAGCCCAGCAGGGCATAATTGCCATGGAAACTTTGTCATTTTGTCAAGGGCATGGCTGTATGCACTCATACCAAGTTTCATGCTCACTGACCAAAGATATGAGCTCACTTCCTGTTTCTTCACCAAATCCGTTAGGCTGTATTGGATGAACGGTTTGGGGGGAAAAAAATGTGGCTTGTGATGAGGCTTTGTTTGAAGATCATCTGTGCCAAATTTGGTGAATATTGAACAAAATTTGTGGCCTGTGAAAAATATGGAAATCTTCTGATAAAATCCAAAGATTTTATCAAAACATTTTTATGTTTTGATATCACATTAATGAGGCTGAGTCAATTGGTTGACATGACAAATTGTCATATCTTTCCCTTGGGACCTCCCACAGGGCATTACCAGACACAATAATATTTATTTATTTATTTTTATTTTTTTAAGGCGAACACATCATGACACAATTTTTTTTATGCTTCCTCAAAATGGAGGTCAAGTCCATGTCCCACATTTGGCTTTAATACATGCTGAGATGTGACCTCACATCCTGTTTGGCAGTTTCACTGCTGAATTTGATAGGCTATAATGGGTGAACGTTTTGGCAAATCAGAAAGGCAACAAATAAATGCTGTGAGGCTTGGTCTGAAGACCACCAATGCCAACTTTCCAAAAATCCAGAAATTGCCATCAAAGGAGTGTTGAACGAGGCCTGAGCCAAGGAGTTCAATGCCTCAGTTAGGCATATGGTTCAAAAGTTACATGAATAGAGGAATCTCCAGATTTTTTTTTCAAATATGGGGCGGCACGGTGGTGTAGTGGTTAGCGCTGTCACCTCACAGCAAGAAGGTCCGGGTTCGAGCCCCGTGGCCGGCGAGGGCCTTTCTGTGCGGTGTTTGCATGTTCTCCCTGTGTCCGTGTGGGTTTCCTCCGGGTGCTCCGGTTTCCCCCACAGTCCAAAGACATGCAGGTTAGGTTAACTGGTGACTCTAAATTGACCGTAGGTGTGAATGTGAGTGTGAATGGTTGTCTGTGTCTATGTGTCAGCCCTGTGATGACCTGGCGACTTGTCCAGGGTGTACCCCGCCTTTCGCCCGTAGTCAGCTGGGATAGGCTCCAGCTTGCCTGCGACCCTGTAGAAGGATAAAGCGGCTATAGATAATGAGATGAGATGAGTAAATAACATTGTTTTTACAAGCTGCTAAGACTGGTAAGAGTATGGAAAAAACGAGGTTGCCTTACAAAAAAATTAATTTATTCAATCAAATTTCCCAAAACAATGGTTAACAAAATGTGAACATTTGTACCTTTTTTCCAGTCACATTCACCCCAAAACACAATAAAGACATCACAATATTGTCTTTCTACTCCAAATATCAAGCAAGATACATCATATTATAATAATGATGCCCGCATTTGTAGTCTAATCACCTCATGTGACCTGCTCGCAACAACGTCGATTTGGTGTAGGTATCAGATCTACAGATCGGCTCGGGCTCCGGCGCCTGCTGGTCACGTCACACTATGTGATTGGCTGGACCGTTTGAAGGATGACATACAAGTTTGTAGTTGGTCTGGACAAATTACGGAAGTAGTTATCGCGGGATTAGGTTTCGTGGGATTTCATGTCATGTTCATGTTGCGCGCATTGCGTTTTTGTTGAACACAACTTCAAAATAAAAGCAATGCACATTTAGTCCATGCATGAGGTAAAATTAGAAAATATGTTTATTTTGTAATTTCTAATTAACCTTACGCGGGCCGGTTAGAATGAACCAAAGGCCCAAATGCCCAGGTCTGCTGTAAAACCTGGTGAAAAGAATCAGGGGACTTTCCCCCGTCAGTGTGCCAAATTTCAAAACTTTTTACCACATGGTTCTATGGGCTCCCATAGACACAGTAGCCAGAAGAAGAAGAAGAAAAAGAAAAAAAAGGTAGAAACATATTGGTCCCTAGTTTCCCGTTTGGCTCCCAACAAAGACTTGAAAAAACAAATTTTCACTCTAAGAAAACTTTTAAAGTCATTTCAAAATTTTGTCTGGAGAGCAGATTTTGCATTATTTATTACACCAGGTGACAGCCATTCTTTGTGATATTAATTTATAAATAAATACATTTCCTGCTGGAAAATACAAATACATCATCATAGACAGGTTGTTTCAAGTAAATAACACACCAGCAAAGCTCAAACAAGAAACTCTCAAACAAGCAAAATAAAAAAGGAAAATAACAGCTGCCTAAGCCACCAGTTTGACCAGCACAGTCTATATTTTATCAGCTGGTCAGAACAAAATGTATTGATTTTAGGACAGTTATTCAGGAAAAAGAAAATAGAGAGATATAGTTTGCAAGTAACATTTGATGACAACTGCAATTGCAAGTGTATTAAGTGCAATATGTGTCAGTGTTTCTGAAATACATGCTTCTCAATTTAGGAGTACTAATGCTTCTTGGCAAAAATCTTACTGTAGAACCCAGAATGTCATTATGCAGGGTACATGTTGTATATGAGCTGTGGTGTAACTGTCTGTGTTTTTCTGTCTTTCTGTTCAGTATAGGTCTACTGATCTTAGCAAAGGCATTGGACAGAGAGACCGTTGACCAATACCTACTCATTGTGACCGCCTCTGATGGACAACCAGGAGGGGTAAAGCTCCAGCCATCTTATAATAAATATCATAAACTTGCTTTGATATTTTCCTCACTTCAGACATAAGCTTAAAATTCTAGTACTATTTCTTATAACCTCGTTTTGTGGACGTTGACAGTTTATATCACCCAACTTCAACATAAACAGGCTACTTCACTCAAATGTTGCATCACTAAATATTGACTTAAATATTCTTTTATAAGAAATATGAACCAACAGGATTCTGACACCTAAAGGCAGTTCACTTTGAAAAGTTTTATGAAGTATCTTTAGACATGACATTTGATTTTAGCCAGTGTTTATATCCACACCAGCTGTAAGATACACAGACATACTGTACAGTATTTGAACCCATCCACTCTGCATAGTTTTTTTTTTTTTACACATGCACAAATCCATAAAAACCCTTTACAAAACAGTAATCTATTAACCTACACATTTATTTACATAAATCAATGTATTTGCATTGCATCAGTGTTAGCAATACATCAATAGTGTTCTCAGTCAAATTACAGTTCACACAAGGTCAGGTTCTTTTCAAAATTGCACCTCTCTTTAACCACGTCTATTTTGAATGACCTTCATTTGATAAGTTATGCTTAAGCCTGCTCTCAAAAATTATATCAAAATCATCTCATACAATACTTTTGAAATATCAAACAAAAACGATAAATCAAAATAAAAAAAAAGTCAATTTTTTTTAGACTGGCAAACAAATTATTCATGTAATCATGCAAAATATCAGTCTATTACTCTTCAGAAACCTTTTATTTTTCTTCTGCGTCTTTCTCAGTTTTGTTTGATGTAATTTATTTTGGTTGCGATTCCAGCTTTCTCGTTTGCGCTCCCTGACTTTTTGCTTG
The DNA here is from genome assembly GCF_027579695.1 of Neoarius graeffei. Lineage (NCBI taxonomy): Eukaryota > Metazoa > Chordata > Actinopteri > Siluriformes > Ariidae > Neoarius > Neoarius graeffei. Next base: position 50,094,431 of record NC_083575.1, read on the forward strand.
CAGTTTTGGCACAAACTTCACGTGTGGGTGGGCTGTCCAGGAATGCATTCCCATTGGGTAACTTGTGTTTGACTGACAGCTACGCTCAGCGATTCCCCCGGAGGCTGTTGCGGCCATTTCCTACTCGGATTCTGGCGTACTGTTTGACGAGTGACCGATCCATTGACGGTAAACAAGGATCGAGTGGACTTCAGTGGCGACTATGATATTGAATTAATTCAACAAAGTGTAAGTACGGGACAAATGTGTTGTATGTGTTGCAGTAGGACACATTATGCAGGTGTTTTGTGGCAAGTCAAATGTTAGACTTAGCTCCACTACCCAATATAATGGCTGTCTTGCTAATGTTAAACACACCTGCATAATGTGTACTACTGCAACACATACAACACATTTGTCCCGTACTTACACTTTGTTGAATTAATTCAATATCATAGTCGCCACTGAAGTCCACTCGATCCTTGTTTACCGTCAATGGATCGGTCACTTGTCAAACAGTCCGCCAAAATCCGAGTAGGAAATGGCCGCAACAGCCTCCAGGGGAATCGCTGAGCGTAGCTGTCAGTCAAACACAAGTTACTCAATGGGAATGCATTCCTTGACAGCCCACCCACACGTGAAGTTTGTGCCAAAACTGCAAGCAAAAAGTCAGGGAGCGCAAACGAGAAAGCTGGAATCGCAACCAAAATAAATTTCTCAGTTTTGTTTGACGTAATTTATTTTGGTTGCGATTCCAGCTTTCTCGTTTGCGCTCCCTGACTTTTTGCTTGCAGTTTTGGCACAAACTTCACGTGTGGGTGGGCTGTCCAGGAATGCATTCCCATTGGGTAACTTGTGTTTGACTGACAGCTACGCTCAGCGACTCCCCCGGAGGCTGTTGCGGCCATTTCCTACTCGGATTTTGGCGGACTGTTTGACAAGTGATCGATCCATTGACGGTAAACAAGGATCGAGTGGACTTCAGTGGCGATTATGATATTGAATTAATTCAACAAAGTGTAAGTACGGGACAAATGTGTTGTATGTGTTGCAGTAGTACACATTATGCAGGTGTGTTTAACGTTAGCAAGACAGCTATTATATTGGGTAGTGGAGCTAAGTCTAACATTTGACTTGCCACAAAACACCTGCATAATGTGTCCTACTGCAACACATACAACACATTTGTCCCGCACTTACACTTTGTTGAATTAATTCAATATCATAGTCGCCACTGAAGTCCACTCGATCCTTGTTTACCGTCAATGGATCGGTCACTCGTCAAACAGTCCGCCAGAATCCGAGTAGGAAATGGCCGCAACAGCCTCCGGGGGAATCGCTGAGCGTAGCTGTCAGTCAAACACAAGTTACCCAATGGGAATGCATTCCTGGACAGCCCACTCACACGTGAAGTTTGTGCCAAAACTGCAAGCAAAAAGTCAGGGAGTGCAAACGGGAAAGCTGGAATCGCAACCAAAATAAATTACGTCAAACAAAACTCAGAAAGATGCGGAACAAAAATAAAAGGTTTCTGAAGAGTAATAGACTGATATTTTGCATGATTACACAAATAATTTGTTTGCCAGTCTAAAAAAAAATTGACTTTTTTTTTTTTTTAATTTTGATTTATCGTTTTTGTTTGCTATTTCAAAAGTATTGTATGAACATTTTGGCACAAAATTGATTCCACACAATACCCTGACATGCAATCACATAAACTTCATTTAATCATTTAAATTTTAAAAAAGTCTGAAATTGTTTTTTGCTTAGTACATTGCTGTGAATCAGATTAGATGGAGCTCTGAAGCATGGTTTGGACAACGCTTAAAACAAACAAAAATACAAACAAACCAAAAAAACAAAAACAGACATAGCTTTTAATATAACCAGCAATATGTAGTACATACTGTGTATGAAATCAGTTTCACTGATAAAAGCAACAGTGTTTATCACATTATGGAAACAAAAGCTTGAATTTTACATTATGTTCAATTTTATTTGTAGGGCTAAACTTAACAATGTTAAATGAGTATTGTATTTTCATAATGTTTAAAGCTGGAAACCCTGGAAACCATACAGAGCAGAAAACACACCTTGCTCATGTGACCACAGCACATAGCCAGTATACTTATTTATTCCCATTTTTTCATGCTGTATTTTTGAATGTGTAAAGCATCTGTCAGTTCAGTCATTTTATACATTTTCTGCACTTAAGCTGGATCATTTTCTTTCCAGTTAGAGAATGAAATTAAGGCCAGTAATACACTCATAGATTGGCTAGCGGTCACCTGTACACTTCATTAAATGTGAATGCATCTTTGCTGCCAAGCTCTGATAACTAAATAAAATTCCTTTCATTTAATCACTCACCTTAATGAGCCAATTTATCAAAGCTGCTTAAGTTCCACATTATGTGCACTCTCTCTCTCTCTCTCTCTCTCTCTCTCTCTCACACACACACACACACACACACACACACACACACACACACACACACACACACACACACACACACACACGCGCTTCTATTTTACTCTTCTCTCTAATATGACTGATAACGTTCAACTTAATTCATGTGGATTATTCATATCCATATTCTTTTCACACACACACACACACACACACACACACACACACACACACACACACACACACACACACACACACACACACACAGAGAGAGAGAGAGAGTCTATGCTATGACATCCAAGCCTAGGTAATTTTAACACTCTTGCTATTCACTTTGCATTTCAGAGGTGTCAGCTATCCATTATTATGTCCCTTAAAAAAGGAGAGATTAAATGTAAATCTTGGTGCTTAAAGGCACTTAGCTTTTCAAGTGTGCTTACTCAGCTTTTATCTGCTCGGTAAGTCAAAAGGGAAAGCTGGTATGACAGAGGCATGTGTGGATATGTTGAATAAATATTAAAAGCTCATTTATCAGACCTTTTCTGATGGATACCATGGCACACCTGCTGGACTGTAATCAGGCCATTACTTCAACTAGTGTCAGTGTCAAGTCAAGTTTATTTGTATAGCGCTTTTAACAAACATTGTCACAAAGCAGCTTTACAGAATTTGAACGACTTAAAACATGAGCTAATTTTATCCCTAATCTATCCCCAATGAGCAAGCCTGTGGCGACGGTGGCAAGGAAAAACTCCCTCAGACGACATGAGGAAGAAACCTTGAGAGGAACCAGACTCAAAAGGGAACCCATCCCCATCCGGGCAACAACAGACAACATGACTATAACATTAAAAGTCCTAACAAAATCAGCTTCGTTGATGCTATAAAACCCCCCACTGATGGGAAACCTGAGCGCAAAACCATTCACGACAACCGCAGTCCCAAAGTCAGCAAGTCAACTGCAGTCCCCAGCCACAAAAGCACCACTGCAAGAGTCCAGAGCATCCTCCAGGCGCGATCCCCAACTGTCCACATGGGGCCGCCCTCCACAGGAGCGATGCAATGAGACTCCAACCAGACACAGGATGGATCAGGCAGGTCCGAGGAGCAGAAGAAGTCAGCATCTCGATCCCAGGACTGACATGTAACTCAGAGGGACAGATTTGGGGGGGGGAAGAGAGAGAAAACACAGGTTGTTAGGTATACCCAATGTCATCTGAATAAGTAGGAACAGTATACATATTGCACTGAGTACAAGCAGGGACTCCGGCAACTAACTATGACAGCATAACTAAAAGGGGAGAGCCAGAAGGTAACACAGGCATGAGGGAGCCCCGGGACATAAAGCAGCCAGCCACTACACCGTCAACAAACTCGAGTGAGCAAGCGAGTGGGGACTGACAGCATCCATACATCCCAGTTTACCAAAACACTCTATGTCTGAGGACCCTCCAGATCTACACCTTTACCTCATAAACACCATTAACGAAAGGCTTGACTAAACAGATATGTTTTCAGCCTAGACTTAAACACTGAGACTGTGTCTGAGGGTGCTTTCACACCAATAGCAGTTGGTGCGCACTAAACAGTCCATTCGAACCAAAAACTCTTAGTTCAGTTCGTTTTTGTCGGTGTGAAAGCATCAATTGCACTCGGGTGTGCACTAAATCAAGCTGACCGAGACCTCCAAAAAGGGGTGGTCTCTATCCGCTTGATTCCGCACCAAATGTCAACCTCTGGTGCAGTCCCTCTGGTGAGAACGCGAACCTGGACCAACTCAGGTCTAAACGAACTATTCGTTCGTTATAACATATTGAATTACAGCCTCTGCATTTGATTATTGTTATTTATTATTTACTGTACATGTTATTTATTATCATTATTATTATTGTTATTATTATTATTTAACAACAAAACATTTAAACCCATTCCTGTGTTATTACAACATAGGCTACTATTAAAACCGGTGTATAATACGCACATTTTTTCATTGAAAAGTGGGGTGTGTCTACACTGGATATAATGTAAAAGGCTGCCCACACAAAAAATAGTAACTATTGTAATAACTATAACTATAAAGATAATGATGTGAGCATCTACACAATGTGATCATTATAACGTCCTGTAAACAGCGGCATCAGGCACATGCGCATGCTCCAGCTCTGTCAGCATTCTGTCAGTGGGAAATTCAGATTGCCCTGTATTAACCTACAGCATAACAGATTCTACAGTAAAAGCCAGCTGGCTTGTCAGGCTAACAGACTATAGCCTACCTTGTGGGTCTTTGGAAAGGTACTTGTCTCATCATCAGCAGGACAGCATTGGTGAAAATAGCGCGTCTCCTCTGCCTGAAATGACGCGCTATACGCCTTCGGCGAATCCAGTATGTCTATCCGAAGATTGTTCTCCAGCTGCAGCCGCGACTCATTCCGGAACTGGATATTTTGCCAGAAATTGGTAATGTTGACGATATAAAAAGCAAGGACCAGCGCAAGAAACAGTGTGCGAACGTGTTGCTCCATTGTGAAAGTCCAAATTGGCGCTTATTGCCACCGGAAGATGACGAAACATCATTCAGACCAATTTGGTTTGTTTGCATGTGTGAACGTGGACCATACGCAGTCTGTATGCTATAATGTAACAATTTTACTGTCTGGTGCAGACCAAATAATCGAACTAGCGGTGTGAAAGCGCCCTGATTCCCAGACACTACTTGGAAGGCTGTTCCATAACTGTGGGGCTTTGTAAGAAAAGGCTTTGCCCCCTGATGTAGCCTTCACTATACGAGGTACCAGCAGATAGCCTGCACCTTTTGATCTAAGTAGGCGTGGCGGGTCATAGAGGAGCAGAAGTTCACTCAGGTACTGTGGTGCAAGACCATTCAGTGCTTTAAAGGTCAATAGTAATACTTTATAATCAATACGAAATTTGATTGGGAGCCAATGCAGTGTGGATAAGACAGGGGTGATGTGGTCATATTTTCTAGTTCTAGTAAGGACTCTTGCTGCTGCATTTTGAACTAACTGGAGCTTGTTTATGCACTTATTGGAACATCCAGACAGTAAGGCATTACAATAATCCAACCTGGAGGTAACAAAAGCATGAACTAGTTTTTCCGCGTCATGTAGTGACATTAAATTTCTTATCTTAGCAATATTTCTGAGATGAAAGAAAGCTATATGGCTAATGTTATCAATATGAGTTTCGAATGAAAGACTGGGGTCAATAATCACCCCGAGGTCTTTTACTACTGCACGTGAAGAAACAGAAAGGCCATCCAGAGTCACTGTGTAATCAGAAAACTTACTTCTACAGTAGCTGCATGTGGTCCTAGTACAAATACTTAAGTCTTGTCAGAGTTAATCAGAAGGAAATTAATAAGCATCCAGTGTCTAATGTCCTTTACACATTCCTCAATTCTATTAAGCTGGTGTCTCTCATCAGGTTTTGCAGAAACATACAACTGTGTGTCATCAGCATAACAGTGGAAACTAATACAATGTTTACGAATAATATCACCCAGGGGTTATTTATATATATATATATATATATATATATATATATATATATATATATACACAATATACTGATAGCGATCAGTTATATAAGAGCTGAGCCAGGAGAGGGCCGTTCCTTTAACTCCCACAACATTTTCTAGTCTATCCAGAATAATGGAATGATCAATGGTATCAAATGCTGCACTAAGGTCAAGCAACACAAGCAGCGAGAGACAGACCTGATCAGACGCCAACAGTAGGTCGTTTACTACTTTAACCAAAGCTGTCTCTGTGCTATGATTAGGTCTAAATCCTGACTGATACATTTCATGGATGTTATTCCTATGTAAATATGAGCATAACTGCTGTGCCACAGCTTTTTCAAGGATCTTGGAGATAAAGGGGAGGTTTGATATTGGCCGATAACAGGGATCAAGGTCAGGTTTTTTAATCAGGGGTTTGATAACTGCTAGTTTAAAGGATTTGGGTACATAGCCAATCGTAAGAGAAGAATTTATTGTTTTTAGAAGCGGTTCAATTACTTCAGGTATTATCTGTTTGAATAGACGTGTAGGTAAGGAATCTAGTACACAACACTGAAAAAAATGGCCTGTTAAATTAACACAAAAAAATCTTGTACATCAGTTGCACTTATTAAAATCATATCCACTAAGACCAATTAAGTCATGTTCTGTTTGATGACCATGACTTTATTGGTCTTAGTGGATATGATTTTAATAAGTGCAACCGATGTACAAGATTTTTTTGTGTTAATTTAACAGGCCATTTTTTTCAGTGAAGTTGAGGCTTTTGATGCTGAGATTAATGAAAGTAATTCAGTTTCTTTTAGGGGAGTAAAACATTCTAATTGATGATCTGATACAGTTATACTGTTAACTACAGGGTCACTTACATTGTCTGACCTTAAATTAGTAGTTTGAATTTTTTGTCAGATATTCTCAATGTTGTCATTAAAAAAATTCATGAAATCATTGCTACTACATACTACAGGTATGCATGTGTCTATAGTGGACTAATTCCTGGTTAATTTTGCTACAGTATTAAATACACTGTAAAACCCGATAAGGTCACTGAGCTCAAAAATTTTATTGAAACCGATTACGTAAAAATTTTTGAGGTAAGTAACTTAAATTTTTTAAGGTAAGATTTCTTAAAAATTACAATTAAGTGTAACTATAGTGTAATTTTTAAGAAATCTTACCTTAAAAAAATTAAGTTACTTACCTCAAAAATTTTTACGTAATCAGTTTCAATAAAATTTTTGAGCTCAGTGACCTTATCGGGTTTTACAGTGTAGGAATCAAGGATTATTTTTGTTATCTTCTATTAGGGAGGAGAGATATGTTGATCTCGCAGCACTAAGAGCTTTTCTATACTTCAGGAAGCTCTCCTTCCATGCTAATTTGAACACTACCAACTTTGTTTGACGCCATTTATGTTCCAATTTTTGAGTGGTCTGTTTTAAAGTGCGACTGTCATCATTATACCAGGGTGCTAATTTTTTGTCTCTGACCATTTTCCTTTTAAGAGGAGCTACATTATCTAAGGTATGGCAGAATGTTGACTCTAAGCATTCAGTTGCCTGATCAAGTTCTGCAGGGGCTGACAGGGACCCAGTCAAAGTTAATAACTCTGGGAGATCATTTATAAAGCTCTGTGCAGTAGTTGACGTGAATGTATGTTTAATACAGTAGCGTGGTGAGGTGCATATATTATTACTCAGACATGGTTTGAATGAGATGAGATAATGATCTGAGAACTTCAGACTGTGGAAGTATGACTATATTTTCTACATTTAACCCGAATGTTAGTATTAGATCGAGGATGTGACCATCATTATGGGTTGGTCCCAGGGCCGCGTTAACCCTTGCTGAGGCCCTGGGCAGACACCCCCCCGAGGCCCCACCCCCGCCTGTTGTCAACTGCGCTCAGCAAATTCACCCCCTCAGACGTGCCTGTCTAACTAGACACAGAAACTTCAATAATGACAGTGGCACAATTAGAAATACTATTGAACGATAAAACTTTATATCCATCAACACCTATTTAATTGAGAAAAAGCAATGGTGAAATAGGCAATTGCATGGTGAAAAAATCAATCAGACATCACGGTTAACAAGTCTGGTTAAATAAAGTTTAGCCTCAAGAAGCCTTTGAATGAGTGAGTCAATGAACAACATGTCCAGAATATAACCTAGGCCTACAACAGTTTCTTTAGTATTCAGAACAAGAACATTCATTTGGTATATAACCATTCGTTTTCATTTTGGAATCCAGGTGACTTTTAACTTGTGAAAACAAAGAGTGATAACAAAGAAGGCGGCACGGTGGTGTAGTGGTTAGCGCTGTCGCCTCACAGCAAGAAGGTCCTGGGTTCGAGCCCCATGGCCGGCGAGGGCCTTTCTGTGCGGAGTTTGCATGTTCTCCCCGTGTCCGCGTGGGTTTCCTCCGGGTGCTCCGGTTTCCCCCACAGTCCAAAGACATGCAGGTTAGGTTAACTGGTGACTCTAAATTGACCATAGGTGTGAGTGTGAATGGTTGTCTGTGTCAGCCCTGTGATGACCTGGCGACTTGTCCAGGGTGTACCCCGCCTTTCGCCCATAATCAGCTGGGATAGGCTCCAGCTTGCCTGCGACCCTGTAGAAGGATAAAGCGGCTAGAGATAATGAGATGAGATAACAAAGAAAGAAAAATATCTTGCTTCTCAGAAATAAATCTCAAAATGTTAGGCTATGTGAAACATTTCATCCTTTCACACACGTAATGTCCCAAACAGCAGTGGCACACAGCTTTGCGCATTCAGTTTGACAGCCATGGGTCAGTTTACAAGGGCACTTTCCAACTTTTCTGTAAAGCGAAGTCATTAATTAAATCATTGAACTCAAGCTGGCGTAGCGTGTGAAGACATGGTGGACAGTGATCATATTGACAATGACGGGTGATTTATGCGACGGGACAAGGTGGGCTTCCTTACGGGTGGCGAAATGCATCAAAAATGTTATCAATATGATCACAACTTCTGAAAATATCGTTTCATATTTTCCGATCTCGCTACCTCCGAGGCCTCCTAGTGGCCGAGGCCCTGGGCAGCTGCTCATGAAGCCCATTAGGATAACGTGTCCTTGGTCGGTCCTATGACATTCTGATTAATCCCTACTGAATCTAAAATGGACACAAACGCTGTTTTTAAAGGGTCTTCTGGGTTATCGAAGTGAATATTAAAATCTCCGACAACTAAAGCTTTGTCTAAGGAAATAACCAGATCTGAGATAAAATCTGCAAATTCAGAAAGAAACTCAGAATATGGCCCCAGGGGCCTGTAAATAATAAGTAACGGAATTAACTGGGTAGACTTATTTTTCGAGGCTACATACATTATATGAGTATGAAGAACTTCAAATGTATTAAATTTATAACCAGGTTTTTGTGTTACACCTAGATAATCATTATAAATAACCATGACGCCTCCTCCTCTGCCAGTTAGACAAGGCTGGTGTATATAACTACGTCCAGCAGGACTCGCTTCATTTAATGCTATATATTCATTTGTCATAATCCATGTTTCAATCTGTGGTTGGTAGAAGAGAGCAACTGGACTTGCTTGAAGATTCTTGAAGATGTTTTGCCTCTCATCTGAAAGGCATCCTCAGTTCTGTCTGACTAATAGGGAGTATCAAGTATTTATCCTCTCATGGATCATCATAGAATCCGAATCAGAATGCTGATGGCTGCATTGATTCAGATTCTATGATGATCCATGAGAGGATAAATACTTGATACTCCCTATTAGTCAGACAGAACTGAGGATGCCTTTCAGATGAGAGGCGAAACGTCTTCAAGAATCTTCAAGCAAGTCCAGTTGCTCTCTTCTACCAACCACAGATTACTATGTACCTGGATGACTGAGTATCTTCATAGATAAATCCATGTTTCAGTTAAATAAAGTACATTAAACTCCTGACCAGTAATGAGTTCATTAACCATTAGTGCTTTAGATGTAAGAGACCTAATATTTAATAGCCCCACCTTTAGATCAAAGGTGCTAGCAGCAGCTGTACAGTCAGTATGATCTAATTTTATATTGATTAGGTTACTGGAACAAACTCTCTACCTTTCTACCTTTCTACCTTATTTCTACCTTTTTGTTTAGCTCGGGGAACAGACACAGTCTCTATGTAGTGGACCCTGAGTGACAACTCTGTGCAGCTAGCAGACAGTCGGTTTAGCCTGTTTGTCTGCTCCCTGGCCTTGGCTCTGGATTGTCAGAAATTAACTAGGCCTGTTCTGAGACTATGGCCTATGCTGCAGGAAATGAGAGCAGCACCTTCCCGAGTGGGATGGATACCATCCCGCCCTAACAGGCCAGCAGTGCCCTCAAAATTAGCCCAATTATCTATCAAGTCCACACTGTTTTCAGGTCACCACCTGGACAACCAGCAGTTCAGCGACCATAACCTGCTGTAAGCTACATTGCCACGCTGCATTGGGATGGGGCCAGAGCATACTACAGCATCGGACATTGCCTTCGCTAATTTAAACACCTCTACAAATTTACTCTTAGTAACCTCAGACTGACAAAGGCGTACATCATTAGCTCTTGCATGGATAACTATCTTTGAGAACCTGTGCTTGCCTAGGACCCTAAGATTACCTGCTATGTCCAGCATCCTGGCTCCCGGTATACACCTGACTAAAGCTGCTGGTGCCCCTAAAGGCTGAGCTAATTTCACGTGCCGTATGATAGAGTCCCCTATAACCAGAGCTCTTTCAGGTTTCTCAGTGGGTGCATCACTAAGGAGAGCAAACCTGTTGACGCGGAGAGGAGTGGTGCTCCCGTGGGCGAGCCTCAGTGGTAGCTTTGGCTCTACGCTTATGCCGCCGAATTGTCACCCATTCGCCCCGCTGTAAGGGCTCTAATGCCGGAGTTGGGGGATTACTAACTCCATCTAGGGCATCCAGACTTTCCTCTATAGAAACTACACTGTTCTCATGCTCACTGACCTTCTCTAAAGCCTGGACACGCGCTTCTAGCACTATAATCTTCTCCGTCAGAGAGCTAACTAATCTGCACTTATCACAAATAAAGCTATCGCTAGCGACGGAGGAAGAATGACTAAACATCCTGCACTCAGCACACTGAACAGGCTGAAGGTGTGCCATGATGAAAAGATTCACGTACCTTAATTGAAGATCTGTTGATATTAAAGCAGATCCAATGTGGATGGCCTCCACTTGTGGTCTTTGCGCAGGAGGAGGAAAAAAAAGAAAAAGAAAGCTTCCGGTCTCGGCGTTCTTCCGAAAAAAGAGGAAAAAAACAGAAAAAGGAAAGCGAAAGTGGAAAGTACAAAAAGGAAAGCGACAGTACAATAAAAATTAAGAGGATACTGGAAACTTATTTATAGAATAAAGTTAAAAAAGAACACTCGCGGGAAAAAAGGACTCGTCGCAAACAACTCAGGAACCAGGAAGTGCGTAGCACAGAATGCACACACACACACATTATAACATTGTTATGTCAGTGACATAATTACCACTGAAAAGGACAAGCGCCACTGACAGAAGTATCAGGTTCTGATGATGAGTTTCGCGTGCGCACACACACACGCACACACACACACACACACACACACACACACACACACACACACACACACACACACACACACACACACACTGTGTGTATGATGTACCTTATTTCCTGACTATTCTCTGACTGCGTTTTAACCACTATCCCCTTTTGGAAATGAACACAGAAAAAAAAAGTGAAAACCTATTAAATTAGTTAATGGTGGAAAACAAACAAGAATGCTTTATTCAGTAACTCAATACCACATCCAAAAGCTAATGGATTTTTCACTCGATTGGAAAAAGCCACAATATAGTGCTGCTTATAAGGGAGAAAAATAATGGTCCTGATATCTAAGGGAGGGAAAAATCAAATAAGAGGCTCTCTCTCTCTTTGAATATTGTGAAGGATCTGCATCCAGACCAAAAAATCTATGCCTCATCCTTTCACATATGTTCCATTTAAATCATGAATTTTGTGGGTTTATGTAACGTGACAAATACCGTTTTGTTCTAGCCTGGCTAACGCGACTTCAAAGCTCTCCGAGCATTTCGTCTGGCCAAGCTATTAAGCCAAACCGTTTCCCAGAGCCCGTGGTTGACCCGCCTCCGTGAAATGCCTCAGTTTGCTACTGGTCGAAGCCAGAAAAGGCTGTGACGAAGCTTAAACCAATCACATCACTCTTTCCTCTGACGTATGTGACGCGACGGAAACTGCTTGAGTAACAGGAAGAAGAAGGAGGAGAATAAATACCTCCAGGGCTGCTCTTTGCTCCGTTTTCAATGAGAACTTCCCGTTGAATGCTTTCAATACAGCATCTACCGCTGTGTCAAAGGCTTGCCGCTGCTCCATGTTCGTAATGTTTCTAGTGAATGAAACGCTTCCAGCATAGATTCTGTAAACAATCTATGGCTTCCGGTCGCAGTTCTACTACGTCACTGCCTTGAACACGCCTCTACCCAGGGCCGTTGGAGATGCTCAAAGTTGATTGGTTCCCGATTTTTCGGGAGCTTGGAAATGCTGTAGATAGCCTGCCTGGCCAGACTAAGCTCGGAACAGGCCCTCGTGTTGCGTCACGCTTAGGATGGGCGGGCCCAGGCTAGTTTTGTTCAGTCTGTCACGCACCATTTAAACCAAATATTAAGTGCTTGTGTTTGGAGATTGAAATATGTGCAATATATAGCAAAGAAAATTTATGAACTCTTGCACAGTTATCCTTTATCCATAGTAAAGCTTTGATGACACACATTCATGAAGTTGCAAATTCCTTTTTTTAATTAATATGTAATCTTTATGATTAATATTTATGATACAATAGATCAAACATGTTGATCCTTGAGATATCATCGATCCCTCATGCAACAGAAAATGCTGACTAGTCATAATAATTAGGTTACATTGTGTTGGATTAGGGCGGCATGGTGGTGTAGTGGTTAGCACTGTTGCCTCACAGCAAGAAGGTTCTGGATTTGAGCCCAGTGGCTGACGGGGACCTTTCTGTGTGGAGTTTGCATGTTCTCCCCGTGTCTGCGTGGGTTTCCTCTGGGTGCTCTGGTTTCCCTCACAGTCCAGAGACATTCAGGTTAGGCTAATTGGTGACTCTAAATTGACCGTAGGTGTGAATGTGAGTGTGAATGATTGTTTGTCTCTGTGTCAGTCCTGCAATGACCTGGCGACTTGTCCAGGGTGTACTCCACCTCTCACCCATAGTCAGCTGGGATAGGCTCCAGTTTGCCCGCGACACTGTACAGCATAAGCCAGGGGTCTCCAACTTTTCTGGGACTGAGGGCTACCCGAAGGATGAGAAACTATATGGAGGGCTAGTCTCATCTCATCTCATTATCTCCAGCCGCTTTATCCTTCTATAGGGTCGCAGGCAAGCTGGAGCCTATCCCAGCTGACTATGGGCGAAAGGCAGGGTACACCCTGGACAAGTCGCCAGGTCATCACAGGGCTGACACATAGACACAGACAACCATTCACACTCACATTAACACCTACGGTCAATTTAGAGTTACCAGTTAACCTAACCTGCATGTCTTTGGACTGTGGGGGAAACCGGAGCACCCAGAGAAAACCCAAGCGGACACGGGGAGAACATGCAAACTCCACAGAGAAAGGCCCTTGCCGGCCATGGGGCTCGAACCCGGACCTTCTTGCTGTGAGGCGACAGCGCTAACCACTACACCACCGTGCCGTGGAGGGCTAGTCATTCAAAACAATTTACTTAAAATAAAAGGCTTAACATCCCTTTCAAATAAGACTATGTAGAATTATGTGCTTTTAATTAACAACAATCAAGGAATAGCAACTGGCATTTTAACATGAACATTTTAATTATGAATAATCATAATCTCAACATATCAATACTGTTTAGGAATTACCAACGTTTTTTGCAAATTCCAAACTTAATTATGATAACTCTTATTAGCTAATGCTAATAAGTTAATTATGATGATAATGAACATATTTTGTTGTAATCTCATGTTGGGAAAGTACATTTGCCCTCTTTAAGAATTATACACACAAAAAAAAAACATTCTGATATTCTCACTGCAATTAACAGCTGTTACATAAAAACAGGTCTGGAAATGCCAAAACCACAATAATAAAAGGTTATAACTTTCCCTTTTCAACACACAACAGTTCTGTGAAAGTTCAAACTATTCAAAATCAATTCCTTAGAAAACTGCACTGCAACAGTAATAGAATGCTTGCACTTCTAACACAGCATACAAGTTGAAACTCTTAACTGCATCCTTAAATGATTTCACCTTATTGCAGATTCATAACATTCAAGAAATCATTCTCTTAATATTCTTTTCTAAGTTTTAAAATGCATCTCATGCATTGACTTTTGCATGCGAATGGCTCTTAGTGGAAGCCTGACACTGCATTGAGTCCACCAGTGCACTGTAGTCAGGGCTGTAGCTTGACACAGCAACTCTGATTGAATCTTCAAGGTGTAGATCAGTTAAGCAAGTTCTGTGTTTGTTTTTAATGAAATTCATGTTAGAAAAAGCTGACTCACAGAGATACATCGAACCAAACAGACATGCAACTTTCAAGGCTACTGTGTGCACACCTTTGTATTTTTCTGAGTCCACAAGATACCAGAAGTTTGAGGATCCCTGGTGGGCTTTGAGAGTAACGTCGTTTTTCAATGTAATGATTTCCATTTCAATCTCATCAGCATTCAAGTTGAATACTTCACAGAGTTGTTCAGAAATGCATGTGATGTTACACTGCATGAAAGGATTAGCAGTGAATGCAACACAAGGCTGCAGTTTATCAAAGTCATGAAATCTTGCTTCAAACTCTTGCCCAAGTCTAGATATTAGCTGGGTGTACTTTTCTACAGCCCCATCTAAGGCTACAGATGCAGGGGCATTCCCATTCAAAACTGATTGCACAGATGGAAAGTGCAGGAATTTCTTGCTTTGCAAATGCACAGAGAAAATGTTCAGCTTTGCTCTAAATGCGTTCACAGCACTGATCATGTCCGATACAGTCTTACCTTTGCCTTGTAGTTCACAGTTCAAGTGATTTCAGTTTCCCTGTGATGTCTGTTAGAAAGGCAAGGTCAAGCACCCACTCAGTGTCCCAGAGCAAAGTAGTGTCCTGCCCTCTGGACTCCATGAACTCTTTGATTTCATCCAGATGTGACAAAAAGCGCTGCAGAACTCGACCCCTGCTGAGCCATCATATCTCTGTGTGCAGCAAGAGGTCACTGTACTCAGCTGACAGCTCCTTCAGAAGAAGTTTGAATGACCGGTGTTGTGTGGCATTCGCACGGATACTGTTGACAATCTCCACTACCAGAGTCATGATGTGATCAAAACCCATCACTTTGGCACAAATTTGGCCTGCTGATGGATGATACAGTGGTAACTGAGAAAATGGGGAAAATCTGGATCACTTCTGCAGTGCGCAATAAGACCAGAATGACGGCCGGTCATCGCGGGGGCTCTGTCGGTAGTTACTGATACCAACTTTTGAAGTGGGATGTTTTTTTCTGTAAAATAGTGCTTTATGGCCTCGTAGATGTCAACAGCCCTTGTTGTGGTTTTCAGGGGCAGCAAAGTAAGCATCTCCTCCTTCACAGTGAAATCACTGAACACCATTCTGACGAAGACCATCAGCTGCGCCGTGCTGGTTTTATCCACCGACTCGTCACATTGGATGCTAAAGTACCTGCATGTACTCATGTCACCGTTCAGCTGTTCCACCAAGTTAGTGGACATTGCTGATACTCTCCTGACGATGGTGTTGGCACTTAGTTGAACATCCGCGATGGCAGCGAGTATCTCCTTCCCATTCTTGTGATCTTTAAACAAAGTGTCTGCAACCACTGACATCACCCCTTTGACCACCTCTCCGTCCGAAAATGCCTTTTTGTGCTTAGGCAGGTAGCGTGCTGCTCTGAAGGAAGCTTCTGTAGCCTCTTTTGATTGCTTTGCCGGCTTGGTGAAAAAAGACTGTTGTCTACCCAAAGTTGCCTTGAGGTCATGAGTCTTTTGAGCACGTAATGCGCTGCCTGGAGGGTAGCTAGCATCAAACGTTCTGTGGCATGTAGAAAAATATCTCTCCACATTGTGTCTCTTAGCCAAGGCTACGGCAGCTCCACAGATCAGACACACACAACGTTCACCAACTTGAGTAAAGAAGAACTCTTTCTCCCATTCATCTTGAAAGTGATAAGTCTTCTTTTTCTTGCTCTCCGACATCACGTTTAAACACTTTTACAAAACTGCCTTTACTTATCACACTGTGTTGATCACTATCGATTGGCGAGCTAATGACTGAGGACTGAATGCAAAGGGGAGTTGGCGCGCTGGCATAGTGGGCTAAACTTTGACCCAGCAAAGAAAATTATCTACATTAGGCATCTATTTTAATTTAAAAAATATTAGGGGGATTTTCAGAAAATACTTCTGGATTAAACTTCAAGGCATCTTAAAACATGAAAACAATAAAAATATAGTTTTTTAAAGATTACCAAATATGATTTGAACAGTGCAGTAGTCACTGGCTATTTTTAGAACTTCCATCGCGGGCGCCTCCCAGGCTCCTGGCAGGCTACCTGGTGCCCGCGGGCACCATGTTGGCAAGGCCAGGCATAAGCGGTAATGGATGGATGTATTGGATTAGTAAATTTTGGAATTCTACAGTTCTAAAGAGTAAACTGCTTCATCCATTTGCCAGAATAAAAAAAAAAAATACAGTATATAATGTGCATCAGCATTAACCAGTTCTCATTCTTTAGACATAAGTTGCATCAATGCCAAGCAGGACACTGTTTCATGACATGTCATGGTAATTAATTTTTGAAAAGTTATTGATGTTGAAATAAAAAATAGAGCTGTAATGAATACATATACATACATGTGTATTTGTTCTCTAAAATCTGACTGTGTGATGTGTGAATTAATTATCCGTGCATACATCTGACACACTTTTATAACACTTTGGTTTTTTTTTTTTTTGTTCACTCTGTAAGAATTAGAAGATGAGAAATACTCATTATGTGCTATAATATTCATCTTCATGTCCTGGATTAATATTCAACTGTGACTGTAAACATTTTCTAAAAATATATTGCATTCATTATTTTTACATTGATGGCACTATATTTCCAGCTTGTCTTTCTTTACTAAAAATGCTTAACTTTATGTAACGTTGAATAGGTTTGTCAGGGTTAAAATCTTAACGATTACTTAGATTTTTCCTTTGAGAGTTGCATGTATATTGTGTAAAAATATGGATTTACAGTAAACCTTTATGCAGCTTTAGAGACTCTTCCTAACTCATGCTCTCTTTCTATGCAGACATCCACTGCTACTGTCAGTGTTGTGGTCACAGATGTCAACGACAATGACCCGACCTTTGACCTCACCTTGCCTCAGAACTTGACTGTACAAGAGGAGAGCGCCAATTTGTATGTGGGTCAAGTTAGGGTGAGTCGCTTCATGGCATAGCGCATAAATTCATTGCTTTTTGGATATTTAGCTGCAAATCAATGTACCGTATGAGCAATTTTTTCATGCATATTTTATCTGAAATTCTATTAAAGCTTCTTAAATAATATTGCTGGTGCATTTATTGTTTCCCAATTAAGCCTCAGTAAATTAGAATCATTATTCACCTTAAAGATTGTCCATGATGACTAGCTCTGTTCCACCCCATCAAGCAGGGAGGACTTTTAATTACTGCCATAGATTAAACATGCTTTGTTTGATTAGAGCTATAATCAATAGAAGTAGCATAAAGTTATCATTTGTAATAATGTGCCTTCATTTGTTTTGACAGCAAACAATTTTTTTAAGTGTAACTTGTTTCATGTATGTATAATAGAATGTTTATGGTTGTAACAGGGTCAACATGATTTCAAAGGTAGTTTGAGTATTATTATTGGTTTTATATATGTGTGTCATGTACAGTAGGTAAATATGCACGGTTGGTTTCAGATCTGGTGATTAACTTGGCCATTGCAGAACTTACCACTTCTTTGCCTTCAAAAAGTCTTGTGTTGTTTTTGAAGTACGATTTTGTAAATTGTCCATCTGCACTGTGGAGTGATATTTAATGAGTTTTGAAGCAATTGGCTGAATCTGAGGAGACAATATAGCCCTATACACTTCAGAATTCATCCTGCTGCTTTTGTCAGCAGTCATATCATCGATAAATGCACACATGCCCACACCATAAGGTGATGTGGTATTCTTTGGATCATGAACTGTTCTTTCCTTTCTTCATGCTCTTCTTTTCCCATCATTCTGGTACAAGTTGATCTCTATCTCAACTGGATGGGCTTTTTGAGATGGTTTTTGGCTAACTCTAATCTGGTATTCCAATTTTTAAGGCTTACCAGTAGTTTACCTCTTGTGGTAAAACCTCCGTATTTATCATTGTGAAGTTTTGTTTTGTTTTTTTTTTTTGATTGTTGACTTTGACACAGATATGGCTACCTACTGGAGGGTGTTCTTGATCTGGCCAACTGTTGTCAAGGGGTTTTTCTTCACCAGGGAAATAATTCTTCTGTCATTCACTACTGTTCTCCATTGTCTTCTGGGCCTTTTGGTGTTCTTGATATAACCTCTTGATTTTTCAGTCTAATGATGGTTTGCAGCTCTTTGGACTTCATATTTAGAGTTAACAGCAACAGATTTCAAATACAAAGGATACTTGAAATCAACTCTAGACCTTTTATTACCTTGCCTGGGACGGAGTCCATCAGGGGGCGAGGTATTGTTTTTGGTCGGGTTTGTTTGTTTGTAAACTATGTTACAGGAAAACGGCTGAACCAATCTTCTTGTAACTTTCAGGATAGATGAGTATTGCTCTCAAATAGAACCTCCAAAATGTTGGGGGTCATCCTGCCAAAGTCAAAGTCATTGTGACCAAAATGGTAAAAAAGAAAGAAAAAAGCTCTGAGCTCAGACTGCAGGAGCGCTGCCTCGGAAAGACTCCTCCCATAAACATGCTGATTGGCTCACCTGCCTCATTTGCATACACTGCTGTCATTGGATGGTTTCTTGGTTCATTTACATATGCAAAGGAAGGGGTTTTGATCGCGCCCACTTTTAAATCCCATTGATAAAAACTTCCCTGCTCTGTTGATTTAGTATTATAAATAAAGGGAGTAGACTAAAGAAATCACTTTCAGACATGCTTATGCTTATTACAGAGGGAAAGCACGATCCACTGAGTTCTAGTGCCGGGCCATTTCTGGGAAATAAGAGTTTCGGTTATGGCGACAGCATGTGTATATCAGCCTCGGTTCGGAGGTTTCAGTTTTGAAAACTGTAAGAGGTAAGAGTAGAATAATATAAAGTACAGACACTTGGTATATTTTACTTTTGTGATTTTAAATTGTTCATTTTTGGATTACACTTCATTTTTGTGGCTACTGCCTCATAGAGTAAATACATATGCTATATTTACTGTATGGACATGGTATCAGAAAACAATTTTATTTATAAGCAGTAGCCACATGTACCCATAGGGTACCTATTTTTTTTGCGATATCTTCCTTCATATTCATCATAAGTGCTACCGGGCGAGGTTTATTTTGCCTGGTAACACTTGTTACCTCACCTGGGACGGAGTCCACCAGGAGGTGAGGTATTGTTTTCGGTGGGGTTTCTTTGTTTCTTTGTTAGCAACATTACAGGAAAACAACTGGACCAGTCTTCATGAAACTTTCAGGATGGATGGGCATTGGTCTCAAATAGAACCTCCAACATTTTGAGGGTCATCTGGTCAAGGTCACCAAAAAGGTCAAAAGCGTCCCCCCCCCCCCCCGCTGTATCTTTCTTCATATTCATCATATTTACTTCAAACAAAATCCAAAATGTTCATCTTTCAATTCTGCTTCCATTGATATGCTACATGATGGGGTATCTGTCATAATTTTCTTAGCGGTCGGGGCTCAAATGTCACGGGTCAAGGTCACGGGTTTTCAGAGATTCACAACTGGGAAACAGTTCAACTTAATATTATTGACATATAGGAAGTCATATATGAGCTTTCATTTGGCACCATGACCTTCGACATTGAGTGACCTTGAAAGGTCATATGCAGGGTCATGGATTTTCAGAGGCTCATAACTGTGAAACAGTTCAAGATAGACAGATACTTAATATTATTGACATATAGGAAGTCATATATGGGCTTTCATTTGGCACCATGACCTTTGACTATGAATGACCTTGAAAGGTCAAACTCAAAGTCACAGGTTTTCAGAGGCTCATAACATTAAAATGGTTAATGATAGAGAGATGTTTACCATTATCAACATAAGAAGTCCCATATGGGCTTTCAGTTGCCACCATGACCTTTGACCTTGAATGACTGAAATGTCAAACTCAAAGTCATGGATTTTCATAGGACTATAACCTCACAGCTGATGATTGAGAAATATTACCATTATCAACATATAGGTAGTCCCATATGGGCTTTCATTTAGCACCATAAATGTTGACCTTGAGTGACCTTGAAATGTCAACCTGAAGGTCACGGATTGACCTTGTAAGGTGAATAGGCCAGCCTGTCGGGCGAGGTTTGTTTTGCCTGGCAACACTCTTTGCTTATGTGTTTGTTTTTGCTAGTGACAATTAACATTCTGGAAAGCTTGCCTATATAACTCTACTGTATACTTTCTAAGCTAGCAACTTTCTTTTCAGTATGTCTGATCAAAGAATGAGAAAGATAAAAATGGATTATTATGTCATCACTATCACACTGGCACTGGGTATTTCTTCAGCTTTTCTAGGTTCACAGCCTTATAGCGTCTCTGGAAATCACAAAAAAAGGAAAGTGTCACATATTACTAGCACTCTCGCTATTTTACACACACACACACACACACACGGAAATACGCATCCCTGTGGGTTATAAACCCAGGTGGGTTGCTCTCTATTTGTAGCACATACTATACTTGCAGCCTCCCTCCTCGTTAGGGTGTATCTGGAATTTGTTAGCAGTATGATTGGGTGTGAGATTACATGCTTTTGTGTATAATTATGAGTACATAAGCACTATATGTAATTTGATAGACACAAAACATCAGTTATATTTTAAATGAAATTAGAGGGCTATTACACTGCCTGTCCAAACAAAGTCATTGTTTGGAGTTAAATAAGCAAATACATGGGAGCCTTTGATTGGATAATTACTGCAGTGATTAATGTGTGTCAGCTGGCAACAATTCAACAATTTAACCCTAACTGATGCAGTGAGTAGCTTCTCATTTCTTAAACAAACATGTCAGAAGACGTATCCTGTGCTCATGGAAAAGATGTTGGTGTGTTTCAGAAGGGTCAAATTATTGGCTTACATCAAGAAAAGAAAACAACTAAGGAGATTGCTGAAATGACTGGAGTTGGATTAAGAACTGTCCAATGCATTATTAAAACCTGGAAGGATAGTGTTGAACCATCCACTTTGTGGAAAAAATGTGGTTGGAAAAAGATCCTGACTGACCATAATCAGAGATCTCTTAAATGCTTGTTGAAGTCGAATAGTTTAAAAAAAACACTGACAGTAGAACTCATGGCTATGTTTGATCGTGAAATTAAGCATTTCCACACTCTCAATGTGATGAGAACTCGCAGGATTGGTACTAAACAGCTGTGTGGCCATAAGAAAACCACTTGTTAGTGAGGCTGATCAGGAGAACAGGCTGCAATTTGCTAGGGAGCTTAAAGATTGGACTCTGGAGCAATAGAAAAGGTTGTATGTTTGATTAGTCCAGATTTATCCTATTCCTGAGTGATGGGTGTGTCAGGGTAATAAGGGAAGCACATGGAGTGATGTATTCATCATGCATCATGGCCACTGTACAAGCCTCTGGAGGCAGTGTGATGATCTGGGGTTACTTCAGTTGGTCAGGTTGAGGCTCAGCAATGTTATGGGGCAATAAAATAGTCAGCTGAGGACCTGAATGTATTGAATGACTAGGTTATCACATCAATGGATTTTTTTCTTCCCTGATGGCACAGGCATAAAATTAGGACAAAGATTGTGAAAGAGTGGTTCAGGAAGCATGAGGAATACTTTTCACATATGAATTGGCCACCACAGAGTCCCGACCTTAACCCCATTGAGAATCTTTGGGATGTGCTGGAGAAGACTTTACACAGTGGTTTGACTCTTCCATCTTCAACACAAGAGCTTGGTGAAAAATTAATACAACTCTGGACTAAAATAAATATTGTGACGTTGCATAAGTTTATCAAAACAATGCCATGGCGAATTCCCTTTTAATCAAAGCTAAAGGTGGTCCAAACAATATGAAAGTGTGCAGCTTTTTTTTTTTTTTTTTTGGACAGGGCAGTGTATTTTTCAGTAATGGTGGAATTGCTAGTTTGTAACAGACATTGCTTTGTATATTCTATAGTTTCATGTCATACCGAGGTCTCTCACAATGACCATAATAGAAATTGCATTCCAACAATTTGGTTCTTTTCAGCTTAGGACACAATTGTGCTACACATTTGTTGTCTGTTTGTTTAGCCTTCTCTTCACATATTAATTTACTGAGTTAATTATTGAAGACTGCATCTGCTGGGGGAGGTTGCTGTCACTACACACATTAGCAGGATATTTAAAACCCATTTCCCTTTGACTGTGAAATGTTTAATTTATCATGGCTTCTGATGTTCTTTTAATTTCAGTGCTTTTTCATTTTGCTTATATTAATGGCACTTCCCTCCCCCTCCCTTCCTTGCTTCTCTTCATCTTACCCTGCTGGATTAGTGTCAAGACTGCCTTTCATGCTGTCTATTATAGCTTATGTTTTCTTATGTCATGAAAATAAGTGTAGCATGTTGCCACTCTGCTATACAAATCAATGAATCTATCTATCTATCTATCTATCTATCTATCTATCTATCTATCTATCTATCTATCTATCTATCTATCTATCTATCCTCACAGCGCTGAGCAGAACACAGACACTGACTCAGAGGAGTTGAGGAAATAGTGCTCTTTTATTTACATTTTTCTTTTAAGTAAAGGAAGGGGAGGGTGAGAGAGGGAGAAGAGAGGTACTAAAGTGCTTTCTGTGAGAATGAAATGAGAAGCTCAGCCAGCTGCTTCCCGTGGTCAGGCAGTGATGTGCTGGTGGGCCATGGGGTCTCTCGGTGGTGGTGTGCTGGCGGGCCATGGGGTCTCCCATCGGGTGGATTGGAGCTCTGGCTCATGGCAGGCAAGGAGTCCTGGCTGGGAGTTGTCTCAGGCTTGGAATAGCATTGTTGTCTCTGGAGCTTTTTGGGAGAGAAGAGAGAGTGGTCAGAATTGTGCGTCTGAGACATGAGTACTAATCTGCTGAGAACTCGAGGTCCTTTCATCCCCTGGATGCTGCTGGAGGGTAGAGAGCAGTACCATTTTATTCACTGCAGTTGTGTGATCCCCACTCTGTAGGCATGTCTCCAGCTATCTACAGCATTAGAAGTGTGGAACTGGAGCTGTTCTTTCAGCACTGGGAGAGTGGTAGCACAAGAAGCAATGTTTTTCTTGTGCAGGGACTTACAGGGACCTCTGCCACAGTGCCCACCCTTAGCTCTGAGCCTAACATTGGAGGTACATATGCCCAGAGGCCATACCTTCGAGAGAGGCCATCGGTGTTCCTATGCTGGACCCCTGCTCAGTGCTGGAACTGGAAAGAGAAGTCTTGTAGGGAAAGGAACCATCATGCTGTGTGAGAGTTAGTCTTTAGCTTGAGCCATACACTGGAGGGGTGCATGATTTGTCACTGATGTGAAGTGTTGTTCACTGAGATAATACCTGAGTTCGGTTAATCGCCCAATTGATGGCAAGAGTTTCCCTTTCCACAGCAGCATACCTTTGTTCAGTAGGCATCAACTTATGGCTGATGTAGAGCATGGGGTGCTCCTCTCCCTTGAAGGTGTGGGAGAGCATGGGGCCCAGGTCCATCTTTGATATGTCCGTGTGCACAATGAAGGGTCAGTCAAAATCAGGATTAGGCAGTATGGGACAGCTGATGAGTTCTTCCAGTTCCACTATCAGCTATTGAAGGTACATTGCCCAGGTAGACGAGTTGATGATGACATCATCCAGTAGACTGTAGCGTAAGAACAATGGGGCCTGACAATGATGTCCATCAATTGCTGGAATGTTGCTGGTGTCCCATGGAGGCCAAATGGGAGAATCCTGTACTGCCAGTGCCCTGAGGGTGTGCAACAGAAAGCAGTTTTGGGTCAGGCCTTTGGAGTCAGGGCCACCTGCCAGTATGCTTTGGTCAGATTGTGAGTCAAGCTAAAATAAGTCCTCCTGAGATGATCCACAAGGTCATCCACCCATAAGAGAGGGCAACAGTCAAACTCTGTGATGTGATTTAGCTTCTGGAAGTAATTAAAGATTCTGAGACTGCCGTCGGTCTTGGGGATTGGGCAATGATTGGGCTGGACCAGGGGCTGATGGATTCTTTAATAATCCTGTCCTGCAACATCTGTTCCACCTCTTCTTTGACAGCCTGCCAGGGGGCCTCTAGGACATGGTAGGGCTGTTGCCTGATGACGGTCCGAGGGGGTTGATGTCATGCAGGATCAGATGGGTCTGCCCCAGTTCCATTGAGAACACATCCACAAACTGGTCCACTAGCTCCTGTCACTGGGCTAGGGTTGAGTTCTTTGCCCCATTGCACCAAGGTATGCCCTGAGGTGTTTCTCAGATGGCTAATAGAACATAATGGAGGGGGAAATTCCAGTTCCTCCTATCCTCCTCCTCTACCCTTTTGAGCATCCTCTTGAGGTTCTGATTAAATCACTTGAAGAGTCTGTCAGTCTGGTGATGTGGATAGTACACAGACATTGCTGCATCTGTTTCACCTGCAACAGACAGCACACATTGGTCATTAATTTTGAGACAAAAGACATACCTCGGTCCATCAGCAGGTCCTTTGGGAGTACTACATGAGAGAAGAAAAGGACTAGTTCCCTAGTGATGTTCTTGGAGGTAGCTTTTTGGAAGGGGATGGCCTCAGGGTGTCAGGTGGTGTAGTCACTGTCTATGAGGATGTATTTATTTCCTTGTGTTGGCTTGGGGAGAGGACCAACCAGGTCTATCCCCACTATCTTGAAGGTCAGCCCAACAATAAGGAGAGGGATGAGCAGCACAGAAGCAGGTTTTGCTGGGGCAGTGCACTGGGACGGAGGGCACCACTGGCAGAAGTTTTATTTTTACTTCAGCTTCCATTTCTGGCCAATGGAAGCAGTCCCTCAGCCTGGTGAGGGTGTTGCGGGCTCCCAGGTGGCCACCAAGGGGATGAGAAAGGGCAAGGTGCATAAAGATGTCTACCTTGCACTATGGAACTACCTAAAGGTCACACAGCTGCCCCTAATGGTTGTTGTGATAATACAGCAGACCCCCTTGGATTAGGAAGTACGCTAGGGGGGGCAGGACATGTC
This sequence comes from Neoarius graeffei, assembly GCF_027579695.1. Lineage (NCBI taxonomy): Eukaryota > Metazoa > Chordata > Actinopteri > Siluriformes > Ariidae > Neoarius > Neoarius graeffei. The sequence continues at coordinate 50,119,834 of NC_083575.1, forward strand.
CAGCTTGCGGGTCCTCACCCATACGTACCTGACCATTGTAGTGACTTGCAGCTGCAGCAGGCTGTCAGAATTGTGCCTCTAATATGAGAGCACTAACCTGCTGAGAATGAGAGGGCCTTTTATATTGCCCTGGAAACTGCTGGAGGGTGGAGAGCAATGCACTTTAATTCGTTACAGCTGTGCGAGCCAAGCCCCACAGGCATGCGCACTCTGGTTGTCCACAACATTGGAGGTGCTGATGTGGAGCTGTTCTTTCAGCAGTAGCATGAGGAGTGATGTTCTTCTTGTGCAGGGACTCACAGGGACCTCTGCCACACTATCCATTCATCCATCTATCCATGGCTGTTTACTTGATTATCTCTCAGTCCGTAAGCCTGCCTATCTTTTCATCTTCTGCATTCATCTATCCTTGATACTCAGATGCATTACTGGTTTTGCTATACTCTCATTATAATAGCTTTCTGTTGCACTCAGTCTCTCATGCACAGACACACACATGCACACACATACATAGCTTTTTTTTTTTTAACTCTCAATTTTCTACCTGCCTGTTTTTTTTTTTTTGTAAGGAGGGATTAGTAGTAGCACTTCTGAACCTTTTAGAGCTGTTTGCTTACATGGGGTATACATGCAGATGACCCATCACATTCCAACAATTACAATTTGTTAAATAAATTATTTGCTCCTCGGAAAAAAATTTAATTGTCTCATAAATGCTTTGTTTTTCTGCCTGTTGTTTACACTAAACTGCTGTTAGATTTAAACCTCATTAAATGCTTGATTTCCCATAGCTTAAAAAAGGCTGTTGGCCCATATGAGTAGCAGCCTGGGAAAACCCTTCACATAATAAAGTTTTCTATTGTATGAAGTTCTGAAAATGACCAAGTTCCCTGTAAAACTCTTTTTATTATTATTATTATTATTATTATTATTATCCATCCATCCATTATCTGTAGCCGCTTATCCTGTCCTACAGGGTCGCAGGCAAGCTGGAGCCTATTCCAACTGACTATGGGCGAGAGGCGGGGTACACCCTGGACAAGTCACCAGGTTTTATTATTATTATTATTATTATTATTATTATTATTATTTAATTATCAAACAGAGGTAAAGTGATAGCATTTTAAAGTTTGGTTACCTTCAAAAGTTAAGAGAGACAATGTTAGAAAGTAAATAAAAATTTTCCATCATTTTGTTGAAATTTTTCTTAAAGTAGAGATGTCAAAGTATATTACTTTGACAGAAATTATTCATAAAGTGAGGGTGTAGTAAGTATTCAGACAGTATTGTTTTATTTAATATATTTCCAGTGCATTTGTCCACTTAAAATTTACACACATAATGTCTGATTATTTTTATTTTAAACTTTTAAATACAGACTTTTCATATTTATAAGTATGTTATTTTTTAAATATGTTTAAAAATAAATTGATAGGGGACAAAAGTATTTGAACACCACAAGTTACCAATGTTAGTACTTATTGGCAACTGCATATTTGAGACATCTACAGTGAGAAATAATTAGCTTTTTAAGTGTTATAGTTAAATTTTGGCCCATTACTTTAGGCAAATTGTATTCAATTCCTCAAGGTTACAAGGGTCCCTCTAATGGACTGGATGCAATGCTGATATCCTTTATAAATAATCAATGGGATTTAAATCAAAAGACTGATATAATTTGGCTGCATGTTTGGAGTCACTGTCTTGTTGAAACATCTACCTCCTTCATATGTTCAGTTTCTTGCCAGATGAGATTAAATTCTCTTTTAATATATCCTGGTACATCACTCCATTCATGTTTCCTCCAATGGCCTGCAATGCCCCCGCACCATTTACAGAGAAGCAACTCCAAATCATGAAACTCCTACCTCTGTACTTCACTGTTGGTATGGTGCTCTTGGAATCATGCACACAACTCTTCTGTCTCCAAACATGAGCAGCTGAATTATTGCTTTTAAAAAAATGTTTTGTTTGAAAGGAGTATATTGATCCCAAGGGGTGCAATTTCTCTAAATGCTTGTATGAAAAGCTGCATCTCTGATACAGATCTCTTTAATAAGCAGAGGAGTTTGCATAGGGTGTAGCAATGGAGATGACTATGGGGCAGCATATTTTTTATTGTTCACTGTGTAACTGCTAATACATACTGTTGCTTTTAGGTCATCCTGCAACTCTTTTCAAGCGAGTGCTGGATTCTGACTTAAACAGTTATCATTAGTCTGACAGTACATTGTAGAATCTTGCACAGCAAAATATCTGATTTTTTTTTCCTTCAGTGTACACGCACGGTCCACTTTATTAGGAACACCTGCACGTTCATACAATTATCTAATCAGCTGATCAGGTGGCAGCAGTGCAGAATCATGCAGATACAGGTCAAGAGCTTCAGTTAATGTTCACACCAAACATCAGAATGAGGAAAAAGTGTGATCTCTGTGACTTTCATTGTGGCATGGGTGTTGGTAACAGAAGGGCCAGTTTGAGAACTTCATAAATTGCTGATCTCCTGGGATTTTCTCACACAACAGTCACTAGAGTTTACACAGAATGGTGCAAAAAAACAAACAACACTGAGTGAGTGACAGTTCTGTGGGTGGAAATGCCTTGTTGATAAGAGAAGTTAGAGGAAAATGGCTAGATTTGTTCATGTTGCCAGGAAGGATATAGTAACTCGGATAATCACTCTTTACAACCATGGTGAGCAAAAAAGCATCTCAACATGCACAAAACATTGAAGCTTCAGGTGGATGGACTGCTAAATACTAACTATGTTGTTAACAAAGTCATAAGGTCTTTTTCAATTCAACAACAAAAGTATGAAAGTGTGTCTGAAGATGAATTTTGTGACCTGTAGATAAGTCAGGCAGGGGTCAATTGATCAGATATACAACACAACAAAGGGAAAATAAAAAAAAATGATTTTGAGGGCAAACGCACATGCTCAACAAATAATATAAAACAGTGCACAGGCATGCACATAGAAAATGGCAAAACCTCACAAATATTATAGGTGAGTGAGGTGGCATATACAGTATATACTGAGCTAAATGAAGATGTAACAGTGAGTACTACAAACTGGATTTGGACATGGAGTTGTGGTGACTACTGGATCAAATCAAATCAAGTTTATTTGTATAGCGCTTTTAACAATAAACATTGTCGCAAAGCAGCTTTACAGAATTTGAACGACTTAAAACATGAGCTAATTTTATCCCTAATCTATCCCCAATGAGCAAGCCTGTGGCGACGGTGGCAAGGAAAAACTCCCTCAGACGACATGAGGAAGAAACCTCGAGAGGAACCAGACTCAAAAGGGAACCCATCCTCATTTGGGCAACAACAAACAGCCTGACTATAATATTAACAGTTTTAACAGGTATAACCCTCAACTGTCCTCATGGGGCCGTCCTTCACAGGAGCGGTGCGATAAAACTCCGACCAGACACAGGGCACCAGGATGGATCAAGCAGGTCCGAGGGGCAGAAGAGGCCAGCATCTCAATCCCAGGATCAACATGTAACTCAGAGGGACAGATTGGGGGGGGGGGAAGAGAGAGAGAAAGAAAACACGTTGTTAGGTATGCCCTAAAAATGACAAGTATTAAATCTGTGTGGTAGGCTCGCAGAGACGAGAGTCTTTACATCAGGCATAACACACAACAATGGCATGTTAATATGGTAAAATATATCATGACCTGCTCTGGCTGGATGCTTGATTGGGTGATGGGAGCACACTCCTCAGCAATGATGAGATGCAGATGGGACCCTTAGGGCTGGCCAAGACAATTTAGTTACATTTCACCGGGTCTGGGACATGCGACAGAATGTCTGACGGCCGATTCCCTGCAGGCTACGATAGCCAGTCGAGGTCTCCACCCTCTCCACCAAAAGATTTCCTGTTGACTCCATGTAACTCAGAGGGACAGATTTGGGGTGGGGGGGAGGGAAAGAAAACACAGGTGGTTAGGTATGCCCAATGTCACCTGAATAAGTAGGAACAGTATACATATTGCATCGAGTACAAGCAGGGACTCCGGCAACTAACTATGACAGCATAACTAAAAGGAGAGAGCCAGAAGGTAACACAGGCATGAGGGAGCCCCGGGACATAAAGCAGCCAGCCACTACACCGTCAACAAACTCGAGTGAGCAAGCGAGTGGGGACTGACAGCATCCATACATCCCAGTTTACCAAAGCACTCTATGTCTGAGGACCCTCCAGATCTACTCCTTTACCTCATAAACACCATTAACAAAAGGTTTGACTAAACAGATATGTTTTCAGCCTAGACTTAAATGCTGAGACTGTGTCTGATTCCAGAACATTACTTGGAAGGCTGTTCCATAACAGTGGGGCTTTGTAAGAAAAGGCTCTGCCCCCTGATGTAGCCTTCACTATATGAGGTACCAGCAGATAGCCTGCACCTTTTGATCTAAGTAGGCGTGGCGGGTCATAGAGGAGCAGAAGTTCACTCAGGTACTGTGGTGCGAGACCATTTAGTGCTTTAAAGGTCAATAGTAGTATTTTATAATCAATACGAAATTTGATTGGGAGCCAATGCAGTGTGGATAAGACAGGCGTGATGTGGTCTTATTTTCTAGTTCTAGTAAGGACTCTTGCTGCTGCATTTTGAACTAACTGGAGCTTGTTTATGTACTTATTGGAACATCCAGACAGTAAGGCATTACAATAATCCAACCTGGAGGTAACGAAAGCATGGACTAGTTTTTCTGCATCATGCAATGACATTAAATTTCTTATCTTTGCAATATTTCTGAGATGAAAGAAAGCTATCTGGGTGATGTTATCAATGTGAGTTTCGAATGAAAGACTGGGGTCAATAATCACTCCGATGTCTTTTACTGCTGCACGTGAAGAAACAGAAAGGCCATCCAGAGTTACTGTGTAATCAGAAAACTTACTTCTAGCTGTATGCGGTCCTAGTACAAGTACTTCAGTCTTGTCAGAGTTAAGCAGAAGGAAATTAATAAGCATCCAGTGTCTAATGTCCTTAACACATTCCTCAATTCTATTAAGCTGGTGTCTCTCATCAGGTTTTGCAGAGACATACAACTGTGTGTCATCAGCATAACAGTGGAAACTAATACAATGTTTACGAATAATATCGCCCAGAGGTAACATATATAGAGAAAAAAGCAGTGGACCCAAGACAGAACCTTGTGGAACACCAAACTTTACCTCGGTACGTCTAGAAATATCACCATTTATATCAACATACTGATAACGATCAGTTAGATAAAAGCTGAGCCAGGAGAGGGCCATTCCCTTAACTCCCACAACATTTTCTAGTCTATCCAGAAGAATGGAATGATCAATGGTATCAAATGCTGCACTAAGGTCAAGCAACACAAGTAGCGAGACACAGCCCTGATCAGACGCCAACAGTAGGTCGTTTACTACTTTAACCAGTGCTGTCTCTGTGCTATGATGAGGTCTAAATCCTGACTGATACATTTCATGGATGTTATTCCTATGTAAATATGAGCATAACTCCTGTGCCACAGCTTTTTCAAGGATCTTGGAGATAAAGGGGAGGTTTGATATTGGCCGATAATTGGACAGCTGACAGGGATCAAGGTCAGGTTTTTTAATCAGGGGTTTGATAACTGCTAGTTTAAAGGATTTGGGTACATAGCCAATCATAAGAGAAGAATTTATTATTTTTAGAAGCGGTTCAATTACTCCAGGCATTATCTGTTTGAATAGATGTGTCGGTAAGGGATCTAGTACACAAGTTGAGGCTTTTGATGTAGAGATTAATGAAAGTAATTCAGTTTCTTTTAGGGGAGTAAAACATTCTAACTGATGATCTGATACAGTTATATTGTTAACTACAAGGTCACTTTCATTGTCTAACCTTAAATTAGTAGTTTGAATTTTTTGTCGGATATTCTCAATTTTGTCATTAAAAAAATTCATGAAGTCGTTGCTACTACATACTGCAGGTGTGCATGTGTCTATAGTGGACTTATTCCTGGTTAATTTTGCTACAGTATTAAATAGGAATCTAGGATTATTTTTGTTATCTTCTATTAGGGAGGAGAAATATGTTGATCTCACAGCACTAAGAGCTTTTCTATACTTCAGGAAGCTCTCCTTCCAAGCTAATTTGAATACTACCAATTTTGTTTGACGCCATTTACGTTCCAATTTTCGAGTGGTCTGTTTTAATGTGCCAGTGTCATCATTATACCAGGGTGCTAATTTTTTGTCTCTGACCATTTTCCTTTTTAGAGGAGCTACATTATCTAAAGTATGGCGGAATGTTAACTCTAAGCATTCAGTTGCTTGATCAAGTTCTGCAGGGGCTGACAGTGACCCAATCAAAGTTGACAGCTCTGGGAGATCATTTATAAAGCTCTGTGCAGTAGTTGACGTGAAAGTACGTTTAATACAGTAGCGTGGTGAGGTGCATATATTATTACTCAGACATATTTTGAATGAGATGAGACAATGATCTGAGATAACTTCAGACTGTGGAAGTATGACTATATCATCTACGTTTAATCTGAATGTTAGTATTAGATCAAGGGTGTGACCACCCTTATGGGTCGGTCCTATGACATTCTGCTTAATCCCGACTGAATCTAAGATGGACACAAACACTGTTTTTAAAGGGTCTTCTGGATTATCGAAGTGAATATTAAAATCTCCGACAACTAAAGCTTTGTCTAAGGAAATAACCAGATCTGAGATAAAATCTGCAAATTCAGAAAGAAACTCAGAATATGGCCCCGGGGGCCTGTAAATAATAAGCAATGGAATTAACTGGGTAGACTTATTTTTAGAGGCTACATACATTATATGAGTATGAAGAACTTCAAATGTATTAAATTTATAACCAGGTTTGTGTGTTACACCTAGATAATCGTTATAAATAACCGCGACACCTCCTCCTCTGCCAGTTAGACGAGGCTGGTGTATATAACTGTATCCAGGAGGACTCGCTTCATTTAATGCTATATATTCATTTGGCTTAATCCATGTTTCTGTTAAACACAGTACATTAAACTCCTGATCAGTAATGAGTTCATTAATCATTAGCGCTTTAGATGTAAGAGATCTAATATTTAATAGCCCCACCTTTAGATCAAAGGTGCTGGCAGCAGCTGTACAGTCAGTATGATCTAATTTTATATTGATTAGGTTACTGGAACAAACTCTCTGAAAATTTCTACCTTTTTGTTGAGCTCAGGGAACAGACACAGTCTCGATGTAGTGGGCCCTGAGTGACGACTCTGTGCAGCTAGCAGACAGTCGGTTTAGCCTGTTCATCTGCTCCCTGGCCTTGGCTCTGGATTGTCAGAAATTAACTAGGCCTGTTCTGAGACTATGGCCTATGCTGCAGGAAATGAGAGCAGCACCTTCCCGAGTGGGATGGATACCGTCCCGCCCTAACAGGCCAGCAGTGCCCTCAAAATTAGCCCAATTATCTATAAAGCCCACACTGTTTTCAGAGCACCACCTGGACAGCCAGCAGTTCAGCGACCATAACCTGCTGTAAGCTACATTGCCACACCGCATTGGGATGGGGCCAGAGCATACTACAGCATCGGACATCGCCTTCGCTAATTTAAACACCTCTACAAAGTTACTCTTAGTAACCTCAGACTGACGAAGGCGTATATCATTAGCTCCTGCATGGATAACTATCTTTGAGAACCTGTGCTTGCCTAGGACCCTAAGATTACCTGCTATGTCCGGCGCCCTGGCTCCCGGTATACACCTGACTAAAGCTGCTGGTGCCCCTAAAGGCTGAGCTAATTTCACGTGCCGTATGATAGAGTTCCCTATAACCAGAGCTCTTTCAGGTTTCTCAGTGGGTGCATCACTAAGGAGAGCAAACCTGTTCGACACGTGACACGGAGAGGAGTGGTGCTCCCGTGGGCGAGCCTCAGCGGTAGCTTTGGCTCTACGCTTATGCCGCCGAGCCGTCACCCATTCGCCCCGCTGTAAGGGCTCTAATGCCGGAGTTGGGGGATTGCTAACTCCGCCTAGGGCGTCCAGACTTTCCTGAACAGAAACTAAACTGTTCTCACGCTCACTAACCTGCTCTAAAGCCTGGACACGCGCTTCTAGCACTGTAATCTTCTCCGTCAAAGAGCTAACTAATCTGCACTTATCACAAGTAAAGCTAATAGAGCTATCGCTAGTGACGGAGGAAGAATGACTAAACATCCTGCACTCAGCACACTGAACAGACTGAAGGTGTGCCATGATGAAAAGATTCACGTACCTTAAATGAAGATCTGTTGATATTAAAGCAGATCAGATGTGGATGGCCTCCGCTTGTGGACTTTACACAGGAGGAGAGAAAAAGAAAGCTTCCGGTCTCTGCGTTCTTCCGAAAAAAGAAAGAGAAAAAAACGGGAAAAAAAACAGAAAAAGGAAAGCAAAAGTGAAAAGTACAAAAATGAAAGCGACAGTACAATAAAAATGAAGAGGATACTGGAAATTTATTTGTAGAAAAAAAGTTAAAAAAGGATTAGTAATTAACGCCGGCACTCGCGGGAAAAAGGACTCGGCGCGAACAACTCAGGAAGCAGGAAGTCAGAGAGAGAGATCAGTGGTGGATTCAGAAGTGGATTCAAATGTGACACAGCCACAGTTAGAAGAAGAACTTTATTTATCACATGTACACTTGTGAAATTCCTCTCTGCATTTAATCCATCTGAAGCAGTGAACACACACATGCGCGCACACACAAGTGAGCAATGAGCACAAATTATACCCATAGCAGTGGGCAGCCATGCTAACAATGCCTGGGGATACTTTGCTCAAGGGCATTTCAGCCCAAGGCCACTCCATGTTAACCTAACTGCATATCGTTCAGCTGTGGAGGAAACCGGAGCACCCGGAGAAAATCCACGCAGACACAGGGAGAACATGCAAACTCTACTCAGAAAGGCCCCCGTCGGCTGCTAGGCTCAAATCCAGAACCTTCTTGCTGTGAGGTGACCGTGCTAACCACTGTGCCACCAGCAAATTGTTCAATTCTATTTCTACCTTAAAGGTCCCATGGCATGGTGGTTTGTTGAGGCTTTAAACAGGCTCGTGGAGGCTTCCAGATGTTATATCCGCAGCCTTTCTCGAAATGAACCCTCGTCACGTAAATATAGCCTCCTGGGAGAAAGCCCCATTTCAGCGCTTTTCCCAGTGCGTCGTTTTGCTAATGAGAAGCAGGAGGCGGGGAAGGGTAGAGGGTGGGCCATGGGGGGAAGGGGAGGGGCTTGACCAAGCTGCGCACACACATACTCGCTGCTATCAGCTCCTGTAGCCACGCTGCTAAGACAAAACCCCGTTCTCCCTCGGACTCCTTTCGTAAACTCAACGTGACACAGAGAACAGAGAGTGAGAGTGTTCGGAGTGGTAGTTTACGAACGTATAATACCCTAGGCTTGAACACGCACTCCATAACCAAAGAGGATAGAAGCAGCAACTACAGCAACATACCGCTTATCCAACAGAAGACATGCATTGCGGAGCAATAGTCAAACATAAGCTCATAAGTTACAGTCAATTTCCAGACTAAACTCAGTTTAACAGAGCATGCTGCATGCTCTTTAGTTTTGTAGCGCAGATTACCTGGCTAACTGCAGGAAGCAGTTAGCTGCACAGCTAATGTACCCATTGCTAGGCTAACGCACCGATTTTAAAACACGGCAAAACGACCAGTTATACACTTACTTGTTCGGTGTTTGTTGCTGATGCGGCAGGGATGCTTGGTACGGACCCAGGCTTCAGTGACAGTTGATGTGCAAAACCTGCCCTGTACTGTCCCAAGTTGTGGAAACATTCATCAGGAAAATGCTTCCGACAAACATACACCGTCTTAGGTAGACTCGACGGCGTATTATTGAAGTAAATAAAATTAAGCCACTGCGTCTTCAGGGGCTCTCCCGTCGGCAGTAAAAACAGACTCTTTTCTGTGTTGTCACATCCATGTACAGCGCAATTTCCATGTTTCGCTCGCTTAGGTGATGCCATGTTGTTGTGTCCTCTATGGTCTCCTCACTACAACTGGGCGGGGCAATCCATACAGTGGGTGGGAATCCAGAGGGGGGCCGTGGGGATCATCTCCCTTGCTGACATAGTAAAGGGAAGAGCTTATCAACGCGCCGTTTTGACGCGCCATTCTCAAATTTTGGGCATAGTTTGGTTTACACATTATGAAATTTCTAGCCACTGGGGTGACTTAAGAAGGTCAGAGGAACTCATTTTAACGTTAAAAAACCTCAGAAAGTGAAAATTTCATGCCATGGGACCTTTAAAGCTGGATAAAATGATATTTAGCTCTGCTCTTCATTCCTTTTTCCTCAACATCTTATATTACAAGACCTTGACCAAAGGATATAAAGTGGTCAATATGTCCATCTTTTTTTATTTGTCCTTTTTCTTTCATCTCTCGAAGACTCAATTCCAAATGTGTTCATTTCTTTCCATTCATCATTCTCTGTATAAAACCATTCAAATATAGTTTTGCTCTGAGTAATTATTTGAATTTTATTCTTGGTGTGGGTGTTTCATATGGTTTAATATTAAGTCAGATTGCACATGGTTTAATGAATAAATTGCTCTGTGGTTGGAGCGGCTGACCTTATTAACTCCAATATTACAGTATGTGTCACAATCAAAAACGTATTTCAAAATCAAATTAAAAAAGGAGCTGTGAACTAATTAAAATTGAATTTTAAAAATCTGTTGCTTTTTGTTTTATAAAAGATGTCACATCTGTCATTAAGTTAAACCATTAAGTAAAAGTAAAGGCCCCGTCACACTTATTCGGAATTAGCAGGAATCAAGCAGAACCAGCCGTAATGAAAATTTTTTTCAAAATTCGTGCCACATTCGGGGGCGGGAATTTCAAACTGACCAACATTCTTACAGCTTTGTAAGAATGCCGATCGAATACTTAGAATGCGCTTTGAACCCCCCTCGAATGATTCTTGCACATTCCGGGTGTATTAGCTTTCGAATGCAGTTCAAATGCATTCGGAACACAGTAGGAATACCTAGAATGCTGTTAGAATGCTGTAAGAATATTAAGAATGCACTTCGAATGCCATACAAGTGTGGTTCGATTGCTGCCCGAATACCACCCGAAGTCTGGTCGGAAGGTGCCTCGAATGCTATATGAATTCACCTCAAATGCAGTCAGGATGCTCCCGGAATAGCTGACGAATATGTTTTGAACGTCTAAGAATTCAAAGATAATGCAGCTCGCATACTTAGAATGTAGTTAGAATATCCCGGAATATACGAAGAATTTTCATTCTGACGGCATTCCGGCTCATTCGAGGCACATTCAGGACATTCTGGCAGGATTTGAAGTGGCTTGCCATTTCGATTTTTCCCTCGAACATGATCAGAATGTTTTGAATGCTGTTGGAATGCCGTAAGAATATTTAGAATGCAGTCAGAATGCAGTTAGAATACACTTCGAATGCCATTCGATATTTCTCCTCTTCAAATTCACCTCGAATGTTTTGAGCATGAGCAAAACATTCAGGCTGGCCACAAGAATGGGCCCGAATGTTTGGAATGCAGTCAAAATTTTTAGAATGCACTTCGAACATCCCGGAATATACAAAGAATTTTCATTCTGACGGCATTCCGGCTCATTCCGCCTCTAGTGTGACTACCCTATAATATTGCTATTTATTTGCCTATTCAGGTAATTAGATAACTCAAGGATGTTGCATACAAATCTGGCCTTGAGAAATCTGTACTGCTGTTAAAGGAAACTCACATTGAGACTCTCTCTCTCTCTCTCTCTCTCTCTCTCTCTCTCTCTCTCGTTAGGCCACAGATCCAGATTTTGGGCTGAATGGTCAGGTGCGCTATCAGCTCCTCACTCACACATCACTCTTCAGTATTAACTCTAACGGCAGCATATTCACGGCTGTGCCTCTGGATCGGGAAACTCAGAGTCAGTATGAAGTGGTGGTAGAGGCTTCAGACGGGGCAGTGGACCCTCGACGCACAACCCTCACACTGCTGGTGCAAGTGTCAGACATCAATGATAACAGCCCTGTCTTTTCCCAGCCATTTTATGTTGTCAATGTACCTGAGAACACTCCAGCCGGAACTGTCATCCTGCACCTTAATGTAAGCTTCTAGAGTCTTTCTCACTTAAAATGGTTAAATGAGAGATCACTGGATTTGATCTTCCTCTGTTAAGTTCCTGTGTAGATTTCCCCCTTAAAGGATTACATAAAACCTAGAATATCCAGCAGCTGGGCTCTGTTCCAGTTGTCTTCTGTGTCCATTCTGTCCTCAGTGTCTTTCTGTTGAAGAATTATACTGTGACATGTATCAGATATTTTACATTCTTTAGCCCTATTAAGTAGCCTAGTAAACTTCTTTTCACTTATTGTATTCTTATTAATCCTTCGAAAGCTTTATAAACTCTTGTCCCTGACGGCTTGTAGAAGTGTATTGCTTAAACGCTGTCTTTAACATCAAAGCCTCAGAGAAACTAGCCCTTTACTCATCCCTGGCTCCTGGGCTTTTTAGCACCACTCTCAGAGGAAAAGCTTTCAACACGATAAGCTGCAGAGCTCACTGCTCAAGTGTCTGTATCGAGTCTTAATTCACAAATTGGTCTGGGCATATTATTTCCATAGGGGATTCATTTTCCATTTAACAAATATTTGTGATACAGCTGACAGGCTCAGTGGAGAAAACAGGAGTCTGTCTTGCAGAAAAGACCTCACGGAATTTATGAAAATATCTCTTCATGTCTGCTCTCAAGAGCACTATGGGGGTTTTGACAGGCTGAACTAAAAAATATGCAATTACTATCATATTACTAAGTTGCATTTTTTTTTGCTGTTTGTGGATAAAGAGAGATGAAAGTGTAGATGGAATACAAGAGTGAGAGAGATGTGGAGAAACAGAACAGGGGAGTGACAGAAGATGATGACGGCGATAGTGACATATTTTTATCTTGGTGTAGCTGACAGCAGCAAAGCCACTTCTACACAGGCTAGTCAAAGCAATCTGAGCTCCAGTGACAGACTCTGATCTGGACCAAAATGAAGAGCTCAGCCCTTTATATGGTACTGCTCACTGGGGCTTTGGGGTCTTTCATTTGTACATTTCAGAAAATCTCAGTGTAGAATGTAGTTCCCTCTGCCTCCCACATTAAAGGGAGGATCCTGAAAGGTTCTTACACCCTCTGAGAGACATGCAAGTCTCTGAGCTCCTGAACTACTGCTCTCCTGCCGGCTTACTAATCAGACTTGGGCTTTGAGCCAAGAGCACTCATTTGTGTGTGTGTGCGTGTGTCTGTGTTTGTGTGTGTGGAGAGAGAGAGAGAGAGAGAGAACTGTCATAAAAACTCATCTCATTATCTCTAGCCGCTTTATCCTTCTACAGGGTCGCAGGCAAGCTGGAGCCTATCCCAGCTGACTACGGGCGAAAGGCGGGGTACACCCTGGACAAGTTGCCACACTGTAAACCCGAATAAGTTGAGTTTACTTAAAAAAATTGAGGAAAGTGGTTGCCTTAAAAAAAAAAAGTAATTATTAATGATTGAATTGAGTACCTTAAACTTACCAGAAGATTGTAAGTTTAAGGTACTCAATTCAATCATTAATAATTACTTATTTTTTTTAAGGCAACCACTTTCCTCAATTTTTTTAAGTAAACTCAACTTATTCGGGTTTACAGTGCAGGTCATCACAGGGCTGACACATAGACACAGACAGGGGCGCAGATACATTTTTTGAACTGGGGGGGACAAAGCTGCCAGCAAACCAACCCCACCCCCAACATGTGTTGGCAACATGTGTTGACTTTCTAACTATGCCTGTGTGTTGCGTGAGCGGCAGTCAGTCAACAACTCTTCGCAAAGTTTCCTTATGAAACAATATGCTCGCTGAAATTATGGCAGGGAACGCCAGATTAAACATTAAAACTGCCTTCTGAGCACTGTATCTACAGGCTACCACCGAAAGAAGGAGGCTATCAGAAAGGCGCATCTACTCCGTACGATTTTACTTTCACTACGACATTACTTTGAACAGACTATCAAAAAATTGCAAGGTGATATGATAAAGTAAGGCACAGTTTACTTACAGTCATTGTTTTTTGAAAAAACGATGCAATCGTTTCCTGCCTTTTCGGTTTGGCACCCTTCATCATGCCGTGTTGGGGTCCTGAACTAGGAGCTGTCCCCAATATGCCTGTCAAACTTGTTATGGGTAACCATAGCAACCAAGCTCGAGCTCGCAACCTGTGCAGTCTGCGCAGCTCAACCAACCAAATATCAGTCTTTGTTTTGTTTTATGTGAGTTGTTGCAACTATGTATGTACTGCTGTGCACCTCAATAAACCGAATGGTAATTAGTCTTTTGATTTTTCCATGAGGTTTGCCTTATGCAAAGAAAGACAGCATAGACGTTTTTTCCTCCCTATAAGTGGGGGGGACCGAACGAGGTGAATTTAAATCTGGGTGGGACGAATCCCACCCGTCCCACCCTCTATCTGCACCCGTGGACACAGACAACCATTCACACTCACACCTACGGTCAATTTAGAGTCACCAGTTAACCTAACCTGCATGTCTTTGGACTGTGGGGGAAACCGGAGCACCCGGAGGAAACCCACACGGACGCGGGGAGAACATGCAAACTCCACACAGAAAGGCCCTCGCCGGCCACGGGGCTCGAACCCGGACCTTTTTGCTGTGAGGCGACAGCACTAACCACTACACCACTGTGTCGCCCATCATAAAAACTGACAAACATTAATAAAGACTTGCTCCATTAGGTGTCTGATAAGTTTGTGCAGTGTTGATTTTTCTCTAATTGCAATTTTCCATTTAAAAATATTGCAATAAATGAGTTACTTGATCACAATTTTTAAAAACAAGAAAAAAAACTGAAAAAGACAAGAAAACAAGCATTTCCACTATTTCTGGTATATGGAGAGTAGGAGAGGGCGCAATAATATTTCCACCAGCATTTCCTTTACCTGGATGGTGTATTTTAAATGCCATCCACCCATCCATTATCCATAACTGCTTATCCTGTGCAGGGTCGTGGGCAAGCTGGAGCCTTTCCCAGCTGACTATGGGTGAAAGGCGGGGTACACCCTGGATAAGTCGCCAGGTTATTGCAGGGCTGACACATAGAGACAAACAACAATTCATTTTAAACGATTCTGCATTAATGTGCAGTAAACAAATAAACAAGCAAAAAAAAAACGTAACACATTTTGATATTATACTTCTACAAATTGATTGTCACGTGGCTGACATCTTTACTGTGTTGAGTAGAAGCAGGCAGTAAAATATAAACAGCATTTTAAATGGTTTGTAATCAGTATCACTAACAATATTCAGCCATTCCTGCTAGTCCAGGGAATCTAACCGGCAACCTTTTGGTCCTAAAGCTGCTTCTTTAACCATGGCTTCATGGCCATGGCTTCATGGCTTCAAGTCTAACACACACTGATAGATTTTATTTCACATTAATGAAATCAGGACATTCTCCATTTTATTATGACAGAAAGTGAGGGATGAGATTAGGGAAAGGGAGAGCAGGTACTCACACATGTCTCTTAATACTAGAAAGTTTCCAGACAGCTGGACTTGGTTGAGACCAACACTAACCTTTGGCGAGACCAGTGGCCAAGACTCATACAAGTCGCAGTGCAAATACCAAAAGGTCCAAGATGAGGCCGAAACAATAGGAAAAGAAAAAAAAAAACATCTTGTGTCTGAGACTGGATTCAAATTCTACAGTCCTGCCTCTAACTACACCACCAACTCCATAACCCATAATGCAGTGCACCTAAACATCTGACACTCTCTCTTGTGGAGCTCAAATGCAAACTGCATTATAGTTAGCAGGTCTGGTAATATTTAACTGCTGATTTAATGTAACTGGATAATGGGGCAATGTTATATTTTGTAGGGATGATAATATTGTTACATCACACAAGCTGAGTGTCTGCTGTCATAAAGACTGCTCTTGTTGACATCAAGGTCATATAACATCTGAGTCAAGTGGCATTGGGTTTTATTGGCATAAGGTCATGTTATAACACTTTGCAGGTTAATTAATTATATGCTATGACAGCTGATTTTGTAGCTCGTTGTACTTCTGGCATGTCAGAGTGACCTCACTGTAATGGCATATGATGTCAAATATCAAAATTTGCTTTAATCTTGAGTCTGAGAAAATGTGGATAACTCTGTTATTATGATATTGCTATTTATTTATGTAAGTTGTAGGGAAAGGCTTATGTGGGTTTCATGTAGCGCTATGAACTCTACCCTTAACGATTATTGGGTATTTTTTTTTTTTATTATTCTAATGCCATTGTCTGTATCTGTAACCAAATTACAAATGTTCTCCCACTGCTACTCATCAGTTTCTGTTTTTTTATCTTTCTCTTATTGACTAAATACTCTCTCTTTCTCTCCCCCCCAGGCAACAGATGTAGATCTGATCTCTAATATAACATATAGGATAAGGACAGAGGAAGCACAGCAGCTCTTTGCAGTGGATAGGATCACTGGAGCTCTGTCAGTGCTGCATTCTATGGACTTTGAAGCTTTGGGTCAAGATGATGCTAACTACACATTTCAGGTGGAGGCACTAGATTATGAAGGCATCCTGCCCCCTGGAATGGCTACAGTTACAGTGAAGATTACGGTAAGACAGCTGGCAGTACTGAATATGGTGCAAACACTCAACCTCCTTCACTGGCTTCCTTTACATCAATATGTAGATAGAATATCTTCAGATTCATCACTGGCCATTTTAGCTGTAAGCAGTTAGCAATGTTGTCGTACTACACTTGCTGTCTCATAACCTTCATGTTTCACTCACTAAAACATGCCCCAAAACCACAGGTTATCTCTTTTCATTCTTAACAACAAACCATAACATTTAATCTAAGTGTTATAATGTCTTTTGTTTCAGTTTGTTACTTTCAGGACCAAATAATCTGAACATAATTCCTGTAACCTGCTTGAATAGGACCTTTAAAAATGACCATATATTGGATATTCATCTATAACAATCAGCAAGGGCAATGTTTTGTGTTACTGGTGGGCTTCCAACATTTTTTTTTTTGTTTGTTTGATTCATGTTCAGTAACCACTTTATCCTGGTCAGGATCACAGGTTCCATCAATACCAACAAATTTATTCTTAGAATTTAATTAGCTGGAGAAGTTATAGCTGGTTATAAATAGAGTTATACAGTGGAGAGGTACATCACTGTCAGCTAAAGAGCCCCATGCTAGGTTGGATCTTTGCCAGCATGAATCTGTTTTCTCCTTGGCTGACAGTGGTGTGTGAGACAGATAAGTCTCTGTGCAAGTTACAGCAGTGGTGCAGCTATTTCAGTCTTAAATGACTCATTAGCTTTTGGACTACAATTATCCACATATTTGAGGGAGGAAAGTCTCCAGTGTTTCAGAAGATTAGCCATAGGATTAAAACAGACTGATTAGAGAGAGAGAGAGAGAGAGAGAGAGAGAGAGTGTGTGTGTGTGTGTGTGTGTGTGTGTGTGTGTGTGTGTGTGTGTGTGTGTGTGTGTGTTACTGAGGAAAGTAATTCACAGGTTGTCTTGTATCTTAGACATTGATAGATCCTGGCAATTGTGATAAGATGAGATTGAATCTGCACATATTAAGACTATTTATGCATTTGGTAGTATGTGTGTGATTCTAAAATCCATTATATCTTCACTGAAAACTGTTCTAAAGATTAAGCAGTGAACCCATGAGATATTTCCACTTTATTGTCTTGTTAATCTGACACTTTATTATTGATGTGGGTTAGAAGCCAGTCAAATGGATTCACAAGGAAAGTTTCATGTCCCGGTCTAACCTGCTGTGCTTTTGAGTTCTTTGTACTTTGTTCCTCATGTAGATTTTTAGGTTTGCTATTCTTCCCTTAATAAAGCCTTGTGGTGATAGATAACATTGGCTGTTTTCTTGTGGCACAGAATTACATTCTGAAAGTTCTTCATGTCCCTTTGCTTTTTGCTGTGGCAAACAACTAAGCACTCTTTCTTCTGATACAAACAAGAGCATGAATCCTCTGCTGAATGACACACTCTTTCAGATATGCCTCGAATCGCAAGACTTTGGGGAACCATCTCGTCTCAGAATCTGTTATTAAAGGAAGCCAATTAAATTCACCCCACGAAAGTGTGCAAAGTTTTAGATTAACTGCAGGAGAGGTGAGCTAGCAAAAGAAAAAAAAAAGAGATCGAATCCTCAGCTGAAGGATTTCGTTAATATATGGGGTGAGTCATATCATATTTGGGACTGCTCAATGTGGGTTTTTTTCTGGAAGGAGAAAAACATTATTCTATCATCCTTTCACATTTCATATATTTTTTTCTTTTCATCAGATTCTTCATCTGAACCATTTGAAATATATACCTTATATTTAGGACTACAGTGAGAACATATGTGCATCATTTGGAGCTTAGTATTAATTAGACCTCTGACTAGCATATTCTTTCACCATCATAAAAATCACTCTGGCCATGTACACATTCCAGTCTCTCTGTGTATAGTGTCAGTATTCATCAAGCGGGATGTATTGATGTGCCTTTCCCAGGTGCAGGAGTGGTGATAAAGAGCTGCTCATGTGTATGGATATCACTCCAATAAAATCTACAGGGAGTCTTCATAGTAGTAGCTTTCACAGTGCTCAAACCTAATTTAATGGGGCTGCACTACCATTAAATCTCCCCTCAATAGGCAAATTCTGCTCTCACCAGGGAAGTGTGACAGCTAAAAGTAAGAGTAGAAACAACAGTTTTTTGGCATGTTCTTGTCTTGTTCTGGTTTCACTTTTCTTCTACAGACCAGTTTATTTTTATAAAATAAGGTAAGACAAGGTAAAATAAGATAAGAAAAACTATCAATCCTTTGGGCCTAAGGGTCCCATCTGCATCTCATCATTGCTGAGGAGTGTGCTCCCATCACCCAATCAAGCATCCAGCCAGAGCAGGTCATGATATATTTTTTACCATATTAACATGCCATTGTGTGTTATGCCTGATGTAAAGACTCTCGTCTCTGCGAGCCTACCACACAGATTTAATACTTGTCATTTTTAGGGCATACCTAACAACGTGTTTTCTCTCTCTCCCCCCCCCCTCCCAATCTGTCCCTCTGGGTTGCATGTTGATCCTGGGATTGGGATGCTGGCCTCTTCTGCCCCTCGGACCTGCTTGGTCCATCCTGGTGCCCTGTGTCTGGTCGGAGTTTTATCGCCCCGCTCCTGTGAAGGACGGCCCCATGAGGACAGTTGAGGGTTATACCTGTT
This sequence comes from Neoarius graeffei, assembly GCF_027579695.1. Taxonomy (NCBI): domain Eukaryota; kingdom Metazoa; phylum Chordata; class Actinopteri; order Siluriformes; family Ariidae; genus Neoarius; species Neoarius graeffei. The sequence continues at coordinate 50,139,162 of NC_083575.1, forward strand.
AAAACTGTTAATATTATAGTCAGGCTGTCTGTTGTTGCCCAAATGAGGATGGGTTCCCTTTTGAGTCTGGTTCCTCTCGAGGTTTCTTCCTCATGTCGTCTGAGGGAGTTTTTCCTTGCCACCGTCGCCACAGGCTTGCTCATTGGGGATAGATTAGGGATAAAATTAGCTCATGTTTTAAGTCGTTCAAATTCTGTAAAGCTGCTTTGCGACAATGTTTATTGTTAAAAGCGCTGTACAAATAAACTTGATTTGATTTGATTTGACTTTGTGGAGACATTATAGTGTTGCACTAATTGAAAGGTAGTCACATGATACCACATGTAAAGATACAGTATTTATGTACTGTACATGATATGAATGTAGAATTGAATATTAAATAATACAGTATTTCAGAGGATTGTCCATGTGCAAAATAGTCAAGTTTATTTGTATAGCACTTTTAACAATAAACATTGTCGCAAAGCAGCTTTACAGAATTTGAACGACTTAAAACATGAGCTAATTTTATCCCTAATCTATCCCCAATGAGCAAGCCTGTGGTGACGGTGGCAAGGAAAAACTCCCTCAGACGGCATGAGGAAGAAACCTCGAGAGGAACCAGACTCAAAAGGGAACCCATCCTCATTTGGGCAACAACAGACAGCATAACTATAACATTAACAGTTTTAACATGAAGTCAGTTTCGTTGATGTTATAAACTCTTCATTGATGGAAACTTGAGTGCAAAACTGTTCATGACAACTGCAGTCCTAAAGTTAGCAAGTCAACTGTATTCCTCAGCCATAATAGCATTACTGTAAGAGTCCAGAGCGTCCTCCAAGTGTGACTTTCAACTGTCCTCATGGGGCCGTTCTCCACAGGAGCGATGCGATAAGACTCCAACCAGACACAGGGCACCAGGATGGATCAAGCAGGTCCGAGGATCAGAAGAGGTCAGCATCTCGATCCCAGGATCAACATGTAACTCAGAGGGACAGATTTGGGGGGGGAGAGAAAACACAGGTTGTTAGGTATGCCCAGTGTCACCTGAATAATAATGCTGCTAACCTTCTACCGCTCATCCATCGAGAGCTTGCTGACGTACTGTATTACAGTATGGTACAGCAGCTGCACTGCTGCAGACAGGGAGAGGCTCCAGAGAGTAGTAAAGGCAGCACAGATCATCATCGGCTGCCCTCTCCCCTCCCTGATGGACATTTACACCTCCTGCTGCCTTAGCAGAGCTAAGAACATTATCAAGGGCAGCTCCCACCCTGGCTTTGATCTGTTTGACCTGTTGCCCTCAGGGAGGCGCTACAGGTGCATCAGGACAAAAGCAAATAGATTCTAAAACAGCTTCTTTCCAAAAGCCATAACCACCCTGAACTCGAATATGCTCTGAGTTTATAGTCTAACCCCCCTGTGCAATACTTCATAATGTGCAATACTTTATTTTATAATGTGACTCTCTTCTTGCAATAATTTATAATGTGCAATACTTTATAATGTGACTCTCTCTGTGCAATACTTTGTAATGTGCACTACCTCACTCCATAATGTGAAACACAACACATACACCTCAGGACTGTGCACCTCACCCCCCTTACACCCTCACTTTTTTTTTTTTCTCTACACGCTGTTTGTACTGTTATTGGAGTTACTTTTAATTCTATTCTATTCTAATAAGTAGGAACAGTATACATATTGCACCGAGTACAAGCAGGGACTCCGGCAACTAACTATGACAGCATAACTAAAAGGGGAGAGCTAGAAGGTAACACAGGCATGAGGGAGCCCCGGGACATAAAGCAGCCAGCCACTACACCGTCAAAAAACTCGAGTGAGCAAGTTAGTGGGGACTGACAGCATCCATATGGTACAGCCCAGTTTACCAAAACACTCTGTCTGAGGACCCTCCAGATCTACACCTTTACCTCATAAACACCATTAACAAAAGGCTTGACTAAACAGATATGTTTTCAGCCTAGACTTAAATGCTGAGACTGTGTCTGATTCCCGAGCACTACTTGGAAGGCTGTTCCATAACTGTGGGGCTTTGTAAGAAAAGGCTCTGCCCCCTGATGTAGCCTTTACTATACAAGGTACCAGCAGATAGCCTGCACCTTTTGATCTAAGTAGGCGTGGTGGGTCATAGAGGAGCAGAAGTTCACTCAGGTACTGTGGTGCGAGACCATTCAGTGCTTTAAATGTCAATAGTAGTACTTTATAATCAATACGAAATTTGATTGGGAGCCAATGCAGTGTTGATAAGACAGGGGTGATGTGGTCATATTTTCTAGTTCTAGTAAGGACTCTTGCTGCTGCATTTTGAACTAACTGGAGCTTGTTTATGCACTTATTGGAACATCCAGACAGTAAGGCATTACAATAATCCAACCTGGAGGTAACAAAAGCATGAACTAGTTTTTCCGCGTCACGTAGTGGCATTAAATTTCTTATCTTAGCAATATTTCTGAGATGAAAGAAAGCTATCCAGGTAATGTTATCAATGTGCATTTCAAATGAAAGACTGGGGTCAATAATCACTCCGATGGCTTTTACTGCTGCACGTGAAGAAACAGAAAGGCCACCCAGAGTTACTGTGTAATCAGAAAACTTACTTCTAGCTGCATGTGGTCCTAGTACAAGTACTTAAGTCTTGTCAGAGTTAAGCAGAAGGAAATTAATAAGCATCCAGTGTCTCATGTCCTTTACACATTCCTCAATTCTATTAAGCTGGTGTCTCTCATCAGGTTTTGCAGAGACATACAACTGTGTGTCATCAGCATAACAGTGGAAACTAATACAATGTTTATGAATAATATCACCCAGAGGTAAGATATATATATATATATATATATATATATATATATATATATATATATATATATATATATATATATAAAGAAAAAAGCAGTGGACCCAAGACAGAACCTTGTGGAACACCAAACTTTACCTCAGTACGTCTAGAAATATCACCATTTATATCAACATACTGACAGCGATTAGTTAAATAAGAGCTGAGCCAGGAGAGGGCCGTTCCCTTAACTCCCACAACATTTTCTAGTCTATCCAGAATAATGGAATGATCAATAGTATCAAATGCTGCACTAAGGTCAAGCAACACAAGCAGCGAGACACAGCCCTGATCAGATGCCAACAGTAGGTCATTTACTACTTTAACCAAAGCTGTTTCTGTGCTATGTTTAGGTCTAATTCCTGACTGATACATTTCATGGATGTTATTCCTATGTAAATATGAGCATAACTCCTGTGCCACAGCTTTTTCAAGGATCTTGGAGATAAAGGGGAGGTTTGATATTGGCTGATAATTGGACAGCTGACAGGGCTCAAGGTCAGGTTTTTTAAATCAGGGGTTTGATAACTGCTAGTTTAAAGGATTTGGGTACATAGCCAATCGTAAGAGAAGAATTTATTATTTTTAGAAGCGGTTCAATTACTTCAGGTATTTATTTTGTTTGAATAAACGTGTAGGTAAGGGATCTAGTACACAAGTTGAGGCTTTTGATGCAGAGATTAATGAAAGTAATTCAGTTTCATTTAGGGGAGTAAAACATTCTAACTGATGATCTGATACAGTTATATTGTTAACTACAGGGTCACTTACATTGTCTGACCTTAAATTAGTAGTTTGAATTTTTGTCGGATATTCTCAATTTTGTCATTAAAAGAATTCATGAAATCATTGCTACTACATACTACAGGTATGTATGTGTCTATAGTGGACTTTCTTCCTGGTTAATTTTGCTACAATATTAAATAGGAATCTAGGATTATTTTTATTTTCTATTAGGGAGGAGAGATATGTTGATCTCGCAGCACTAAGAGCTTTTCTATACTTCAGGAAGCTCTCCTTCCACGCTATTTTGAATACTACGAATTTTGTTTGACGTCATTTACGTTCCAATTTTTGAGTGGTCTGTTTTAATATGGGCCTGTCATCATTATACCAGGGTGCTAATTTTTTGTCTCTGACCATTTTCCTTTTAAGAGGAGCTACATTATCTAAGGTATGGCAGAATGTTGACTCTAAGCATTCAGTTGCCTGATCAAGTTCTGCAGGGGCTGACAGTGACCCAGTCAAAGTTGATAACTCTGGGAGATCATTTATAAAGCTCTGTGTGGTAGTTGACGTGAATGTACGCTTAATACAGTAGCGTGGTGAGCTGCATATATTATTACTCAGACATAGTTTGAATGAGATGAGATGACTATATTTTCTACATTTAACCTGAATGTTAGTATTAGATCGAGGGTGTGACCATCATTATGGGTCGGTCCTATGACATTCTGATTAATCCCTACTGAATCTAAAATGGATACAAACGCTGTTTTTAAAGGGTCTTCTGGGTTATCGAAGTGAATATTAAAATCTCTGACAACTAAAGCTTTGTCTAAGGAAATAACCAGATCTGAGATAAAATCTGCAAATTCAGAAAGAAACTCAGAATATGGCCCCGGGGGCCTGTAAATAATAAGTAATGGAATTAACTGGGTAGACTTATTTTTTGAGGATACATGCATTATATGAGTATGAAGAACTTCAAATGTATTAAATTTATAACCAGGTTTTTGTGTTACACCTAGATAATCATTATAAATAACCGCAATCCAGTCTCACAGAATAAAATTGCAAGCAATTTATCTACAATGTCCACACAGTGAAACAGGCATTTTGAAATGCAAAATGTTTCTGTATTCTCAGTAACCTAAATAATTTACAGCCTTGTAAAACTGTTTGCATTTTGAAAATACCCACATTAATGTATTGTGTTACCATGCGACTTGTGAGCCTGATTATGTTTGCAGAGATGAGAACTTTCATGAGCCCAGTAAGTCTGAAGTCTAAACTTTGTGCATGAAGACGGCATTCTTAGAAAAGAAATAAGAAATTATGTATTAGAAAAGAGATAAAATTAGAGAAATTAAAAAAGGGATAAAATTATGTATTGTTTACTGATCTTTTTTTTTTTCAAGTGGCATAGAATAGCATTTGAGTGAAAGTATGTTTGTGCCAGAATGCTAATGATGCAGGTGTTTTTGTTTTTTTTTGATGGTGGGGTGGATTAAAAATACACTTGGCAGGTCACTTCATGAGAGTGTATTTTTCATTTAATAACAGTTTGTAGAGTCTTATCTCATCTCATTATCTCTAGCTGCTTTATCCTGTTCTACAGGGTCGCAGGCAAGCTGGAGCCTATTCCAGCTGACTACGGGCGAAAGGCGGGGTACACCCTGGACAAGTCGCCAGGTCATCACAGGGCTGACACATAGACACACAACCATTCACACTCAGACCTACGGCCAATTTAGAGTCACCAGTTAACCTAACCCGCATGTCTTTGGACTGTGGGGGAAACCGGAGCACCCGGAGGAAAACCATGCGGACACGGGGAGAACATGCAAACTCCACACAGAAAGGCCCTTGCCAGCCACAGGGCTTGAACCCGGACCTTCTTGCTGTGAGGTGACAGCGCTAACCACTACACCACTGTGCTGCCTTATATATACACTTTTTTTTTTTTACAAATAAAGTGTTGATTTATTTTTCAAAATTCTTCTTTCCATGTTAAAATTATAACCCACAATGAAACATCTTTCCAACACATTGTGAATATAGATTAGTGTTCTTTAGGTTAGGTAAATCTAAGTGTCATTCAGGTGCTTGAAAGAAAAATAGCAGTGTTCAAGTAATTACGTCTCCATACATCTTCATGTCATACTTTAGATGGATAATAATCTTCTGTGTGTACACAGATATATATATAGATGATTGTCTGAACCGCGTGTGTGTGTGTGTGTGTGTGTGTGTGTGTGTGTGTGTGTTTCAGGATATGAATGATTATACTCCAGTCTTCGCTCGGCCTCTTTATAAAGGCATGGTGGCTCCTAATGCTGAGAAGGGAACGTTAATCACAACAGTGTTTGCAACTGATCAAGACCCTCCTGTAAGTAACCACATGTATCTGTGACAGAGCTTTCAGAAGGACACAAAATAGGGCACGACAGAAAAGTGTTCACCCTAACATCTTGAGATCACAAGTTCAAATTACAACTAGAAAAGCGCTCGGAGAGCGCAGACCTCTGCCAAGAATCCTTTAAAAAAATCCGGGATCCAGGAGGTGATCCGGATCACCGCCAAAATTTAATGGATTGTTACTTGTGCCCAGTCACACCTCTGGAAAAAATTTCAGAGCAATCCGTTCATTACTTTTTCCATAATGTTGCTAACAGACAAACCAACAAACAAACAAGCCAATGCTACCGAAAACATAACCTCCCTGGCGGAGGTAATAATAGTAAGTAGAATGCATTTCCAGAGAAAATGCGAAAGTGTGCTTGCTCAGGTGCGCCGCCATGGCAACCCGGCAAGAGAGGCGACCGCACGCCCACATGACAAGTTTTGTGTCAACACGCGAAAGTTTGGCCAAGACACAAGGCGGATTCTCATACGGAGATGACAGGCTGGCAAGGTTCTTTACAGGGACATCCCAGAGCATCACTAACATGAAAATGTCGATGTAATTCTAAATCCGTAAAGAGATATGACCCAAAACATGTTTTTGCTCATTGTGGCGCCCCCTAGTGGCCAAGTGACACCAAATTTGATGAGGGTACATGAACTGGTGCCGAAAGTCATCTCAACAAATATGGTCTTGATATGTCAAAGCGTTTCTGAGATATGAGCCAAAATAGGTTTTTGCTAATTGTGATGCCCCTAGTGGCCAAATCACACCATATTTGATGAGGGTAGTTTGGATGGTGTCCAAAGTCATGCCACTAAATATGGTCTTGATATGTCAAAGCGTTTCCGTGATATGAGCTCACATCCTGTTTGGTGGTTTCACCATCGATTTTGATTGGCTGCCACGGCCGAATGCTTCGACCTATGAGAGCGAAATGAATGTTCTTCATTAGGCATGGACTGGAGATCATGTGTGCCAAGTTTCGTGATGATCGGACAAAACATGTGGCCAGGGTCACTCTACCTTCACTTTGGACAAAATTCAAAATGGCGGAAAATCTAATGAGACGGAGAATTACATCATAGGGTGCGTTGGAATCGTCTGGCTCCAAGGATTCCAACGGCACCAGACTTATGAAAATCGGACATATGGATCAAAAGTTACGTGCATGAACACATGTAAGATTGTGATCAGTTGGTGGCACTATAGCATGAGACGTACCAACATGAAACTTGACAAAATCAATCAGGGTCCACTCTATCAGTGTACCAAGTTTCATGACTTTACACCTAACAGTTTGGCCTACAGAAGGAAAAATCTGTTTTTTGCGTTGCGCGCCTATTCATTTCAATGGGGAAAAAATTAACCCTTTAAAAAAATCCGGGATCCAGAAGGTGATCCGGATCACCACCAAAATTTAATGGATTGTTACTTGTGCCCAGTCACACCTCTGGAAAAAATTTCAGAGCAATTCGTTCATTACTTTTTCCGTAATGTTGCTAAAAGACAAACCAATAAACAAACAAACAAACGCTACCGAAAACATAACCTCCTTGGCGGAGGTAAAAATGAAAATGGAGGGAGGATGGAAGAAAGGGATTACATAACATCCTTATTCAAGTAAATGTTCAAATACTACTCCATAAAAGAAAATACACAGATAAATATGGCTTACAGCTTCGAATTCATTACTTGTGTTGAAATACAAAAGTACAACTCTTAAGGTATATTTGATTATATATTTGATTTGATATTGATTTAGATGTATTATCACATCAAGTATAAAAGGTGAATTAAATTCTTGAGTTGCAGAGTTCCAACAACAAAGCAGTTACTTCGACCTTGTAGTAAGACCAACTGACCTTGTAGTAAGACTCCGACCAAAATAGTTAAGCCGACATTGGGTGTGAGAAAGGCGCTATATAAATTGAGGAGATGATGATGATTAATAATAATAATAATATAATTTAAGGGAAGGATAAAATACAAAAATCTATATTGTGGACATAATATGAAAGAAATAGTAGCACTGTGTATTGAGCTTAACAGATATGAATAAAGAATTATGGTATATAGCAGTAATGTTAGGGGACGCCATGGCCTAATGGTTAGAGAAGCAGCTTTGGCACCAAAAGGTTGCTGATTTGATTCCCTGGACAAGCAGGAATGGCTGAAGTGCCCTTGAGCAAGGCACCTAACCCCCAACTGCTCCCCAGGCTGCTCTAGGTATGTTGTACGTCACTCTGGGTAAGAGTGTCCGCTAAATGCAAGTAGTGTGATGCATAAGGATAATAGAATATTATGGCTGGAGGCTTGCAAAAGCCCATCCCTTGGTCAAACTTTGACATTTAACTGATTCCTTACCCAGTGTGATATTTACAAGCAGACACCATGGTAAATAATAACCTAAATAAACACATTCCCTCATAGTTTTTTTGGTAAAATATATTTATCTGTCAGGGTGCAGGCACTTACGGATGTACAGTGGATATAAAAAGTGTACACACCTTGTTAAAATGATAGGTTTTTCTGATGTAAAAAAAAAGAGACCACGATAAATAATTTCAAAACTTTTCCCACCTTTAATGTGACCTATAATCTGTACAATTCAATTGAAAAACAAAGAAATCTGTTGGGGGAAAAACATGAAAAAAAAAATAATATATATATATACATACATACAATAAGTTGGTTGCATAAGTGTGCACACCCTTAAATTAATATTTTGTTGAAGCACCTTTTGATTTAATTACAGCTTTCAGTCTTTTTGGGTAGGAGTCTATCAGCCTGCCACATCTAGACTTGGCAATACTTGCCCACTCTTCCTTGCAAAAGTGCTCCAAATCTGTCAGATTGCGAGGACATCTCTTGTGCACAGCCCTCTTCAGGTCACCCCACAGATTTTCAACTGAATCTAAGTCTGGGCTCAGGCTGGGCTATTCCAAAATTTTTGGGGGGTCATTGTCGTGCTGAAAGATGAAATTCCTCTTCATCTTCAGCTTTCTAACAGACACCTGAAGGTTTTGGGCCAAAATTGACTGATATTTAGAGCTGTTCATAATTCCCTCCACCTTGACTAAAGCCCCTTGTTCCAGCTGAAGAAAAACAACCCCAAAACATGATGCTGCCACCACCGTGCTTCACCGTGGGTATGGTGTTCTTTTGGTGATGTGCAGTATTGTTTTTGCGCCAAACATACCTTTTGGAATTGTGGCCAAAAAGTTCAACATTGGTTTCATCAGACCATAACACATTTTCCCCCATGCTTTTGGGAGAGTTGATGCTTTTTTTTTTGCAAAATTTAGCCAGGCCTGGATGTTTTTCTTTGACCCTACCCCGTAGTCCAGACATATGGAGAATATGGGAGATTGTTGTCACATGTAGTACACAACCAGTACTTGCCAGAAATTCCTGCAGCTCTTTCAGTATTGCTGTAGGCCTCTTGGCAGCCTTCCTGACCAGTTTTCGTCTTGTCTTTTCATCTATTTTGGAGGGGCGTCCAATTCTCAGTGATGTCACTGTTGTCCCATATTTTCTCCACTTCTTGATGACTGTTATCACTGTGCTCCATGGTATCTAATGCTATGGAAATTTTTTTTTTGCACCCTTCTCCTGACTGATACCTTTCAACAATGAGATCCCTTTTCTGCTTTGTAAGCTCTCTGCGAACCATGCTTTTGGCTGGAGGATACAACTGAGTAAATGTCTGAACTTTATTTGGGGTTAATCAGAGTCATTTTAATTGATGGCAGGTGTGAACCCAAAAAGACTGAATCTTGGAATTAAATCAAAAGGTGCTTCAACAAAGTATTAGTTTAAGGGTGTGCACACTTATGCAACCAGGTTATTGTACATTTTTTTTTATTTTTTGTTTTTCCCCCTAACAGATTTGTTTGTTTTTCAATTGAATTGTACAGGTTAAAGGTCACATTAAAGGTGGGAAAAGTTTTGAAATTATTTTTCCTGGTCTCATTTTTTTACATCAGAAAAACCTATCATTTTAACAGGGTGTGTACACTTTTTAGATCCACTGTATGTGCAAGGGAGAGCAGGGAAAGTAAACTGGAGACAAAGCCAAAATGCAAGACTAGAATCAAGGTTGTGGGACAGGCAAGGGTTGATCGATCAGTAGACGGGGCAATGCGGACAGGGCTAGAGAATAATGAGAAAGATATGAGAGCAAGGGTCAAGAACACAATAAAGCAGGCAGTAGAATAAAGGCCTGAAAGGTGTTAGTTGTGTAGCAGAGTGCTTCAGAGAGTTCTGTGCATACTCGGCCCACGGGATGAAACGGGCCCAGTCCCCCTGATTCCGCATGCAGAAGATTCTGAGGAAACATCCTATTTCCTGGTTAGCCCTCTCTACCTGGCTGTTGGACTGGGGTTGATATCCAGATGTGAGGCTCATTGAGACACCCAACTGCTCCATGAAACTGGCCCAAAGATGAGAGATGAACTGAGGGCCATGGTTGCTGAGATGTCCTCTGGTATGCCAAAGTATTCTGAATGCAAATTTACTGGTAAAACCTGTTGTTAAAACAAAGTGTGGTGAAGCAACTTTTAGCTACTATGCAGTACAGCTATGGAACCAACTCCCAGAGGACATTAAACATGCTCCTGCTGTTGGCAGCTTTAAATCTAGATTAAAGACCAAGCTGTTTTCAGATGCTTTCTGCTAACTGATAAATATCATCATCTTTACGTGTTTTAAACTTTACTTAACTTTTACAGTCTCTGCATGTTTTAAACTTTACTTAACTTTTATTCTATTTTATTCTGCTGTTTTTTACTGAACTTTTACTTCATTTTATTATTGTATTTCTACTATTCTTTAATTCTTATTATTTTTTTCTCTCTTCTTCCCCCTTTATTTTATGTAATTTTATTTTCTATTGTTTACTGTTTTGCTTTTACCTCTGTAAAGCACATTGAACTGCCACTGTGTATGAAATGCGCTATATAAATAAACTTGCCTTGCATACTGGAATAACAGTTCAGCAGTGTGGAAAACTGTGGGGATGCCGGGTAATGGGATGAGTCTCAGTGCCTTGGAGAATCTGTCGATGATGACCAGGATGGTAGTGTTACCCTGGGATGGTGGTAGGTCAGTAATAAAGTCGACGGCCAAGTGAGCTCAGGGTCTCTGAGATACAGAGGGCATAGTTTACCAGCGGGAGGTGTTTGCGGTACCTTGGCTTGTGCGCACTCCGTACACAAGAAGACAAAATGGATGATCTCAGTCAACATATTCTCCCACCAGTACTTGTTCCATAGCAGTTGGTGAGTACGATGACTGCTTGGGTGACTGGTGGCAGGAGATGCATGTGCCCAAGTGATGAGTTCACCTCGGAGATGGTTGGGGACATACAGGTGGCCAGGTGGGCAGTTAGTTGGAGGAGTCTGTGGTTGCGACTCCCTTATCTCCTTGTCTAGGTCCCATAAAATTGCTTGGATGAAGCATTCAGGCATGAGGATGGGGTGAGGTTCAGGGTCGTGAGGAGATGAGCTGAAGACACATGACAGGGGGTCCACCTTAGTGTTCTTGGTGCCTGGAAGATAGGATATTGTGAAGTGGAAGCACGTGAAAAACAGAGCCCATTGGGCTTGGCGTGGGTTAAGTCTCTTGGCCTTCTTGAGATATTCCAAGTTCTTATGATCCATATGACGAAGGGGTAAATGGCTCCCTCCAGCCAGTGTCTCTATTCCTCCAGAGCAAGCTTGATAGTGAGTAGTTCTCTGTTCCTGATGCCATAGTTCCTCTCTGCTGAGGTGAGTTTCTTTGAGAAGAATGTGAGAGGGTGGAGCTTGGGCTTCTCACCGAAGCCCTGCGAGAGGACCCCTCCTACACCTGTCTCGGAGGCATCGACCTCGACCGTGAAAGGTTGGGCAGGGTCAAGGTGTTGGAGGATCGGGGCTGTGGTGAAGGCAGTTTTGAGCTTGTTGAAGGTCTCTTCAGCTGCAGGGGTCCAGTGGAGGCACTTTGGTCCCTTCTTTAACAGGGAGGTCAAGGGCGCCATGTGAGTACTGAAATTTCTAATGAAACGGCGATAGAAATTTGCAAAACCTAGGAAGCGTTGGAGCTCCTTGACTGAAGTGGGCATCTGCCAGGAAGTCACCGCAGAGACCTTGGAGGGGTCCATACTGACCCTCTCTGCACTGATGTACCCCAGAAAGGAGATCTGATGCATGTGAAACTTGTGCTTCTCGGCTTTGACATAAAGGTGGTTTTCTTTATCGGACGTGTAGGAGATGGCTCTCTTCACCTGGGGAGTAGATCAGGATATCATCGATGTATGCCACCACATATCTCCCTAACACGTCTTAAAGTACATCATTGATGAGACACTGGAACACACTTGGTGCCGAAGAAAGGCCATATGGCATCACCCGGTACTTAAAATGGCCGATGTTGGTGCTGAAGGCTGTCTTCCACTCATCTCCTTTTCAGATATGGACCGGGTTGTAGGCACTGCATAGGTCTAGCTTAGAAAACACCTTGGTGCTATGGAGCTGTTCTAAAGCCAAGGGCACCAAAAGAAGAGGATATGGGTACTTCACTGAGATCTGATTGAGTCCTCAAAAGTCTATACATGGGCGGAGGCCACCCCCTTTCTTCTCCATGAAGAAGAACCCCACCAGTGCAGGTGATGTAGACAGGCATACCAGTATGTACCCTTGCTTGAGGGCCTCTTGTATGTACTCCTCCATTGCCACTTGTTTCATCTGGGACAGAGGGTAGAAGCAACTGTGTGGTGGAGAAGTGTCCAGTAGGAGGTAAATGGCACAGTCGTAGGAGTGGCGTGGTGGTAGGCTGCACACCTTACCCTTACTGAAGACCTCCCTTAGGTCCAGGTAACACTCTGGGACCCCTTCTAGGGAGTCAGGCTGGGGACTCTCTACAGAGGTGGAGGAGAGACTTAGCTGAGGACGCTGAAGACAGTTCTGAAAACAGGTCGGGACCATTGGAGAATCTCCTTATTCTGCCAGGAGATGAGCGATTTGTGAAGTTGCAGCCAAGGATAACCCAGAATGATGTCATGATGTATGGTAGTGGTAACTAGGAGTAAGATTAGCTCTGAATGGAGGGCTCCTGCCTGAATATGCATGGGAGTGGTCTGGGTGGTGATGAGGTCATCCCCTATTGGGTCTCCATCAATTGTCCTAATGCTGAGTGGACTCTGTAGAGGGTTTGTGGGCAAACTGAACTTCTGGATGACTGAGTTGTCGATGAAGTTCCCCTCCGCCCCTGAGTCAATAAATGAAGAAAGCACTTGGGTTGAGGAAGGCTGTTTCAGCAATACAGGAACCTTGAAAGACTGAGCTCTAAATGATTTCACTGGACTCACTGGGTCAGCCTCAGTCTCCGCAGAGCTGGTGCGTGGTGGGCAGACTGGACACTGAATTATCTGATGGTTGGCACTCTTGCAGTAGAAACACAGGCTCTCTCTCTTCCTCCAATCTCATTTGGAGCATTTCAGAGAAGTTTGTGAGACCTCCATGGATGTGGAAGCATCGGTGGTTGAAGTGGGCATGGCCTCCTCCTTGAGTGACGGGCGAGTGGATAGTACGGTAGATGATCCAGCCGAATCGCGAGATCAATCAGGGCATCTAAGGTGAGATGTTCATCACGGCACACCAGCTCACTCAATATAGCAGGGTGGAGCCCCTGGCAGAAAACAGCAGAGCCGGCTCATTCCATCTGCTGGCTGCTGCGAGAATTTGGAAATCTAGAGCATAGTCGGCAACTCTCCTAGAGCTCTGTGTGATAGTCAATAGGCTCTCACCGACCTCAATTCCCTCAGGTTCATGATCAAACACATGCTGCAATAGTGCGAGGAAACGATCATACGAGGTTGCGTGCTCCCCTCCACTCCTCCACACCACGCTGGCCCACTGCATTGCCTTGCCAGTCAAGAACGAAAGAAACCTTGCGATCTTACGTTTGTTGGAGATGTGCTGGATTGTAGAGAAGTACATGGAGCATTAAAGCAAAAATCCCTTATAGCTGCTTGCATCCCCGGTATATTTCTCTGGGCATGGAAGCTGAAGTATGGAACTTGGGGGGGATTTTGAGGTGCATTGGGAGGGCCTGCAACATCACAGCAGCTAGCTGAGCCATTTTAATGTTGAGATTGGCGAGCATCTGCTGATGTTCCCCCAAGAGGCGCCCCTGAGTGCTCAGAACAGTTTGCCTCGCCTCCTTTGCTGCATCCATTGCAGCGAAGTATCCTGTCAGGATACAGGCACTTACGGATGTATGTGCAGGGGAGAGCAGGGAAAGCAAACTGGAGACAAAGCCAAAACGCAAGACTAGAATCAAGGTTGTGGGACAGGCAAGGGTCGATCGATCAGTAGACGGGGCAATGCGGACAGGGCTAGAGAATAACGAGAAAGATACAAGAGTGAGGATCGAGAACACAGTAAAGCAGGCAGTAGAATAAAGGGTCGGTATGACAGGAATGAACACTGAACGATATTTTGCATCGAGTGAGAGTGGGAGCGGTGTTTTATATAGCAGGGGCTGATGAACCAGGAAACGAGTCACAGATGTAAACAGGTGATAGAGGGCACTGTGGTTCGTGGGTGTTGTAGTTCTGAGCGGTCATGTTTGTAGTTGGGTTTGGACTGGCACTCTCGACAGCATTACTGACATTTTCTTACTAAAATATGTTACTAGCAGGAAAATAATTACTAAAAAATAATTACTATTTCTATAATTAGTATTTTATACTTGACAAAATAATCTCTGTACCTTACTCTAAGTGAAGATATTGTGTAATGAATTTGACTTGTGCAGTGTGCAGCTGTTTAGCAAAAAGCGACACAGAAAGTAGCAAAATAGAAGGACTTTTGTGCCTCCAATCACATATTGATTTTGGTTACTAACAGAAAATTAGGACAAAGGAATTTGAGAAAAAATTATTGAAAGCAAACAACAAGCTCTCAAACATGAGACAGCATGATGAATCCCTTCATGATACAAAGGTTTTTGGCTATAGATACAGTGGTGCTTGAAAGTTTGTGAACCCCTTAGGATTTTCTATATTTCTGCATAAATATGACCTAAAACATCATCAGATTTTCACACAAGTCCTAAAAGTACATAAAGAGAACCCAGTTAAACAAATGAGACAAAATGTTATACTTGGTCATTTATTTATTGAGGAAAATGATCCAATAATACTGTGGCAGCGGGGGCGTGGTCAAGCGCCGGTCTGTGACCGGAGGGCGGAGTCAGGGAAGGTAAGTGGCAGAATCACTACACCTGATGTCAATTAACCTGTGTTTGTGTGTCTTCCCAGTGACCGCGCCCTATATAAGGAGAGAGAGAGCAGAGGAAGAGAGCTCTCTCCTGAACCAGACGACTTGTGTGTGTGTGTGTGTGTGTGCGCGCGTGCATGGAAGAGAGTGAATTTTGCATCTGAAAAGAGCAAAATCAAAGAGTCATTGAACTTTATTCTGGCCTGCCGGTTTTCTGTGCTCCTCCCCCTCCTACGAACTGCAACAAATATATATCTGTGAGTCACAAAAGTATGTGAACCTTTGCTTTCAGTATCTGCTGTGACCCCTTGTGCAGCTATAACTGCAACTAAACATTTCCAGTAACTGTTGATCAGTCCTGCACACTGACTTGGAGGAATTCCTCCGTACAGAACAGCTTCAACTCTGGGATGTTGGTGGGTTTCCTCACATGAACTGCTCGTTTCAGGTCCTTCCACAACATTTCGATTGGATTAAGGTCAGGACTTTGACTTGGCCATTCCATTACATTAATTTTATTCTTCTTTATCCATTCTTTGGTAGAACAACTTCTGTGCTTAGGGTCGTTGTCTTGCTGCATGACCCACCTTCTCTTGAGATTCAGTTCATGGACAGATGTCCTGACATTTTCCTTTAGAATTCGCTGGTATAATTCAGAATTCATTGTTCCATCAATTATGGCAAGCCATCCTGGCCCAGATGCAGCAAAACAGGCCCAAATCATGATACTACCACCACCATGTTTCACAGGTGGGATAAGGTTTTTATGCTGGAATGCAGTGTTTTCCTTTCTCCAAACATAAAGCCTCTCATTTAAACCAGAAAGTTCTATTTTGGTCTCATCTGTCCACAAAACATTTTTCCAATAGCTTTCTGGCTTGTCCACGTGATCTTTAGCAAACTTCAGACGAGCAGCAATGTTCTTTTTGGAGAGCAGTGGCTTTCTCCTTGCAACCCTGCCATGCACACCATTGTTGTTCAGTGTTCTCCTGATGGTGGACTCATGAACATTAGCCAATGTGAGAGAGGCCTTCAGTTGCTTAGAAGTTACCCTGGGGTCCTTTGTGACCTCACCGACTATTACACACCTTGCTCTTGGAGTGATCTTTGTTGGTCGACCACTCCTGGGGAGGGTAACAGTGGTCTTGAATTTCTTCCATTTGTACACAATCTGTCTGACTATGGATTGGTGGAGTCCAAACTCTTTAGAGATGGTTTTGTAACCTTTTCCAGCCTGATGAGCATCAACAATGCTTTTTCTGAGGTCCTCAGAAATCTCCTTTGTTCGTGCCATGATCACAACACATGTTTGTGGAAGTGTAAGATCAGACTTTGATAGATCCCTGTTCTTTAAATAAAACAGGGTGCCCACTCACAGCTGATTGTCATCCCAGTGATTGAAAACACCTGACTCTAATTTCACCTTCAAATTAACTGCTAATCCTAGAGGTTCACATACTTTTGCCACTCATAGATATGGGATAATTTTCCTCAATAAATAAATGACCAAGTATAATATTTTGTCTCATTTGTTTAACTGGGTTCTCTTTATGTACTTTTAGGACTTGTGTGAAAATCTGATGATGTTTTAGGTCATATTTATGCAGAAATATAGAAAATTCTAAAGGGTTCACAAACTTTCAAGCACCACTGTAGATCTAATCAGTGTTACATCACAGGAGCAAAAACTTTTAAGTTTATAATTGTAAGTTCGCAAAAAACAATACTGAATGTTTTGTTGTAATTGAAGACTTTTTGGAGGAGTGTGCCTACAAGCAGCAGAAAGCTGATGGGGGGGGAAGGTTTTCTGAAAAAGCGAAACACTGACATGCCATGTTATCTGTTTCTCAAACTTAACAAAGCAGTTTTGTATCACACTGTCATGTCCAATGATATCATTTCCCACATTATTAATGCCTGTGAAATGATTTAACACTGAGTACAAATGAATGTCATAAACAACTAAATATACACAGACATGTTTTGGTGTCTGAGTTTTCCATCATTATGTGCCCTTGTACAATGTTATATAATTTCATAACACAGACTCATAAAGCACCACATAATGACTATGAAGCATTAGCACAACCCATTAGTGGACAACTAATGCACATCTATATCACTCTAATTCTTTAATCTGATTACTCAGTCAGGTCCCTAATGTAGTGTTATGAGGGAAGTAAGAGGGAGGTGAGATGAACACCCTGCTGTCACAGCCAACCTGCCCACCTGAATGGCCATTCTGATGTCACTCATCATGCTAAATGTTATAAATTATATAACTTATAAATTATATAATTATATAATTATATATTCATGTTAGCTCTCAAGCTTAGCTACTCAGTGTGCAGATTCCACGCCGAGGTCAGCCTGTCTGATCTCATGATGGATATAACTGAATGCTTTTCGGTGCATCTCGTCCTTCTCATGTCCTATAAAATGTTGAATTCTTATTATTATTCTCATCTCATCTCGTTATCTCTAGCCGCTTTATCCTGTTTTACAGGGTCGCAAGCAAGCTGGAGCCTATCCCAGCTGACTACGGGCGAAAGGCAGGGTACACCCTGGACAAGTCGCCAGGTCATCACAGGGCTTATTATTATTTATTTATTTATTTATTTATTTTTGGGGGGTTTGCATGATACTTAATTCACCACTCTCAAATGTTAGAATTGCATGGTACACCTACCACTATTCCCTCTCATGTTTTTCTTCCTGAGCAAATCCTAATTCGACTGGGCGGAATCTTCTGCTATTAAGCTGATATACCCCACGACCCATGCTGATTGCCGCTGTTCTGGCTCCGCCTAGTTAGCATAGGACAAAATAACACCTGAAATACTTCATCAGTGGTAAATGATTTACTGTCCCACTATCAAACAGGTCTTAAGGTGTGTAACAGTACAGGGTCGTTGGTGACATATTTTTGCCGTTGTTGACCTATTTTTCATTTCAAATTTGACCACACGTTCTCTATTAGGGACAAAGGTGACAGGCACCCTCTCCGTCCACAGCTATGCCTCTGTAATATGAATAGAATGTGGTTTTGCATTGTCTTGTTGAACTATCCCTGGAAAAAAAATCATTTTGAAGGAAGTACCTGTTGCTCCAAAATCTCAATGTACTTTTCTGCATTAATGCTGTTATCACAGAAGTGTAAGTTACCTTTGCCAAGGGCTCTGACACAACCCCATACCATGACAAACCCTGGCTTTTGGACTTGTTGCTGGTAACAGTCTGGATGGTCTGGATTTTGGTCTTTGGTCTGGAGCACACAGAAACTATTTCTTCCAAAAAAGACCTGAAATGCTGATTTGTCTGACCACAATACACATTTTCACTGTGTGATGGTCCATCTCAGATGCGCCTAAGTCCAGAGAAGTTGCCAGCACATCTGGACACAGTTAACATAAGGTTTCTTCACAGTAGAGTTTGAACTGACATTTGTGGATGTAACTCTGTATTGTAAAATAAAAAAAGACAAGGTTTGCCAAAGTAATCCAGAGCCCATGTGGTTATATCAGTTATAGATGAATGAAGGTTCTTGATGCAGTGCCATTTGAGGGATCAGAGATCACGGGTGTTCAGCTTAGGCTTGCTCCCTTGCCCTTTACACAACGAAATTCCTTCAGATTCCTTGACTCATTTAATGATACTATGCACTATAGAGGGTGAAATAACCAAATTCATTCTTATCTTTCTTTGAGGAACATTGTGTTAAAACATTTCAACAATTTTCCCACATATTTGTTGACAAACTGGAGATCCTTGGCCCATCTTTGCTGCTCAAAACTGGGACTTTCCTGGACACTGATTTTGTAGTAAATCATGATTACAACCACCTGTTGACACTACCTGTTTCAAATCACCTCATTATTTAATTGTTTTACCTCATATACGTACATACATACATGCATGCGCGTGTGTACACACACACACACACACACACACAGAGGACATTACACGGTGGTGCGAAGATATGAAGTTTATATTCAAGTAGTGTACATATTCACAAGTGATCAAAGTCAAGTTTATTTATTTTTATAGCGCTTTTAACAATAGACATTGTCGCAAAGCAGCTTTACAGAATTTAAACATGAGCTAATTTTATCCCTAACCTAAAGTGAATGAGTGATCTATTTTTCAATAGAAGATAAACTTTATATTGTTGTACCACCATGTAATTTTTTTTTTTTTTTTTTATGAACACATCCACAAAAAATATGCAATTTAATCAAAATAATTTTAATTTCAAACTGGTTTGCCATTTTGACAACATGCATCTAGTCAGCGGCAAAACATGGGGAGTGACATCATGGGAGTGAATATTGGGTATTATTATACATACAGGACACTTTTTTTATGGACTAAAAACGTATTCTATTCCCTTCTAGCAGGTTTCATTAATTTGGTTTGATAGCATGCAATATTGTTAGCATATCACTTATCCTACGTGTATCCTTTCTGTGTGGAGTTTGCATGTTCTCCCCATGTCTGCATGGGTTTCCTACGGGTGCTCCAGTTTCCCCCACAGTCCAAAGACATGCAGGTTAGGCTAATTGGTGGCTCTGAATTGACCGTAGGTGTGAATGTGAGCGTGAATGGTTGTTTGTCTCTGCGGTGATCCGGCAACTTGTCTGGGGTGTACCCCACCTCTCGCCCATAGTCAGCTGGGATAGGCTCCAGCTTGCCCGTGACCCTGCACAGGACAAGCAGTTATGGATAATGGATGGATGGATTATTGAGTCAGTACAAAAACATTTTAGAGTTCCAAACGTTCATTTTCCAGCACAAAATTAAGTGTTACAGAAGAAAACAGTTTGTATCTGAGCAGCATATTACATAAGAGACCACTTTTCAGATTAAAAAAGAAAACATAATGAAGGCTCCTGGGTTTTGCTGCAAAATTAAGAAGCGAGTGTGACAGTCATAGGATCCAGAAGAACTGTGGCTGGTTCTGCAAGATGCTCAGTAAAACCTACAGCTCATTTCCTTATAAAACTGCACTCATTGTACCTCAGACTACTGCTTTTTGTTTTTCAAGCAAAGGGTCATCTCACACCAAATATTGACTTTGATTTATCATGGCTTGCTGCTATTTATAGTTTTGTTTTTTGCTTTTTGCATGCTGAAACATCTCATTTCATGTCTGGTCTCCAGTATTTATTTACATGTGCCTCGGACTTTTGCACAGTGCTTATATACAGTGGGGCAAAAAAGTATTTAGTCAGTCACCAATTGTGCAAGTTCTCCCACTTAAAAAGATGAGAGAGGCCTGTAATTTTCATCATAGGTATACCTCAACTATGAGAGACAAAATGAGAAAAAAAAAATCCAGAAAATCACATTGTCTGTCTGATTTTTAAAGAATTTATTTGCAAATTATGGTGGAAAATAAGTATTTGGTCATTAACAAAAGTTCATCTCAATACTTTGTTATATACCCTTTGTTGGCAATGACAGAGGTCAAACGTTTTCTGTAAGTCTTCACAAGGTTTTCACACACTGTTGCTGGTATTTTGGCCCATTCCTCCATGCAGATCTCCTCTAGAGCAGTGATGTTTTGGGGCTGTCACTGGGCAACATGGACTTTCAACTCCCTCCAAAGATTTTCTATGGGGTTGAGATCTGGAGACTGGCTAGGCCACTCCAGGACCTTGAAATGCTTCTTACGAAGCCACTTCTTCGTTGCCCGGGCAGTGTGTTTGGGATCATTGTCATGCTGAAAGACCCAGCCACGTTTCATCTTCAATGCCCTTACTGATGGAAGGAGGTTTTCACTCAAAATCTCACGATACATGGCCCCATTCATTCTTTCCTTTACACGGATCAGTTGTCCTGGTCCCTTTGCAGAAAAACAGCCCCAAAGCATGATGTTTCCACCCCCATGCTTCACAGTAGGTATGGTGTCCTTTGGATGCAACTCAGCATTCTTTCTCCTCCAAACACGACAAGTTGAGTTTTTACCAAAAAGTTCTATTTTGGTTTCATGTGACCATATGACATTCTCCCAATCCTCTTTTGGATCATCCAAATGCTCTCTAGCAAACTTCAGACGGGCCTGGACATGTACTGGCTTAAGTAGGGGGACACGTCTGGCACTGCAGGATTTGAGTCCCTGGCGGTGTAGTGTGTTACTGATGGTAGCCTTTGTTACTTTGGTCCCAGCTCTCTGCAGGTCATTCACTAGGTCCCCCCGTGTGGTTCTGGGATTTTTGCTCACCGTTCTTGTGATCATTTTGATTCCACAGGGTGAGATCTTGCGTGGAGCCCCAGATCAAGGGAGATTATCAGTGGCCTTGTATGTCTTCCATTTTCTAATAATTGCTCCCACAGTTGATTTCTTCACACCAAGCTGCTTACCTATTGCAGATTCAGTCTTCCCAGCCTGGTGCAGGTCTACAATTTTGTTTCTGGTGTCCTTTGACAGCTCTTTGGTCTTGGCCATAGTGGAGTTTGGAGTGTGACTGTTTGAGGTTGTGGACAGGTGTCTTTTATACTGATAATGAGTTCAAACAGGTGCCATTAATACAGGTAACAAGTGGAGGACAGAGGAGCCTCTTAAAGAAGAAGTTACAGGTCTGTGAGAGCCAGAAATCTTGCTTGTTTGTAGGTGACCAAATACTTATTTTACTGAGGAATTTACCAATTAATTCATTAAAAATCCTACAATGTGATTTCCTGGATTCTTTCCCCCCATTCTGTCTCTCATAGTTGAAATGTACCTATGATGAAAATTACAGGCCTCTCTCATCTTTTTAAGTGGGAGAACTTGCACAATTGGTGGCTGACTAAATACTTTTTTGCCCCACTGTGTATACAATATATAGTGCTGTTGCCTCACAGCAAGAAGGTCCGGGTTTGAGCCTTGTGGCCGGCGAGGGCCTTTCTGTGCGGAGTTTGCATGTTCTCCCCGTGTCCGCGTGGGTTTCCTCCGGGTGCTCCAGTTTCCCCCACAGTCCAAAGACATGCAGGTTAGGTTAACTGGTGACTCTAAATTGACCGTGGGTGTGAATGTGAGTGTGAATGGTTGTCTGTGTCTATGTGTCAGCCCTGTGATGACCTGGCGACTTGTCCAGGGTGTACCCCGCCTTTCACCCGTAGTCAGCTGGGATAGGCTCCAGCTTGCCTGCGACCCTGTAGAACAGGATAAAGCGGCTGGAGGTAATGAGATGACACACACACACACACACAAGATAGAAGGTATAGAGGATGTGCAGTCACGTGACCCGTCCATGTTTACTCCGCCTACTTCGCCATATTGGATGGCTTCAGGATTGTTTACCTTGTGCGAGTGTAATGGATCCAGGGAGTAATCCCCAAGAAAATTCAGAAAATACCCCATCTACATCACGCGATTACTTGTCTAAGTTTGTTCAGCATCTTGAAGGTGATGTGAGGCAGCGTTACGTGGAAAAGTGTTCCAGGTTGGGGATTGCAGATCCGTACAACTTGCCGCAATCCTTTCTCAGGGAAATTCGGAGCTGCAGTGCTGGTGATTTGCCCGATCTGGCCTACCATGACATTTATAATTTTCTCGTTAATCGTGAATCGTGTTACACTGGCAAAGCCCTCAAAGCTTACAAGAGCCTGGAAGCTTATAAATATTTTGTTGCGGGATGGATATCTCAACTATACCTCTGGAAGGTACCGAAGAAGAATGTCTACTTGATAACCTCACGGGTAAGTGGCATTAAGATGTTTATCATAAAGAGACTATGCAGGACGTTTTATCGCTTATTTAGTAATTTTAATACAGAATTTACTCTGATGAAATTAATCAGACACTCCAACGCCCCCCTAAAGAAAAAAATCGGATCTGCGCGTTTCAGCCGTGAAATGGCATCCGCCGTTTGCATCCCTGTTTAAACTCATAGGTTAACCAACTTTAACCGGCTAATGAGGCTCGGTGGTCGGTCAAGATTTTTTTTTAGTTTTCGCCATCCCTACTATGGATTGGCCTTTCAAAGGCATATACAGTATGAGCCAAAAAGATAAAACATTGTCATAGACTAGGCCAGGGTAGTAGGGCTAGGCGTAGCCATTTTAAACGTTAGAGACTGTCTAAGTATGCAGCTATCATTCAATCCAAAAATCAACTTAACAGATGTACTAGGAGTATTGAATTAGAAGATTACACCTACCTGATATGAAGTGTTCACTACAAATTTGGCTGGTAGAACTGGGGTTCCAGTTTTCTCTTCGCACAGCGGACACCCATTTTGCGCGTCTCTCCTCATCTGCGGGGAATCTATAAAATGACAGGCCCTCCTTTTGGCCCTGTCTATTGGTACAACCAAATGCTGAACAAGATATAACCATTCTCGAAAGATCTACTCCCACACACTTGATAATTAGAACGGGTCCGTCTAAGTTCTATGCGTGACCTTGCCGTCCAAAATGGCGGATAAACAAATATCACGTGACCTCGTGACGTCACGTGCAAATCCTCAATACTATAAATATCAGTATTTTTTATTACTTTTTTTTTAAATTGGTTTCACAGTTTATATAATCACACAGCCCATTTTAACCAACAATAGCTGCACAACTCTATTAGTCCTTAGAAACAAAACTATAGAAAACACTACTTATGTGTTTGAAATTGGAGCTATTTTATTCGTTGTTACACTTGTGTATCAAAATGTTTGCTCAATTTATTTGTACATTTCAGAACATTGCAGTGATTGCAAACTGTATTTGTTGCCATTGTTTAGTATCTTACTGGATGTTTTAAATTACTACTTAAATTCATATAACAACCAAATGGGTGAAGGCAATTAAAATACTTGGTTGGCAGAGGTTGGCATTTAGTGGGTGTTATAGCAATAAACAGGACACAGTTTATTCCAAAGATACCATTTATTGAAATAGCTGACATGAATTAGCAAACTAATACTGATCAGATATAGTAACAATAGCAGCCAAGGCATAATTCAATATTAATGGCGATGCAATGTATACAAATAAGAATCAGTAGTGTATATGATGATAACTAAGGCACTAATGGTGATCAAAAGTAATAAGCTATATACAAGTTTACAGTGTAGGGGCGAGTGGATGTTAAAATGTGAGGGGGAAATCACGTGTTTATGTGTATCTATGTGAGAGTTTGTGTGAGTGTAGGCATGTGCGTGCATGTGTACAGCTGTGCACTAACAAGATGAGGAGGAACTTGGGAGAGAGGGTGTGCGCATGCGCACGAGAAGGAGGAGGGGCGTGAGGCTGGGAATGGAATGTGCGAGCCTTTGTGCTAGGCCTCAAAGCCAAACTTCTACTCAAACTTAGCTACTCCTCAAATCCCAATGTTGAGGGGTGTCATGCGATGGCGGGAGTTAAAAAGAGAGAGATAGAGAGAGAGAGAGCGCATGCATGATCTAACTAAATACAGATAGTAAACAAAGTAAATCAAACAACACATGGTCTAAGACTGACCTTCATGTGAATCAAAATGCATACATTTAAATCATAAATGAATTCAAATAAACAACACTCTTCACATTAACTAGCCACAATTAAGACTTCAATTTTGCCCAGATGCCAGCCTTGAAAGTGCGCCTTCTATTCCAAAGATAGCGCAGAACTCAGATCCAGGAAGAAGACAGTTTTGTTCCTTACAGCTCGTCAGCTGAAGATCTTCGGTGTCCCATCGGTCGTCTGATGACCTGGAAGGAATCTTGTTTATAGTTTGTCGACGTTGAGAAAGGGAAAAGGGATCTGGTCACCTTTTCTCTTTGAAATACTGCATGGGCTGCAGTAACTAACCAGTTCAGTTATTATTACAACTCTGCGAAGGTCAAATACATTGAACTTTGGCTAAAGGTCTGATTTCAATAGCTCGTTCTTTGTTCTTGTCCTTCAGTAGCACCAATGCATCGGCTTCTGTCTTTCACACCTGGAATCCACCACCAGAGAGAGAGAGAATTTCGATTCCGCCGCTGGTTTAAAGCAGTCGTGACATCACTGTACTTGGTATCTGGTATCGTCTCTGTGTCCAATACCGTTACAGGGAGTCAGAAGAATGGGCGGAGATAGAACATGGCATCAAGTACAGAGATTGGCGTGTTCAAACTGTACTGTGAAAGGGGGAAGATGGTTACTATGGTTACGGGCATGGCAGCCCCCCCTACACTGAGCTTGAATACATGACCTTTGAGGCAGTGAGAAGATCAGCTAATTGTAGTAGGCTGTTGGGCAATAATAGTGAAAGACACACTAATAAAAGCTCTGCCCTTTGTGTTGTCTTTGAAGCCCATGTGTGCTGTGATCTCTCTCTCTCTCTCTCTCTCTCTCTCTCTCTTTTTTTGTAAACCAATTATGAATAATTTATTTTATTAATTAAATTATGAGTAGCCCTTTTTCAACCATAATACCACCCAAAATAGTGTAGCATCCAGTAATAAATCAGAGTCCCTGAAGACCAGAAAAAGCTGCAAGCAGAATCTTGGGACAAGAATGTGTTACACGTCATCTGAATTTTGGCAAAAAGCTGTCGGCAAAATGTTGGAAGTCGCAAGTGGAGTGTAATGCCTGCGATTATGCAGCAGGACTACTCTGCCTTCTGCTTTCATTTTGAAAAAATTCTGTATTTAATTTGGTGAAAGTGTTGGTCTGTTGATGACCTTGGATTGCTTTGGTTAAAAAATGTCCAGTGGAACACTGCATGATGTTCAGTATTCTTGGCATTGTGTAAGAACTAAACTCGTAATGTGGGAATGGATCAAAAGTACAAGACTGCGAAATAAGAAATGCATTCACTCTTTCCCAAATCTTCATTTTAGTTGTGTGTATGTGTGCACTGAAAGTCTCCTTAATTACAATCATTAAACTGAGTGATGCTGCCATTCCAACACCTGCTGTTTCCTGAAGTGCAAATGAAATGGTGAGTTAGCCACCATTGATGTGAGAGATCTCATCAATGGTTTCATGACTGCCCCAAACTGTACAGAGGCCGGAGAAGGTTACAGGATTTCACTACCATCTAACAGCACAGTAATGACCAGTCATTTGGTCATCCATTATTCTTCCCAGATCAAGCTGTTAGGGGCGCAGTACATACTGTAGTCAAGTGAGGTCAAATTTGACCCGCTCATCCTTGCCACCTATGAACCTTCTCTTTTTCATACTGACAGTCTCTAAATATATGTTTAGCTTTGACTTTCTTTGCCTCTAAGCTCCAGTAACTTTTGCATTGTTCATACATGATCATTTTTTTTAATGTTAAATGCTGCATAAAAGAAAAAAAATAAAAAAGGGTGGGGGGGGCACACAGAGACAGGGGCTTTGCATTAAACTGAGACACCTGACATTTTTGTCAGTTTCCACTTTGCTGTTTGAGACGTGAAGTGCAGTGTTTCTATCCCACTCCTGCACTCCTAATGACTGCTTGTTTTTACCGTAGCATAAAACATGAAACATTTATGGAGTAGCTGTTAAACTCAGACAAGAGACGAATTCCAGAGCCGAAGTTCGCAATAGAACAAACTGTTCTTCGTTACCAAAACACAAGCCCTGGAGCAGACATTGCACTCTGAACAGCTATAAAAATCGCACAGAATACAGCAAGCTGAAGTTTGAGAGTGTCAACCTCAACTACTAAGAGAAGAGTAACATGTTTAACCTGCCACACACATGTAGCTGGTGTTGAGTTGTTAATTCACTGTTTTGGTTTTGAATTTGTGGAGAAGCATTTGACCTGATAGCCATGTTTCTTTTTTGATTTCCAAATTGAGTAAGGAATAAAACATGACCAGCTACTTCATTATAGGAAAATAATGAATGACTGGATTTTACCACCCAAACCTCATTTACTTTAAATTAAAGCTCATTGTATTTTCCTATCACAGCATGTCCTGAAGTGTTTAATTCCTTTTCTACAATTTACCAACATAATTGTTTTTTTATTCATTTATTTATTTATTTATTAAATAATGAAACAGGGCAGCACAGTGGTGTAGTCGTTAGCGCTGTCGCCTCACAGCAGGTTAGGTTAACTGTTGACTCTAAATTGACCGTAGGTGTGAATGTGAGTGTGAATGGTTGTCTGTGTCTATGTGTCGGCCCTGTGATGACCTGGCGACTTGTCCAGGGTGTACCCCGCCTTTCGCCCGTAGTCAGCTGGGATAGGCTCCGGCTTGCCTGCAACCATGTAGAACAGGATAAAGCGGCTAGAGATAATGAGATGAGAAATAATGACACATCATACTTTTATTTTCTTTATTTTTTTAACCTCTTGAAGTTAAAAGGATAAAAATGCAGCTCATCATGTCACCAAGAAACCTCAAACCCTTCTATCCTGACGAGTTTCCCCATGTCAGAAAATTTTACTTTGCAGAAAACTTTATAGCTTTGCTGTGCTGACCCTGGAGAGTTCGTTCAGAAATGTTCAGTAAATGTCTCCTTGCAGAAAACATGGGCAGGATGGCATAATCTCTCTCCTCTGTCAATCACAGTGAAAACTATCTAGCCATGGGCTTGTGTGAGCTCATGAATGCGGAAGAGAGCAGTTAGCATTTTCCTCCAAGAGCCCTGTAGAGTAACATGAGCAGTGGTTCAAAAAGATATGTTGGCTGGCTTAATATGTCTCAGAGGAGGCATGTGCTTGCCCTTACCCTCCCTAGTTGGCAGCAGTTGTGCGATAAGGGAGCAGGAGCTAGTAGGAGGGAATTAACAAAATGACAACAAGCTCCACATGTTTGCCTTTCATCTGTAGAAATCTGTTCCACCTGTTCCACTCATTTGCTTTCCGTGAGACGGTCGTTAATCAACATATTTAGTTTCGTATGCACAGGAAATGGTAAGTGATATATTACAGATTTCTGAGTGCACGTCAGTGCCAGCACAGTCTCACAATTGTAAATTTCTATAAGCAACACAAAGATATGAGTCATTGGGCTGGGCTGGGCTGGGTTTTTATGATGATAGCTTATGTAAAAAATGATTTGTTGTTTTAACTTAAAAATGCTAGTACCTGGGCTGGCTTAAAATTTTGAGTTCATTGAATTTCATATAGTAAGTTAAATTGTTCACGTCATTGTGTTAACTTACTATGTTAATTTCAATTAACTTAAAATTTTAAGGCAGCCCGGGTACTAACTTTAAGTTAAAACAACAAATCTTTTTTTTGTTGTTGTTTTACATGTATACAGCTTCATTCATATCAGTCAGAAGGAAATCACTCTGGCTCATTATAATTCTTATGCAGTCTTTGTAAGGTTGGATTGTATGGGCAGAATTATTCAAGGACTGTGTTGTTATTGCCATTGTCTTTGACATTGCAAACACTCCCATTTAAAAATCTCCCTTTAAATCATCTCTGCATTAACTTCACACACACACACACACACACACACACACACACACACACACACACACACACACAGACAGATATTTTGCTGTTTTTTGCAAGAATATGAATAAATGATGTATCATCTGTTATTCTGTTAGGTACTGTATGTCTTCATGGCAAATGGATGCTTCTGGTTGTAGGGGACACCAGCCAGCAGGGTGCGGTACAGAGTGGACCAGGAGCAGTCTCCCTACAGTGGCAGCATCTTTGATGTAGAGGAGACCTCTGGCAGAGTCGTCACTAAAGTGAACTTGAATGAGGAGCCCAGCACTACTTTTAGAGTAAGTTTAAGACAAATGACTGACTCTAATTACACACATGGAGGGAAAGTTGCTTTTATTACAATTTATCTGAGCATTTTTTTTTCTTTTTCAAGCCATACTTACCTACCTTTATCCTTCTGCATGTGTAGCTGATAGTGATCGCTTTTGATGAGGGTGAGCCAGTGAAGATGAATACAACGCTTGTGGAGATCACTGTCCTGCAGCCTTCCAGAATACCAGTCTTTACAGAGGAGGAGTACTGGTCAGTTTAACTGAATGCATTTTCCCATCTAGTCCCACAGCTCAATTATTTCATTTTATTTTGCTCAGTTGACTTGGCATACCTCTACGTCCATATGCCATTGAACTCTTAAATTTAACATATTTGCCCTGACACTATGATTGATGAGTTGGTCAGTGTATAATTCAGACATTAGTAATATCTGAGCAGCTTGCTTTACTCATCTGAAATTGAGGTTGTGACTTGAGGAAAAAGGATGCCTTAGACTTCCCCTTTATGTCATGGTTACTATGGCGACAAGCACTTTTTTTTCAAAATAAAAAAAAAAATGTTTTAGTTCTGTCTCTGTTCCGTTGTGTTCACCTCTTCTGTGTCACCCTTGACTAACTTGTCTGTGCCTTCTGCTTCTTGTTTCATTGTGAAGTCTTGCTGAGTTTTCATTGTACTTCTGGTTTTGACCTTTGTGAAGTTTCATTGTGAAGTCTTGTTGAGTTTTCATCGTACTTCTGGTTTTGACCTTTGCATCTTTGCCGTGTCTCTGACGATGGATTTGCCTCGTATTAAGCTTTTGTGTGTTCTGACTTTGGTTGTGGACTAATGCAGTCTGTATCCGTATATGTTTAGTGCTCCAAATATCTGGACTAAGGCCTAAACAGATTTTTTTTTTAAATATATAAGTAAGTAAGCAAATAGATTTTGTTTATAAAGTGCATTTAAACACAGCTTACACTGATGTACAAAGTGATGTACAAAAAATATAAAAACATTCATAAAAAGGATATAAATACAAATGCATGAAAAGATGTATATTAAACAAAACTGCCACATACCAGCAGCAATGACTGATAAACAGGAGAACAGAGTTACAGTAAGCCCTCAGTATTCGCGGGGGTTAGGGACCGAACATGGCCGCGAATAAGCCAAAATCGCGAATACTTGTAACACCCCCCCGTAGTGACGAGCCACTGCCGCAAAACTCTTCCCTTCCTTTAGCATATCGAGAAGTCCTACCTTCTCCTGCAGCGTCATTACCTTCTTCTGGCGCTTAGGTTCCTTGGCAGGAGCCTTAGAAGATGCAGAGCGTTTAGGAACCATTGTAGGGCGTAAAAATTATTCAAAAATACCAAGAACGCACAACACGTGAACAAGTCTGAACTATGGGAACCGCGAGACTGTACTGTACAATGCACTCATTCGTATCAGCCAATGAGCAGCAGCCCGCCATTCAAACTTCAGCCAATAGCGAGCGAGCATTCGGCTACGAGAATGTAGCAGTGCGTAAACGTTTGCAGTGCGTAAACGTTTATGTTCGCCGCAAATGACCGCAAATCGCTGAGATTTCCGCGAATGTATAGGAGATATGTTCTATATAAAATCCTGCGAATATGTGAATTCGCGAATACTGAACCACGAATAGGCGGGGGTCTACTGTACATACATGACAACAGATTAAAACAAATAAAAATAAAGATAAACTAAAAGAATTATATTATATTATAAATATAAATCCTGCAACTACATTCCCAGAAATGCTGGGAAACGCTGAGGTCGAAATGCCAGCACTGTTAGCATAGTCTGTGAATTCTGGTTCTCACGCTTCATCAAGCTCATATCACTCGAGAGCTGTGTGGGTGGATTTTAATCACCCAGCTTTAACATACAGGGTTATTATTTTTGTTTGTACTTGCTCTCCACATTTTCTAATTCATTTAGTTGGTTATTTTTCCCCAAACTATCACTGTTATGAAAGTACAGTATGACCCTATTTTTGTTGTCTGTGGGACCTCTAAAAAAGAAAAAAAAGAGGTCCCACATTCACATCTATGGTCAATTTAGAGCCACCAGTTAGCCTACCCTGCATGTCTTTGGACTGTGAGGGAAACCGGAGCACCCAGAGGAAACCCATGCAGACATGGGGAGAACATGCAAACTCCACACAGAAAGGCCCCTGTCGGCCACTGGGCTCAAACCCAGAACCTTCTTGCTGTGAGGTGACAGTGCTAACCACTACACCACGGTGTCACCCAATAATAATAATAAGTAATAATAATAATAATAATAATAATAGTAGTAGTAGTAATGTTGCCAGGCAAAACAAACCTTGCCCAGTAGCACTTATAATGAATATAAAGGAAGATATCATGAAAAAAATAGGTACCCTATGGGTACATGTGGCTACTGCTTAAAAATTAAAAAAAATTCAGATACCATGTCCATACAGTAAATATAGCAGATATATTCACTCCATGAGGCAGTAGCCACAAAAATGAAGCGTAATCCAAAAATGAACAATTTAAAAATCACAGAAGTAAAATATACCGTGTCTATACATTATATTTGTGGCAGCGGGGGTGTGGTCAAGCATCGGTCTGTGAAGGTGGGGTGGAGTCAGGGAAGGTAAGTGGCAGAATCACTGCACCTGACGGGAATTAACCTGTGTTTGTGTGGCTGCACCCTATAAGAGGAGAGGGAGCGCAGAGGAAGGGAGCTCTCCCGACCAGAACACGTGTGTGTGTGTGTGTGTGTGTGTGTATATATATATATATATATATACATATATATATATATATATATATATATATGAGTGAATATAAAATATGAAAAGCTAAAATAAAAATAGTTATTGAGAACTCAGTTCTGGCCTGCCGTGCTTCTGTGCTCCACCCACCTGGTATAATTCTACAGTGGTGCTGAAACCCGGGATAGTGCAGAAGAGAACGGCCACATGGAGTCCTCCCCCTTTCAGGACCTGGTCCATGCCCTCGCCACGGCCCAACAGAGCCAGCACCAGGCACTGATCGCCCTCCAGAAGGAACAAGAACAGCGCTTCGAAGCCCTGGTGCTGGCGCAGTAGGAAGATCTCCAGGCATTCCGGCACCTGCTTGTGTCGGCAGGGGCCCCGATCACCACCGCCACGGACCTGCCCCACCTCACCCTAACAAAGATGGGTCCGCAGGACGACCCCAAAGCCTTCCTCGCTCTTTTTGAGCAGGCAGCCGAGGCATGGGGTTGACCAGTGGAACAGCGCGCGGTGCGCCTCCTCCCCCTGCTAATGGGCGAGGTGCAGCTGGCCACGCTACAGCTCCCCGCCGACAGGTCTACGCGGACCTCCGCAGGGCCATCCTCCAATGCGTGGGTCGCACCCCAGAGCAGCAGTGGCAGCGCTTCCGCACGCTGCGCCTGGAGGAGGTCGGCTGGCCGTTTGCATTCGGCCAGCAACTCCGGGATGCCTGCCGGCGGTGGCTGAGGGCTGACAACCGCGACGCCAAGGGAATCATCGATTTGGTGGCACTGGAGCAATTCGTCGCTTGTCAGGCCGTTAGATCGGTCAACACGAGGGTATCGCTTTATTTTAGTTCTGGTGGACTATGCAACGCGATACCCGGAAGCAGTGCCTCTTTGCAATATCTCAGCACGTAGTATTGCGGAAGCACTCTTCCACGTCATCTCCCGAGTCAAGGCACTTCGTTTATGTC
Organism: Neoarius graeffei; assembly: GCF_027579695.1. Classification (NCBI taxonomy): domain Eukaryota; kingdom Metazoa; phylum Chordata; class Actinopteri; order Siluriformes; family Ariidae; genus Neoarius; species Neoarius graeffei. The sequence goes on from NC_083575.1 coordinate 50,171,719, forward strand.
ACTCACACTGCGCGAACTGTATGGGTTAATGGGAATTAAGCCTATCCGCACCAGCGTTTATCACCCACAAATGGATGGCTTAGTCGAACGATTCAACCGCACCCTCAAAACCATAATTAAAAATATTTGTAAGCAAGGACGCACACAATTGGGATAAATGGCTCGAGCCCCTGTTATTCGCAGTGTGAGAGGTCCCACAAGCCTCCACGGGGTTCTCCCCGTTCGAATTATTATATGGGCGTAAGCCGCGTGGCATTCTAGATGTGCTGCGGGAAAATTGGGAGGAGAGACCTTCAACAAGTAAAAATGAAATTCAGTACGTTATTGACCTGCACGCCAAACTCCACACCCTCACGCACTTAACCCAGGAGAATTTGCGGCAGGCCCAAGAACGTCAAGTCCGTCTGTACGACAGGGGCACGCGCCTTAGGGAGTTCACACCGGGAGATAAAGTACTCGTGCTGTTGCCCACGTCAAGCTCCAAATTAATCGCCAGGTGGCAAGGACCCTTTGAGGTCATACGGCAAGTCGGGGACGTTGACTATGAGGTGAGGTGAACGGACAGGGGTGGGGCGTTACAGATTTACCACCTCGATCTGTTAAAACTTTGAAACGAGGAGGTCCCTGTAGCGTTGGTGTCAGTGGCTCCAGAGAAGGCAGAGCTGGGGCCGGAGGTTCAAAAGGGAAAATTGACATCGCCCACCGCTCCGGTCCCCTGCGGAGACCACCTCTCCCCGACCCAGCTCACGGAGGTAGCCCGGTTGCAAACGGAATTTTCTGACGTGTTCTCACCCCTGCCCAGCTGCGCCCACCTCATAGAACACCACATTGAGATGCCCCCAGGGCTAGTAGTGCACAGCCGCCCTTACAGACTGCCCGAACACAAGAAAAAGGTGGTTGGGGAAGAATTCGAGGCCATGCTCGAAATGGGCATTGTCGAGGAGTCCCACAGTGACTGGAGCAGCCTGGTGATCTTGGTTCCCAAGGCTGACGGGTCGGTCCGGTTCTGTGTGGACTATAGAAAATTCAACGCGGTGTCTAAATTTGACGCGTACCCAATGCCTCGTATTGACGAGTTGCTCAATCGACTAGGCACGGCTCGCTTTTATTCGACACTGGATTTGACAAAGGGATATTGGCAGATCCCCTTGACTCCGCTATCCCGAGAGAAAACGGCCTTTTCCACACCGTTTGGCTTACACCAGTTCGTCACACTTCCTTTGGGGCTGTTTGGGGCGCCCGCTACATCCCAGCAGCTTATGGATAGGGTCCTCTGCCCCCACGCCACCTATGTGGCTGCATACCTGGACGACATTATTATTTATTTATAATGACTGGCCGCGGCACCTAGAACACCTGAGGGCCATCCTTGGGTCGCTGAGGCAAGCAGGGCTCACAGCCAACCCAAAGAAGTGTGCGATTGGGCGGGTGGAAGTACGGTATCTGGGCTTCCACTTGGGCAATGGGCAGGTGCGTCCCCAAATCAATAAGACAGCAGCGATTGCGGCCTGCCCGAGGCCCAAGACCAAAAAGGGGGTGAGACAGTTCCTGGGGCTGGCTGGCTACTATTGTAGGTTTATACCTAATTATTCGGACGTCACCAGCCTGCTGACTGATCTCACTAAAAAGGGGGCACCAGATCCGGTCCAGTGGACGGAGCAATGCCAGCGGGCTTTCTCTAAGGTAAAGGCTGCACTATGTGGGGGGCCACTATTACACTCCACTGACTTTTCTCTCCCCTTTGTTTTGCAGACAGACGCATCGGACAGAGGGCTGGGGGCTGTTCTGTCCCAGGAGGTGGAGGGGGAGGACCGTCCAGTGCTGTACATTAGCCGCAAGCTGTCGGTGCATGAGGGCAGGTACAGCACCATAGAGAAGGAATGCCTTGCCATCAAGTGGGCGGTCCTCGCCCTCCGCTACTACCTGCTGGGGCGCCCTTTCACCCTCTGGTCGGACCACGCACCCTTGCAGTGGCTCCACCACATGAAGGATGCCAATGTGCGGATCACCCGTTGGTATCTGGCGCTCCAGCCATTTAAGTTCGAGGTGGTCCACAGGCTGGGGGTGCAAATGGTCGTGGCGGATTTTCTCTCCCGTCAAAGGGGGGTGGGGGTCGGCTGCAGGCCAGAAGGCTGCCCGGCCTGAGTTGGGTGGTGGGGGTATGTGGCAGCGGGGGCGTGGTCAAGCGTCGGTCTGTGAAGGGAGGGTGGAGTCAGGGAAGGTAAGTGGCAGAATCACTGCACCTGACGGGAATTAACCTGTGTTTGTGTGGCTTCCCCAGTGACTGCGCCCTATAAGAGGAGAGGGAGCGCAGAGGAAGGGAGCTCTCCCGACCAGAACGTGTGTGTGTGTGTGTGTGTATATATATGAGTGAATATAAAAGCTGAAAAGCTAAAATAAAAATAATTATTGAGAACTCAGTTCTGGCCTGCCGTGCTTCTGTGCTCCACCCACCTGGTTTAATTCTACAATATTATTCTACTTTTACCTCTTACAATTTTCGAAACTGAAACCTCCAAACCGAGGCTGACATACACATGCTGTCACCATGACCCAAACTCTTATTTCCCGGAAATGGCCCGGCGCTAGAGCTCAGTGGAACACACTTTCCCTCTGTAATAAGCATAAACATGTCTGAAATCGATTTCTTTAGTCTAGTCCATTTATTTCAAATGGTGAACCAAATTGTATACACTCACCAGCCCTTTTAATCAGAACATGTGTATGCGCATGCACAGTGTGCATCACCATTCTGGTGATCCACATGCGCAGTACATGATTTGTTACACTCTTACATATGAGTGTATGAGGCAATATCTGCGAAGACCTTGACCGGATGACCCCTAAAATGTTGGAGGTTCTATTTGAGACCATTGCCCATCTATCCTGAAAGTTTCATGAAGATTGTTTTTTTGTTAACAAAAAACAAACAAACAAATGAACAAACAAACCCAACTGAAAACAATACCTCACCCCACTTACTCTGTAGTGGGCAAGGTGGTAATAATAATAATAATAATTATTGGCGGCACGGTGGTGTAGTGGTTAGCGCTGTCGCCTCACAGCAAGAAGGTCCGAGTTCGAGCCCCGTGGCCGGCGAGGGCCTTTCTGTGCAGAGTTTGCATGTTCTCCCCATGTCCGCGTGGGTTTCCTCCGGGTACTCCGGTTTCCCCCACAGTCCAAAGACATGCAGGTTAGGTTAACTGGTGACTCTAAATTGACCGTAGGTGTGAATGTGAGTGTGAATGGTTGTCTGTGTCTATGTGTCAGCCCTGTGATGACCTGGCGACTTGTCCAGGGTGTACCCCGCCTTTCGCCCATAGTCAGCTGGGATGGGCTCCAGCTTGCCTGCGACCCTGTAGAACAGGATAAAGCGGCTAGAGATAATGAGATGATAATTATTATTATTATTATTATTATTATTATTAAGTGCAATAGTGGGCCTCCTATTCATATCTGTATTTGTATCCATTTAGAACACACTATCTGTTCAATCCAAACAATGTATTCATATTTGATTACATCCTTACATTGGACCCTGATTATAATTCCTGGATTTTTCTTAATGAAATACACACACAGCTTGCATCCTGCCTCTTTCTCCCACAAACTACATTTGAAATATACATTTCATTTATCCTTACCTGTGCTTTATAGCACTGCTTCTCCACCTTGTTACTCCTTGTTACCTTGTCCATATTTGAAACAATTTTTAACAAATTCACTCTTTCAAAAATTAAAGTATAGGTATAAATTCTTGGCTTAGGTGTATGCAAATGAGGCAAAATTAATTTGAACTCCTATAACTCTTCATATGTCTTTGGTGTGTAAATATTGCTCAGAAATTGTATACACAGTTGTCATGCATTTTTAACACTGCACTGAAAAAAAAAAAACTACAGTACAAGGAACCTAGAATTTGTTCATGTCTTTTCATTGCAGAGGCTATTTCTGTTTTTCTTGAGGATAATTCACTGTTTGTTTTCCAAGGCACACTCTAAATCCCAGTGTGCTTAATGAGATTTCTGCATGAATATGCAACTAAAAATGCTGAGAGCTTGGAAGCAGCTGCTGTTGGGCACGCGGACGCATTCTAGTGTTTCTACAGCAGTCTGCAGAGCCGAATCTGCAGCTCCTGAGACTTTTTTCCCTCTTTATTGCGTTTTGATGTTTGGCTTGCAGGGACTTGTTTGGGCTCAGTGATGGGTCAGCGTTTTAGAGGATATGAATGGTGAGCTTGCAGTATGGATTGTGTTAAGGTGAACAGAGGTCATGGGATATCAGTGATTTTAATTTACTCTATTGCCTCTGGTGCCTGCCCTGGTTAATAGCTCTCATCTGTGATTAATAATGTGCCCTGCCATCTTATATCCACAAAGAGTCCTTGACTCATGTAATTACCTTTAAGATTTAATGTTATCATAACAAGATTTTATTCTTAAGCACAGCTTTTAATTGATTTACTTTATTGCAATGCTGTAATGTAGCACTTTATTATATATCATGAAGAAGTGTGAAGGCCAGAAATGTGCTCTTAGTGGGATACTTTGACAGAAGTGAGAGAAACATTCAGCTCAAGCATTTCTACTTTATGAAGTCAAATTTCTATCACCCAACTGATGAAGATCTTAATAGCCTTAATTGCTATCAACCAACAAACTGAACAAATGACAAACCTACATTTGAAAGTCGCTGACCTTTCCTGACTGCACTAGAATTCTTTGACGGAAGGGAATTCACTCCAATAATTGGACATAATTTACTTCAGTTAATTCACTCAATTAATAAATGAAATGAAAATATGTACACACATCAATTCAGTACTTAATTAATGGAGTCAAGTGTGCTAATGTACTTCTGGCTCCTTTCAGATGACATTTACAAGGTAAACTGCTACTTGGTCTATGTAGTAGGAAGATAATAAAAGCACACATTTATTTGGTAATTAATCTGGTGCATTAGGTGTGACTGGTTAAAGTGTACAAATAAAGTCTTGTTTAATCCTGTTTTCATTGCACTTCTTGGTCTTGACCTTTGCCTCTTCATCATATCTCTGATTATGGATTTGCTCTGTGTTCTGACTTTTGCTGTGAACTTATGCTACCTGTACGTGTATCAGTTTAGTGATCCGAATATCCAGACGAAGGCCTAAACTTGTTTTTTTTATTTTAAGTATGAACCCTACAACTATGTTTGCAGAAACACTGGAAAACACTGAAGTAGAAATGCCAGCGCTGTCAGCATGGTTTGTGAATTCTGGCTCTCACACTTCATCAGCTTCCTATCACTTAAGAGATGTATGAGTGAATTTAAACATGCTTGCAGGATTATTATTTTTGTTTGTACTTGTTTTCCATATTCATCACCTCCTAATGACTTGTTGTTGTTGTTGGACCTCTAGTCTCAACCAGATACCCTGGGAAACTATCTGGCAAACTTTCTAATAATAATAATAATAATAATAATAATAATCATCCATCCATTATCTGTAGCCACTTATCCTGTTCTACAGGGTTGCAGGCAAGCTGGAGCCTATCCCAGCTGACTATGGGCGAGAGGCGGGGTACACCCTAGACAAGTCGCCAGGTCATTGCAGGGCTAACACAGAGACAGACAACCATTCACACTCACACCTATGGTCAATTTAGAGTCACCACTTAACCTAACCTGCATGTCTTTGGACTGTGGGGGAAACCAGAGCATCCGGAGGAAACTCACGCAGACATGGGGAGAACATGCAAACTCCACACAGAAAGGCCCTTGCTGGCCGCTGGGCTTGAAGCCAGGACCTTCTTGTTGTGAAGCGACAGTGCTAACCACTACACCACCGTGCTGCATAATAATAATAATAATAATAATAATAATAATAATAATAATTAAAAAAAGTGCAATAGCACTGGTCTACAGCCAAAACACTTCCGAAATCAATATAGTCAAATTTTACTAATTCTGGGTCGCTGAGAATGAAAACAAAACTTAAAATTGTTCATTGGCTCTAGTTTTCAAGATTGGCTCTATGAATAAATCTATGATTGGGTTTGGATAGTACTTACTTTTTTGGCAAAACAATGAATGATGCAATCTGAAGCTGGTATTGCATCATACATGATACCATGTTATTCCTAGAAGTCACTGATGATGCAATCATAAGTCAACTTACATCACTCTGCTGAACAAATTGCCCTATAGCAGGTAAAAAAAAAAAAAATCATACACTGCTATGCACTCGAGATTAAGTCTTTGCTTGACAAGCTTGACAAGGGATGCTCCGTTTCATGAATACAAGAGACAAGCTGCCAAAACACACTGAATACACTGAATAAGGACTAAACTTATTCACTACTTTATGCATAATTGTTTTTTTGCCATTTGGTTCATAATGCATCTTATTTATATAAACTTTTTGCTGATTTTCTAGTGTTACATAAAGAGAACAGGTGAAATATCATGTAAACCAGCCATCGTAGGAGCAATAGGCTTATCAAATCAGTCTCATGTAAAAAGGGATCAGTCTCATAAATCCATTAATCATTAATTCAAGTGTCTAATAGTTTATAGCTAAACTATTAAAATCAATGGAATAACTTAGTGGTGATGTTACTATAGATTTAGTTAGTATTGTAGCTCTAATTTTGCTCTAGATCTATAACATTCATGGGTGAAGGCAATTTGAATACTTGTTTGGCAGAGGTTGGCACTCAGTGAATGTTGTAGCAATATACAGGACACAGTTTATTCCAAAGATACCATTTATTGAAATAGCTGAAACGAATTAGCAAACTAATACTGATCAGATATAGCAACAATAGCAGCCAAGGAATAATTCAATATAAATGGTGATACAATGTATACAGGTAATAATCAGTAGTATATAGCGCAATACCCCTCCTAGAACTGCCACCTTATTGTGGCGGAGGGGTTTGTGTGCTTGAATGATCCTAGGAGCTATGTTGTCGGGGGCATTACGCCCCCTGTTAGGGTCTCCCAAGGCAGACAGGTCCTAGGTGACAAGCCAGACTAAGAGCAGTTCACCAAAACTCCTTATGGATAACAATCTATCAAGGACCGTGACATCGGCCGGTATGGCGCAGCCGGGCCCCCACCCTGGAACCAGGCCCGGGGTTGGGGCTCATATGCGAGTGCTTGGTGGCCGGGCCTTTGCCCACGGGGCCCGGCCGGGCTCAGCCCGAAGCGGTGACATGGGCCCGACCTCCTGTGGGTTCACCACCCACAGAGGTAGCCGTAGGGGGCTGGTGCAACGTGGATTGGGCGGCAGTCGAAGGCAGGGGCCTCGATGACCTGATCCCCAAACACAGCGGCTAGCTGTTGGGACATGGAATGTCACTTCGCTGGGGGGGAAGAGCCTGAGCTTGTGCGGGAGGTTGAGAGGTACCGGCTAGAGATAGTCGGGCTCACCTCCACGCACAGCTTGGGCTCCGGAACCCAGCTCTTCGAGAGGGGCTGGACTCTCCACTTCTCTGGAGTTGCCCATGGTGAACTGCGGCGGGCTGGTGTGGGCTTGCTTATAGCTCCCCAGCTCAGCCGCCATGTGTTGGAGTTTACCCCAGTGAATGAGAGGGTCGCCTCTCTGCGCCTTAGGATTGGGGAGAGGGCTCTTGCTGCTGTTTGTGCCTACGGGCTGAATAACAGTATAGAGTATCCGGCCTTCTTGAAGTCCCTGGGAGAAGTACTGAGAGGTGCTCAGACTGGGGACTCCATTGTTCTACTGGGGGACTTCAACGCTCACGTGAACAACGACAGTGACACCTGGAGGGGCGTGATTGGGAGGAACGGCCTCCACGATCTGAACTCGAGTGGTGTTTTGTTATGGGACTTCTGTGCTAGTCACGGTTTGTCCATAACGAACACCATGTTCGAGCATAGGGGTGTCCATAAGTGCACGTGGCACCAGGACACCTTAGGTCGGAGGTCAATGATCAACTTTGTTGTCTTTTCATCTGATCTCCAGCCCTATGTCTTGGACACTTGGGTGAAGAGAGGGGCTGAGTTGTCAACTGATCACCACCTGGTGGTGAGTTGGATCTGCTGGAAGAGGAGGAAGCCGGACAGACCTGTCAGGCCCAAACGTATGGTGAGGGTCTGCTGGGAACGTCTGGCCGAGCACTCTGTCGGAGAGGTCTTTAACTCCCACCTCTGGGAGAGCTTCTCCCAGCTTCTGAGGGAGGTGGGGGACATTGAGTCTGAGTGGACCATGTTCTCTGCCTCCATTGTAGATGTGGCTGTTCAGAGCTGTGGCCGCAAGGTCTCCGGTGCCTGTCATGGCGGCAATCCCCGAACCCGGTGGTGGACACCGGAAGTAAGGGATGCCGTCAAGCTGAAGAAGGAGTCCTGTCAGGCCATGTTGGCCTCTGGGACTCCTGAGGCAGCTGATGGGTATCGGCAGGCCAGGCGTGCCGCAGCTCGGGCAGTTGCAGAGGCAAAAACTCAGAACTGGGAGGAGTTCGGTGAGGCCATGGAGGCGGACTATCGGTCGGCCTCAAAGAAATTCTGGCAAACCATCCGGCGCCTCAGGAGGGGGAAGCAGTACTCTGCCAACACTGTTTACAGTGCGGGTGGGGAGCTGTTGACCTCGACTGGGGACATTGTCAGGTGGTGGAAGGAATACTTCGAGGATCTCCTCAATCCCACTGTCACATCTTCCATTGAGGAAGCGGAGGCTGATGACTCAGAGGTGGACTCGTCCATTACCCAAGCCAAAGTCACTGAGGTGGTTTGCAAGCTCCTCTGTGGCAAGGCACCGGGGGTGGATGAGATCCGCCCCGAGTATCTCAAGTCTCTGGATGTTGTGGGGCTGTCTTGGCTGACACGCCTCTGCAACATCGCGTGGCGGTCGGGGACAGTGCCTCTGGAGTGGCAGACTGGGGTGATGGTCCCTCTTTTTAAGAAAGGGGACCAGAGAGTGTGCTCCAATTCAACGTGCGAAATACCCGGTTGCGCCACGCAACCACGTTTTGCTTGGCACGACGTAATTTTAAATTTTGCAGTCGGGACACCGCTTTTTCCCTGCCTATTAGCTGTACAGCAGCGAGTTGGGAACTACAAGACTTGGACGCACGTAACACGACCCGCATGGGAAGTGCCGCTATACGTGCCGTTACCATGGCAGCAGCCCTGGTGACAGCCCTCAGATGTGGCACCTGGACTGGGCGTGCCCGCTTACGCGGCAAATTCAATTAACTGGCCACCAATCACAGCCAACAGCGGTGCCAACAAGCGGTAATGCCAAGTCAATCACCAAGAAGCCCAAAACTTGACAAATAACCTGGGAAACTGCGATGTTTCCTGAGAACTCAAAACATGCCCGTGATTGGTTGTATACAATAAACAGAAATTTCTAAACTCCCGAGCCTCGGTATCGAATTTTCTGGAAAAGTTTTGTGAGCACTTGTCGCTTGTAAACATGGCAGGGACCGGACAAAATACCCTATTCAAGTATTTCGCCAAGGCGTCAACCAGTCAAGAAGAAGATGACGACACGGAAACTATTGCTCCTACTCCAAGCGTTGAGGGACAACGACAAGGGGCAGCGGTGGAGTCAGACGCCGATCGCGAGGAAACGACGTCGGGGGAGCTCGAGCCTCCCAAATCCAAGTGCAAACGTGTCTATAACTATGCTTTTCAAGAAAAATGGCGCAAGAATCGGCCGTGGCTTCGTCACATCATTGACGAAGACGGTGAGAAGATGGTGTGACGTCTGTTTACAGTTTGCACCGGGGGAAAACCTCCTTTGTCGATGGTTGTAAAACTATGAAAATCACCAGTGTTACGGTTCATGAGGCTGCCGATACACACACGGCTGCCGAGAAAAGAAAGAGAATCTCAGAACTACCATGTCAGGTTCGTAATAAATTCCATTTATTTCCCGTCAAAATTAATTTTAAATCATACATGGGCCGGGTGATTCTGAAATATGTTTGAAAATAAACCCTATCATCATATCTCCGCGTAATTTTCTTTGCATGGTTTAATTTTACCACATGAAAACAATGTTGGATTTTAAATAATTTTAAACTTGCGCAAGGCAAAGTAGGTCACTCCGCGCCCACGTGGGCGAGACAGCTATCAGCTAACGATTCAATGGGGGACAGTCTTTTTTTGTGCGTACCTTGGTGCATTTTTTTAGGTTAATTTGTTGGCACATTTTGATTCTTTTCATGAAAATAATTATCCCCCCATTTTAATAGACTTTCCTAAGAGACTCTTTGCACAGTATTATATGATGCACAACTGGAAAAATAGCGTATTTACTGGACACTTATTTTTATTACAACCTGTAGGAAAGGCCCTTACAACGAGCTATACAAAGAATGGAACAGCAGGAAATTTCGCAAATGCAAGTATTATTCCGCTCAGCGTTCTACTTGGTGAAGGCTGGAAGGCCCTTCAGAAACTTCAAAGGCCTTGTGCAGTTGCAGAAATGCAATGGTGTCAGTGTTGGAACCACATATTTGAATGAAAAAAATGCAAGAGCTTTTATGTACATCCATGAAGCAATGTTTGCTGATCTTAAGATTGCAGTGGCTTCTTCCAAGTTCTTTTCCATCCTATGTGACAGTTCTACGGATTCATCCAATGTTCAAGAGGAGATTGTGTACATTCAAATCCTTCAAGATGGTAGACCAACAACAAAATTCGTTGCATTAAAACCTGTGCAAAAGGCAGATGCTGAGTCAATCACACGTGGTGTTGTTGAAGCTATGGAGAATGATCTGGGTGTGACTGATTGGCATGATAAGTTAATCGCTGCAGGTGTCGATGGAGCAAATGTAATGATTGGGCATGTTTCAGGAGTTGTCACTCGGTTGAGTAGTATGTCTTCTGGCAATCATGTTCTGGGCCTTCATTGCTCAGGTCACAAGCTTGAACTGGTGTTCAAATACACTCTTAACGAGGTTCAGTACTTCAGACATGTAGTGGACACACTCCAGACATTGTATAAGTTTTACAAGAATTCTCCACTGAACCTTTCTGGCCTGAAAGCAACAGGGAATGCATTGAACCTCACAGCTCTGAAGCCTCTAAGTACAGTTGGCACTAGGTGGCTTGGCCACACAGAGAGAGCACTTAGTGTGGTAGAAAGGAGCTATGTTGCACTCATCACACACCTTGAACAGGTGGTAGAGACTGGCACTGGTGACAGCAAGCCAAAGGCCAAAGGTCTGCTACAGACTTTGAAGTCATTAAAGTTTATGTTTATGCAGTTCCTCCTCTATGTGTTCACATTTCTGGCACCCCTAAGTGCCAGTTTCCAGAAGAGAGATGTCACTCTGGAGATGGTGACAACAAAAGTCACAACAGTGAGGATGAAGATGGAGGAGCTAAGTGAGGACAGAGGAAAAGTGAAGACAAAAATGATGGAGGGGTGGAGGAAGACGATGAAGGAGTAAGGTACAAAACACTCTCTCTGACAAGGGGACGGGCAAGAGAAGAGGCAGTAGTGGAGGAGGCAGTGCAAGTTTTGTCTTCCATCAACTACCACCTCGATGGCCGCTTTAAGGATACGTTATTGAGTAATGATGTTATCCACTCAGTGCTTGTGTTTGATCCCTCTATATGGCCACCTACTGCTAAAGAACTGGCCAGCTATGGTGAGGAGAAGATATCTAACATCTTCCATCACTACAGAGTTCCACTAGAGAAGGCTGGTCACAGTCTTGCTAACTGCCTCGTTCAGTGGGGTGAACTGAAAGTCATCATCAGAAGAAGGTTGTCATTTGGCTGTATCAAATTTCTCGACCTGTGGCAGAATATTATACACGAACACTCTGAAAGATTCACGGATATTCTGACACTGGTCCAAATCATCTTGTTGTTGCCAGTATCTACAGCTGAATGTGAGAGGGGATTCAGCCTCATGAAGAGGGTAAAGTCTGACTGGCGGAACAGATTGCGTGCAGACACTCTCACTGGCCTTATGGCTATTACACTCTCTGAAGAGGAAGTAGACACGTTTTCTCCTGATGATGCCATTGGATGATGGTGGGCAGCTGGCAAGAGCACACGCCGGCCAAGGACTGCACCGTATGGGAGGAGGCGCAGGGAAGCCGATCAGTCTCCAGACTATACCTCTTCAGAATCTTCAGAATCAGAAGCTGAAGACTTGTAACTTGTTAAAGGTAGCATTGTTAAAGGCTTTTAGTTAAAGGCTATTAGTGAGGTTGTTAAAGGCTGTTAGGTAATGTATGTACTTAATTTGAAAAAAAAAAGTCACTTGTAGGTGGAGCAACCTGAAAGTTTGATGTGCAACCTAGTTTTTGAGCCAGGTTGCCCACTGGGCAAACTGGCTCAAAAAAGTATTTCGCACACTGCAATTATAGGGGAATCACACTTCTCAGCCTCCCAGGGAAGGTTTACTCCAGAGTACTGGAGAGGAGAATTTGGCCAATAGTCGAACCTTGGATCCAGGAGGAACAATGCAGTTTTCGTCCTGGTTGCGGAACACTGGACCAGCTCTATACCCTTCATAGGGTACTTGAGGGTTCATGGGAGTTTGCCCAATCAGTCCACATGTGCTTTGTGGATTTGGAGAAGGCATTCGACCATGTCCCTCGTGGTATTCTGTGGGGGGTGCTTCGGGAGTATGGGGTTCGGGGCTCTTTGCTAAGGGCTGTCCGGTCACTGTACGAATGAAGCAGGAGTCTGGTTCGCATTGCCGGCAGTAAGTCAAACCTGTTCCCAGTGCATGTTGGACTCCGGCAGGGCTGCCCTTTGTCGCCGGTTCTGTTCATAATCTTTATGGACAGAATTTCTAGGCGCAGCCAGGGGCTGGAAGGAATCCTGTTTGGGAACCACAGGATTTCATCTCTGCTTTTTGCAGATGATGTCCTGTTGCCTTCTTCAAACCAGGACCTTCAGCATGCACTGGGGCGGTTTGCAGTTGAGTGTGAAGTGGCTGGGATGAGAATCAGCACCTCCAAGTCAGAGGCCATGGTTCTTGACCAGAAAAGGGTGGCTTGCTCTCTCCAGGTTGGTGGAGAAGTCCTGCCTCAAGTGGAGAAGTTTAAGTATCTCGGGATCTTGTTCACGAGTGAGGGAAGGATAGAGCGTGAGATCGACAGGTGGATTGGTGCGGCTTCCGCAGTGATGCGGTCGCTTTACCGGTCCGTCATGGTGAAGAAGGAGCTGAGCCAAAAGGCGAAGCTCTCTATTTACCGGTTGATCTACGTTCCGACTCTCACCTATGGTCATGAGCTTTGGGTAATGACCGAAAGAACAAGATCGCGGATACAAGTGGCCAAAATGAGTTTCCTTCGCAGGGTGGCTGGGCGCTCCCTTAGAGATAGGGTGAGAAGCACAGTCACTCGGGAGGAGCTTGGAGTAGAGCCGCTGCTCCTACACATCGAGAGGAACCAGCTGAGGTGGCTCGGGCATCTCTTTCGGATGCCTCCTGGACACCTCCCTGGGGAGGTGTTCCAGGCATGTCCCCCCAGGAGGAGGCCCCGGGGAAGACCCAGGACACGCTGGAGGGACTATGTCTTTCGGCTGGCCTGGGAACGCCTCTGTGTTCTTCCTGAGGAGCTGGCCGAGGTGTCTGGGGAAAGGGAAGTTTGGGCTTCCATGCTCAGACTGCTGCCTCCACGACCCAGCCCCAGATAAGCGGAAGAAGATGAGACGAGATATAGCGCAATAGTCAGTAGTAAGTAGAATAATAACCAGTAGTAAACAGAGTAAGAAACCAGCAGTGAATATGATGATAACTAAGGCACTAATGGTGATCAGAAGTAATAGGCTATATGCAAGTGTTCAGTGTAGGGGCAAGTGAATGTTAAAATGTGAGAGGGAAATCATGTGTTTGTGTGTGAGTGTGTGTGTGTGGGTAAGTGTGTGTGTGTGTGAGTGTAAGCATGTGCGTGCGTGTGTGCAGCTGCGCACTAATGAGATGAGGAGGAGCTAGGGAGAGAGGGCATGTGCAGGCACACAACAAGGAGGAGGGGAGTGAGGGAACGAGGCTGTGCGCGCGCGGGTGAGATAGGTGTGGTATGTGAATGTAATGCGCCAGCCTTTGTGCTAGGCCTTAAACCCAAACTTCTACTCAACCCTTAGCTACTCCTGAAATCCCAATGTTGAGGGGTGTGGTGTGACAGAGGGAGTTAAAAAAAGAGAGAAAGAGAGAGCATGAGCATGCACGATCAAACTAATACAGATAGTAAACAAAGCAAATCAAACAACATGCAGTTTAAGACCGACTTTCATGTGAATCAAAATGCGTACATTTAAACCATGAATTAATTCAAATAATCAACACTCTTCACGTTAACTAGCCACAGCAAAGACTAACACTTGCCCAGATGCCAGCCTTACTTGGGATTGCTCTTGCTTGGCGACTGAAAGTGCGCCGTCTGTTATCCGAGACAGCACGGAGCACAGGTCCAGGGAGAAAACAGTTCTGTTCCTTTTGCTTTTACAGCTCGTCAGCTGAAGATCTTCGGTGTCCCGTTGGTCGTCCGATAACCTGGAAGGAATCTTGTTTGTAGTTCGCCGACATTGCGAAAGGGAAAAGGGATCCGGTCGTCTTTTCTCTTTAAAATACTGCGTGGGCAGCAGTAACTAACCAGTTCAGTTATTATTGCAACTAGGCGAAGATCAAATACATTGAACTTTGGCTAAAGGTCCTGTATCAATAGCTTGTTCTTTGTCCTTTGTTCTTCTGTAGCACAGATGCAACGACGTCTCTGTCACGTGTGGGATCCACCGCCAGAGAAACCGAATTTCGATTCTGCCGCGGGTTTTAAAGCACAGTTGTGACATCACTGTATTTGGTATCTGGTATCATCTCTGTATCCAATACCGTTACAGGGAGTCAGAAGAATGGGCGGAGATAGAACATGGCATCGAGTACAGGGATTGGTGTGTTCAATGCTGTGACAGTGAAAGGGGAGAAGATGGGCCATAAAATGAAGCAGGGAATTGTGGGTACTATGGCTACGGCATGGCAGCCCCCCACACACACACACCATAAACACATGAAGAGACCTAGGTTTACAATTTATACTTAAAATGTTACTATCTACACAATGTACATTAAAATGTGAAATTTTAAATATCTTGGAAGTCATAGCCAATCAGCTGTTTTAATTGTCATATTTGAATTCAGCACACCAAATTTCATAACAAACAGCCAGATTCATCTCTGAAACAGACAACTTGTGAAAAATTGTTGACCAGTGTAGTACTGTATGCCTCCTATTCATATCACTTATCACATACTATCTGTTCAATCTGAACAATACAATCATATTGAGTTACAGCCCTACTTTGGACTTGGACTACAATTCCTGCACTTGTCCTAATGAACCGCACACAACACACTTGTAAAGTGTACAAATAAAGTTCAGATTTTAACAGGGACATTTCTTACTGTGGCTCATACTTCCTTTCCTCCCACATACTGCTCGTAGTGCTCCTCCATTCAAGATAATGTTCTCACATAACCACAGTTTCCATAGTGATAATAAGGACAAACCTCTCATGAATGCACTGTACAGCATGCTGTATATGAATGGTGATATCAACACTTTGGTTTAGGCACGAGTGCACACTGGTGAAATTAGAGTCTTAAACAATCACTTAAATACAGCTGTTTTCTTTGTTTAGGCTGCTGAACATTATGACATTGGCATAACAAACTAACCAGCACCCAGGTTTTAAGACACATGTGCCAAGAGGCTTCCTCCCTGTATTTATCATCAATGATGGATGAATTAATCATCTAACAGTGGAGAATTTACAGGAACAATGAGCAGTTATCTTGTAAAATTAGGTTGGTCCTGTGAGATGAAGACTCATAATAAGGAGCATTCACTAAAGGAAACTAATTAATTACTACTTTAATACTCTCCTGCTGTTGGCTGTGCACTCTATAAGTTAAATACTGTGAATGTTAAATGGCTTTGTGGTTTATTTTGTATATGCCACATATGTACCAAAATAATAGATACCCCTAGACTTATTTTAAATGAATGCAAACAAATTATTATGATTTTTTTTTAAAATTTGCTCTCAGTTCCCAGGATCTTATTCATTATGCCCTGAGGTATAAATGTGGGATTGCACACTGTAACGTTCCCTACGTGTGGGTGGAGCACAGAGGACGGCAGGACAGAGATCAGGGGTCAATAAGAGCTTTATTGTCGCACTTTTCAGCCTGACAACTTTCAAGGACAGAGACACACACACTCTCTGTAGTGTTCTCGTCGGGGAAAAAGCTCCCCTTCGCTCTCACTCTCCCTCCTTAAATAGGGCGCGGTCACTGGGAAGACACACACAAACACAGGTTAATTGTCGTCAGGTGTAGTGATTCTGCCACTTACCTTCCCTGACTCTGCCCTCCTGTCACAGACCGGTGCTTGACCACACCCCCGCTGCCACATACCCCCACCGCCAGACTCAGGCCGGGCGGCTGTCCGGCCTGCAGCTGACTCCCCCCCCGACGGGAGAGGAAGTCCGCCACAACCATCTGCGCCCCCGGCCTGTGGACCACCTTAAAATTGAAGGGTTGGAGTGCCAGATACCAACGGGTGATCCGCGCGTTGGCATCCTTCATGCGGTGGAGCCACTGGAGGGGTGCGTGGTCCGAACAGAGGGTGAAAGGGCACCCCAGCAGGTAGTAGCGGAGGGCGAGGACCGCCCACTTGATCGCCAGACAATCTTTCTCGATAATGCTGTAGCGCCCCTCACGCACTAACAGCTTCCTGCTAATGTACAGGACGGGGCTAATGTCCTGCTAATGTCCTGCTAATGTCCCCCTCCACCTCCTGGGACAAAACCGCCCCCAGCCCTCTGTCCGACGCATCGGTCTGCAACATAAAAGGGAGAGAAAAGTCAGGGGAGTGTAATAGTGGCCCCCCACACAGTGCAGCCTTTACCTCAGAGAAAGCCCGCTGGCATTGCTCCGTCCACTGGACCGGATCTGGTGCCCCCTTTTTAGTCAGGTCAGTCAGCGGGCTGGTGACGTCTGAATAATTAGGTATAAACCTACGATAGTAGCCAGCCAGCCCCAGGAACTGTCTCACCCCCCTTTTGGTCTTGGGCCTCAGGCAGGCCGCAATTGCTGCTGTCTTGTTAATTTGGGGACGCACCTGCCCGTTGCCCAAGTGGAAGCCCAGATACCGTACTTCCACCCGCCCAATCGCACACTTCTTTGGGTTGGCTGTGAGACCCGCTCGCCTCAGCGACTTAAGGACGGCCCTCAGGTGTTGTAAGTGCCGCTGCCAGTCATTACTATAAATGATTATATCGTCGAGGTATGCGGCTGCATAAGTGGCGTGGGGGCGGATGACCCTGTCCATCAGCCGCTGAAACATAGCAGGCGCCCCAAACAGCCCAAACGGAAGTGTGACGAATTGGTGCAAGCCGAACGGTGTGGAAAAGGCCGTTTTTTCCCGGGATAATGGAGTCAAGGGGATCTGCCAATAACCCTTTGTTAAATCCAGCATCGAGTAAAAACGAGCCGTGCCTAGCCGAGCGAGCAACTCATCAATACAAGGCATTGGGTACGCATCGAATTTAGACACCACGTTGACTTTTCTATAGTCCACACAGAACCGGACCGACCCGTCGGCCTTGGGTACCAAGACCACCGGGCTGCTCCAGTCACTGTGGGACTCCTCGACAATGACCATTTCGAGCATGGTCTGAAGTTCTTCCCGAACCACTTTTTTTTTGTGCTCGGGTAACCTGTAAGAGCGGCTACGCACTACTACCCCCGGGGGCGTCTCAATGTGGTGCTCTATGAGGTTGGTGTGGACAGGCAGGGGCGAGAACACGTCCGAAAACTCGGTCTGCAACTGGGCAACCTCCACGAGTTGGGTCGGGGAGAGGTGGTCTCCACAGGGGACCGGAGAGGTACGCGATGCCAATGTTCCCTTTTGAACCTCCGGCCCCAGCTCTGCCTTCTCCGGAACCACCGACACCAACGCCACGGGGACCTCCTCATTCCAGAGTTTGAGTAGGTTGAGGTGGTAAATCTGTAGCGCCCCACCCCTATCCGTTCGCCTCACCTCATAGTCAACGTCCCCGACTCACCGTGCGACCTCAAAGGGCCCTTGCCACTTGGCAACTAATTTGGAGCTCGATGTGGGCAACAGTACGAGTACTTTCTCTCCTGGTGCGAATTCCCTAAGGTGCGTACCCTTGTCGTACAGGCGGGCTTGCCATTCTTGGGCCTGCCGCAAATTCTCCTGAGTTAAGTGCGTGAGCGTGTGGAGTTTTGCGCGCAGGTCAATAACGTATTGGATCTCGTTTTTACTTGGTGAAGGTCCCTCCTCCCAATTTTCCCGCAGCACATCTAGGATGCCGCGCGGCTTACGCCTGTATAACAATTCGAACGGGGAGAACCCCGTGGAGGCTTGTGGGACCTCTCGCACTGCAAAGAGCAAGGGTTCGAGCCATCTATCCCAATTACGTGCGTCCTCACTTACGAATTTTTTAATTATGTTCTTGAGGGTGCAGTTGAACCATTCAACTAAACCGTCCGTTTGTGGGTGATGCACGCTGGTGCGGATTGGCTTAATACCCAATAACCCATACAGTTCGTTCAGTGTACGTGACATAAACGAGGTGCCTTGGTCAGTCAGAATCTCTTTCGGGATTCCAACTCAGGAGATAACGTGGAAGAGTGCCTCTGCAATACTGCGTGCTGAGATATTGCGAAGAGGCACTGCTTCCGGGTATCGCGTTGCATAGTCCACTAGAACTAATATAAAGCAGTACCCTCATGTTGACCGATCTAATGGCCTGACGAGATCCATCCCAATTCTTTCGAACGGGGTCTCGATTAACAGCAGAGGGTGCAAAGGCGCTTTTGGAATGGCCGCTGGATTTACTAACTGGCATTTGCGGCACGCCGTACACCACCTACGGACATCGCCGCGAATCCCTGGCCAATAGAATCGGGCCATTATTCGGGCTAGTGTTTTGTCCTGCCCTAAGTGTCCAGCCATGGGATTAAAGTGAGCCGCCTGGAATACCAATTCCCGGCGGCTCTTCGGAATTAAAAGCTGCATGACTCGCTCTTTAGTTTGAGTGTCCTGCGTCACTCGGTATAACCTATCCTTCATAATTGCGAAGTAAGGGAAGGACGGGGTGGTGTTCGGCTGGAGCGTTTGACCATCGATTACTCTCACTTGGTCAAACGCATGTCGCAGAGTCTTGTCTCGCGATTGTTCTAATGGGAAATCCACGAGGGATTCCCCAATAGAGAGAGGAGGAGTCGGCGGCTCCTCACTCTGACGCGGAGATGACGTAGACGGCTCTGTGACAGCTGCTCCCGCCAAAGCGACCCCGGGACCTCCCCCTGTCAAATGGCAGGACCCACTCTTTACTAAGCATGTCATTAACCCCCAAAATCCCGGCCAATCAGTCCCCAGAATCAAAGAGTGGGTAAGGCGTGGATTAACCGCCACCTTCACTATAAATTTTTCCCCTCTGAAGAAAATGTGGACCGACACCAAAGGGTAGCTGTGAACATCCCTGTGCACACACAAGACCTTCACCCCGTGTGCTCCCCCAATGCCTCGTTTTGAACCAGGCTTTGGCGAATTGAGGTCTGATTACAACCAGAATCCACCAGTGCCTGATATGTAGCCCCTTGGATACTCACCGGTATGCGATACGCTCCGGCCCGATCGAGGGCGGCCTCTGGCGCGTCGGGGATCCGAACCACCGCGCCCACTTCCATTGCCGTGCACTGCTGTTGAAGGTGGCCCGGCTCCCTGCAGCGCCAGCAAACCGGCCTGGGCTTTCCCTCTGCACCGGTGTTCTGGGGCTCACTCACCTGGGGGGGGGAGAGACAGACACAGAAGGGAGAAACGGGAGGGCACCACGGGTGCGGCGGGCTGGCTGGGGTGTAGCCGGCCCCCGTCTCTGCAGTGGGGGAATGGGGCGAGGACGGGACACAGAAGGAGGGGGAGAGAGAGAGAAGAGGAGAGAAGGGTCGACGTCATCTGCTGTCCTGCCGCCGGAACAGCTGCCAAATGATCCTCCGCCAGCTCGACTGCCTGATCCAGCAACGCCGGGCGGTGGCACTGGACCCACTCCGCGGTTCCTGCTGGTAAACGGGCGATGAATTGTTCCAGCACCACCTGGTCGATGATCCCCTCGGCGTCGCCGTCGTTGGCCCTCAACCACCGCCAGCAGGCGTCCCGGAGCTGCTGGCCGAATGCGAACAGCTGGCCAACTTCCTCCAATCGCAGAGCGCGGAAGCCCTGGCGCTGTTGCTCTGGCGTGCGCCCCACGCGCTGGAGGACGGTCCGGCGGAGGTCCGCGTAGGCCAGCCGGCAGTCGGCGGGGAGCTGTAGCACGGCCAGCTGTGCCTCTCCCGTTAGGAGGTGGAGGAGGCGTGCCGCGCGCTGCTCCATCGGCCACCCCGAGGCTTCTGCGACCTGTTCAAATAACGTGATGAACGCCTCGGGTCATCCTGTGGGCCCATCTTGGTGACAGTGAGGGGAGCCGGGCCCGCGGCCGGAGCGCTGGTGGACCCCGCCAACGTGAGGAGGTGCCGGAACGCCTCGCGGTCTTCCTGCTGAGCCAGCACCAGGGCTTCAAAGCGCCGCTCTTGTTCCTTCCGGAGTGTGACGAGCGCCTGGTGCTGGCTTTGCTGGGCCGTGGCGAGGGCGTGGACCAGGTCGGCGAACGGGGAGGATTCCATGGGGCTGCTTGGTTGGTGCTCCACTGGCCCGGGTTTCAGCACCACTGTAACATTCCCTATGTGTGGGTGGAGCACAGAGGACGGCAGGACAGAGATCAGGGGTCAGTAAGAGCTTTATTGTCGCACTTTTCAGCCTGACAACTTTCAAGAACAGAGACACACACACTCTTTGTAGTTTCTATAGTATATGTATTACAGTTCTAGATAGATGGCTGAAACTGATTAGCTTCATTTAATAGACAGATAACTATAACTTGTAGTGGTATGATGCCAGAGTATCACTTATTTGGTTGGTGTAAATATAAAGATATTTTCCCCCATCTTGTGTTTTTGCTATGTGGCCAGCAATTTGCGCTGATGTAGATGAAATGGTGCAACAGGAGGTGTGACATTTGAAATCTGCCACAGGGGGATATTCAATCACATGCTGATTCAAAACTGTGTTTACTTCCATCCAAGACTCCCTGCGAGTACAAATGAAGGACAAAAGTCCTGTCCCGTTTCTCTAACCCAGTTTGGTGAATATTGAGATTATTTTTGTACATTTCTATTCATCAAACTTCATTACAGATTCAATAAAATCTCATTTAAAACTATTTACAAATACCAGACATACCTATTATGCATAATGTGCATAATCATGAGGCAGTATAATCTCTGTGTCCTCTCATATGAGAGTTAACCCCTATGAAGGGTAAACACAGACATAAAACACATAGAAGTACATCACTGTTATTACATGAAAGAGAGAACACTCAATTACCATAATGTGTTTGTTGCACGTGCAATATTTAACCTCACATCTTACATTTCTGGAGGTATGTGTATGTATCTGATTCTTATAGGAGCATGGAATTCGAGAATATAATCCTTAGGAGAATGGAAATGTACTGATGGTTCATTTGCACACAAATCTATTATGAAATACAGTGGGGCAAAAAAGTATTTAGTCAACCACCAATTGTGCAAGTTCTCCCACTTAAAAAGATGAGAGAGGCCTGTAATTTTCATCATTGGTACACTTCAACTATGAGAGGCAGAATGGGGGGAAAGAATCCAGGAAATCACATTGTAGGATTTTTAATGAATTAATTGGTAAATTCCTCGGTAAAATAAGTATTTGGTCACCTACAAACAAGCAAGATTTCTGGCTCTCACAGACCTGTAACTTCTTCTTTAAGAGGATCCTCTGTCCTCCACTCGTTACCTGTATTAATGGCACCTGTTTGAACTCGTTATCAGTATAAAAGACACCTGTCCACAACCTCAAACAGTCACACTCCAAACTCCAGTATGGCCAAGACCAAAGAGCTGTCAAAGGACACCAGAAACAAAATTGTAGACCTGCACCAGGCTGGGAAGACTGAATCTGCAATAGGTAAGCAGCTTGGTGTGAAGAAATCAACTGTGGGAGCAATTATTAGAAAATGGAAGACATACAAGACCACTGATAATCTCCCTTGATCTGGGGCTCCACACAAGATCTCACCCCGTGGGGTCAAAATGATCACAAGAACGGTGAGCAAAAATCCCAGAACCACACGGGGGACCTAGTGAATGACCTGCAGAGAGCTGGGACCAAAGTAACAAAGGCTACCATCAGTAACGCACTACGCCGCCAGGGACTCAAATCATGCAGTGCCAGACGTGTCCCCCTGCTTAAGCCAGTACATGCCCAGGCCCGTCTGAAGTTTGCTAGAGAGCATTTGGATGATCCAGAAGAGGATTGGGAGAATGTCATATGATCAGATGAAACCAAAATAGAACTTTTTGGTAAAAACTCAACTGGTCGTGTTTGGAGGAGAAAGAAT
Organism: Neoarius graeffei; assembly: GCF_027579695.1. Classification (NCBI taxonomy): domain Eukaryota; kingdom Metazoa; phylum Chordata; class Actinopteri; order Siluriformes; family Ariidae; genus Neoarius; species Neoarius graeffei. The sequence goes on from NC_083575.1 coordinate 50,194,198, forward strand.
GCTGAGTTGCATCCAAAGAACACCATACCTACTGTGAAGCATGGGGGTGGAAACATCATGCTTTGGGGCTGTTTTTCTGCAAAGGGACCAGGACGACTGATCCGTGTAAAGGAAAGAATGAATGGGGCCATGTATTGTGAGATTTTGAGTGAAAACCTCCTTCCATCAGCAAGGGCATTGCAGATGAAATGTGGCTGGGTCTTTCAGCATGACATTGATCCCAAACACACCGCCCGGGCAACGAAGGAGTGGCTTCGTAAGAAGCATTTCAAGGTCCTGGAGTGGCCTAGCCAGTCTCCAGATCTCAACCCCATAGAAAATCTTTGGAGGGAGTTGAAAATCCATGTTGCCCAGCGACAGCCCCAAAACATCACTGCTCTAGAGGAGATCTGCATGGAGGAATGGGCCAAAATACCAGCAACAGTGTGTGAAAACCTTGTGAAGACTTACAGAAAACATTTGACCTCTGTCATTGCCAACAAAGGGTATATAACAAAGTATTGAGATGAACTTTTGTTATTGACCAAATACTTATTTTCCACCATAATTTGCAAATAAATTCTTTAAAAATCAGACAATGTGATTTTCTGGATTTTTTTTTCTCATTCTGTCTCTCATAGTTGAAGTGTACCTATGATGAAAATTACAGGCCTCTCTCATCTTTTTAAGTGGGAGAACTTGCACAATTGGTGACTGACTAAATACTTTTTTGCCCCACTGTACCATTCTTATAAAACTCTACCTACAGTATTTACAAAGCCCATATGCCAGCCACATGAATAATTTTAACCTTCTAAAGCCCACATAGACAAAGAAACGCCTGGGCATAGTTTTATATTTTTGCCAATTCTGAGCTTATTGTTTCAGGCAGTATCAAGTGTTATACATCATATGATTCAGGAGAACCTACCCTTTCTTTCTAGTGCATTGTAGAGTCACACCTGGAGGATGCTCTGGACTCTTACAGTAATGCTTTTATGGCTGAGGACTACAGTTGACCTGCTAACTTTAGGACTGCAGTTGTCATGAACAGTTTTGCACTCAAGTTTCCATCAATGAAGAGTTATAACATCAACAAAACTGACTTCATGTTAAAACTGTTAATATTATAGTCATGCTGTCTGTTGTTGCCCAAATGAGGATGGGTTCCCTTTTGAGTCTGGTTCCTCTCGAGGTTTCTTCCTCATGTCGTCTGAGGGAGTTTTTCCTTGCCACCGTCGCCACAGGCGTGCTCATTGGAGATAGATTAGGGATAAAATTAGCTCATGTTTTAAGTCGTTCAAATTCTGTAAAGCTGCTTTGCGACAATGTTTATTGTTAAAAGTGCTATACAAATAAACTTGACTTGACTAAAGTCACCATCATGCATTACCTTTGTGTGAGTATTCAATATCTGACTTTTTTTTTAAAGGCCCAGTGAAAAAAGCTTGCGCTTTGTTGAATAATGCCATAGCCAACCAGGGATTTTTTTTTTTAATTGCTTATTTATTTATTTTTTATTTAGGTGTTTTGGAGCTGTGAAGTTTGGTGCAAATACACTTCTTCCTCTGTATGCACTGTAAATTGGCCCTGGCTATCTTAAAAACACCATTCAAGTGGCATCGTAAAGCAGAGAATTTCATGGTTCAGACACAATTTAAGTCTCATCTGTACCATAAATGACTCAAAAGTTATTTAATGTTTTGTAGAACATGTGTCTGCGTTGCATTGATGCAATGCTTGGTTTGTAAGGGTTAATGCTCTAAAACTAAAATTAAGGTAATTAATAACTTTGATAATGCTAACTGAAAAAAAGAAAGGCATATAAATCCTGTAATGTCACCTCATGAGTTTTGGCTTCAAGTCAAACAAAACCCAAAAATAAATGCATGTGCCCTAATGTGCCCATCCCTCCCCACACATTTACATTTTAAAAAAATACTTTATAACAACAATTTATTCATTTTAAAGATAAGAGATAAAACTTTGTCATTGTAGTTATACAACAAAACTTTGTTTGGTCACACTCAGAGAAAACAGCAGCAATAAAAGAATGTAAATAAAATACAAGATAAAGTAAGTGTGTGTGCTGGGGGGTGGAGTGCAGTGTAGGCAGATATTGTACAAATTGTAATGGTTGTATTCACATTCCTGAGTGTAAAGTGATCAAGTAAATTAAAAAAGTGCAGCATAAATATTTACAGTCCTGAATGGAAAGTGATCAGTACCTTAGCAGCAACTGGGTGTGTGTGCTCCCATACGGAAATGTAATATATGACATGATATTGCCATATATATATATATATATATATATATATATATATATATATATATATATATATATATATATATATAAAATATTACATTATAAATGTAATATATAATGTTATTGCCATATATGTTACCTATAGCCTATAGGGTTATATATTGTTATCACATACAGACATCCTCTAGATTATGAAGATTTAAGTTTAAACTTATATCTTCATATATCTAGAGGATGTATATATGTGATAATAATATATCCCCCTATAGGTAACATATATGAAATACCCAGAGTAAAATTTGTATGTACATGTATTAAAAAAATCTATATGAGGATTTTTATATGGTGTTATATGTTGCAACCATATATGTTAATGATATATATTTAATTCAGTGCAGCCATTTGCACTGAAACTGGATATCTACCTGTGACAGTATGTTGTTACCTTCGTAACACAGAGCCATCAAATAAAGACTTCTAATTTAAAAAAAAAATCCCCAGGCACCACTGCTCTCTCTCTCTCTCTGTCTCTCTCTCTCACTCTGTGTGTGTGTGTGTGTGTGTGTGTGTGTGTGTGTGTGTGTGTGTGTGTGTTCCCTGCTTCAGATGGGTTCAGTTCTTTCAGATAACGAACTTCACTGTGCTGTAATGTATATGTGACAAAATAAAGGCTTCTAATTCTAAAAATCTAATCAGAAATTTTCTGTAACCGTGTGATTTTTATTGGTAACAAAATCCACGAATCAACAGATTTCACTTTCATGAAGTTTAAATCAAACTCAACTAGATAACACATGTGAAGTACTGACATAGTACTGTGGGTATGTATGTTTTTATATACTACTGAGGACCAAATGTCCCCACAAGGAGAGTAAAATCTGACAATTTTGACCTTGCAGGGAAATTTGGACTGAGGTTAAAGGTAGACTGCCTTTCAGATTGTTCAAGTGTAGGTCATAAAAAGAATTTTCCCTGACACCCAATTATTTTTGTTTAGTGGACTGAAAGCTACTGAATTCAAATCACAGACTTCCACTTTTATTCAGGTTTTTTTTTAATAGAACAATTAATGAATTTAGGGCCACGTGGCCTAAATTCTCCGCTATTTTTTTCTTGCTTCACCATGATGCAATTCAAGATACTATGTCATGCATCACGTGGTGGGCTTTCCCCATTTGCGCAAGGCATTGTGGGATACAAATTTGAAACAGGAGAGGAAAATGGAGGATGTGAGTGTGCGAATGAACCTTGAAAGACTGACTACAGTAATGGAAAGCAAGAAGAAAAGACATTATGTTGCAAAGGAAAGGAAACGCAGGACCAAACTAATAAATATCAGCGGTCAGTGAGCACCTCGGTGTGATCAGCTGTTCATTTAGCGACAGAATGATGTAATGGTCAAAGGTAAAACAGTGGCAGTAATGCAACACTGGATGCCAACTGCCGTAAAACCCAAAAAAAGAAGGAAAAGAAGAAGAAGCAGGTAAACCTGTGCATGCGCATGCCGACTTCCTCTGTCTGCTTGACTGTGTGAAGCAAGCGATTTCATGCACATTATTTGCTTGGGAATCCCCTCAAATTAAATAACTTCCCAGCCACAGAATAGCCTGTTTTTTTTTTTTTTTTGAGATATTATAGAAATAAACATATATCACAATGACCAAATTTCACAGGGTACTAAATTTCACTGATTTTATGAAATCGAAAGCCTGTCTAGCTTTAAGGTTAGGGTTAGGTGCAGGCACAGCATTAATTAACTGCAATAATAATTATGTCAGTGGAAGGTCTTCACAAGGATAGTGAGACAAACGTGTGTGGGTGTGCGTGTGTTTATTTGTAACACCTGCTCCCCCACTTGTCATCAGCCTTGAGGGTTGGACCTGTCAGCAACCAGTGCCTGTGCAGTGTGTTTTCACGCACAAGTAGTAAACCACCCAAGCCATCATTCATATTTTGAATTTGTGTGTGTGTGTGTTGTGTTCATTGCAAATAATGAAAAAGCAACTCGCTTATAGTGTAGAGCATAGTGTATGGATTTTTAGCCTAAAACACCCTGTGGAACAAACCTGAGTACATTTTCTGTAAGGTTATAGATAACTATGTTTATACACTGTACAATAAGAGGACAGGAAAGAACAGAGCCCTGTTAGGGTTAGCTGAGAAAAAAAAAAGAACCAGGTGTAAATCTGTACTCTGTGTATAAACTGTGCTCTCAGATTTGTAATCTGTACCAACAGATTTGGAAAACATACACACAGATTTGCTAAGAACTTTCTTTTGGAGTGAAAAACACAATAAATATAAAGTTACACAATGAAAACTGTGAAATGTCAAATGAAAAACACAATACAGCATTAAATCTTCCCATAAATCTGGATACATTGGACTTATTTGGCAGATGCAGTCACAGTTGAAATGCCCCTGTCCTTGTTCTCTGAACAGAACACATGGTTTCCAAATCTGTGGGCAAGCACTGCAAAATGGTGGACACAGATTATGAATCTGAGAGCATGGTTTATAAACTGAAAGGACGGGTTTCTTTTCTTTTCTCAACTGACCCGATGGGCACTCCATAGGAAAGAGTCATGTGACTGATTCTGTGAGTGAGCCACTGCTTGCTGACTGTGTGTTGGCCAACTGGCAAAATGTTTCCTCTGTGTGTGTGTGTGTGTGTGTGTGTGTGCGTGCGTTTCAAGGTTGCCATGACTATGTGCACAGCTTGCTAAACTCCATACTGGCATCCACATGTGCAGCATTGTGAGAGCTTCACTCTGAACCAAGTAAAGTCCCAATCCAGCAAGGATCATACGAACACACTGTGCAGATGTGTTTCTTCTAACACAGAAGTGGTTCCCAACTTTTTTTTTAGGAGTTTTATTTTACTTTTACCTTTCAAAACTGTTTGGAGTAAAATTTGATTAGACTCATCATCAGTGGTGCACAGCAAACAAATCTACAAAAGTATTAAAGAGATACACACACATAATATATATATATATATATATATATATATATATATATATATATATATATATACACACACACACTGTATATAATACTTCCTGATGTGGGTGGAGCACAGAAGCACGGCAGGCGAGAGTTGACGTTTACACAAATACTTTATTGAGCTTTTCAGCTTGCTTGCTTCCTTTCATCACTCACTCACTCACACATGCATTGTGATTGGGGAGAGAGCTCCCTTTCTCTGCTCTCTCTCTCTCCTTTTATGCTGCGTCCCTGTAGCAAACAGTGACACACACACACACACACACACACATTAATTGACAGCAGGTGGAATGACTTAGCCACTTACCTTCCCCGACTCCGCCCTCCATTCACAGACTGCTGCTTGGCCACGCCCCCGCTGCCACATACCCCCACCACCCGACCCAGGCCGGGGAGCCGTCCAGCCTGAAGCTGACTTCCCCCCCCTGACGGGACAGGAAGTCCGCCACCACCCCCGGCCTGTGGATCACCTCGAACTTAGATGGCTGGAGGGCGAGATACCAACGGGTGATCCGTGCATTGGAATCCTTCATGCGGTGGAGCCACTGGAGGGGCACGTGGTCCGAACAGAGAGTGAAAGGGCGCCCCAGCAGGTAGTATCGGAGGGCGAGGACCGCCCACTTGATGGCGAGACACTCCTTCTCGATTGTGCTGTACCTGCTTTCACGCATCGAGAGTTTCCGGCTGATGTACAGCACGGAGTGTTCCTCGCCCTCCACCTCCTGGGACAAAACGGGCCCCAGGCCTCTGTCTGATGCATCAGTCTGCAAAATAAATGGGAGCGAGATGTCAGGGGAGTGTAGAAGTGGCCCTCCACACAGTGCAGCTTTTACCTCAGAGAAGGCCTGTTGGTACTGCTCCGTCCACTGGACCAGATCTGGAGCCCCCTTTTTAGTGAGATCGGTTAGCGGGCTGGTGACGTCCGAATAATTAGGTAGAAACCTACGATAATAGCCAGCCAGCCCCAAGAACCGTCTCACCTCCTTTTTGGTCTTGGGCCTCGGGCAGGCCGCAATTGCTGCGGTCTTGTTAATTTAGGGACGTACCTGCCCATGGCCCAAATGGAACCCCAGATACCATACTTCCACCCGCCCAATCGCACACTTTTTTGGGTTAGCTGTGAGGCCCACTCGCCTCAACGACTTTAGGACAGCCCTCAGGTGTTCCAAGTGCCGTGGCCAATCATTACTGTAGATTACGATGTCAAATCATTAGTTTTCTTTTTTCAGACATGTAAAAGTTTTTTTTTTCCTTTACCTGACATGTTTCGACGGTGTAACTTCCGTCTTCATCAGAGGGTCACCCGGATGTTGGTGTGTGACGTGCGTTTATAATCAGCTAATGTTACGGAGGTGTGACCTCCCTGTCAATATTGACAGGTCGGTCACACCTCCCGCTGTCAGTGTTGCCCCCTCAGGACGGCGCTCCAGGTGTGGGAGAGCATGTATGCCCCCTCGTCCCTGTTTATTGTTCTTGGGCTACACTTTCTGATTTCTATTGACTCCTTAATCCAACGGTGGTATCTGTTGTTCTCTTGTTGTATGATTTGAGCATTGTCCCAGTCCATTATATGATTTTCCCTTCTGCAGTGGTCTGTTATTGCTGATTTGAGGTTCTCTTGCATGGCTTTATCTTTTATTGCTCGTTTGTCTTTGTTCTGTTTCTTTTTCACATTCCTTTTTATGTTCCTTTTTTCGTGTACTAAAACTCCTTCCTGTCTCCCCAATGTGGGTTTTATTGCATGACAGGCATGGTATTTCATATATGACATTGCATTTATTGTGTTGGTCGATTTTGTCCTTAGGGTGAACTAGTAGCTGTCGTAGTTTGGTGTGTGGTTTCACGGATGTTTGTATGTTGTGTTTTTTCATGGCTCTTTGGATTCGTTGTAAAATAGGCGGCCGCGTAGGCAGTGTGAGGGCAGAGGACCCTATCCATAAGCCGCTGGAACGTAGCGGGTGCCCCAAACAACCCAAAAGGGAGCGTGACAAATTGGTGTAATCCAAACGGTGTGGAAAAGGCTGTTTTCTCTCGGGATAGAGGTGTCAAGGGGATCTGCCAATATCCCTTTGTTAGATCCAGTGTCTAATAAAAGCGAGCAGTGCCTAACCAATCAAGCAACTCATCAATGCGAGGCATTGGGTATGCATCAAATTTAGACACCACATTGACCTTTCTATAGTCCGCACAGAACCGGACCGACCCGTTGGTCTTGGGAACCAGGAACACTGGGCTGCTCCAGTCACTGTGGGACTCCTCGACTATGCCCATTTCGAGCATGACCTTGAGTTCATCCCGAACCACCTTTTTCTTGTGTTTGGGCAAGCTGTAAGGGCGTCTACGCACTACCACCCCCGGGGTCATTTCGATGTGGTGTTCTATGCGGTGGGTACGACCAGGAAAGGGCGAGAACACATTGGAAAATTCCTTCTGCAATTTGGCTACCTCCGTGAGTTGGGCCAGTGAGAGGTGGTCTCCACAAGGGACCGGAGTGGTCCAAGATGTTATCTTTTTTACCTCAGGCCCCAGCTCCGCCTTTTCCAGGACTACTGACACCAACGCCATGGGGACCCCCTCATTCCAGCATTTTAAAAGGTTGAGGTGGTAGATTTGCAGTGCCCCACCCCTATCCGTTCGCTTCACCTCATAGTCAACGTCCCCGACTCGCTGTGTGACCTCAAAGGGCCCTTCTCCTGGGTTAGGTGCATGAGGGTGTGGAGTTTTGCGCGCAGATCAAGAACGTACTGGATTTCATTTTTACTCGGTGAAGGTCCCTCCTCCCAATTTTCCTGTAGCACATCCAGAATGCCACGCGGCTTACGCCCATATAATAATTCGAAATGAGAAAACCCCATGGAGGCTTGCGACTGCTCTAACGGGAAATCCCCAAGGGAATCCCCGAGAGAGGGAGGAGGAGCGGGCTGCTCCTCACTCTGTCGCGGTGTTGATGTAGACAGCTCTGCGACAGCTTCTCCAGTCAACGCCACACCGGGACCTTCCCGGGACCTACTAGTGCAGGACCCACTGCGTGTTAAATATTCCATTAGGTTTTTAAATCCCAGCCAATCAGTACCCAAAATCAACGAGTGGGTGAGACGGGGACTAACCGCTGCCTTTATTCTATGCATTTGGCCCCGGAATAGAATTTGGACAGACACTAGAGGGTAATAGTGAACATCCCTGTGCACACACAACACTTTCACTGCTTGTGCTCCCGCCAATGCCTCACCTTGTACCAGGCGTTGGTGAATTGAGGTCTGATTGCAACCGGAATCCACCAAAGCGTGATATGTAGCCCCTTGAATACTCACCGGTATGCGATACATTCTGGCCCGATCGGGGGCAGTTTCTGGCACGTCGGGGATCCGGATTACAGCACCCACCTCCCTTGCGGAGCTCTGACCTTGGAGATGCTCCGATTCCCTGCCGTGCCAGCACACTGGCCCAGGCTTTCCCTCTGCACTGGTGTTATGGGTGTCACTCACCTGAGGGGGAGACAGCACAGACACAGGAGAGGGAGAGGGGAGGACACCACGGGTGCAACGGGCTGGGGAGGAGCCAGACACTGCCTCCATGGCAGGGGAACGGGGTGGGGAGGGGGGCGAGAGACAGGGGGAGAAACGAGAGAGAAGAAAAGTGAGGGGAGATGCCTCGTCTGCCTGCCGTTGGAGCCGCCTCCAGATGGTCCTCTGCCAGCTCGATGGCTCGCTCCAGCGACGCCGGGTGATGACACTGGACTCATTCCACCGTTCCTTCCAGAAGTCGAAAGACAAACTGCTCCAGTGCCACCAGATCGATGAGCTCATTGGCATCGCGGTTTTCCGCCCTCAGCCACCGCTGGCAGGCATCCCGGAGTTGCTGGCCGAATGCAAATGGCTGGCCAACTTCCTGCAATGCCAGCATCTGGAAGCACTGGCGATGTTGCTCCAGGGAGGGGCCGAGCCTCTGCAGGATGGCTTTCATTAGGTCAGCGTAGACCAGCTGGCTGTCAGCAGGTAGCTGCTGTGCTGCGAGCTGCACCTCGCCAGTCAGGAGTGGGAGAAGGTGCGCCATGCGCTGCTCCTGCAGCCACCCCCACGCCTCGGCTGCTTGCTCAAAAAGAGCGAAGAACGCTTCTGGATCGTCCTGCGGTCCCATCTTTGTGATGGTGGCGGCAGCGGTGGTCGATGCACCTGCTGACGCGAGCCGGTGCCGGAACACCTGGCGATCTTCCTTATGGGTCAGCATCAAGGCTTCGAAGCGTTGCTCCTGCTCCTTTCGGAGGGTGATCAGCGCTTGGTACTGGTTCTGCTGGGCGGTAGCAAGGGCAAGGATGAGCTCTTCGAATGGCGGGGACTCCATGGGGTGGTTCCCTTCTGTGCTCCCGGGTTTCGGCACCACTGTAATACTTCCTGATGTGGGTGGAGCACAGAAGCACGGCAGGCGAGAGTTGATGTTTACACAAATGCTTTATTGAGCTTTTCAGCTTGCTTGCTTCCTTTCATCACTCACTCACTCACACATGCATTGTGGTTGGGGAGAGAGCTCTCTTTCTCTGCTCTCTCTCTCTTTTTATTATCCATCCCTGTAACAAACAGTCACACACACACACACACATACACATTAATTATATATATATATATATATATATATATATATATATATATATATACACACACACAGTGGTGCTTGAAAGTTTGTGAACCCTTTAGAATTTTCTATATTTCTGCATAAATATGACCTAAAACGTCATCAGATTTTCACACAAGTCCTAAAAGTAGATAAAGAGAACCCAGTTAAACAAATGAGACAAAAATATTATACTTGGTGATTTATTTATTGAGGAAAATCATCCAATATTACATATCTGTGAGTGGCAAAAGTATGTGAACCTCTAGGATTAGCAGTTAATTTGAAGGTGAAATTAGAGTCCGGTGTTTTCAATCAATGGGATGACAATCTGGTGTGAGTGGGCACCCTGTTTTATTTAAAGGACAGAGATCTATCAGAGTCTGATCTTCACAACACGTTTGTGGAAGTGTATCATGGCACGAACAAAGGAGATTTCTGAGGACCTCAGAAAAAGCGTTGTTGATGCTCTTCAGGCTGGAAAAGGTTACAAGACCATCTCTAAAGAGTTTGGACTCCACCAATCCACAGTCTGTCTGATTGTGTACAAATGGAGGAAATTCAAGACCATTGTTACCCTCCCCAGGAGTGGTCAACCAACAAAGATCACTCCAAGAGCAAGGCATGTAATAGTCGGCGAAGTCACAAAGGACCCCAGGGTAACTTCTAAGCAACTGAAGGCCTCTCTCACATTGGCTAATGTTAATGTTCATGAGTCCACCATCAGGAGAACACTGAACAACAATGGTGTGCATAGCAGGGTTGCAAGGAGAAAGCCACTGCTCTCCAAAAAGAGCATTGCTGCTCGTCTGCAGTTTGCTAAAGATCACGTAGACAAGCCAGAAGGCTATTGGAAAAATGTTTTGGGATGGGTGAGACCAAAATAGAACTTTTTGGTTTAAATATGAAGTGTTATGTTTGGAGAACGGAAAACACTGCATTCCAGCATAAGAACCTTATCCCATCTGTGAAACATGGTGGTGGTAGTATCATGGTTTGGGCCTGTTTTGCTGCATCTGGGCCAGGACGGCTTGCCAACATTGATGGAACAATAAATTCTGAATTATACCAGTGAATTCTAAAGGAAAATGTCAGGACATCTGTCCATGAACTGAATCTCAAGAGAAGGTGGTTCATGCAGCAAGACAACGACCCTAAGCACACAAGTCGTTCTACCAAAGAATGGTTAAAGAAGAATAAAGTTGATGTTTTGGAATGGCCAAGTCAAAGTCCTGACCTTAATCCAATGGAAATGTTGTGGAAGGACCTGAAACGAGCAGTTCATGTGAGGAAACCCACCAACATCCCAGAGTTGAAGCTGTTCTGTATGGAGGAATGGGCTAAAATTCCTCCAAGCCGGTGTGCAGGACTGATCAACAGTTACCGGAAACGTTTAGTTGCAGTTATTGTTGCACAAGGGGTCACACCAGATACTGAAAGCAAAGGTTCACATACTTTTGCCACTCACAGATATGTAATATTGGATGATTTTCCTCAATAAATAAATGACCAAGTATAATATTTTTGTCTCATTTGTTTAACTGGGTTCTCTTTATCTACTTTTAGAACTTGTGTGAAAATCTGATGATGTTTTAGGTCATATTTATGCATAAATATAGACAATTCTAAAGGGTTCACAAACTTTCAAGCACCACTGTGTGTGTGTGTGTGTGTGTGTATGTATGTGTATATATATATATATATATATATATATATATATATATATATATATATATATACACACAATAGATAGATAGATAGATAGATAGATAGATAGATAGATAGATATGAAGTTTATCTTCTTGTGTTGAAAAACTTGCATTTTTCGTATGTAAGGCAGTAGCCTAATTAACCTGCATATCAGCACTGTTGCGCCATCTATTCCTTCGGTAAACCTGATGTTTGTCCGTTATGGGACACTGTAGTCCAGCGATTCCTGTTGTGTGAGACACCATCTTGGTTAAATGTTTTTGTATATGGATCTGAAAGGTAAGCAATGTTAGTGACAGCCGGCATAATCTGAAAATAATTTAACTAAAAATTGGCCCTCTAATCTCTTTTTCATCAGAAGTGTTAATTAAGCTGGTTATCTACAATTCAGCATGGGTTTGAGAAGCAAACACATTAATATCTTTATGAAAAATACGTTGACGGTAAGGTTGGCTAGCTTGCTGTGCTGCGATTCCCACGCACATTCTGTAGGAATAGTGTGGGGTGAAATATCCTTTCAATCAATGTTTTTACGTCATTTAAATTATTTTCCCACCATGTCATATACTTTGAATACCTTAGTTCAGGGGTGTCCAAACTGATAAAGGGCCGTGTGGCTGCAGGTTTTCATTCCAGCCATGCAGCAGCACTCCTGACTTGGTTCATTCAATCAACTGAACTGTCTTCACACAGTCAAATACTTGCAGCCACACCCACCCTTGATTAAAGGGTGGGTGTGTCAGTTGATCGAATAAGCCAAATCAGGTGTGCTGCTGCATGGCTGGAATGAAAACCTGCAGCCACACGGCCCTTTATGGATCAGTTTGGACACCCCTGCCTTAGTTAATGTGCATGTGCCATAATGTATTATTTTCAGTCTTGGAGTATTATTTTGACACAGTAGGTTCATTCATTCATTCATTCATTCATTCATTCATTCTTTTATTTATTTATTTTTGCACATGAATATCATTTCTAAAGGGAAAAATGTCTTTGTATATGGATCTGAAAGGGTGACGGAGCCAGCAGCCAATAAAGTGTCGACAAGTCTCAGCCACAACCCAGAACCACTGTCTCCAGTGCTTCATTCTCTCCCCACTCATCACCCCATCACAACAATAAAACACAACACAGATTACCTGGGTGTTTAGGGAGGCTTCAGCACATCAGAGAGGGTTACATCTTTGCTGCCATGACCCAGATTGTGGTGCACTGAGACCAAAGAGATAAAGAGAGTGAGGGCAGCATCCCCAACTACGCTGCTGTATTGAACTGTGTTACTGTCAGCGAGTGGAAAGTGTGTTGGACTGAGCCAACATCACCTGCACATCTGTGTTGGCAAGGTACTCACCTTCTCCAGTATATCCTTTAAAGACTGGAGTGAAACTTATTGTATTGCGTTTTCATTTGAGGTCTTTTCATGATACCCTGTCAAACTGAACTGCTCCCTAAATTGTTGAGTATATTTTGTGTGAGATTCTGGAACCCTGTGTTTGATATTAAGCTAGAGTTACTGATCATTTGTAGTTGTTTTTTGGGGTTAGGCTAAGAGTTGTGTTTTGACAATGTGAATGTAATTTTAAATTTAATATGAATTTCAAGTTGATTCCTATTTTTCATTGCACATTACTGAAAAAATATACAGTTTTACACACACAGCCTAACATATTACATCAACACATACTCATACTAAACAATTAATATGCACTGTCTTCCACTTTGTCACTCACTAACAATTAAACCAATTAATGTAATTTGGAGAAAAATAAATCATAATGTTGAATGACTACACAGATTATCAGTTACAGCCAGAAGGTGCCTCTCCTGCAACACCAGGCATCCAGCCCTACCCTGCACCTGCAGCAGGCCACAGCTATGATTCTCCAAACATGGCACAATCCCACCCTTTGAGAGAAGGAGCAACAACTGACACCTGTCCAGTGAACCAACAGCAACCAGTGAGGCTGAAGCTAAAATGTCTCTCCAGGCCCGCCAGCACTCAACTGCAGAGCCCCACTCAAGACCACCACACCGGTGGGCAGCCCACTTACTCAGGACCAAGGACACTGCTCATCCCACCAGCCCCAATAACAGCCACCTCACACCAACCACTGCTCTACTCCAGCTCATGCGTCCACCTTGCCAGGCTCTAGAGCTCTAACACAGGCACCCTTGCTCTGTTTTGTTGCCAATCCAGTTGTGAGACCAAGCCCCCAGACCAACAAGTCCAACTACAGCCTACAAGGTGCAGCTCCTCCAGATGTACAGACAACAGTGGTCTCTGCTCTTCCATTCCCAGCCAGTGTGAACAGGCCCACATACACCCTGGCCTTTAAAAGCCTCCCATGCCCCACCTTCCCAGAAATGCAAACTTCACAGCGGCTCCCCCTGAATCAACCAGCCACCACCCCTTAACCAAACCCCAGCTGTCAAGTCTAGCCCCCAGGTATACACCGACCATGCATATAGCCCCCTGGTGGCCCAAGGCCCTCAACCACTACAAACAGTGAGTATTATGAACAACTCTGCTTCTGTTAGGTAGACCTTCCCAGGTTCACAGTATGGACCAACCCCCTGTACACACATGACACCAGCTGCTGTCCACTACTCCCAGGACATGATCAGTGGTACATTTGACCACAACATCATGGTGCCCACCCCTCTGAATATGCAGTATGCAGTTTCTGACCACACAGCCCCTGCCCATGGCCCTGCTCCAGTGCATGCCTCGGACCCTCAAGCCAGCATGTATGTCAATGCACACCCACAACCTACACCACTACCCCCATCCTCCACCCCACACATACACTCACATTTGTATGGGCCACCACTAAAGACTCCTGTCAGAGCCATACCCAATACAATCCTTCAACCAACTGCCTATGGTGGCTTCATGCAAACCCATCAGGTAAAGAATGTCCAAGTCTTCACTGGCAGTGCAAACAGCAAAATGCTTGTGGAGGACTGGGTTCGCGATATGCAGTATCTCTTGGAGGCAATAGAGCTCCCCCCACACCTCTGCTTTTCAACTGTTGTGCGACACCTGAGTGGTGAGGACAAAAAGCTGGTTCTAAATCTACCTCCCTATGACCAAACCCCTGAGAAGGCATTTGAGGAACTGAGGGCAGAATACAGTGACACACAAGGCTCCTTAGACCCACTAACTGACTTCTACGAACACAGCCAAAGGTCCAGAGAATCTGCCTGCTATTATGCTATAGCACTGGAGGCGATATTGAGAGTCATGGAGGAAATTTGGAGAGGGGGCAAGCCCTTCCCTGATCATGACCGTAAACTCACCCAGCAGCTTTTAAGAAGTCTTAATGATGATGGAGTGTATGCAAGGATTGCACCAATGAAGCCCAGGTTTTTGAGTTTCCAAGAACTGCAAGCTGAGCTCAGAAACCTTGCAAGAGAGACTCAAAAGTTCCAGTCACAGCAAAAGGCAAAGAAAACCTTCACCCAGGTGCATGTTACATCAGAGTGTGACACAAATATGAGGTCAGAAAGGACAAAACATTCTTCAGAGTGGTCAGAGCTAAAAGAGGTGGTCAAGAAATTAGCTCTTAGCCAAGAGGAACAGATGGTCAAGCTGTCCCACCTTGGGTCGAGAATAGCTGCACCAACCCCTGTCTCCCCACCAAGAGTCCAGCCACCCCCTGGAACAACAACCCAAGGCTACCAGTGCGGGAAGCAGGGACAAATAGCATGAGTCTGCAGAGCAGTGCTCCCAGATCCCAATCTACCCTGGACTTTCCAACCCCAGCCAGTGACCCCAGCAGAGGGCAGCACACCCCACTCAGCTCAATCTTTAAATGCTTAGAGCCCATGCTAGCTGGGGCAACCATTGGCAAGCAGCAAAACCCTCCACTGCAGGTAAATGAAACTGATGATGAAGGAGAGGACACTTTCATAGTGGGTCCCAGGAATGAGGGGGAAGTGGAAGTCAGTGGTATAAAATGCAGGGCTCTCGTTGACTCAGGCTCTCAGGTTACTAGTATTAATCACATGTACTGGCACAACCATACCAACTTCCAAAAACAAAAACTATGATCCTCTAAAATACTTATAGAGGGTGCAGCAGGTCAAAGTGTGCCCTACTATGGCGTCCTGCACATTGAGTTGAAAGTGCTGGAGAAAGATTTCAAGACTGTGCCAGCTTTTGTTGTGCCCAATTCTGAATATCATTCCTCCGTCCCTCTGCTTGTTGGAACTAATGTTGTCCGTGCTACCAGGAGTCACCTCCAAGCAGCCTATGGTCAGCAGTTTCTCCAGTAGGTCAAGGAAAGCCATCCAGAGTGGTACACAGCTCTACTGGAGATTGGCAGCACTGAACATGGAAGAGCGAATGATATGGTGGGCCCTGCTGTGTACACTGGCCATAAAATATGCATCCTGGGGGAAAAGAGATGGATTTAAGGTGTAAGATCAAAGCTGGCTCTTGAAGAAAGACTTATATAGCCTTGATTGAAGGCCACCCCTCCATCCAGCTCCCCCAGGACCTCATAGTGGCCAAAGTCCTTGCTGATGTAAAGAGAGGCTATGCCCCTATCAGAATGATGAACTGTCCCAACATTCTGTCACGATCAGGCCACACACACAGCTGGCCAGCGCCTTCCTGGTGGACAATGTGGTGGAACTTTTAGTCACAGAGCAGGGAGACCATTACATGGGTGGGAGCAAAGAGACATACCTGAGTCTGAATCAAGTGGTGGTGTGGACTTGAGTGAAGCAGCAGTGGAGAATGACCTCCAGTGCACTCTCCTTAAAGAGCTTGTGGAAAAGAATAGGAGTGTGTTCTCTCAGCATCCCACGGACTATGGTCACAAAAACAGTGCAGCATGAAATCCCCCTGGTTGATCCAAAGCCCTTTATGGCCCTTTTCCACTACCCTTTTTCAGCTCACTTCAGCTCGCTTCAGCTCACTTCAGCCCGACACAGCTCGCGTTTCGACTACCTCAGAACAGCACGACTCAGCTCGCTTCAGCCCTGCTTAGCACCCAAAACTCGCACGGTTTTGGAGTGGGGCTGAAGCGAGCCAAACCGAGCTGAGTGAGGCTGGGGGCGTGAGGAGACACTCCCCTGTGCACTGATTGGTGAGGAAGAGTGTCCTCACATGCCCACACACGCCCCGCGAGCACGCTGGGATCTGTAAACACCGTAAACCCGGAAGAAGAAGAATTATGAGAATTTCTGAAGCCTTATCCGCCTCGCCTCATCTATACACTCTTGCCAGTATCTGTTGGCGTTGTCGGTGACAACAAGCCACAGAACCAAGACCAGCAACACTAACGACTCCATGTCCTCCATGTTTATTGTTTACTATCCGGGTCGTGAGACTACCGCTTAAAAGATCACTGATGTCACTGTTTGCGCCGCTTAATGACATCACGTGATGTCCACCCACTTTCGCTAACTCCACCCAATGTGTCCACCCACTTCCAGCCAGCACGGTTCAGCGCGGTTGTAGTCGAAATGCAACTCCAACAGCCCCACTCAGCTCGACTCAGTCCAACTCAGCACGGCACGGCTCAGCCGCGTTTGTAGTGGAAAAGCGGCATTAGACTCCCATATCGCAAGATTCCCCCATCACAGTGGCAGGATGTGAGGAGGTTGTTGGAGGAGATGGAAATAGTAAGAGTCATCAGGCCTAGTAAGAGTTCATATGCCTCACCAGTAGTGATTGTTACCAAGAAAGATGAATCACTAAGGCTAAGAATCAACTACAGAAAGCTTAACTCCTGCAGCACAAGAGATGTATTCCCACTGCCCAGAATAGAGGAGGCTCTGGGGCAAGCAATGTATTTCTCCACACTTGACCTCACATCTGGGTATTGGCACGTGGCGGTGGCAGAGCATGATAGACACAAGACAGCATTCATTACTCCTATGGGGCTGTTTGAAGCCAACAGAATGCCCTTCGGCCTGCAGAATGCTCTGTCCACCTTTCAGAGACTCATGACCTGCTGTTTTGAGGACCTGAACTCATCCACCTCTTGATTTATCTCGATGACCTCATCATTTTCTCAAAAACCTTTGATGAGCATCTCAAGAGGCTGCAGCTAGTATTTGATCGGTTGAAGGAGCATGGGCTGAAGTTGAAGCCTTCCAAGTGCCAGCTCATGAGAAAGGAGGTGCATTATTTGGGTCACTTAGTGTCCGCAGAGGGCATCAGCACAGACCCAGAGAAGATCAGCAGGGTTAAAGACTGGGAAAGGCCCACAAATTGAAAAGAAGTGCTCCGGTTCCTGGGATTCACTGGATATTACAGACAGTACGTCAGTGGTTACTCCACCTTAGCTGCTCCTTTATACCGCATCACTGCTGGTGACCTTTGAAAGAAAAAGAGAGGGGGAAAGAAAAGCTTGGGGCCTGATCCACCCCTTATCGGGACTAATGAGTGTGAGGAGGCCTTTCAGTCATTGAAAGAACAATTGACAACTGCCCCAGTGTTAGGCTATCCAGACTACAGCCTGCCTTTTGTGCTTCAGACTTATGCCTCAGGGGAGGGGCTCGGCACTTTTCTGGCTCAGATCCAGGGTGGAGCAGAGAGAGTCACAGCCTATGCCAGCAGAGGCTTGAGCCCAGTGGAGATGAGGTACCCTGCACACAAACTAGAGTTCCTCGCTCTGAAGTGAGCAGTGACAGATAAGTTCTGTGACCATCTCTATGGGCATAGGTTCTCTGTCCCGACAGACAATAACTCCCTCAAGTATGTGATGTTGTCTGCGAAGTTGGATGCTACAGGCTAGTGGTGGGTGTCTCGGCTGTCTACATTCGAATTTGACATCCAGTATCGCAGGAGGCAAAGCAATGCAAATGCTGATGCCTTCTCCTACATGTCCAACCAGGAGGTCACCCAAGTCTTACAAACCTGCCCTCAGCATGTGAGAGCCAGTGAACAGGGTTGTGAAGAGAACCAAACCACCCAACAACTGGAAAGCTCCCCAGGCATTGACACTCCTGCCTTGGAGGAACCAGAGCCTTGAGAACCTCAGCTGCATATGCTCAGTGAGCCCTACAGGGATGTTGGGATGGCGTCACTGCCCGCCATGACAAAACAGGAGATTCGTGTAGGGCAAAAGGAAGATCCTGTAATTGGCCTTGTCTTGCACTTTCACAGTCTGAACCAAAAACTAAGCCGCAGTGAGAGGATAAGTGGTGATGGGCAGGTTTGCCTTCTCCTAAAAGAGTGGAGAAGGTTAATGATGAGGGATGGCATCATGTACCACTGTGTCCAAGACTGCCAAAGGGGAGTAGTGGAGTAGCTGGTACTGCCAGAAAGGTTTCATACACCAGTTAAGACTGCTCTCCATGACTACTCAGGCCACTTGGAGTTTGAGAGGACACTGCAGATTATAAGGGAGAGGTTTTACTGGCCGAAGATGTTTCAGGAAATCAAGGCTTGGTGTGAGCAGTGTGAGAAGTGCTGCTTAAGAAAGACTCCAACTGGAGGCCTCAGGGCTTCCCTGGTCATTATCCACACCAGTGCCCCCATGGAGCTTGTGTGTGTGTACTTTTTGACTCTAGAGAAATCAAAGGATGGCATAGAAAATGTGCTCATTGTCACTGACCACTTTTCCCGCTATACCCAGGCCTATTCCACCAAAGACCAAAATGCCTGTACAGTGGCTAAGGTACTGTGGAGGAACTTTTTCTTTCAATTTGGATTCCCAGTCAAATTGCATGCAGACCAGGGGTGTAATTTCGAAAGTGCTGTTGTGTAGGAGCTGTGTAAGTGCACTGGCATCACCAAGACATTTTTATTTTGGTGATTTTTATTTTCACTTTTCAGTGCAAACTTTGACTCTCCCAGCCACACACGCATGCACACACACAAGTCGTCTGGTTGGGGAGAGAGCTCCCTCTGCTCTCGCTCTCTCTCCTTAAATAGGGCGCGGTCACTGGGGAAGACACACAAATGCATTAATTAACATCAGGTGCAGTGATTCTCCCACTTACCTTCCCTGACTCCACCCTCCGGTCACAGACCGACGCTTGACCACACCCCCGCTGCCACATACCCTCACCGCCCGACTCAGGCCAGGCAGCCGTCCGGCCTGCAGCCGACTCCCCCCCCCCCCCTTGACAGGAGAGGAAGTCCACTACGATCATCTGCGCCCCCGCCCTGTGGATCACCTTGAAGTTAAAGGGTTGGAGTGCCAGATACCAACAGGTGATCCGCGCATTGGCATCCTTCATGCGGTGGAGCCACTGGAGGGGCGCGTGGTCCAAACAGAGGGGGAAAGGGCGTCCCAGCAGCTAGTAACAGAGGGCGAGGACCACCCACTTGATTGCTATTGCTATCCATATTGGCTATAAGCCATGTACGACGAGATTGAGTGGAATAACTGTTTTATTCTCTCCACATTCACTGGATTTTGAGAAATACAGCATTTTTATTTTTTTTCAAATGTGATAAATAAAAAAATTATATAAAATGTCTGACAAAGTAATTTCTGCTTACAATGTAAACAAAGTGGCAAAATGACAGTAGCAATTTGTGAAAAATGCTATAACAATTCTTGAAAAATAAAAAAATACATTCTTACCATAAAATACTTTCATTCCATATTTTGTTGCTTTTTTGTATTTTGGGGGGTTTTGTTTTCGAGTAGAGTTTTTATTTCATCCTCGGTTGGAGCAACACGCTCCACCATTTTGTTTTTCTCTACTCATGATATATGAGCTGATATCCTAGTAGTAGAGTCAGCTTTTCAAAATTAAAAAAAAAAATCAGAGCTTGTGATTGCTCATATCCAGTGAATGTGGATAGAATAATTAAATAATTTTGGCTGGCTTTGAGTGGTATATCAGATACTGTATATTCCATTCAGCTAGCATGATACTGAATGAGTCTTCAACTTGTTCAATATCATGCTAGTTGAGTGGAATATATCTGATATACCACCAAAAAAACAGCCATTATTATTATTATTATTATTATTATTATACATTCGATGGAACAATGATAGATTTTATGAAAAGGAACCTACCAGTATTGAATGCTGATTCTGATCAAATCTAATTCAATGTTCTGTCAATCCAGTGTACATGTACAAAGTAAAAGTTCTAACAATAAAAATGGTACAAGTCCAAAAAGCCTGAACAACAACCTGACTTATATACAAGCTATATACAGGCTGACAGTTCAAGTTCAAAGTTACTTTTGGGAGTAGTTAATTGTTCCATTGCAGTTGTTCAAAACAAAAGGGCTTTACTGAGTGAAGTCCACGAGTGAAGTCCTCTTGTAAAAGTCTCTGTCACTTTTCCTCACCTCTAAGTAGAACTTTGACAATATTTCTGTGATTGCTCTCTTTTCCAGTTTTTTGATGTCCATTGGGATATTTTTCTCTTGTAAATATGCATGGAGAATATTCAGTGAAGTCTTGATAGCCTTTTGAGTGTTCAGCATGTCTTTCTCTTTCAAAATTCTCTCTAAATCTTCCGCTTTTAATGAAGCAAACCTCATGGCCATGTTTGTGTACAAAAATGCATGAAGAATATATAATGAAGTTTTGGTAGCCTTTCGGGTGATCAGCATGTCTTTAGTTTCAGTTTTCAGTTTATTTATTTCGTGCTTAATCCAAGCACTGAATTAACCCCATCTTCTCTCTCTCCCAGCCGACAAAGAAATTATTGTGTGCATGTGCAGCAGAAAAGTTTTGTCATTGGATCTTCAGATGAGGTCTGAAGTGTGACGTTGTCTTGGCAATGTGCAATATTATAAAAATATTGCAAGCTCATTCTCCATTGGGTGCAGTGGCGTAATACATGGAGGATAAGCGATATAACAATATTGCATGCCATCAATATTGCAAACCCACCAGAAGGGACTAGAATACATGTTTTTATTCCATGGAAAAAGTGGCCCATATGTATAATAATTTCCAATATCTTCACTCTGATGATTTCACTCCCGGTGTTTTCCTACTGACTAGATGTGCGTTGTCAAAATGGTGAACTGGTTCAAAATTAAAATTCTTTTCATTAACTTGCATATTTTTTTGTGGATGAGGGTATATAATAAATAGAATATTATATGGTGGCGCAAAGATATGAAGTCTATCTTCTCGCGTTGAAAAAATATTTCACGAGTGAGCTTCGCTCACTCGTGAAATATGTTCACCACTCGAAGATAAACTTCATATCTTCACGCAACCGTGTAATATCCTTTCTCTTATATAAATTTCTTATTTTTTCTTTTTGGAAGACATGGAGGATGTAATAGTCTTATGTATTCACACACTTGCCTCATGTCATGCCTGGAATCCTGGTGAGTGTGTTAGAAGAAATCACAATGAATCACAATTAATATTTTGTCATAATATCCTATGTTGAGTTGACAGTGGTGTATTTTATATGAAGTCTAATAAATTATTTACGTTTACTGGCATTTAGTGCAGGTAAGGATTTGAGGGTTTGGAGTGCAGCCAAAATGGAGATGGTTGTGCTTTGCTCTCATGTCCTTGGACTTGGGCAGGGGTTTAATTCAGATTCAGTATTATTCAGGCTTTTTGAGAAGATTAAGCATTCAGAAGATTGGTGCTGAATGAAACAGAGAAAACCAGAGATGAAAGACAGCCTGAGATGTCGAGGAGATTAAATGTTTCTCCATTGAGCTCTCTGTAATTATGTGCTTCTGTAGATCAAGTAACAGCACATACAGAGAGAAACAGATATACTGCACATATGGTTGCTTGGTGATGTCTGACTGAGGAAAGGTCAAGTTGTTCACCAGATCTCAACAATATCTGGTTTTCTTCTGTGTATAATAGGCATCCTAACATAATTGCACTGATCATATTGTCTGCTTTCAAAGTACCATAGACATGGATAAGAAAACAAATACATTGAGATAGATAGCCTATGTACTATTTTACAATCCCTGTAATCAGCAGCAATTTGTGACCACAGATTTTGCTGTAGCAGGATGACACTAATAACAACACAGTCTCAAGCAGAATTAAGGCGAGTGGCTATCACACTTGACTTCTGCAGTTTGAGCAGTTTATTAAAAGCACACTGGCAACAGTTCCAAAATCATCAGGCAAAGTTGTAGTCAAAAACAGGGAGAATGACAGGGGATCACCAAACAATACAATGAAGGCAAAATCCAAAAGACAAAGCAATATAAAAAAAAGAAAAACAGAATAGCAATGATTGTGTTCCTTCACAAAGTCACTGTATATGAGTGTGTGCTGATTGAGTCCATGTGTGTGCAATCGGTAATCAGGTGACTGAACATTGGTGGGAGCTATAGTTCATGATGGCCATGTTCGTAGACTGCAGTGCACTCTGGGAACCGGAGTCTGGCAAGGTTCCAGAGCTGATGTGACAATAGGCTAAGATCTCGGAAATCTTTTGAGTAACCCCATAAAGTTCTGCTGAAAGTTGACAACATAGTCATCCAGCATACAGTCTAGCAGCTCTTTTTGAGTGGTTTTATATGTATTATTGTTCAAGTGTGTTCCATACAGCAAATGTGTTTCATGTCACCAATGAGGTGCACACAGAAGAGTTAATATCATTAACCAGGATTGCCAGGTTTCAGTAAAAATCTTCAGTTCAATGACATTTCAAAAACTACAAGCTTTGCTGCAAGCTATTCCACCTTCTCTCTCTCTCGGGCTCACAGTAGTCACTGAAAGCACAAAGAAACCCACAAAAGCAGGCTGGCACTACGAAGACACAGCTGAGACTCATCATGCCTTACCTGCTGGTTCAGCCTCCTCTCAACCACACACCCGGTGCTACACAGCCCAGAAAAGTTGGGCATTGGAAAAAGGAGACACATTTAGACACACTATTTGCAACAAAACAATATGTTGGCATCTGTGAAGTATGTTTAAACTAGCTACGTCTGACAACGCAATCAGTAACTGTCTGGTTCGCGTCTTCTCTTTCAATAACTATGTTCGTCGAGCATGCATGGGACAGAAAAAAAATCATTCCCCTATGGATCTCTATTAATGGTTACCCTGCAGTTTCACACCATTTCATGATGTCTCTGGTGTGAATCCCAGACACTGTTTAAAGAGCAATTCAGTATTATCCCCACGGATGAGTGGTCAGTTGCCAAGACTCAATAGTATGAGACATTCAACATGACCTATCAAATCCTGGGAGGATTGTGGGAATGCAACTGAAATTTGAAAAGCTGAAGTAAGACTAATATATATATATATATATATATATACACACACACACACACACACAACCCCAATTCCAAAAAGTTGGGACAAAGTACAAATTGTAAATAAAAACAGAATGCAATAATGTGGAAGTTTCAAAATTCCATTTTTTATTCAGAATAGAACATAGATGACATATCAAATGTTTAAACTGAGAAAATGTATCATTTAAAGACAAAAATTAGGTGATTTTAAATTTCATGACAACACATCTCAAAAAAGTTGGGACAAGGCCACTGGGAGACATCCCCTTTTCTCTTTACAACAGTCTGTAAACGTCTGGGGACTGAGGAGACAAGTTGCTCAAGTTTAGGGATAGGAATGTTAACCCATTCTTGTCTAATGTAGGATTCTAGTTGCTCAACTCTCTTAGGTCTTTTTTGTCGTATCTTCCGTTTTATGATGCGCCAAATGTTTTCTATGGGTGAAAGATCTGGACTGCAGGCTGGCCAGTTCAGTACCCGGACCCTTCTTCTACACAGCCATGATGCTGTAATTGATGCAGTATATGGTTTGGCATTGTCATGTTGGAAAATGCAAGGTCTTCCCTGAAAGAGACGTCATCTGGATGGGAGCATACGTTGCTCTAGAACCTGGATATACCTTTCAGCATTGATGGTGTCTTTCCAGATGTGTAAGCTGCCCATGCCACACGCACTAATGCAACCCCATACCATCAGAGATGCAGGCTTCTGAACTGAGCGCTGATAACAACTTGGGTCGTCCTTCTCCTCTTTGGTCCGAATGACACGGCGTCCCTGATTTCCATAAAGAACTTCAAATTTTGATTCGTCTGACCACAGAACAGTTTTCCACTTTGCCACAGTCCATTTTAAATGAGCCTTGGCACAGAGAAGACGTCTGCGCTTCTGGATCATGTTTAGATACGGCTTCTTCTTTGAACTATAGAGTTTTAGCTGGCAACAGTGGATGGCACGGTGAATTGTGTTCACAGATAATGTTCTCTGGAAATATTCCTGAGCCCATTTTGTGATTTCCAATACAGAAGCATGCCTATATGTGATGCAGTGCCGTCTAAGGGCCTGAAGATCACGGGCACCCAGTATGGTTTTCTGGCCTTGACCCTTATGCACAGAGATTCTTCCAGATTCTCTGAATCTTTTGATGATATTATGCACTGTAGATGATGATACCTGTATGTTCAAACTCTTTGCAATTTTACACTGTCGAACTCCTTTCTGATATTGCTCCACTATTTGTCGGCGCAAAATTAGGGGGATTGGTGATCCTCTTCCCATCTTTACTTGGAGTGGCCGCTACCACTCCAAGATGCTCTTTTTATACCCAGTCATGTTAATGACCTATTGCCAATTGACCTAATGAGTTGCAATTTGGTCCTCCAGCTGTTCCGTTTTTGTACCTTTAACTTTTCCAGCCTCTTATTGCCCCTGTCCCAACTTTTTTGAGATGTGTTGCTGTCATGAAATTTCAAATGAGCCAATATTTGGCATGAAATTTCAAAATGTCTCACTTTCGACATTTGATATGTTGTCTCTATTCTGTTGTGAATACAATATCAGTTTTTGAGATTTGTAAATTATTGCATTCTGTTTTTAATTACAATTTGTACTTTGTCCCAACTTTTTTGGAATCGGGGTTGTATATATGTATGTATGCGTGTGTTTTATTTATTTATATATATATATATATATATATATATATATATATATATATATATATATATATAATAGGGCTGTCAAACGATTAAAAAATTTAATCGCGATTAATCTCAGAATTTCATATAGTTAATCGCGATTAATCGAATTTTTTAAAATCTATGTAAATAAGTAAGGCTTTTAAAGTGAAATGTTACAATTAAAATGGTAAACACATTTTTTGCTAAAAGTACTTGTTAAAAACTGCTGGGACAAGAGAAAATGGTAAGGGAGTTTATTCACTCACATACTAGGCAGTACTGAACATACAAAACACAAAATTGGATTTTGTGATGGATTAGGGAGCTGTAGTCTCAAATATAAAACATGTAGTCACATACTACTGTGTCTCAGTTCAGACATGTGTGACAAAAGAAAATAAAAATGAAATCTCTAGCCGCTTTATCCTTCTACAGGGTCGCAGGCAAGCTGGAGCCTATCCCAGCTGACTACGGGCGAATAAAAATGAAATAAAACTTCAATTGTGCTGGAGTTGTATTCAGTCACAGCCTATAGGACTTCACAGTGCTGTGCAAACAAAAAAAAAATTGCAGTTGGACTTCAATAAAGACATTGGGCCTTTTTTGTGATTGTTGTGGGCTAAAATGTCTGATGTTGCGGGGGGGTTTTCCAAAAAATTGCGATGAAAGTTGCGGTGTTTTTTAGTTTTTTGTTGCGATTACATTGTGGGAGGAAGTGAAAGTTGCGAGAAATTGTTGTGATTTTCTCTTTTTGTGATTAAAATTGAGTGATATGTTAAATATTAAGTTATTACTGAAAAACTATTGATTAAAAAAACAAAGACACTGAGAAATGGTCCTATAAACATCTTTACCAATATTAAAGATTACCAGGACTACAAAAATGCAGAAAAATAGGCTTTACTTATCCAAATGCACCTGTTGGTTCAAAAGTTAAAGTGCAGAGAACCTCACAGCACAACATGAAGTTACCTTAAAATATAATATAAATGCCTCAACTTTCATGTAAGAAAAAAAAAACTATTAATACTAGTACTGTGTGCGGGCAGTCTCTCCTGAAGACTAAATTAAACTATAATTATAAACTAATAAAATAAATGGCTCAGGCTTCATAGAAGAAAAAAAACAATTTGAACAGAATCTCACAGTATGATGCTGAAGCTGCCTAAGCAATGGAAAATAAAATACCATTTTGGCAAAAATGTTGGCATCCATTAATTTCTTGTATTAAGTAAAAAAAATATGTAAAGTGCACACAGTCCTTCACTGTAAACACAACACACTTTCAGTAACAGAATTTAAGCCTACATAAACACTGACTCACACATGCAGTGTTGCCAGATACTGCTGACATTTTCCAGCCCAAAATATGTTCAAAACCCACCACAATGCACTTGAAACCACCCAATCTGGCAACACTGCGCACATGCTGCTTCTCTTGAACGTATACACGGAAGTAAGGCGGAAGGTAGTTTGTCGACGTCACCTCAAGACGACGCCAACGATTGGTCAAATTTGCGGGAAAGTTGCGGTGATTGGATATAATTGCAACACCGCCCTGAATTCGCGGGGATTGGTTGAATTTGCGTTGCAGTTGCAAATTGCAACATTGCGAAATCCTGGAAGGTCTGATTGAAGCAGCGCACAACAAGCCTCAACATGAACTACGGGTGACTCGCAGGGCCAAATTAGAATTTGCGTTAACGGCACTATTTTTTTTTATCGTGATAAATTGAGATCTCGTCAATGCGTTATTATCGCATTAACTTTAACAGCCCTAATATATATATATATATATATATATATATATATATATATAATTACAGCATGACACAGGTATTACATCAAAACTGTGCGGACCCTCCTCCAGTCATGTTTGATGACCATCAGCTCAAGAGGGCCGACAAGTTCACCTACTTGGGTAGTGTAATGACTGATGATGCATCACTAGATAATGAAATCAGCAGGAGAATATCAAGGGCTGCAGTTGCATACAAGTCCCTCAAATCCAGGTGCTGGGACAGATCAGGGCTATCTATTTCAACAAAGCTCACAGTCTATCAAGGTGTCATCCTCCCAACGCTCCTCTATGGTAGTGAATCATGGGCCACCCTTGCCAAGCACATCCACAGGCTTGAGGTATTCCATCAGCAGTCCCTCCGGTGCATTATGAATATCAGGTGGTGGCAGCATGTTACAAACCAGGAGGTCCTGTCCAGAGCAAAGACCACCACAGTAGAAACTATACTAAGAGGTGACAGGCTGAGATGGTTGGGACGTGTGTGCAGGATGGAAGAACATCGCATCCCCAAACAACTTCTGTTCGGAGAACTCAAGAATGGCTCCCGAAACCGCAGCAGACCCCTAAAAAGATGGAAAGACTGTGCCAAAGATGGCATCAAGTGTTATGGCATCAACCCCTCATCCTGGCTCCAGGAGACTGCAGACTGAGACAAGTGGCGTCACAACCTAAGATGGGGCAAGACCACCTCAGAGGGCCAACTGACAACCCGTGCTGCCAGAAGCGCCGTGACAGAGTTCCCTATTGTCGCCAGCGATAAGGATTGGAGTGATATACAGTGGTGCTTGAAAGTTTGTGAACTCTTTAGAATTTTCTATATTTCTGCATAAATATGACCTAAAACATCATCGGATTTTCACACAAGTCCTAAATGTAGACAAAGAGAACCCAGTTAAACAAATGAGACAAAAAATATTATACTTGGTCATTTATTTATTGAGGAAAATGATCCAATATTACATATCTGTGAGTGGCAAAAGTATGTGAACCTTTGCTTTCAGTATCTGGTGTGACCCGCTTGTGCAGCAATAACTGCAACTACACATTTCAGGTAACTGTTGATCAGTCCTGCACACCGGCTTGGAGGAATTTTAGCCCATTCCTCCGTACAGAACAGCTTCAACTCTGGGATGTTGGTGGGTTTCCTCACATGAACTGCTCGCTTCAGGTCCTTCCAAAACATTTCGATTGGATTAAAGTCAGAACTCTGACTTGGCCATTCCAAAACATTCACTTTATTCTTCTTTAACCATTCTTTGGTAGAACGACTTGTGTGCTTAGGGTCGTTGTCTTGCTGCATGACCCACCTTCTCTTGAGATTCAGGTCATGGACAGATGTCCTGACATTTTCCTTTAGAATTAGCTGGTATAATTCAGAATTCATTGTTCCATCAAGGATGGCAAGCTGTCCTGGCCCAGATACAACAAAACAGGCCCAAACCATGATACTACCACCACCACCATGTTTCACAGATGGGATAAGGTTCTTATGCTGGAATGCAGTGGTTTTCTTTCTCCAAATATAACGCTTCTCATTTAAACCAAAAAGTTCTAGTTTGGTCTCATCCATCCACAAACATTTTTCCAATAGCCTTCTGGCTTGTCCACATGATCTTTAGCAAACTGCAGATGAGCAGCAATGTTCTTTTTGGAGAGCAGTGGCTTTCTCCTTGCAACCCTGCCATGCATACCATTGTTGTTCAGTGTTCTCCTGATGGTGGACTCATGAACATTAACATTAGCCAATGTGAGAGAGGTCTTCAGTTGCTTAGAAGTTACCCTGGGGTCCTTTGTGACCTCGCCAACTATTACACTCCTTGCTCTTGGAGTGATCTTTGTCGGTTGACCACTCCTGGGGAGGGTAACAATGGTCTTGAATTTCCTCCATTTGGACACAATCTGTCTGACTGTGGATTGGTGGAGTCCAAACTCTTTAGAGATGGTTTTGTAACCTTTTCCAGCCTGATGAGCATCAACAACGCTTTTTCTGAGGTCCTCAGAAATCTCCTTTGTTCGTGCCATGATACACTTCCACAAACGTGTTGTGAAGATCAGACTTTGATAGATCCCTGTTCTTTAAATAAAACAGGGTGCCCACTCACACCTGATTGTCATCCCATTGATTGAAAACACCTGACTCTAATTTCACCTTCAAATTAACTGCTCATCCTAGAGGTTCACATACTTTTGCCACTCACAGATATGTAATATTGGATCATTTTCCTCAATAAATAAATGACCAAGGATAATATTTTTGTCTCATTTGTTTAACTGGGTTCTCATTATCTACTTTTAGGACTTGTGTGAAAATCTGATGATGTTTTAGGTCATATTTATGCAGAAATATAGAACATTCTAAAGGATTCACAAACTTTCAAGTACCACTGTGTGTGTATATATATATATATATATATATATATATATATATATATATATATATATATAAAATATTATATATATATATATATATATATATATATATATATAATATTATATTTTTTATATATATATATATATATATATATATACTAGTAGTGCATCTCAAAAAATTAGAATATCGTGAAAAAGTTCAATATTTTCCATCAGTTATTTAAGAAATTGAAAATGTTATATATTATAGACTCATTACACATAAACTAAAATGTTTCAAGCATTTTTCTATTTTAATTTTAATCAGTATGGCATACAGTGCAAAAACTTAAAAAAAAACCTATCTCAAGATATTAGAATATTTCATTTCGAGTTTGAGTAAAACAGTATGAACACAGTGTATCTCTCGGTCTAGTTCAGTACACACAACCACAATCATGGGGAAGACTGCTGACTTGACTGTTGTCCAGAAGATGATCAGTGATGTCCTCCACAAGGAGGGTAATCCACAAAAGGTCATTGCTGAAAAGGGTGGCTGGAAAAGGTGCGCAAGCAACAGGGATGGCCACAGTCTTGAGAGGATTGTCAAGAAAAGTTGATTCAAGAACTTGGGAGAGCTTCACAAGGAGTGGACTGAGGCTGGTGTCAGTGTATCAAGACCCATCACGAACAGACATCTTCAAGAAAAGGGATACAACTTTCACATTCTTAATATCAAGCTACTCCTGAGCCAGAGACAATGTCAGAAGTGTCTTATCTGGGCTAAGGAGAGAAAGAAATGGACTGTTGCTCAGTGGTCCAAAGTCCTCTTTTCAGATGAAAGTACATTTTGCATTTACTTTGGAAATCATGGTTCTAGAGTCTGGAGGAAGAGTGGAGAGGCACAGAATCCAAGGTGTTTGAAGCCCAGTGTGAAGTTTCCACAGTCTGTGATGATTTGGGGTGCCATGTCATCTGCTGGAGTTGGTCCACTGTATTTTATCAAGTCGGAAGTCAACACGGCCATCTACCAGGAGATTTTAGAGCACTTCATGCTTCCATCTGCTGACAAGCTTTGTGGAGATGCTGATTTCCTTTTCTAGCAGGACTTAGCACCTACCCACAGTGCCAAAACTACTATCAAATGGTTTGCTGACCATGATATTACTGTGTTTGATTGGCCAGCCAACTTGCCTGACCTGAACCCCATAGAGAATCTATGGGGTATTGTCAAGAGGAAGATGAGAAACACCCGACCCGAAAACACAGATACTCTGAAGGCCACTATCAAAGCAACCTGGGCTTCAATAACACCTCAGCAGTGCCACAGACTGATCACCTCCATGCCACACCGTATTGATACAGTAATTCATGGTAAAGGAGCCCCAACCAAGTGTTGAGTGTATAAATGAATATACTTTTCAGAAGTTGGACATTTCTGTATTGTAAATCCTTTTTTTTTGATTGATCTTAGGGATCTAATAATTTGAGATACTGGATTTCTGATTTTCATGAGCTATAAGCCATAATCATCAAAATTAAAACAAAAAAGGCTTTAAATATTTCACTTTACATGTAATGAATATATGAAAGTTTACCTTTTTGAATTAAATTATGAAAAAAGGAACTTTTTTCATGGTATTCTAATTTTTTGAGATGCACTAGTATATAAATATTTTTGTAATTTAATTTAAAATGTAAACTGTCATATATTCTGTATTCATTACACGTAAAGTTAAATATTTAAAGTCTTTTTTGTTTTAATTTTGATGATTATTGCTTATCACTCATGACAATCAGAAATCCAGTATGCTAAATTATTAGAATATTTACTAAGCTCAATCAAAAAAAGATTTACAATACAGAAATGTCCAACTTCTGAAAAGTACGTACATCCATCCATTATTTGTAACCGCTTATCCTGTGCAGGGTTGCGGGAATGCTGGAGCCTATCCCAGCTGACTATGGGCAAGAGGTGGGGTACACCCTGGACAAGTCCCCAGGTCATCACAGGGCTGACACATAACCATTCATATCTACAATCAATTTAGAGCCACCAATTAGCCTAACCAGCATGGCTTTGGGGGAAACTGACACACCCAGAGAAAACCCCTGCAGACACAGGGAGAACATGCAAACTCCGCACAAAAAGGCCCCTGTCAGCTGCTGGGCTTGAACCCAGAACCTTCTTGCTGTGAGGCGACACTGCTAACCATTACACCACCGTGCCGCCAAGTATGTTCATTTATACACTCAATACTTGACTGGGGCTCCTTTACCATGAATTACTGCAGCAATGCAGTGTGGCATGGAGCTGATCAGCCTGTGGCTCTGCTGAGTTGTTATTGAAGCTCAGATTGCTTTGATAGTGGCCTTCAGTTCGTCTATATTTTTGGGTCAGGTGTTTCTCATCATCTTCTCAACAGTACCCCATAGAATCTCTATGGGGTTCAGGTCAGGCAAGTTGGCTGGCCAATCATGCACAGTAATATCAGGGTCAGCAAACCATTTGGTGGAAGTTTTGGCACTGTGGGCAGGTGCTAAATCCTGCTAGAAAAGGAAAAGAGCATCTCCATCAAGCTTGTCAGCAGATGGAAGCATAAAGTGCTCTAAAACCTCTTGGTAGACAGCTGTGTTGACTTTGGACTTGATAAAATACAGTGGACCAACACCAGCAGATGACATGGCACCCCAAATCATCACAGACTGCAGAAACTTCACACTGGACTTCAAACACCTTGGATTCTGTGCCTCTCCACACTTCCTCCAGACTCTAGGTCTAGGATCTTGATTTCCAAATGAAATACAAAATTTATTTTTATCTGAAAAGAGGACTTTGGACCACTGAGCAACAGCCCAGTTCTTTCTCTCCTTAGCCCAGGTAAGACGCTTCTGATGTTGTCTCTGGTTCAGGAGTGGCTTGATATTAGGAATGCGACAGTTGTAGCCCCTTTCCTGAAGACATCTGTGCATGGTGGCTCTTAATGCACTGACACCAGCCTCAGTCCACTCCTTGTGAAGCTCTCCCAAGTTCTTGAATGAGCTTTTCTTGACAATCCTCTCAAGGCTGTGGTCATCCCTGTTGCTTGTGCACCTTTTCCAGCCAGCATTTTCCGCAACAACCTTCTGTGGCTTACCCTCCTTGTGGAGGGTGTTGATGATTGTCTTCTGGACAACTGTCAAGTCAGCTGTCTTCCCCATGATTGTGGTTGCGTGTACTGAACTAGACTGAGAGATAGATGCCATTTATACTTTTTTACTCAAACTCAAAAGGAAATATTCTAATATTTTGAGATGTTTTTTCTTTTATTTTTTGCTCTGTGACATTTTTGTTTTATGGATTAAGTTTTTCCATAATGTGTACTTCTTTCTTTTTATTAGACAATAGAGAAGTTAAACAGTGGCATACAATCCTCTGAGTCATATTACTCTCATGAATTAATGAGTAATTTAATAATATAGAAAACTAATTTTCCATTATGCACAGGCAGACATGTACATATTTAAATCCATTTCAGTTGGTGTGCGTCTTTGTGTTGGAAACATTAAACCACATCGTGCTGTAACCATTAGTGAATAGGCATAAAAGTAATCTATTTGAGGTAGAGATTTTAGTTTAGATTAGACTCAGCAGCAAGAATCAGTGAAAAATCCACAGTGATTAGGGTACTGTTTTTTTATTCTCTTAAAGTAGAATGATGCAGGAGTTTGTTTCAGATGTGTGCTGCAGCCTCCATCTTGTAGCTCTCTGTAATTCTTGTGTCCTTTTGTTCAAACTAGAGATCAAATTAGACCAGACTAGTTTGTTCAAAAGAGACTACTGAAAAGTTATGATGACCCTCTAGTCCAATCTCATGGTTTTAACACATCTTACAATTAGGCAACGCATCCAATTCAGGAACTATGTTTTTTAGAAAAAAAAAAGAAAAAAATTCTTAAAAAATGCAACATTTTCCTCCATTCTTTATCGACTTAAATATTCCTTTGTTAAATAAAATAAACAACTTTTGTTTAATTTTCTTAAGAAGCAACAATAATTATTTACCCACATTTGTAAGGGTTTGAGTAAAATATAATAGCCTCTTTGTTAAAATATTTTAATGAAACATGAAAAAGTTAATACCAAATAGGTATTTTCTTAATAACATTTTATGAATATTTGTAATATCTGCACCTGCTTTTCTTTTCTTTCTTTTTCTTTTTTTTAGCTTTTGGCAGTCTGTTAAAAAAAGAGCTCAGATTTCTTGCTACAGTGTCTTGCAAAAGTATTCATCCCCTTGGTGTTTGTCCTGTTTTGTTGCATTACAAGCTGGAATTAAAATGGATTTTTGGAGGGTTAGCACCATTTGATTTACACAACATGCCTACAACTTTAAAGGTGTAAATTGTTATTTTATTGTGTGACAAACAATAATTAAGATAAAAAAACAGAGTGTGCATAGGTATTCACCCCCTTTTCTATGAAACCCCTAAATAAGAGCTGGTCCAACCAATTCACTTCATAAGTTACATAATTAGTTGATTAAGATCCACCTGTGTACAATCAAAGTGTCACATGATCTGTCACATGATGTCTGTATAAATCAACCTGTTCTGGATGGGCCCTGATTCTGCAACACTACTAAGCAAGCAACATGAGAACCAAGGAGCACTCCAAACAGGTCAGAGACAAAGTTGTGGAGAAGTATAGATCAGGGTTGGGTTATAAAAAAAAATCCCAAACTTTGAATATCCCACGGAGCACCATTAAATCCATTATAGCAACATGGAAAGAATATGGCACCACTACAAACCTGACAAGAGAAGGCTGCCCACTAAAACTCACAGACCGGGCAAGGAGGGCATTAATCAGAGATGCAACAAACACACCAAAGATAACACTGAAGGAAATGCAAAGATCCACAGTGGAGATGGGAGTATCTGTCCATAGGACCACTTTAAGCTGTACGCTCCACAGAGTAGGGCTTTATGGAAGAGTGGCCAGAAAAAAAAGTCATTGCTTAAGAAAATACATTGAGTTTGCCCAACAGCATGTGGCAGACTCTCCAAACACATGGAAGAAGATTCTCTGATCAAATGAGACTAAAATTGATCTTTTTGGCCATCATGGGAAACACCAACACCATTCCTACAGTGAAGCATGGTGGTGGCAGCATCATGCTATGGGGATATTTTTCATCTGCAGGGACAGGAAAGCTGGTCAGGACTGAAGGAAAGATGGATGGCACAAAATACAGAGCAATTCTGGAGGAAAACCTGTTTGAGTCAGCCAGAGGTTTGAGACTGTGACGAAGGTTCACATTCCAGCAGGACAATGACCCTAAACATATTGCTAAAGCTATACTGGAGTGGTTTAAAGGGAAACATTTAAATGTCTTGGAATGGCCTAATCAAAGCCCAGACCTCAATCCAATTGAGAATCTGTGGCATAACATGAAAATTGCTGTACACCAACGCAACCCATCTAAACTGAAGGAATTGGAGCAGTTTTGCCTTGAGAAATGGGCAAAAATCCCAGTGGCTAGATGTGCTAAGCTAATAGAGACATACCCCAAGAGACTTGCAGCTGTAATTGCAGCAAAAGGTTAGCCTAGTAAACTAGACCCACCCACCTAGCGGCCAAAAATATTTTTTGCCTGCGAGTGGGTCTAGCCTCGCACCATATCAACAAAACACCCCGGGCATCAAATCGTGCCCGCCAATCACAACGCAAGGTTTTTGTTTGGATTCTTTGGGCGGGCTTTTGCAGGAGTGATGACAAAGCTGCGCGACGCTGGAGAAAGCACAACAGGAAAGATGGCTACGGCTAGTGAACAGCGCATGTTTGACTCCGCTTTGGAATCAGTTTTAGAAGAATTAGACTTGGAGTTTTCGTTGAAACATGAGCAGGAAGAGGCTCTCCGCTCATTCCTTTTCAAGAAGGACGTTTTCGCTGTTTTGCCGACCAGCTATGGCAAAAGTCTGATCTACCAGCTAGCTCTGCTCGTAGCCAAAAGGATGGGGCTAGTTTGTGCAGTACGAAGAATTAATAAACAGCTTTGAAACACTACTTTTTGATTGTTTCTTATTTTCCCGTTATTTTAAATTTAAGGGAAATTATTTCACCAAACAACACTAAATAAAAATAAAAACTCTCAAAAACAGTTTAAGCAAACCCTTGAAAAACACTTGAAAAAAATAAGAGTGTATGTTAAGTATGTGGTACAGACTCCAAACTTGTGGTCATTATCTCCAAACTTCTTAATATCTAGAACCTGTTTATTAATTAATACGCATTTTGAAAAATTATTTATTTCAAGGCCTCCCCCACTGCTTTCTGTCGCTCTGACTACGTCACAGTCACTGTTGTGCTGATTGGTCAGAGCATTGGCCTGTACGCACAGAGACAGTTTGAAAGACAGCGGGTTGTTCCACCCCCACCCTTCGGAAATGTCTACGAGCGAGGCCAGACTAAATATTCACATTTAGTCTGGCTTGCCAGGCTAGCAAAAGGTGGCTCTACAAAGTATTGACTTTGGGGTGGTGAATACCTATGCACACTCCAGATTTCTGTTTTTTTCCTCTTAATTATTGTTTTTGTCACAATAAGCCAACAATTTTCACCTTTAAAGTGGTAAGAATGTTGTGTAAATTAAATGATGCTAACCCCTGCAAAAATCCATTTTTTATTCCAGCTTGTAATGTGACAAAACAGGATAAACACGAAGGGGGATGAGTACCTTTGTAAGACACTGTAAATCTAATTGTACAGTCAATTGCACAACAGCTCTCCCATTTTAAATCAGCTGTGTGTTTTTTTTTTTTTTTTACACCTTTAGAACTGTTACTTTCGCCTCGAGTGAAGTCACATGCGTTCCCACTAGTGTATGTTCTTCCGCCCTCTGCAGTCTAAAGCACATGATTATAGTTAGGAAAATGTCCGAGATTACACAGCCTGATAATAATCATGATTCATTTTTATTTCATGGATTCAAATCATCATAAATTTGTATCATAATTTATTGTCGCATGAGATGTCATTACATGCCCCATACAACTGTACTGTACAGTAAATGACATCCATACAGCAACAGTGCATAAAGTATATTAAATAATTTAATAAAGTGAGGTAACTTAAATGAGCTTCGCTATGTTCAATGATCAGTCTTTAGATGTCATTAGTTTTTCCCCAAGGGTCATGTATCATGTTCTTAAAAAAACAACTGAGTTTCTGTTTTTTTTCATTCAAATATATCAGCAAGAGCAATTGGTTCAATAAAGTGCCTTTCAGTATGCTGTGTTAGATTATTCTGACCTGGTATCTTTTTAATTAGCCTCATTTGTGAGATGAAAACATTTAGAGCACAAGGGGGAAAATCCTCTGAGTAATGTCTGAATTAAAATTCATGCAAGGGTGCACCTCTACTTTTTCATTTGTAGTGATTAAAATGCTTATACTAATATGCACACATGAATGTTTATTATCCATCTGCAAATTATATTGCAGTCCTGATGGCTTTTGATGAGAAATATGCAAATGTGCTTAATAGCATTTCCACTAATTTCTACATGCTACCTTTTCCTCTTCCAAACACTGTCAAATGTATTTAATAGTAAATAATTTATATCTACACTCAGATAGCATGTGCACGATTGATCTTTCAGGCAGAATTTCAGCTGAAGTTTGTATTTAATGAGCTCTGTGGCTTCAGCACAGAATTGAAGAAATGAAAGCACTGCCATCGTTAACGTCATCCTTTAATATACTTCACAGTGATGAAGATGTTTTATGGTGAAGTCTCTCACTATGTTTTTTTCCCCTCACACTTCCCTCTGCCTCCATTTCTTTGCTGTTTATTGCTAGTGTCAAACAGAGACACCAAAGAGAAAGTCACTCACTATTTCACTCACCATTTTTCCCCCCAAGTGTGTCTCAGCTGAAAGGAGCCAGGAATACACAGTATGAAGCGGCTCGGAGCAGTCCTGCAGCTTCCTTCTCTCTGCCTGTCTATCTCAGCCCCTCCACCAACACATCGGCTATTTATGGCATGGGTAATTTCCATGGGAACTGATGGGAGGCTTATCGGCTTTGGGTTGTTAATGGGAAAGCTTTTGACTTTCTGCTGACAGCGGAAGTGTTGAGCTGCGGCAGCCTCCTATTGTCTCAGTGATAATGGAAAGAACACTTCATCAGCCTCACAGCACAGCGGGTCAGGGCTGGAGTCTGCAGCAGGTTTATCCTGCCCATTATCACTGTGCTGGGGCTTTTTTTTTTTAGTGGAGTGCATAGGAATGCAATGCTGCAGTCCACCCACTCTTCCTTCACTTCTGTATGTGCCTAACTGCATATTTCTGTCAGTCCTGAACCTACACAAGCTCAAAAGCATTTTCTAAATGGAAAACGTCTGTGACGACAACACACGTACTGTCATGATGAAAAGCTGTCACTTTAGTAATGTGAATAGATTAAATATAGGAGTGTTTGGATATTTTTTTATTTTTAATTTTTTTTTTAGCCTGAATTAAGTTCTCTTTCCATAACTGGACTGTTAATGTTTTTGTTTCAACATCTTTGTAAATAATTGACTGTAAATTTTACAATGATTTACTGGCAACATGGTTATCAGTAAAGTACTGTAAAAATTCCAATGAACAATTATAAGCATATTTGCATTAAAGTACTTTAATAGTTTTTACATTGTATAAAATATGATGCATACATTTTCTTATTTGGTTGATGCTTTCAGGTGTTCAAATCCCAGCACTGCCAAACTGCCATCCTTGAGTGAGATCCTCAACCTTGAACTCAGTTGTATCCAGCATCAATTCTCACAAAAAGCACCAGGAACAGTATTTTAGTATTTTATTGTAAATATGTCTTCAATTGCTTATTACTGTAAATTATTGTAAAATTTAATCAGTGTGTTGTTTATAAATAACCTTCACATGACTCAGAGAAATAACAATAGTGTCCACTCAAGAAAATCAATTCAACTAGGACAGACCTTTAAAACTTCCATTCAAGATCTTTGAACTTCTAAATGCAACTATCTTTTAAAGGCCAATTTCCCCAAGCTGTTCCCATAAATTTGAAAATGGGCTGGCTTTTATCCCCATCTCTTTTTTTTTATTATCTTAAATTCACCTCAGTGTCACTAAATGGGACTCTGAAAGCACTAATCTGTCCTTTCATCTTAGTTTTGAGGTGCTGTTATTGTGTAGAAGTGTAAGAGCTCTCATTGAAGATTGACTGCTCTGGTATAAGTGCAGTAATCATTATCTCATGCCACATTGTATTGTAGTTTGGCAGCTTTGATTCATGCTGGAATTGAACTCTTCTGAAGAAGAAATGTAGCACACTTTTAGTATGTGTGAGGCCTAATGGAGAAGGAAAGTTGAGTGAATGAAGGATTGCTGCTGCTGGACAAGTTAAGGGTATTGATTTGAGTTGTGTCATTTTTGTATTCAGGTTCAGCCCGGTGAGTGAGAACGCTCCGATCGGCCGGGCTGTAGGAATGGTTCTTGCAGCGGCTGCAAACACCACTGTGTTCTACTCCATCGTGGGAGGCAATGAGGGGGGTGAGTGACCTGAGAACAGAGAACAGAATATCAGACAGCTCGCTCATCCACATAAAGCATTTGCTTCTTTTGTTTGTTAAAAAAAGAGGGGGTGGATAAGTAATAGTGCTCTTGCTTTCTTCTTACAGCAGGCTTTCCTCCACAGCGTCTGTACCATATGAGTGATTATCAGTGACAACATTTTTTGACACATTTCTCTGTATTCAGAAGAATGTCAGCAAATGCTTATCATGTATTTTTTATCTTTTTAGAAAAATGTGTATTCTGATTTTTCACAGGGAAAAATTTGTGGTTCTGCATTACCGCCATGCACAAATACCACAGAAACTTAAGGAAAACATTCGCATTGTTGCAGTGCTTGAAGGTTGAATTTAACTACATCAGTACAACTTTGGTCACACATTCTTTGATATCTGCTTCATGCTAAGACTTTTACAGATACAGTGAAATGGCTGTAATTTGAATTCATATTATATATTCTCACACTGACATTTCTTAATGTTTATGAGTTGAATTCAGCACCTGCACTTATGGCCCTTTTCCACTACCCTTTTTCAGCTCACTTCAGCTCGCTTCAGCTCACTTCAGCCCGACACGGCTCGCGTTTCGACTACCAAAGAACAGCACGACTCGGCTCGCTTCAGCCCTGCTTAGCCCCTAAAACTCGCACCGTTTTGGAGTGGGGCTGAAGCGAGCCAAAGCGAGCCGAGTGAGGCTGGGGGCGTGAGCAGACACTCCCCTGTGCACTGATTGGTGAGGAGGAGTGTCCTCACATGCCCACACACGCCCCGCGAGCACGCTGGGATCTGTAAACACCGTAAACCCGGAAGAAGAATAATTACGAATTACGAGAATTTCTGAAGCCTTATGCACCTCACCTCATCTATACGCTCTTGCCAGTATCTGTTGGCGTTGTCGGTGACAACAAGCCACAGCACCAAGACCAGCAACACTAACGACTCCATGTCTCCATGTTTATTGTTTACTATTCGGGTCGTGAGACTACCGCTTAAAAGATCACTGATGTCACTGTTTGCGCTGCTTAACGACATCACGTGACGTCCACCCACTTTCGCTAACTCCACCCAATGTGTCCACCCACTTCCAGCCAGCACGGTTCAGCGCGGTTGTAGTCGAAATGCAACTTCAATAGCCCCGCTCAGCTTGACTCAGCCCAACTCAGCACGGCACGGCTCAGCCTGACTCAGCCGCGTTTGTAGTGGAAAAGCAGCATTAGACTTCATATTTTTCAATTCTTTCCTAAGCAGAGGGGGAAAGTCAAAATGATTGTCTATAGAGATTAGGTTGAAAGATACTGCAGTATTTCTTTAAACCCTTAAAGAGTCCTTCACTTGGAGACCTCTGCCTCATCTTTTCCTGACACAAGCTTTCCTGAGTCATTTATAAGCTCTGGGTGCTGCAGCTGTGTGCCGTTGTTCATTTCCCTAAGAGCGTGTATTCAGCATTGTTCAACCGACCTAGGTTGCAAGTCCTACCTTCCACTGTGGAGATGTTCATTTTATTAATACCTGAATTCTGGCTTTGCAAAATATATAGAGAGAGAAATATTAAATGTCTTTTAACCACATGATTTCTTGGTCTCTTTGGTCATTAGCACTCTCTTAATATACAACAGCTACCAGCAAGCAAAGCTTTTTTTTCCTTTTCCTAACTGATGCTACATCACAGAGCAGCATAACAGACTTGGAGAAAAGTACCATCTACGCTTTTCTACATATACATGAGCTCACAGCTGGCTAAGACTGACTAGTATTGCTAGTTTGCAATCCCCTCCCCCAGAAAGCACTCTGGAGTCCTAGCCACAGATGGTTGTGGCATCTTTAGGAATAAAACTTTGGGAATAAATCTCCTGACAAAAAAAGTTAATGCTTTCCTGTTTCACCACTCAGGAGCCCAGCCTTATAATCTTACATCTTTGTAAGCTAGTCAGCTCTACAGAACACCTACGTACAGTGCCAGTCAAAAGTTTGGACAGTCCTACTCATTCATAGTTTTTTCTGTATTTTGACTATTTTCTATGTTGTAGAGCAATACTGAAGACATCAAAACTATGAAATAATATATGGAACATATATGGAATTATGTGGTAAAGAAAAGTGTTAAAAAACAATATGTTTCCTATATTAGATTCTTCAAAATAGTCACCGTTTACCTTGATGACGCTTTTGCACACTATTGGCATTATCTTAACCAGCTTCATGAGGTGATGAGGTGTGCCTCGTTAAAAGTTAATTAGTGCAATTTCTTAATGCATTTGAGATATTGAACTAGTAAATAGTAAACGATAAAAACACACTAAATAGCTCTATTCCACAACTGCAGTAATCCATATTATGTCAAGAACTGCTCAGCTAAGTAAAGAGAAACGACATCCATCATTACTTTAAGATGTGAAGTGCCTTTTAATTAATAAAAATAAAGAAAACGCATTGAAATAGGTGTGTCCAAATTTGTAACTGGTACTGTATATCAGTTGTACTTTCTTTAGTTTCATCTTGTTTCTTTTGACTCATCCCCTGTGAAATGTTCTCCCATTATTTTGTGTTTGTATCCATAGGCGAGTTTCGAGTGGATAATCGCACCGGAATGATTTACACTGCAAAGCAGCTGGACTACGAGACACGCACCAGCTATGAGCTCCGACTGCAGGCCGACTCTCTGGCTCTTGTCCTGGCCAACCTGCGTGTGCCTTCCAAAAGTAAGTGCTGTGCAAAAGGTCATGATCTCAAACATAAGAAGCAGCCCTGGCAGCTTTCTCAGTCAGACGTCACTACTGTTACATTATTGCAGGCTGAGGCCAGGTAAGCAGCTGGCCTCTCTCTTCACTTGATCCTTGCTTTATCTGTGCTCCTGCTCAAACAAACTGCTTCCCACCTGCTGAGAGCTTTTTAATGAAACTTTACTGATGTGTGCTAAAAGGATTAGAGCAGAACAGAACTAGCACCATACAAGTAAGATTGTCACAGGCCAATTAGTTAGACACACACACACACACACACACACACACACACACACACACACACACACACACACACGTGGTCGCCCCCACACACCTACACACACATTAAAGCACACTTTGCTACAAATAACAGCATAAACTTCATAATGCTGTGTTAATGGTTTGAATCAATTTGGGTCTAGTGAGTTTTTGCTTTGTATGGAGACTGAAAATGCACTTAAAGCCTACTCAAGAACACATTGTCCTTTAGAGGGCAGTTATTCTACTGAATATTATTGCATGTAGTCTGAAAATAGTAGTAGTGTGTGTGTGGAGTATGAGTGTGAAAGTAACTCTTACAGCTTTCAGTTTTCAGCTTTTAAACACTTACCGTACATTTTTGCCTAATTATCTGATGTGATAGCATTTTGTTTGTCACGTTCCCTTAGTAGGTGCATATGACACTTTTCAACATTGCACAGTGGAAGAAAAAAATGCTTTTGACAGTACACATTTCTCAGCTCTACTCTTGCATCGAGGTTGAGCCAGCTTTGTGTACATATTTATTCTGTGCACCTCGAACCGTGACAAACAGGTTCAGCAGTTTCACATACTGAGAGCTGTTTCTAACCCAGTCTCTCTTACTTCTTTTGTGTGCGTGTGTATGTGTGCGTGTATGAATAAATGAAAAATAATATGCAGTGAACACAGCCAAGGTGTTTATCAAAGTGCAGGATGAGAACGATCATCCTCCAGTGTTCACCGAGTCCCTGTATATCGGCGGAGTAACTGAAGACACTAAGACTTTCACATCAGTCCTGAAGGTTATTGTGAGTATCTCACTTTGCAATTCTTTGTGTCTGAGTCCAAGAGGAATCTACAATTGTACACCCCAGTTGTAGCCACTTTGTTTTTTTTTGTACTATGTAAACCACTGCATGCGCTAGTTGCTGGCTGCACATGTGATTGTTGGAACAGTGAACTTTTGTCTCCACAGACAGGTTCACCTGCCAAAAGTGCTCCAATTCCAGCCGCCTCCACCTCCACACCATTCCTGTCCAATTAGACCCTGTCCTCCACTCACACCCTCAAAATGTCACCCTCTCAAAAGTTTTGCTGCTGTCTTTCTCTCTGTCGCTCATTCCAACCACCACACACTTACCAGCCATTATATAAATTACTCACATGCGATGTGTCACAGGCTGCTTGTTAGCTTTTCTAAGCTTCAGTGTCGTACTGTTTGATTACTTAG
The DNA here is from genome assembly GCF_027579695.1 of Neoarius graeffei. NCBI lineage: Eukaryota > Metazoa > Chordata > Actinopteri > Siluriformes > Ariidae > Neoarius > Neoarius graeffei. The sequence goes on from NC_083575.1 coordinate 50,237,537, forward strand.
CATGAATTATTTTGCTTGGTTGAAAGTAGACTTACCTTATTTAGGTTCAAGGAACATTAAGTCTCTAACAGTCACTAATGATGATGAAAGGTCTGAAACAGGGAGCAGGGAGGCCCTAGGTGGTGTAAGAGGGACATATGCTTCAGAAACACTCCTGCCACAGCAAACACACTGATTGAAGAGCAGCCCAAGTGCTAACCAGAGCAACTGAATGTAGCTGTGAAAGTTTGTTAAATATGTGTAGTTCATTCAGTCCATCTTGCTGACACACTAGTGCTAAACAAAACATAAAAAAATTTATATTTAGAAAAGCTTATTCCAACAGGGTCAGATGTCATAAAGACTGCATTCATCAGTTTTTGTTTTTTTACTTTTTTATCAGGTTGACATAAAAAACATATGGTGACAGTTTCATTTTCTTTGTACTTTTTATGACATTTTCCAGGCTGACTTCCATCAGAACATAAAGAACTGACTTTGTTGAACATGTATTTCTGGCACAACAGAGCTACATAAGGGTGACAAATTTACAGGACAAACTCACTCTAATGTAGAATCAGTATGAAGAAAACGTGACAGTATTGACACCATAATGACAGAGATAGTTATGTCTGCAATATGTTTTCATAAAAAATGCTTAAATTATACTTACTTCACTTAGGATGACAAAGAAAACATGCACAGCTCATTCCACTGTCTTATGTATTGCTTAATATCTTCCAAGCATAAATATGAACAATTATAAAAGTACACTGAACTAGAAAGCATGTCGTCATGATGCAGAAGTCAGACTAGAAAGTCGTCTTCTTCTGGCTGCTCCTGTAAGGAGTTGCCACAGCGGATCATCAATTTATGATCCACACATATATATGTGTGTGTGCGTATGTGTGTGTGTGTGTGTATGTATGTAACATAACATTGGATGCCCTTCCTGACACAACCTTCCCCAATGTGTCCAGGCTTGGGACCAGCACTAAGTATGCACTAGCTTGTTGTAGAAGAAGAATAACAACAGTTCTGTTCATTACACATACACTTGTGAAATTCCTCTCTGCATTCCTCTGAAGCACAGAACACACACATGCACATACATGTGAGCAATGAGCACACACACATACCCAGAGCAGTGGGCAACCATGCTACAGCATCCAGGGAGCAGTCGGGGGTTAGGTGCCTCGCTCAAGGGCACTTCAGCCCAAGGTCATCCCATGTTAACCTAACTGCATGTCTTTGGACTGTGAGGGAAACTGGATCACCAGGAGGAAACTCACGCAGACATGGGGAGAACATGCAAACTTCACACAGAAAGGCCCCCATCGGCCTCTGGGCTTGAACCCAGAACCTTCTTGCTGTGAAGCAACAATGCTAACTACTGCAGAAGGCAGCCTAGAAAGTACTATAACAAAGCATTGTCATCAAAATTGATATCCTTTGACTCAGGTGTTTTTTGACTTTGGTATTGATTGATAGTAGTATTGGATGCTGCTGATATACACTTTATGGCCAAAAGTATGTGGATGCATGACCATCATACCCATATATGGGCCTTCACACAATTATTACCACAAAGTTGGTAATTGTATAGGATGTCTTTATATGCTATAACATTAAGATTTCCTTTCACTGGAACTAAGTCGTCGAACCCAAACCTGTTCCAGTATGATTATGCTCCATGTGCACAAAGTGAGCTCTATGGTTTGCCAAGGTTGGGGTTAAAAACTCCAGTGGCCTGCACAGCAACCCCACTGATCACTTTTGAGATTATCTGGGTGCCAGGCCTTCTCATCCAACCTCAGTGCCCAACCTTGTTGTCACTACAGACACACTCCAAAATCTAGAGGTAAGCCTTCCCAAAAGTGTGGAGGTTATTACAACAGCAAAGAGGGAACTAAATCTGGAAAAGTGGAGACATTACTTATGAATGTACCATTGAGACATTATCATCCATACATCCATTATTTGTAGCCGCTTATCCTGTCCTACAGGGTCACAGACAAGCTGGAGCCTATCCCAGCTGACTATGGGTGAGAGGTGGGCTACACCCTGGACAAGTCACCAGATCACTGCAGGACTGACACATATACCCTGTCCACACTAGGGATTTTGTACCGATACGATCAGTGGCGATCCTAGAGTGATTTACTCCCCGGGCGAAACCCCCTGCTGGCGCCCCCCGCCTTTTTTTTTCGGGGGTTTTTTTTGGGGGGACCTTTTTTTGGGACCTTTTTTTTTTTTCGCGCCCGCGCTCGTGCCCCCCCACGTTGGGCTCTGTATTAGCCAACAGAATGTTAACAACAGCTTTACATGTCGTTTAAACATTTCTCGTCGTGTGTTGTACGTCGCGGACACGGCCCGTTATAAATTTGCTGTTACCAGAATGGCAATGATCAAGTCGTAATGTATTACTTAAGACTCTGTGTAATGTCATAGTAGTGTAGTACTGTGGTAGTAAAGTCTTTTTGATGACTAGTACAACGTTCCGCTGGCGGGATTGTGCATATTATGGGGCTATGACAAGTTAGGCACACACACACACTGATGACGTCACCTGCGCAACTTTGGTATCGAGGGCTACCGCATGACGTCACCGCGCCGCGAGATTTTGTTAAGCGCCATATTGGAAGACCAAGTACACATCTATGCAAGTACATACATTCATAAAACAAACTACACCTGAAATGTAGCCAGGGCCGGTTCTGCCCTAATCTGGACCCGGGTGCAACATCGCGCAACCCCCCCCCCAAAAAAAAAAAAACCCCACCAGTCTAAATCAGGACAACCATCACATAACTATAAACATTTTATATCAACTATTTTAACTAAATGGGCTATAATAAATAAGCCTGCAGGCACGGCGGGCTGCCTCAGAAAAGTAACCATTCAATGACACAACTGAAAGCCTGCAGCCACGGTGGGCTGCCTCAGAAAAGTAACCATTTGTCCTACCTTAAAACTCGTTTTGCATTTTCTGCCTCCTTTTTTGTATTTTCGACCCTCCATTTATTTTCTTTCCTTTTCTGAAAACCCGATTTGTGTCCAGACATTTTGTTCTGCTACCAATGAACTAACTCGTCAGGTCTCGTCTCTCGAGCCCGCGATGATTCCCGTGGGAAGGGCAACAACTGATACATTTTTACAAACAACCAATAAACAGCCAACAGGGAGGTTGCAACGTTCAGGCTCACCTTTGCTCAGAGACACTCAGTAATGCACTTATTCTCTGTCTCCTGGCAGAAAGCTCCTTGGTTTGCTTGTGTCTCAATCACAGCTGGTATTCTGTAGAAAGACTTCTTTTCACCTTTCCCATCAGCTTTGTTGGAACACCCTAACACAGCACAAAAGTTTACCATTGTAGGTTTATGATGAATCAAGTGCCTCGTGGGTTTAAATTCCGCGCGCTGCCGTTATTTCCCCCTAATCACGAGTTTGTTGGTCTTCCAATATGGCGCAGGGTTTGTTTACTTCCGGTTTCCGGTGACGTCAGTGAAAAGGGTCTATTGGGCTTCCCCATCCAAAATGTTCACACACACACACACACACACACACACACACGCCCGTCTTGGGTTTTTTTTGGGGGGGACCTTTTTTTTGGGGGGGGGACTGTTTTTTTTTCGCGCCCGCGCTCGTGCCGCCCCCCCCCGCGATGCCGCCCCGGGCGGCTGCCCGGTCGGACCGCCCCCAGGACCGCCCCTGTATAGCCCCGGTATAGTTGCTAGTGTGGACAGGTGTTGCGGTACGAAAGTAGTATCGTATCATACGATACTACTTTCGTACCGCAACACCTGTCCACACTAGCAACTATATCGGTACTGTAGCGGTATAACTGTATCGGTACGAAACCCACAACTGTTTGGGTTTCGTACCGGTACAGTATTGGTACTGTAGCGCTTCGCTGTAGTGTGGACAGATGAAGCAGTTCTGTATCGATACAAATATAATGCGCATGCGCAATGAACCATTCCTACTTCCGGGTTATTCATACAATACAATACGCACGTGCTTTCCAGCTGTAAATAAAACGTCAAAATGGCTCAAAACGACCGTGGAGCTACATGGAGCAAAGATGAAGTTATATGTTTGTTGGAGCTTTGGGGAGACGAGCGATGCCAGGAACAGTTGAGGGGTACACGTACGAGTCTTTCTCAACTGCCTCGCGCATTTTATATGATTCGACTGAATAAATGACCACCAGAAATACAGACTGTACATTGACAACAAAAAGCACACACACGTTGTTTCATCCGCCATATTCTCGGAAGGAAGTTACTCGGTAACCACGGAAACATTTCGCGCATGCGCATTTCAACTACCATGAAAGAAAACCGCAAACATTTCTCGCTAGTGTGGACAGATGCACTAAACTGTACCGGTATACTTTGTATCGATACAGTTATACCACTATCGTACCGGTATATATGTGAACACAGCTTTAGAGACAAACAACCATTCACACCTATGGCCAATTTAGAGCCACCAGTTAACCTAACCTGCATGTCTTTGGACTGTGGGGGAAACTGGAGCACCTGGAGGAAACCCACGCAGACACGGGGAGAACATGCAAACTCCACACAGAAAGGCCCCCGTCAGCCATTGGGCTCGAACCCAGAACCTTCTTGCTGTGAGGCAACAGTGCTAACCACTACACCACCGTGATATTATTATTATTATTATTATTATTATTATTATTATTATTAATAAGAAATCATAATAATAATAATATGGGGTGTTTATTACACACATATGGTTGTGATTGGTCAGGTGTCCAAATCCTTTCGACATATAGTGCATGTGTAATTCATAATGATGGATATCATATTGGAATATTTATATGGAAAAAAAGTATATATTGTATTTAGCCTTAAGGGGTTTTTCACATGGCAGATGATGCATTGCTCTCCACTCCACCTGACTCTTTCTAATTCCCATATGAAAGGTCAGGATTCTGCACTCAACGCAGCTCTTCAAACAGCAGGCCAGTGCTGTCTCTAGAGTGGTAACCATAGCGACAGCATTGTGAAGCACAGCTAATGCTCATCCACAGTGACTTGCTCCATTTGTTAGCACAGGCTAAACAGAAAATATTTCATCTTAAGCCCTATCTGGGAGGAATTAGTTTCTCTGAATGTGACGAAATTATTATCTTACACATGGCCATATCGTGTTTATTTCTTTAGCAGCATCAACATTTCAATGATTATGGTACAGATACCGTGATACAACTGTTCATTCAGTTATTTTTAGGGAGCTAAGATTGCATGATATTGTAGAATATGGTAAAATAAAGTGACTTTATACTTGTAGCTGACAATATAACAGCCCATTTAATTAGCCTTTATGATTACACAGTTTTGATTGATTTTATTTTATTTCCTCTGCTAATGGTTTCCCAATGTAGGCAGTATCAACATTAAGTGATACAACCCATACTTGGTACACTGTTGAGAGATTCCTCAGCAGCATTCATCATTTCGTGATTCATATTCACAAATGTCGCAAGTAACAGAGTTAAAAAAAAAAAACTTTATTCCAATGCAAGATAATCTGCTAGCAAAATAAATCGATCTGGTCAGGACTAAAATTATCAGAAGACTGCAGAGTTGGTACAAAAAAAACAACTAAACTAAAATAAAAATAAACAGCATGTAATGTAAACATGTAAATAGTTCAGGGGAGGACTGAGAATAACATGGACAAAAATAAAATCACAGCAAATCCTCTGAAGTGATGGAATTGCTCCGGGTCACACTATACATATGTTTAAATAGGGCTATAAATACATTACAAACTTCAGCAGTATGTCTAGTAGCTCACAGGCAAGTCTATGAATCACTGGTTGTGCTGTTCAGATATGTAAATGTTTTAAATAAATATCTATATAATTATATACATATGCACATATAATTATATCAATATAATTATACAGTATATTTATGTGTCTCAATAGTCATAGTATATTATATTCATACCCCCCCCCACAAAGAAAGTTGGGGGGGGTATATAAGAATCACCCTGTCTGTCCATCCGTCCATGTGTCTTGTAAGCGCAACTCCTCCTAAACGGTTTATTGGATTTTGATGCTACTTTATACAGTTGCAGTATATCACCTGAAGATGTGCATGAAGGAAAATAATTCCGATCCGATGTTTCAAAGGGGAGATAATTCAACTTATTCCTTTACACATGGCAATGTGTCTGTTGGCACAAGCTTTTATAATTGTTTGTGTAAGTTTATGACAGTTATGTAGGTGTAAGTTCTCCAGTCAATGTCTTTGAGTAAGGTGTTGTCAAATATTTTTATCTCAGGTTTAAGCTTTAAATCATAAAGTTTTATATGTACAAGCTAAATTCTATTCTGAACAACAGTTTGGCTGTAGTTATTTGCACTTGCACAGGCATGTAGAGCTGCTGAATGAAAGCATTGTGAAAATGTGCATTTTTAAATTCTATTGGGAATCTTTTTTTTTGTGTTGTTTTTATTGACTCTCCACATGCATCTTTGACATCTTGTTCTTGCTTGTATTTTTTGTGCATTCATAGGAATGAATACTGTAACGGGATGGATGTGCGAGCGCCACTAGGGGCAAATGGATCAGGCCAAAAACAGAGGGAGAGGACAAAAAAATCCAAGCAAGAGTTTTTATTTTTAAAACTTAGTGGCAATTTTTAGCCAAACAATGTTCAAAGCATGCTGTTCCCTTTTTTTGATATTTTTAGAAAAATAGATTTGTACAAAAATAGATTTTCAAAAAAAAAATACAAAAGTTGTCAACTAGAATGTCCCAGAAAATATTTGCTATGTTTCTTTAAGAGCAGAGAACCACTGGCAGCAAAGTCAATGTCAAGACAAACTCACCACATGAGATCAAACGCTAGACTCCAGACACAGGACTAGACTAACATACATAAAGAAGGTGACCAGCACCATTCCAACATAAAAGGGGAACACATAACAATCACTAAACACAAACAATAACATTACAGACTCTGATGCATCATAAGGACATTCTACAACATTTAAACAACAAGTTGACAACATAAACATTAAGACTAAACATTGCAAAACATCACTGTAATACAAAGATATAGAAGCGGCTTGATCAGGGCCGTCTCCGTCTTCCCTATGACGTTCTGGCAAGATGGACTGGACCAATTGCGGCCGGAACGAAATAAATGAGTCTCTGTTTCATGTCGGCACTCTTTTGCCACCCGTGGGACGCGACAAGACAGTTCATCACCACAGCAAGAAACAGTATACTACTTTTTTCTTTTCAGCACCTAAGTCTCTGCAGCAACTTGGTACATTAAAAAGAAACATTAGAAATAGTCTGTTGCATTTTTTCTTTCCATAAATGTCTTTGGTGAAACAGTGTTCATGTGCAAAAGAGTACCAGCAAAGTTTAGCGTCTTAGCGTTTAGCTCAATGTTCCTGGAGTTGCCAGTCGGCGTGTGTGTGTGTGTGTTTAGGCACAGGTAGGCAGTGAAACAAGGGCTGCCTCGCAGCCGAGAGGCAAGGGAAATGTGCGGTCCGTCTGTGACCATCACACACCCCCCACCTCTGGTCTCACGCCGGCAGGTGGGAGAGGAAATCTGCAGTGGCATTATCCGTCCCTGGGATATGGCAGATGGTGAACCGGACGGGCTGCATGGAGAGGTACCACCTGGTGATGCGCGTGTTGGAATCACGCATGTGGTCCATCCACTGCAGAGGATGATGGTCTGTCTTCAGCAGGAACTCACGGCCAAGGAGGTAATACCTGAAGGCATCAAGGGCCCATTTCACCGCCAGGCATTCCTTCTCGACAGTTGAGTAGCGCACCTCCCTGGGATACAGCTTCTGGCTAATGTACGCCACTGGATGTCTCTCTCCTGGTTCACCCTGCAGGAGCACCGCCCCAAACCTGTATCAGAGGCGTCTGTCTGCAAAACAAATTGCTTTTCAAAATTAGGACATTACAACACAGGTTCATGGCAAAGGGCATTCTGGATGTCCTCGAACGCCTTCCTGGCGTCCTCTGTCCACCGAACCTGGACTGGGAAGTTCTTTCTGGTCAAGCCTGTGAGGGCGGCTGCCCTGACTGAGAAGTTTGGCATGAATCTCCTGTACCACCTGGCCATGCCTAAGAATGACCGCACCTGGGTCTTGGTCTGGGGCAAAGGGTACTGCTGGATAGCCTCCAGCTTCTGCACCTGCGGTTTAATGACACCCCTGCCAATTACATACCCCAGGTACTCTGCTTCCTTCTGAGCGATGGCACACTTAACTGGATTGATGGTCAGGCCTGCCTCCTCGATCCTCCTCAGGACTTCACGCAGGTGACATAGATGCTCCGCCCATGATGCACTGTAAATAATTACATCATCAAGGTAAGCAGCTGCGTACCCCTGCATTCCCTCCAGCACATGATCCATCAATCTCTGGAAGGTGGCAGCAGCACCATGGAGCCCAAACGGCATGACTGAGAACTGAAAAAGCCCCCAAGGGGTACGAAATGCAGTCAGTTCTTTAGTTGAAGCACTCAGGGGGACTTGCCAATATCCCTTGGCTAAGTCTAAGGTAGTTACCCAGTTAGCTGAGCCAAGAGAGTCAATGAGGTCATCAATTCTCGGGGTAGGGTATGAATCAAACTGAGAAACAGAGTTCAAATACCTGAAGTCAATGCAGAACCAAAGACTGTCGTCCTTTTTTGGGACAAGGACTATTGGGGAGCACCACTCGCTGCTGGATGGTTCGATAATCCCCATGGCGAGCATCTGGTCAGTCTCCTTCCTCAGTCCATCAAGGAGTCGCTCTGGAATCCTGTAACTCATGCGACGAGGAGCTGTCCCCTCACACAGGGAAGCGTGATGACTCACCAGCTGAGTGTGGCCTGGTTGCTCTTTGAACAGGTGGGGACCACAGAGCCGCTTGATGGCCACCTGTTGGTCAGGGGAGAGATGGTCAAGGTTAAGGGCGCCCTCTGTTGGTGAAGGTAGGTACTGCTCCTCGACCTCATCCTCTTCTTGCACCCGACGGATCATCAGGGACTCTGCACTCACACCTGGACGTTCCCTCCACTCCTTCAGAAGATTGATGTGCAGCACTCGTCTGGAGTGCCTCTCTCCTGGCTTGACAACTTCATAGGTGGTTGAGCCGAACCTCCGCACCACCTCAAAGGGACCTTGCCATTTGGCGAGCAACTTACTAGAGTCACTTGGCAGCATCACCAACACCTTGTCTCCCTCATTGAAACTCCGAGCGTGAGCCCTGCGGTCATAGTAGGATTTCTGGCACTTCTGGGCTTGCTCAAGATTCTGCTGTGCCAGTTCTGCCATGCTCTTCAGCCTCTCACGCATCTGCAACACATAAGAAAGAGTGTCCTGCGATGGTGGGGTTTCCTCCTTCATCCAGGTCTCTTTCAGGAGCGCCAAGGGGCCTCGAATGTCACGTCCGTAGAGCAATTCGAAAGGTGCAAATCTAGTTGAGGTCTGCGGCACCTCACGATAAGCAAATAGAAGGTAGGGGAGCCAGTTGTCCCAGTCGGAGCCCGATTCATCCACAAACTTGCGTAGCATCTGCTTAAGGGTCTGGTTGAACTGTTCAGTCAGGCCATCCGTATGTGGGTGATAAGGGGTGGTCCGTATACCTTTTATGCCCAACAACCCATACACCTGCTTGAGAAGTTTGGACATAAAGTTGGACCCCTGGTCAGTTATTATGGCTCTAGGGAACCCCACCCTTGAGAACAACTAGATTAGACACGTGGCAACCGTCCTAGCCTTAACAGCTTTAAGAGCAAAAACCTCTGGGTATCTCATAGCGTAATCAGTAATCACAAGCATGAACCTATTCCCAGCTTTGCTGCACTCAAAGGGACTTACTATGTCCATACCCAACTGCTCAAAAGAAGTGCCCACTATAGGAAGAGGTTCTAAGGGGACCTTAGGGGGAGCTCTGCTTGCAGTTTTCTGACACTCAGGACATGTCTTACAAAAATCTGCAATGTCTTTTGCCATACTTGGCCAATAAAAGTAACGGCTGATTCTGGCAACAGTTTTATCTTTACCTAAATGGCCTGCCCATGGTATGGAATGGCCCAAGTCAAGGACTACCCCCCTAGTCTTCAATGGAACCACCATCCTGGCCTCAGCCCCTCCCACTTTATGCAAAACTCCATCTTTGATAGCAAAACCTTGCCCTGGCATCTCCTCCCCAACACTGAGCTGAGCCTGCCGAAACAAAGGGCCAATATCTGGGTCTTGCTGCTGCATTAAAGCCATATCTTGGGGAATTTTTACAGGGACATCTGCCAGCTCTGGACAAGGATCCCCCTGACTACCAGAAACTCCAAACTGGAACTTCTCCTGTCTCCTCTGTCTTTTTGACTTACGACTCTTACCAGGCAGAGCCTCAACATCTACATTGAAAAAGGGCAAAGCAGAAAGTGGAGTTTCCTCCTCGCTACTCTTAGCCATTGCCCTGGTCACAGCCACATTACACTCATTATTACCAGCTATGAGCTGACACAATAGAGGAAAATCCTGACCCAAAATCATGGAATATGGTAAATTATCCACTACCCCGACATCCAATAAGTAAGGCTGTCCCAAAACCTTCACATACACACTTGCAGTAGGGTATGACCTTTCATCTCCATGCACACACTTTAACTGGGTCATCACAGCATAATTATGAAGTTGAGCTGAAATATAATTAGCATTGACTAGAGACTGCATGCTGCCAGTGTCAACCAGTGCCTCAACCTCCCGCCCATTTAACACTACAGTATGAAAGCTAAGAGCTACCGACTTTCTGGGGGTGCTAGCTCTAGGTACTGTACAAATGTTGGACTGGGTGGCATTGTTTGGGCATTTGGACTTAATATGACCTTCCTCACCACACTGCAAACACACAGATACTTTGGGGCTACTGGGGTTAAAAGTAGAGTTGGACCTAACAGCAGGGTTATAATTCTGGGGACCACTCTTACCACCCACAGACGTCTGACTGCTGTTGAACTTCTTTGGCGGTCCACTACTGCTCTTTGTGGGTGGAGGATGACGTTGGGGCCTGCTGGAGTCTTTGCCTGCCTTCCATTGGGCATAGGTCCATGGCTGCCTCTTCCGCCGGGCTGCCACAAAGACGTCTGCCAGGGAGGCAGCTTTGGCTGCTGAGACCGGGTCGCATTCCCTGATCCACACCTGGAGGTCTGGGGACGTCAAACGAAGGAACTGTTCCAGGATTATCATTTCTCCAATCTGCTCCTTGGTGTGCTTCTCAGGCTGGACCCATCATAGGTACAGGTCTCGCAGGTGGGTGTACAACTCCTTCGGTGACTCCTCCTCCTTCACCTCAGCACCTCTGAAGTTCAGCCGGTAGGTCTCCTTGTTGATGTTATACTTGGCCAATATGGCCTCCTTCAGCTTGTCGTAATTCAGGGCGTCGTGCTGGTCCATAGCAACATAAGCGGCCCTAGCCTTGCCCGTCAGGAGGGGTGCTAACCTTACTGCCCAGTCAGTTGTTGGCCACTGACACGCCACGGCCACTCTTTCAAATGTGACCGAGTAATGCTCAACGTCATCTTGCTCACCTAGACACTGCAATCTGGGCTCCCTCTCCCCCATGGTCCTTGCTTGGCTGTTGAAGTGAGGTGGCTCCGCTGACGATGGAGGTGGTGGTGGTGGGTGCTGTGGCGTCGCATCAGCACCGCTGTCTGGCACGCCAACCACTGCATCTGGGACCGGTGTGGTTCTGGTGTGTACTTCCTGTTGCAGGAGGCTAAACTGGTGTTGAAGGGTTCGCCAACGGCTTTCCTGTCGCGCGGCTTCCTGCTCCAGCTTGACGTCACGTGCTTGTTGCTGTGCCATCATGAACTGGAACATGTCTCGCAGCTCCTGCACCGATAGGTCTTCAGCCACCTCAGCCAGTTCAGGGTCATTGCTATTGTCTCCGCCGCTGGCCCCGCCTTCTTGCTGGACAGGTTTCCGCTCACCAGTTTCCTTCGGCCCCATCACGTCAGCCAGTGTTGCCACCCCAAGGACATGAAGATCGTGGAGGGAAAACGAAAAATAATCTGCCACAAAAAAATTGAAAAACTCTCTGCTGCCCTCTAGGCCTTGATCCCACTTCTGACACCAGTTGTAACGGGATGGATGTGCGAGCGCCACTAGGGGCAAATGGATCAGGCCAAAAACAGAGGGAGAGGACAAAAAAAATCCAAGCAAGAGTTTTTATTTTTAAAACTTAGTGGCAATTTTTAGCCAAACAATGTTCAAAGCATGCTGTTCCCTCTTTTTATATATTTTTGATATTTTTAGAGAAATAGATTTGTACAAAAATAGATTTTCAAAAAAAATACAAAAGTTGTCAGCTAGAATGTCCCAGAAAATATTTGCTATGTCTCTTTAAGAGCAGAGAACCATTGGCAGCAAAGTCAATGTCAAGACAAACTCACCACATAAGATCAAACGCTAGACTCCAGACACAGGACTAGACTAACATACATAAAGAAGGTGACCAGCACCATTCCAACATAAAAGGGGAACACATAATCACTAAACACAAACAATAACATTACAGACTCTGATGCATCATAAGGACATTCTACAACATTTAAACAACAAGTTGACAACATAAACATTAAGACTAAACATTGCAAAACATCACCATAATACAAAGATATAGAAGCGGCTTGATCAGGGCCGTCTCCGTCTTCCCTATGACGTTCTGGCAAGATAGACCGGACCAATTGCGGCCGGAACAAAATAAATGAGTCTCTGTTTCATGTCGGCACTCTTTTGCCACCCGCGGGATGCGACAAGACAGTTCATCACCACGGCAAGAAACAGTATGCTACTTTTTTCTTTTCAGCACCCAAGTCTCTGCAGCAACTTGGTACATTAAAAAGAAACATTAGAAATAGTCTGTGTTGCATTTTTTCTTTCCATAAATGTCTTTGGTGAAACAGTGTTCATGTGCAAAAGAGTACCAGCAAAGTTTAGTGTCTTAGCGTTTAGCTCAATGTTCCTGGAGTTGCCAGTCGGCGTGTGTGTGTGTGTGTGTTTAGGCACAGGTAGGCAGTGAAACAAGGGCTGCCTCGCAGCCGTGAAGCAAGGGAAATGTGCGGTCCGTCCGTGACCGTCACAAATACTCTGCTTACATACTCTAGATTTGACATTGATCGCTCAAAGGTACTTGTGTGGATTTGTGTGTGTGTGTTATGTTCCAGGCTATAGATAAAGACACAGGGAACTACAGTAAGATGGCATACAGGCTGATCATCCCCCCTACTCCAGAAGGTCAGGACAGCTTTGTCATCGAGCAATACACTGGCATCATCAAAAGTGCCATCATGTATCGCAACATGCGCCGCTCTTACTTCAAATTCGAGGCTATTGCCACTGATGACTATGGAAAAGGTCTGAGCAGCAGCACTGAAGTGGTGGTAAGTGTGAGTGTGTATGTCAGAATCAGAAACAATTGGCCAAATAAGATTTCACTTACAGGGAATTTTACTTGGCAGTTGCTCCAGGTACAGAACTATAATACAATGAAACAGTCTTGCAGTGTGTAAAAGGTGTTATGTACAGATTAAACAGATTAAGTTGTGAAAACTGTATCGTGTCATTGCCATCAAGGCACTATTTCATTTATACAATAATTTAAAATATGTACTTGTAATGAATAAAGGCTTGAAAAAAAAATGTGTGTGTGTGTGTGCGTGTATGTGTGTGTGTGTGTGTGTGTGTGTGTGTGTGTGTGTGTATATAGCCTGATTCCACAACAGTAGTAATCCATATGCTGTCAAGAACTAAATAAAGTAAGTTCGCCATTACTTTAAGTCATAAAGTGTCTTTTAATTAATAAAAATAAAGAAAAAAATGTACTAGAAGGAGGGCGGCACGGTGGTGTAGTGGTTAGCGCTGTCGCCTCACAGCAAGAAGGTCCGGGTTCGAGCCCCGTGGCCGGCGAGGGCCTTTCTGTGCGGAGTTTGCATGTTCTCCCCGTGTCCGCGTGGGTTTCCTCCGGGTGCTCCGGTTTCCCCCACAGTCCAAAGACATGCAGGTTAGGTTAACTGGTGACTCTAAATTGACCGTAGGTGTGAATGTGAGTGTGAATGGTTGTCTGTGTCTATGTATCAGCCCTGTGATGACCTGGCGACTTGTCCAGGGTGTACCCCGCCTCTCGCCCGTAGTCAGCTGGGATAGGCTCCAGCTTGCCTGCGACCCTGTAGAACAGGATAAAGCGGCTAGAGATAATGAGATGAGATGTACTAGAAGGTGTGTCCAGACGTTTGACTGGTACTGTATGTACATTGAAGCTGTTCTGGAGACTTGCCGTGGTTTAACACCTTACTAACACACTGTACAGGTTGTCCCATAAATCTACAGTAGCATCCTAGGATTAATGAATATCTTATACTTTTACAGACCATGATATAGCTGAGCAAGAAAGACTGAATTCAAATAATTGTACTGGTCGCAATTTTTGTATTGAGAAAATATTTTGAAAAATTTGAGTAAATTCTGTCAAAAGTTTTTGTTTTCCCTTTTATTTTTATTTATTTATTTACATTTTTATCCTGTGGTTCTGGATTAATAGGACCCCATGTATGCTGTTTTTCATCAATTTGTCACCCATGTGTATCTTGATAATTCAGGTGTGTGTGTGTGTATATGTTTTTATGCGTGCACATATTTACAGTAAGTAAATAAATAAATAACAACAACGCACACTTGTTAGTGCAGCAATAAATTTACATTTGTTTCATGTCAAGTGAATGAATTTTCCTCCTAATTGCATCATTCTGGTGCATATGCAGCCACTGAACTGTGCATTTCCATAAAAGCAATGGAGCTAATAAATCACTGGTAGAATAAAAAGGGTTCGGAGAATTATACACATGTGTTTTGTATGTTAAAAGGAAGCAGAAGGCTGTATGTGCAAAATTTTTGTTCCAGAAGCATTCTCAGGTGCTCCTTCTGGCTAACAGATTTAAAGGCCATTACAGCAGCATATGGCAGCTTGTCTCAAAGCCTGCTTTTGGCAGAAGGATCTCTAAGGCATAGCAAGTGAAAAATTCTGATTCTCTCTGTCTCTCTTTTATGTCTTTCAGGTGTCTGTGGTGAATGCATTGGACATGCAGGTAGTGGTGTCCAATGTGCCGCCTACTGTAGTGGAAGAGAACAAAGAGCAACTCGTCAGGTGATGTTTCTGTAACTGGACCTGAGCAGATGAACTGCACTACCTCTAGAATTGCACTAAATATCAGCTCCAATTTATACATTATGTCATCCTGCCAAGATTGAGTTTTACAAATGAATTCAGTCCCTACAAGCACAATCAAGATTGCATAATTACAGAATGAATTTTGTACTTTTATTTAAAGTGTCAAAAAAAATCAACAAACAAACAAAGACTAAATGACAAACCTGGATTGTCACCATCACAAGCAGAAGCCTGTGGACTCTGTTCAGTGACGCACTTTTGACAACTATTTGTAGGATTTTTGAGAAAGTTTATACTGGTTATACACACTGATTGTGTGGTTTTCTTCTTCTCTTCTTCTTCTTTAATCTCTATTCTACTTAATTTTCTTCCTAAGTACCTTAACAGACAAACATTATAACAGTTACCACAGAAGCTGTTCAGTCTCTGCTGATGAAAAGCTCCCCTCAAGCTTCATTCATTCATCATCACTCTGGGGATAGTACGGATATAGAAATGGTGTGTTGGATGTGCAGCAAGCATACCATTGGGCATTAAAATAAGAAGCCTCTAAATTAAAGGGAGCCGTAAGCTTCATGTCTAATGCTTTCTAAATGAGTCCACTGTGAGAGTTTGTAACTTGCTCCTCATTTCCTGACTTGCCAGTGTGAGGAAATGGATGTGTGGAGAGGTTAGGTTTATAGTTTTCTTTGTGCAGACTCAAAACTATTATATAACTTTTCTACAGTTGCACTTAATGTTTTACGGTCTCCGTTGACTTTGTTCAGTAATTGAGACACTGTATTTCGCACTATATTTTCAGCAGCAAGCTTTGCATTTAACATGGAAGAAAATTATTTTTATCGATGGATATGTTAGTGTCTGCTGTAGATCCATAGAGCTTCATGTATGAGTTAAGAAAGAAATGTTTTCATCTCATATTGTGGACATAGTTTGAGTGAGTTTTATTGCTTATTGTACTTTTGATTGCAGCATTCTCGAACGATATGTACAGGACCAAATCCCTGGAGCTAAAGTGATCGTGGAATCCATCGGACCACGGCGGCACGGAGACGGATATTCATTAGAGGACTACAGCAAATCAGACCTGCAGGTGTACGCCATCGACCCTCTCACAAACAGGGCAATATCTCGACAAGAGCTCTACAAGTAAGCAGCACACATGTGGTATATGAAGAAATACAACACTCACATAATATAACCTAGTAACAGAGAACGATCAGAAACTCATCTCAAGCCATGCTCTCTAATGCACAGTATCCCTGGAATAAAAAGGTTGTTTTACAGTTTGCATTATTTCAAATATATGTTAACATTTATTTTAACATGAATCTGTTTTTTTATTTTATTATTGCTTCATATAATTTTTTTTGGTAACTGATATTTTCTCCACTAGTTGTGCCTCCTGTTAAATTATAACTATTATTGTATATTAATGACAGTTCAAATTGTCTCTTCACTGAACAGCAGGAGGAGATTTTAGTAATCATTAAGATTATTTCAGCATGTATGCAAAGTTTTCCTCAAATTGACACATCTGCCACAAAATCATGCACAACAAACAATATTTCAGCAGCACTAAGAGCAAAAAAATTTTCTTTTATGTTTGGAATGATAAGCTCTGAAACCCATAATTGGGGTGACATGAAAATTTCATTTAAACTGTTTTTGTCATTTGAGCTAATTAGATATTTCACCACTGTCTATCAAAGGGTCATGTATTACACCATAGAGCTTTCTGGAGCTAATTAACCATGAAGAGTAAGTGGATAATGAAATCACATTATTTTATTCAAAAATATTGCAGCTAAGATTTTTATAACTGCACAGCATTTACAGAGCGCTCTCATTTCAAATATAGACCTTTTCCAGTTGCTCAAAAATATTCATAGCATCCATTCATTATCTGTAGCCACTTATCCTGTACAGGGTTGCAGGTAAGCTGGAGCCTATCCCAGCTGACTATGGGTGAGGTACACCCTGGACAAGTTGCCAGGTCATCGCAGGGCTGACACATAGAGACAAACAACCATTCACATTCACATCTACGGTCAATTTAGCCACCAATTAGCCTAACCTGCATGTCTTTGGACTGTGGGGGGAAACCGGAGCACCCGGAGGAAACCCACACAGACACAGGGAGAACATGCAAACTCCACACAGAAAGGCCCTCATCGGCCACTGGGCTCGAACCCAGGACCACCTTGCTGTGAGGCAACAGTGCTAACCACACCACTGTGCCACCTGTTCATAACATAGTTTATTTACTAATGTATGGCAACAGCAATAGTTATGTTGATAAATTATCAGCTTTTATTCTGCATGGTGAGATTCTTGTTATTATGGACTGTAAATCATACGCAAACTTTACCAGAGGCCTAAAAGACAAATTATTTTGTTGAAATAGTGGTGACATGTAGACATTAGAATATCACCAATTATTTAATCTTTATACTGCTCACAACACCAATATTAACGTAATCAGAAACTAATCATGAATGTAGGTTCCCTTAGATTTAAATCACAGAGAGAATATAGAAGGATAATCTTGTCTGTGTACAATGTAACAAAATGAGAAACAAATGACATCAGAAGTGGGAAAATAATCAATGACTGGTTGGTGTGAAGTGAAGCTTGCTATTATTTCCCAATCCTGATGTAATGCGGCTGTGACAAACCAGATGTTCGTGGGTTATAAGTGAATTCAAGGTTTTAATGAGAGAAAGGTAACCCAAAATCAGAGTACAAAAGCCAGGCCAGGTCAAAACCGGGAAATCCAAAACAGTAACAAGGGCTAGACAGATCGTAGTCAGTAAGCAGGCAATAATCGAGAAACCGGGAATCAAGAGAGATGGGCAATCAAAACACAAAGGCTAGGCAAAACGGGAAAAACCAGAAGGCAAAAAGGGTCATACACAGAGAAACAATCAATATAATAACACTCAGTAGGCTTACAAGAAGTGAAGACAATACTGTGCAAAGGACAAGACAGACAAAGGGATATAAATACAAACAAAAATAAAAGGGTACAGGTGATTGTGATCAGAACTCAGGTGAACCACTCCTATGAAGTGGTTCCGGATTGGTTGATGGAGTGCACGTGGTAGTAAGTGGTGTGTGAGGGGGATTATGGGAAATGGAGTCCTGAGGGTTGAGGCAGATGGAGGGTGAGCCTGGAAGCATGACAGTACCCCCCCCCAAGGAGTCCAAGGGATGAGGACAACCTCCACCCATGCTACCAGGAACACTCCTGAGCGAGCCATCAGAACTACCGCAGTGCTGGACAGAGAGCTGTCGCCACGGATGACCTCTGGAACTACTGTTGTGCAGACTGCCGGGAGGGCTGGACACATGGCACCTGGGAAGGCCCCTAGGCCGAGGTGCGGGCTTCTCTGGATGATGCTGATGGAGCTCCTCTACCAACCCCAGATCCAGGACATCTTGTGCGGGAACCTCGGGCCCATAGCCATCCTAGTCCACAAGGTACTGCAGAGTCCCTCCTCTCCTTCTGGAGTCCAGCAACCGACAGACAGTATACACCAGGGCACCTTCCACGTACACCGGAGGTGGGCACGACATCGGGTGTGGCCTCGTCCAAAGGACCTGAGACAACAGGTTTCAGGAGAGATACATCAAATGATTTGGAAACCCGGTAATGCACAGGCAGATTATTTTGTAAGTAACCTCATTGATTCTCTGGAGAATCTTAAATGGACCAGTGTATTTGGGCAATAATTTTTTACTTCCCTCAGGAAACTTGAAGTCCTGGGTTGATAGCCGCATTTGGTCCCCAGGGAGGTAGGTAGGGGTGTCACCTCTATAGCGATCTGCCAGCCTCTTGTGTTGGTGGAGGACGTTCTCAATCTGCTGGTGTGTCTGTTCCCAGACCGCTCACTCCGTTGCATCCAACTGTCAATGGTAGGGTTGTTAGAGGGCATGGCAGGCCATGGCATTAAGGGAGTTTGGTAACCCAGTGTGGCAGCGGGGGCATGGTCAAGCGTCGGTCTGTGACCGGAGGGCGGAGTCAGGGAAGGTAAGTGGCAGAATCACTGCACCTGATGTTAATTAATGTGTTTGTGTGTCTTCCCCAGTGACCGCGCCCTATTTAAGGAGAGAGAGCGAGAGCAGAGGGAGCTCTCTCCCCAACCAGACGACTAATGTGTGTGCGTGTGTCTGAGTATCTGGGAGAGTGGTGTAACGCTGAAAAGTGTCACAATAAAAAAAGAGTTTTGTGAACTCAGTTCTGGTCTGCCGTCCTTCTGTGCTCCACCCACCGAAGGACGGCAGACCAGAACTGAGTTCACAAAACTCTTTTTTATTGTGACACTTTTCAGCGTTACACCACTCTCCCAGACACTCAGACACACGCACACACATTAGTCGTCTGGTTGGGGAGAGAGCTCCCTCTGCTCTCGCTCTCTCTCCTTAAATAGGGCGCGGTCACTGGGGAAGAGACACAAACACATTAATTAACATCAGGTGCAGTGATTCTGCCACTTACCTTCCCTGACTCCGCCCTCCGGTCACAGACCGATGCTTGACCATGCCCCCGCTGCCACACCCAGCATACATTGAAAAGGTGTTAACTCCATAGCAAAGCTAGTTAATGAGTTTTGTGCCATTTCTGCCCAGGGCAAATATTTTGACCAGTTGGCTTGATTATCGTAACAATAAATTCTCAAAAACTTTCCTAGTTCTTGGTAGGCTCTTTCGCATTGACCATTAGACTGGGGATGATAACTGGAGGTGAGACTTACGCTAACTCCCAGTCTCTCAAAGAATGCTGACCACACATGAGAGGTGAACTGAGGCCCTCGATCTGATACGATATCCTCAGGAACACCAAATATACAGAGCACATAGTTGAAAAGGGCTTCAGTTGTCTGAAAGGCTGTAGGTAGGTTAACGAAAGGGATAAATGTAACTCCTTGTGAAAACCTATCAACTATGGTCAGAATGACCATGTAGGTCTGCGAGGGGGGCAAATCAGTGACAAAGTCTACAGCTACATGTGATCATGGATGAGAAGGGACAGGCAAGGGCATGAGTTTACCAGCAGGGAGAGTTTTGGGTGTTTTGCACTTGGAACAGGTGGTGCACGAGGAGACAAACCTATGGATATCTGACATGTCCTCCCACCAATATCTGCAGGACAATAAGTGGTGAGTACGTGTCTCCCCCAGGTGGCCAGAAGTTAAAGAGGAGTGGGCCCACATAATTAGTTTGTCCCTGCATTGAATAGGCACATACTTCCTTCCCACGGGGCAAGATTCAGGGGCAGGAGTGACAGTTAATTCCTGATCTATCTCCTAGTCTATGTCCCATCTAATAGGAACGACCACA
Source organism: Neoarius graeffei (assembly GCF_027579695.1). Classification (NCBI taxonomy): domain Eukaryota; kingdom Metazoa; phylum Chordata; class Actinopteri; order Siluriformes; family Ariidae; genus Neoarius; species Neoarius graeffei. The sequence goes on from NC_083575.1 coordinate 50,258,085, forward strand.
ACTGACGGGGGTAGTACATTGACAACCTCAGTAGAGGACTCGGATATATACGTGAAAGGGTGTCTGCCTTAAGCTAGCCGCACACTACGCCGATCCACGCGGTACCGAACCGACCCATTTCAGAGCCGACTCCCGACAGGGCACGCACATATCCCCGACTAACTCACGACTGTTGACAAGTGCAGTCACGATTGAAGCGACACCAAACGAGATTATGCGAACTAAGCATCATAACAAACATTCCGCTAAATATCACGTGACAACTTAATAGCTTTGTGATTGGCTATTGGATATAGTTACTGTTAAATCCAACACTTGAAGATGCTACAGGCTGAATTACAAATGACACAACATGGAATATGTAGCGCACTATCTAGGCTGCATGAGCTATTATTTCCAACCTTAAATAGTGCACTTATATAGGGGAGTTAAAGCGATTTGGAATTCAGCCACACAACTTGAGCAGAGTGGCTTTCCAGCCCACTGTGTCTATGGATAAAGCTTCAGTCTATGGAATTACAGTATATACCTGCATTAGGTGCTACCAACATGTATTTCTCGCGCTAGAAATTGTGTTTAATGATGTCACGTGTGATATGCGAATGATTGGCTATTGCTAGCGACTCTCGCCGATCAGTCTGGCTCCCGATTAGTTTTTTGAATCGGCTGTGAGATGAGTCGGTACCATCGAAAACTAGTCTTTACGCCTGACTCGCGACTTCAGTTGGCTCGGTACGCTGAAAATCGGCGTAGTGTGTGGCTAGCTTTAGTATTATGGGAACCGGGATGATAAGTAATGGAAAAGTTAAATCATGAGAAAAATAAGGACCACCGAGCCTGATGGGGGATGAGCCATTTAGCTGACCGTAAATATGCAAGGTTTTTATGATCTGTTAAAACTAGGAATGGATGTGTAGCTCCCTCTAGCCAATGGCGCCATTCTTCAAAAGCTAGTTTCATGGCCAGCAATTCTCTATCTCCTATACCATAATTGTGTCAGAACCGGAGCCATCCATATTTGTAGTCCCAGGAGCACAAGTCAAACAGAATTTTAAAAGAAGAATATGAACAGTTTATTAAATTCACAAAAATAAAAATCAGACAGAGAAATTGGGCACCTTGAATGTTTACATAATAGCTAAAAATAAATAACCATTCTCCACACACTACAACCCATGCAGAGTTAGTGTACCAGCCAGATAGTATATATAGCAAAACCAAAATACTACAGACTACTTTCCTTATACCACTAGTATAAATAGTAAAATGCACACAATACTACATACTATGGTCACACAATAGGTTAATCGAAAATAGCACTGTTCACCACAAATACAATCTGGACAATAAACACAACTCAAAACAAAAGGATAATAGTAAAGATCTCATGATATAACCAGTCTCGGTCACCGCGCATGGCCACAATTAACGCATCTTTTCCCGGTAGTCCAAAGGGGGCGTGGTCAACGCAGGGATTCCCCTCCGGAGGCGGGCATTGCAGCTGAGGTGAGTGTGATGACACGAGGGCTCCCGGAAACCGAAAGGGGGCGTGGTCAACACAGAGATTCCCCTCCGGGGGCAGACGTTGCAGCTGAGGTAAGAGTTGACGACACGAGGGCTCCCAGAAACCGCTCCAATTGCTGGACCTCGGGCAGATGACAGACCAGGAATTAACAACAGGCCAGGAACTTACAGGAAACAATGCTACACACAAACGCTCAATGAAACAGGTACTTTCCTTCACAAGAGTTGTGGATTGCCATATAAGGAAACCCCGCCGCATGGACACAGAAGCACTCCCGACTTGGACAGGTCTTCCTCTGGCTACCCCTCGGCATCACGTTCCAGTCCAATTACATGTGTTGTATATAAATCAGGGCAGCCAAGGAACAATGGAGCCTTCAGTCATCCACAACGGGAGGATGGCGAAATCCACAGCCGGAGTGAGAAAGCCAGCGACTTGATTCCCCGGGGACACGCCCTGAAGTAAGTCTCTGTGCCTTTTTAAATCAGTCAATAATCTCGTGGATTGGATGATTAAGAGGTGTGGTCATTATTCAATTCACGGGAATCACCTGCCGCAGTTCTTAGTCACCTCCCCACCAATATAAACAAACACACGTGTGGAATAACAGCACAGCAAATTGCGTTAGCAACACAAAAACACATGTGCAATATGTCACAGCAATACTCCATAACAACTTCACACTGTACTTCAAGGTACCCAAAACAAAAACAAACACCCTCTATGGTGACATTAACTGTAGCTGAGTTGCCCCATCTGACATTTAGCCCCCCACTTTAACTATAGTCGTCCCGACTATGTTCCTGCCTGGTACCTCAGCGGCCGTAGGCCCTGTGTGCTGTGCTGGGAGTGACGGAGTCCTGGAGCTTCAGCCAGTTCCTCCGTCACATCAGTGGCTTCATGAGGTCCATCAGGTGCTGATTGGCTTGTCTCTGCATCATGGGTAGAGCTGCTGGCCTGTGGGGCTGGCAGTGGCAAGTTACTGGGTTGGACACGGGCTGCTGGAACTTGAGTGTTTAGGCCTGCCCCTTCAGACACAGAGGTGAGGGGGCTGGCTCCTCCAGAACACCAAGGGTCGGTACCTGGTGGTGTCCCACTGTCCGCCTGTCTGGGGCTGACTCGGTTCTGTTGCAGCAGGCCCCTGGTCATTGCTGGTATCCTGCGGGAAGGATAATGGACACACACTCAAATTATTCCTATGGGCAGTACGAACAGGACCTTCCTCACCCTCTGGCCGTATCAGGTAAACTGGTTGCACCGGGCGCAGCCGGGAAACCACCACATACGGGGTCCGTTGCCATCGTGGGGCCAACTTCCCAAAGGCCCGGCGGCGGAAGTGGCGAAGAAGAACTCGCTCCCCCACCTGCAGTTCTATGGCATTAGCTTGTCGATACCGACGGCTTTTGTCCTCCTGTTGCTTCCGTCTTGTGTGCTGTTGAACAGCTTGCCAAGTCTGACTTAACACTTGATAGTGGGAACGGACCCAGCTGTTAAGGGTGTGTTGGTCAGTAAAAGGCCCAGCGTCGTGTATCCAGTCGACAGGAAGCCGAGCATGTCTGCCGAATACTATATAGTAAGGCGTTAGACCAGTGGTACTGTGTGGCGTATTATTATAAGCTTGTATTAAAGCCGGCAGCCTGCTAGGCCAATACATCTGGGTCTCTTCGGCCAAAGTTCCCAAGAGTTTTAGAAGGGTTTGATTAAAGCGTTCACAGGTGCCGTTACCTTGCGGATGGTATGCAGTGGTTCTTTTCTTCTGGCAGCCATAGAGCGAGCAGAGCTGCTGGAAGAGTTCTGAATCAAAGGCGCCACCACAGTCAGACAGGATGTATTCTGGGCTCCCATACACCTGAAACAGATTCTCCCACACTGCTTTTGCGGTTGTCGCGGCTGTCTGGTCCTTGATGGGGACTGCGATGGCAAACTTGGAGAACAGATCTGTCATTACTAAGACATAAGGGTAAGTGTCTCCCGGACGGCCTAGTGACAGGAAGTCAATGCCAACCATATGGAAAGGGTAGGAGGTCTCAATCGGCACCAAAGGTGCCCTTACTTCAGGTCCCGCTTTGTACAGCACACACCGAGGGCAGTCACCGGCCCAAACAGCTGAATCACGTCTCATTCCAGGCCAGAAGTAGCGTCTCTGAAGAATAGCGAGGGTCCTTTCGGCACTTGGGTGCCCTCCTTTCTCATGGTACTCTCGCCACAAGGTTTCAGCAGACGTCTTCGGGATCAAGATTTGACTACAGGACTCGACGTCTCCTGCAGTCCGGGCTTCTCTCCGTAGGATCTGCTGTACCAGGGAAATCTTGTCCCAGTCCTGCAAGAGCTGCTGGAGATCTTGGCTAGCATGGATGACCTCTGCAGGGGAAGGGGCACATCCCCGTTGTTTCCACAACATCAGCTGGGCCAGGTCAGGATCTTCCTTTTGTCTAGAGTGCCAATGCTGGGGCTCACTGGCAACCTCAATCTCCCCCGGTCCCACATCCACCACTTGGGTGACCGCGTCAGCTTGCTCTCCTGGAATTCGGGACAAGACATCAGCATTACGGTTGGCAGCTCCTGGTCGATACCGGATGGTATATCTGAAATTGGCCAGTTGAGCGGCCCACCGTTGCTCAACAGCTCCAAGCTTAGCTGTCTGCAAGTGTACTAAGGGGTTGTTGTCTGTAAAGACCTCCACCTCCATCCCCCACAGGTACTCTTTGAATTTCTCAGTCATAGCCCATTTTAGGGCCAACAGTTTGAGCTTAAAAGAGCGATAGTTCTGGTCATTTTTCTCAGCAGGGTGTAGACTCCGACTGGCATACGCGATAACGCGCTCCTTACCCTCCTGTACCTGGGCCAATACTGCACCCAGACCATCCAAACTGGCATCAGTGTACAGTTGGAAAGGCAACTGGAAATCAGCAGACACCAAGATGGGTGGGGTCACCAGAGCAGCCTTCAACTTCTGGAATGCCTGTTCACATGCCGAAGTCCAGTGGATGGGCGCGGTCTTGGAGGCTGTTGCAGTACCCTGTAGTAGGCCATGAAGTGGTGCAGCGATCCTCACAAAGCCCAGGATATACCGGCGGTAGTATCCCAACAGGCCAAGAAATGACCTAACCTGGCGGACATTCTGCGGAGCTATCCAGGACTGAATAACTGCAATCTTCCCAGGGTCCGTGGCCACTCCCTCCGCACTCACGACATGGCCCAAATAGGAGACCTTGCGCTGGAACAGCTTACATTTCCAAGGTTGCAACTTTAGCCCATGCCCATACAGCTGCTGAAAGACTTGGTCCAGGTCTTGAAGATGTTGGTCGAAGCTGGACGAATATACTATGATGTCATCAAGGTATATTAACAGGGACTTGTTGAGGAATTCCCCTAAGCACTGCTGCATAAGTCTTTGGAAAGTTGCGGGTGCGTTGCAGAGGCCAAACGGCATGCGTTCAAATTCATACAGTCCCAACGGTGTTGCAAACGCCGTCTTCTCTCGGTCGTGCTCGTCCACCTCCACCTGCCAGTAACCACTGGCCAAGTCCAGTGTGGAGTACCACCAGTGGCGATCCTAGAGTGATTTACTCCCCGGGTGACCCCCCCCCCCAAAAAAAACCCCACCAGTCTAAATCAGGACAACCATCACATAACTATAAACATTTTATATCAACTATTTTAACTAAATGGGCTAAAATAAATAAGCCTGCAGGCAGCCACGGCAGGCTGCCTCAGAAAAGTAACAATTCAATGACACAACTGAAAGCCTGCAGCCATGGCGGGCTGCCTCAGAAAAGTAACCATTTGTCCTACCTTAAAACTCGTTTTGCATTTTCTGCCTCCTTTTTTGTATTTTCGACCCTCCGTTTATTTTCTTTCCTTTTCTGAAAACCTGATTTGTGTCCAGACATTTTGTTCTGCTACCAACGAACTAACTCGTCAGGTCTCGTCTCTCGAGCCCGTGATGATTCCCGTGGGAAGGGCAACAATTGATACATTTTTACAAACAACAAATAAACAGCCAATAGGGAGGTTGCAACGTTCAGGCTCTCCTTTGCTCAGAGACACTCAGTAATGCACTTATTCTCTGTCTCCTGGCAGAAAGCTCCTTGGTTTGCTTGTGTCTCAATCACTGCTGGTATTCTGTAGAAAGACTTCTTTTCACCTTTCCCATCAGCTTTGTTGGAACACCCTAACACAGCACAAAAGTTTACCATTGTAGGTTTATGATGAATCAAGTGCCTCGTGGGTTTAAATTCCGCACGCTGCTGTTATTTCCCCCTAATCACGAGTTTGTTGGTCTTCCAATATGGCGCAGGGTTTGTTTACTTCCAGTTTCCGGTGACGTCAGTGAAAAGGGTCTATTGGGCTTCCCCATCCAAAATGTTCACACACACACACGCACACACACACACACACCCGTCTTGTTTTTTTTTTTTGGGGGGGGGACCTTTTTTTTGGGGGGGGGACCGTTTTTTTTTTTTCCTTCGTGCCCTCCCTGCGATGCCGCCCCAGGCGGCTGCCCGGTCGGCCCGCCCCCAGGACTGCCCCCGAGTACCACTGGGCACCCTTCAAGCTGGTCAGTGATTCCTCAATGCGGGGGAGGGGGTATGCAACCTTGTGGGTGACTGCGTTGAGCTTCCGGTAATCTGCACAGAAGCGCCACGAACCATCCTATTTCTTGACCAGTACAATCGGTGCCACCCACAGACTGGAGCTCTCCCTGATGACCCCGCCTTCCAGCATGTTCTTAAGCAGGCTCTTGAGCTCCGGATACAGCGTCGGTGGCACTGGTCGGTAGCGTTCATGACTAGGGGGTGCCGTTCCCATGGGGATCTGATGTTTCACTGCACTGGTCTGCCTGAAATCTTCGTCATGTTGAGCAAAAATGCCCTCCCATTTCTGCAAGAGTTGGCATAGCCGCTGACGTTGGTCATGGCTCAGGGTCATCCCTTGATCTTCCACCAACGATGGTATGGCTGAGGGGCTGGCCTTGACAGTGCTAACGCCAACTTCCACCACCCCCGGGCTACCTGGTGTCAGGACGAGGTCTCGGTGTCCTGCGATGTCCTCTGGTCCTACTGGGGTGGCTGTAGCAAGTGGCTGACATTGGGGGACCTCCACCGGGAATGGATTGAGGTTACACAGCCATACTGGTATTCGTCCATCTTGCACTTTGACCAGGGTATGGGCTGCTCTCCAGCTGAACTCCTCCTCTGTCAGTGGTTTGATTAGCATGGCACAGTTGGACCTTGGAATGGCGTTGCTCACCTGGCACCACAACATCATCTCGGCCTGTGGGGGTATAATCACAGAGGCTTGTCTGGTTAATTTCACTACCCCACTTTCCCAGGACATTGGTGCCCTCTGCTGAACTTGTCTACATACCGCAAAGGCCTTCTCCCAGAGACTACCTGCTTCAGGAGCAACAGCAGCACGGAAAGCCACAACCCCCGGGTGGACCCGCTCCATCAATTCCTTCCAACATTCGGTTATCACATTCATTCCCAAAACTGCCTGATCACTGCCCAAACACCCATCATCCACAATTATGGCACCTTTATTTGGAATATATACTCCTCCTACCTTAAAGTCCAAGATGGCATAGCCGATGTAGGGAACCTGGAGTCCATTGGCAGCCTTCAGTATCAGCCAACTGGGTTTGTTGATGGTATTGACAATCAGGTCTTGGAGTCGATTCTTGTACAGGCTCTCACTAAAGAGTGTTACTTGTGAGCCTGTATCTAAGAGACATTGGATAGTTTTGCCATTGACCTCCACCTCTACTCCTGGACACCTACCGACTAGATTGGGCTTGGATGCTGGGTCACCATCAGACGCCTTCACCCCCGTAACACCTTCCCCCGTGACGGGGGTTACTAAAAACCCTGGCGCTGTCGGCGTTTGGGGCAGTGTCGCTGCACGTGGCCAGCCTCTCCACAGTCCAAGCATATTGGACGGCCTTGGGCATCCCATTGGTATGACCTGGCCGATGGGCCTGCTCGGCTACCTGGTCCAGCTGGGGGGTTGTGTTGCATCCTGCGACCGGTAGGTGGGGTGGTTAATGGTGCACTGTAGCGTGGCTGGGCCCACAGTTCCCCCACTATTTGGCTGCTCATGATCTTTAGCTGTGCTGCTAGCTCGTTACGGAGTTCCGTCTTCAGGCTTTCTCTAAGTTCCTCCAGGTCAAATTGGCACTCACCCCTTAGGGGTGGGGCTCTGAACTTGCTGCTCACCGCCTGGACTTGGGCTTCCGTGGCACAGCCATCCAGCTCTTTCTCCAGTGCTCGAGCCTCCTTTACAGCCACCTGGTCTTCATCTCGTCGTAACAGCCGCTGTAGTTCTTGCTGGATAGGTCCAGCCCGAAGGCCTAGCACAAATTGGTCACATGGTAGTGAGTCTTCATCTCTGCCGGCCTCTTGGTCTGTAGCACACCACCGGGCATGGCACTCACGCAGACGAAGGCCAAAAGAACTAGCAGTCTCATCTCCATTTTGTCGGCATTTGTAAAAAGCAATTCGTCGCTGCGCATTAGAAGCAGTATCTCCAAAGACTTTCTCCAGGGCCTTGATGACTTTTTCACCATCCACACGGTCTGCATCCAAAAGGAGAGCAGCTTCCCTTCTGGCATCCCCATCCAATGTGCTCAGGACAAAGTCCACTTGTTGTTGTCCATTCAATGGTTGCGCGTGTAGCATGGCTCTCGTCTGCATTTCCCACTCTTTGAACTTTTGTCGCTCCCCAGCAAACTTTGGCACCCATGGCATACTAAAAACCCAAGGCATCATTAGTGGGGACACAGGTGGAACATTACCCCCCACATTACCCTGATTACCCACATTCTGTTGACTTGTGCCAGTGGGCATCCTGTTGACTATGCCATTTAAAGAGGTGTCAGAACCAGAGCCATCCATATTTGTAGTCCCAGGAGTACAAGTCAAACAGATTTTTAAAAGAAGAATATGAACAGTTTATTAAATTCACAAAAATAAAAATCAGACAGAGAAATTGGGCACCTTGAATGTTTACATAATAGCTAAAAATAAATAACCGTTCTCCACACACTACAACCCATGCAGAGTTAGTATACCAGCCAGATAGTATAAATAGCAAAACCAAAATACTACAGACTACTTTCCTTATACCACTAGTATAAATAGTAAAATGCACACAATACTACATACTACAGTCACACAATAGGTTAATCGAAAATAGCACTGTTCACCACAAATACAATCTGGACAATAAACACAACTCAAAACAAAAGGATAATAGTAAAAATCTCACGATATAACCAGTCTCGGTCACCACGCACGGCCACAATTAACGCATCTTTTCCCGGTAGTCCAAAGGGGGCGTGGTCAACGCAGGGATTCCCCTCCGGAGGCGGGCATTGCAGCTGAGGTGAGAGTGACAACACGAGGGCTCCCAGAAACCAAAAGGGGGCGTGGTCAACACAGAGATTCCCCTCCGGGGGCGGACGTTGCAGCTGAGGTAAGAGTGACAACATGAGGGCTCCCGGAAACCGCTCCAATCGCTGGACCTCGGGCAGATGACAGACCAGGAATTAACAACAGGCCAGGAACTTACAGGAAACAATGATACACACAAACACTCAATGAAACAGGTACTTTCCTTCACAAGAGTTGTGGATTGCCATATAAGGAAACCCCGCCGCATGGACACAGAAGCACTCCCGACTTGGACAGGTCTTCCTCTGGCTACCCCTCGGCATCGCGTTCCGGTCCAATTACATGCGTTGTATATAAATCAGGGCAGCCAAGGAACAATGGAGCCTTCAATCATCCACAACGGGAGGATGGCGAAATCCACAGCCGGAGTGAGAAAGCCAGCGACTCGATTCCCCGGGGACACGCCCTGAAGTAAGTCTCTGTGCCTTTTTAAATCAGTCAATAATCTTGCGGATTGGATGATTAGGAGGTGTGGTCATTATTCAATTCACGGGAATCACCTGCCGCAGTTCTTAGTCACCTCCCCACCAATGTAAACAAACACGTGTGGAATAACAGTACAGCAAATCGCATTAGCAACACAAAAACACACGTGCAATATGTCACAGCAATACTCTATAACAACTTCACACTGTACTTCAAGGTACCCAAAACAAAAACAAACACCCTCTATGGTGACATTAACTGTAGCTGAGTTGCCCCATCTAACAATTGTATTCGGCAGAGGTCAGTTTATGGGAGTAAAAGGCTATTGGATGTAGTTTACAGGGGTCACCTACGTGCTGGGACAGCACAGCTCCAGTGCCTACCTCAGAGGCATCCATCTCTACCATGAAAGGCTGAACAACATAATGACCAAGCATATCCTTTAGAACAGGGGTGTCCAAACTGATCCATAAAGGGCCGTGTGGCTGCAGGTTTTCATTCCAGCCATGCAGCAGCACACCTGATTTGGCTTATTCAATCAACTGACACACCCACCCTTTAATCAAGGGTGGGTGTGGTTGCAAGTATTTGACTGTGTGAAGACAGTTCAGTTGATTGAATGAGCCAAGTTAGGTGTGCTGCTGCATGGCTGGAATGAAAACCTGCAGCCACATGGCCCTTTATGGATCAGTTTGGACACCCCTGCTTTAGAACATCATTTATGAACGCTTGGAATACAGACAGAGCATTACGCAACCCAAAGGGCACTACTAAGTATTCATAGTGCCCCTTAGTGGTAAGGAATGCAGTTTTCCACTCATCACCTTCCTTTATGCAGACTAAATTATATGTGCTCCTGTTACAACCAGCTAACCAGTGTAACACACGAATGACCAAAAAACCAACAGACTCAAATCTAGGGGGGGTTTATTACAAATAAGGGGTTTACAGTATAAGAAAATAGTAAATAAAAATAAAGACAATAAATATGATAAGGGTAAAGAACGACATCAGCTGCTGGCATGAAGACAACCCCTCTCTTGCTCCTGGTCACAGCTCCCATTTATAGTGCACAACATGCCAGGTAGCCCAATTGGAGACGTCCCACCAACAGGGAACACCTGAAAGACAATCAACAGGCAAAACACAAGGAAATACGGGAGAATCTACATAACATAATGGGGGCTCGTCCGGGAGCTTCCTAGTGGGCCTGTGTTGTGGGTATACGGCAAGTTGTCTCAATGTGATTGTGTTGGTGAGTACTGTTTTCTGGGTGTCTAGCGTGCACCATAATCAGGTAGCCGTCGGGTGGACATTAGAATCCACCACTTTTTTATTTTAATTATATTGTTTTTGGTGGTAGCCCTTAGTTGGCCTGCTTCAGGGGTGACATCCATCACCCCTGAGTTCGCGGTTAAACTTTGCCTTTTAGGGGAACCACTGAAGACTAGAGAGTTTGAGTTAGTTTTCTTTGGTTAGGTAAGTAGGGGTTGTGGTGCAGCAGCAAACCACCCAGTTAACATGCTCTTTTGTTTTGATGCCTTGAGATTTTTGTGTACTGCGATTGTAGTGTAGTGCAGGTTGATATTTGTTAGGGATTAGACTTTGGGCTGCTGTGATTTCCGGGTTTCAACCCTTTGATTGTCTAATCACTTATCCTCCTGTAGTAATTTGTGCTGGCGTGGTATTTGGCAACACCCGAACGTTTTCGTGGTTATTTTTTTTTTGGGGGGGGGGGGGGGTATTTTTGTGGCCACTTTGTTTGAAGTTTGTATATTGCAGCCATTTGTTTTGATTTATTTTTTTGATTTTGTTAATCATGTCTGCGGTAGCACAGGATTTCGTTGAAAATCCATCAGTGGAAGGTTTTTATTGCCTTACCAAAGAGCAGTTGATAGAGGTAGCGTCTTTATTGCAGATTGAATTAAGTAGTAGTGAGAAACGTTTGAAAAATACTGTTAAGTCTGTCGTCCTACCCTATCTAGTTGAAAAAGGAATCCTGCCACCTGTTGATTTAAAAGAGGCTATTCATTTAAAAGAATTGTCCATTCGTGAAAAAGAATTAGATTATCAGAGAGAACAGTTGCGCCTTAGAGCCTCCGAAAATGAATTGGACTTGTGACGGCTTGAAGCAAAGGCTGTGGGGGGAAACCTAGATTTTTTTCCGTCTACCAGTTTTGATATCGGTAAGCATATAAAACTTGTTCCACCCTTTGCTGAGAAGGATGTTGAAAATTATTTTCCATATTTTGAGAAGGTTGCTATAACACTCAAATGGCCGAAAGCTTTTTGGCCTCTTCTGATTCAGTCAACCTTAATTGGCCATGCGCAAGAGATTTATGCATCGTTGGCTTTGGAACAGAGTTCTAATTATGATGAAGTGAAAGCGGCTATTTTGCGGGGCTATCAGCTCGTCCCTGAAGCCTATAGGCAGTGCTTTAGGCGTTATAAGAAGACTGACCGGCAGACTTATTTAGAGTTTGCTCAGGAAAAAGAAACGCTTTTTGACCGTTGGTGCGCTTCAAAAGGGGTAGATAGCCTGGGTAAACTGCGCGAGTTGATTCTGCTCAAAGAGTTTAAAAACTGCTCGCCCAGTGCTGTTTCAGTCTACCTTAATGAGCACCAGGTTGATACACTGCGTGAAGCTGCTGTAATGGCCGATGAATATGTTCTAACTCATCATGTTCCTTCTAAAGACAGACACAGATCTGACGGGTCTTCGCCCACTACTGATAAAGTCCAGTCATCTAATAAATCTGAACAGGTTTCTTGTTATTATTGTAAATGACCAGGGCACATTTTGGCCGATTGCGGGGTTTTGAAAAAGAAAAATGCTGCAAAAGGTTTTGCAAAAGGTTTCAAAGTCACCCATTTCTCCACCTCGTGAACTTGCATGTGATGTTCAGACAGGGTATGAGCCTTTTCTCAGTGACGGTTTTGTGTCTCTGCCCGGTGATAAAGAGCAGATGCATGTTCGTATTTTGCGAGACACCGGTGCAGCGCAATCGTTTATCTTGCAAGGCATTTTGCCATTGTCTGATGCAACTAAAACTGGCGCAAGTGTGTTGGTTCGTGGCTTTGAAATGGGATGCACTGTCGTGCCACTTCATTACATTAACTTGAAATCTAATGTCATTACTGGTACCATTGCTGTGGGTGTTTGTCCATCTCTGCCTGTTCAAGGTGTGTCTTTTATTCTTGGAAATGACATTGCCGGAAATTCTGTGTGGGGGGAAGTGCTACCTCAAGTGGTTGCTGTGCCAGATAAGCCAGCAAGTCATGATTGTGTGCGCAAGTACCCCGACGTTTTTCCTGCCTGTGCGGTTACGCGCACCATGTCTAAAAATGCTTCTACTCCCCCGGAGAGAAAAGAGCATGTCTCTCTTGATATTGATTTGTCAGATTCTTTTTTGTGTAATCCTGGTGAGATGTAAAAACTAGATGGAGAAGTGTCTGAGTTAAAGATAACCAGTAAAGCTTCTCTTCGTTTGTCTCGCATTGAGTTGATCACTGCTCAAAAAGCAGATATGTCTCTTGCCCCTCTTGTGTCTCGTGCCTCGTCAGATATCGATCTTGATAAAGAGCCACATTGCTTTTATTTTCAGGACGGTATGTTGATGAGGAAATGGAGGCATTATAATGTACCTGACCAGTGGAATTCTGTCCATCAGATTGTGATTCCTTTTGTGTACAGAGGTGAAATATTGCGTGTAGCTCATGATGGCATTGCCGGACATTTGGGTATTGCAAAAACACATAACCGGATTAGTCAGCATTTTTATTGGCCCAGTCTGAAAAGGGATGTGGTTCGTTTTTGTAAAACTTGTAAAACCTGCCAACTTATTGGTAAACCGAATCAAACGATTCCTCCCGCTACCTTGTACCCAATTCCAGCCATTGGCCAGCCTTTTGATCATGTCATTGTTGACATTGTTGGGCCACTCGCGAAATCAAGGAGTGGTTATCAATATTTGCTTACAATGTTGTGTTCAGCTACACGATTTCTAGAGGCTGTTCCTCTACATAAAGTTACAGCTAATTGCATCTTGAATGAACTGCTTAAATTTTTCTCTCTGTTCGGTCTTCCTACGATCATCCAGACTGACTGTGGGTCCAATTTTATGTCTTGAATTTTTACCCGTGTTTTAAAGCAATTGAATATACGGCACAACATTTTCTCTGCCTACCACCCAGCTAGTCAGGGTGCGTTGGAACGTCAACACCAGACAATTAAGAGTATGTTGCATGCGTATTGCTTAGAAATGGGAAAGGATTGGGCAGATGCAGTGCCTTGGTTACTTTTTGCTTGTAGAGAGGTGAGGCAGGAATCACTTGGATTTAGCCCAGCTGATCTTGTTTTTGCACACACACCACGAGGCCCCTTGGCTGTTTTAAAAGATCAGTTTTGTTGTGACAACTCTGCACAAGACATTTTGACATATGTATCAAGTTTTCGTGCTCGTTTACATCGTGCCCGTGAGTTGGCTCATGAAAATTTAGCGCAAGCTCAGAGTAAAATGAAGCAGTGGTATGATAGGAAGGCTGTTGATCGCCACTTCAAATGTTGGCGATAAAGTTCTTGTGCTGCTTCCTATTTTAGGATCTGCGCTTCAGGCTCGTTTTAGTGGGCCTTATGTGATAGAGCACAAAGTGTCCGACCGTGATTATGTAATTGCCACACCAGACCGCGTCAGCAGAGGCGTGTCTGTCACATTAATATACTCAAGCCTTTTTATCAGCACGAGGAGAATCCTCCAAGTGTTGAGTCGGCGTCGGCTGGTTCTGTCAGTGATCGTCCGCTGTCCACTGATGGGGTGGTGCTGATGTCTGCTTTGGTGGAGGAGCGTGAAGATCTTGAGAGTAGCCCATCTCGTGCTGTAGTTGTTGGGCGGTTACGCAATTCGGAAATGCTCTCGGTTTTAGGCAATCATCTTCCACACCTATCCGAGCCCCAAAAAGCCGATTTGCTGGAAGTAATACACCAGTTCCCGGAGCTGTTTAATGACATTCCCACTCAAACACATGTCCTGCAACATGACATTGACGTTGGCTCTGCAGCTCCAATTAAGCAGCACCCGTATCGCGTTAACCCCGTAAAGCGAGCAATATTAAAGAAGGAGGTGGCATATATGCTCGAAAATAATATTGCTGAGCCTAGTTCGAGTGCATGGAGCTCTCCATGCATTCTTGTTGGAAAGCCGGACGGCACTTATCGTTTTTGTACTGATTACAGGCGTGTCAATGCAGTCACCAAGCCTGATTGTTATCCACTCCCCAGGCTTGATGACTGTGTTGACCGCATTGGATCTGCAACCTTTGTCAGCAAATTCGATCTGCTGAAAGGGTACTGGCAGATCCCGTTAACTCCTAGGGCTATGGAGATCTCTGCATTTGTTATGCCTGATGATTTTCTTTCTTATCACGTCATGGCGTTTGGGATGCGCAATGCACCAGCATCGTTTCAACGTCTTATTAATAACGTTTTGTCTGGTTTACCAGGCTGTGAAGCCTATTTGGATGACGTTGTCCTTTATAGTGGTTCATGGTCTTCTCATGTTGATCAGGTTCGTGAGCTTTTCCGCAGACTTTCGGCTGCCAGACTTACTATAAATCTGGCTAAGTGTGAGTTCGGAAAGGCCACGGTGACGTATCCCGGACGAGCCCCCATTATGTTACAACCAGCTAACCAGCATAACACACGAATGACCAAAAAACCAACAGACTCAAATCTAGGGGGGTTTATTACAAATAAGGGGTTTACAGTATAAGAAAATAGTAAATAAAAATAAAGACAATAACTAAATATGATAAGGGTAAAGAACGGCATCAGCTGCTGGCGTGAAGACAACCCCTCGCTTGCTCCTGGTCACAGCTCCCATTTATAGTGCACAACATGCCAGGTAGCCCAATTGGAGACGTCCCACCAACAGGGAACACCTGAAAGACAATCAACAGGCAAAACACAAGGAAATATGGGAGAACCTACAGCCACCTAAAGGTAGAAGAGGGACATAACAGCTCCTTAAGTCAAATTTTGTGAAAATGGATGCTCCACGAAGTTGTTCTAGTGCTACAGGGACCAAAGGGTAAGAATAGGATTTGGTGATTTGATTAAGGCCACGATAATCAATGCAGGGCCTAAGCCCCCATCCTTCTTATTAACAAAAAAAAAAAAACCTGCAGCTGTGGGAGATGTAGAAGGATGGATGAAACCCTGTTCTAAAGCCTCCTGAATGTACACTACCGTTCAAAAGTTTGGGGTCACCCAGACAGTTTTGTGTTTTCCATGAAAAGGCACACTTTTATTTACCACCATAAGTTGTAAAATTAATAGAAAATATAGTCAAGACATTTTTCTGGCCATTTTGGGCATTTAATCGACCCCACAAATGTGATGCTCCAGAAACTCAGTCTGCTCAAAAGAAGGTCAGTTTTATAGCTTCTCTAAAGAGCTAAACTGTTTTCAGCTGTGCTAACATGATTGTACAAGGGTTTTCTAATCATCCATTAGCCTCCTGAGGCAATGAGCAAACACATTGTACCATTAGAATACTGGAGTGATAGTTGCTGGAAATGGGCCTCTATACACCTACTGTATGTAGATATTGCACCAAAAAACAGACATTTGCAGCTAGAATAGTCATTGACCACATTAGCAATGTATAGAGTGTATTTCTGATTAGTTTAAAGTGATCTTCATTGAAAAGAACAGTGCTTTTCTTTCAAAAATAAGGAAATTTCAAAGTGACCCCAAACTTTTGAACGGTAGTGTACTCCTCCATTGCTTTCTTCTCTGCTTGAGTGGATAAATTCTAGATTTAGGTGGAATAGCATCATCTATCAACTCAATGGAACAGTCATATTCTCTGTGAGGAGGAAGTTTGGTAGCACTTTTCTTGTTAAACACTTCTAACAGGTCACTGTATTCAGGGGGAACAGAGACTATAACATTAGCATTGGGGCTTTCTGTAGTAGTTGACGATACCATAACTGTGGGGAATGCTAGACAGGTGTCATAACAGTAACTAGACCAAGAGAGTATTTTTTTTATCAGCCCAAGATATGACTGGGTTATGCTTTCTAAGCCAGGGCAAACCTAAAATGATAGCATACTCAGAAGAATTTAATACAAAAAAACAGATCTCTTCAGAATGTAAAGCACTGACAGTCATACTGATGGGTTTTGTGACCAGGTTAACGAGTCCCTCTCCAACAGGATCCCCATCAACAGCAGTCAGTCTCAGCAGTGTTTCCAGTGACTCCACAGGAACCTGGAGTTGCTCCACCAGCTCGACGTGAATAAAGTCCCCCTTAGCTCCAGAGTCAATTAACACTGAGAACACAGACAGACTGTGGGCAGTTAACTGTCACGGGTAAGAGAAAGGACTTGGAGACCAACCCCTTAGTGGGTGTACTCACCACATTAGCACGTGGAGTAGACTCCACGCACTTTTCCGGGGTTGGCGCCGGAATGCTCTGTCAACGGATTTGACAGTCACGTAAAACATGACCGGCAGTTCCGCAATGGAGACACAAACCACTTTGGAGACGACGGTGCCTTTCTTCCACAGACAAATGAAATGCGTCACACTACATAGGTTCCAGGGGTTCTGGATCCTCACGAGTCTGGGTCGTAGGCAGATACGAGTGGCGAGGGTCAGTGCAGTAGATGGAGCCGTAGGAGATTTACATGGACCTCTCCCGTGTTTCAGTTGGTCTAGGTGAATGGCCAATGAAATTAGCTTCTCTAGCGAAAGACTGTGGTTGGTTGAAGAGAGCAACTGGACTTGCTTGAAGATTCTTGAAAACGTTTCGCCTCTCATCCTAAAGGCATCCTCAGTTCTGTCTGACTAATAGGGAGTATCCAGTATTTATCCTCTCATGGATCATCATTGAATCCGAATCAGAATGCTGACGGCTGCATTGTAGGTGGCTGATAAAAGATGTCATAGACACCCACCTCTGTTCAATGATGGTCGTTCCAGGTTGACAAAAATGAACGATCCTCTCTGGCTAAGATGTCTGCCAGTTTTCTGGAAGTCCTCTCATAGGGATTTCATCCCAAAGTGCGTAGAAACATATCTGTGACGAATCTCAGTCATCCAGGTACATAGTAATCTGTGGTTGGTTGAAGAGAGCAACTGGACTTGCTTGAAGATTCTTGAAAACATTTTGCCTCTCATCCTAATCCAATGCAGCCATCAGCATTCTGATTCGGATTCTATGATGATCCATGAGAGGATAAATACTGGATACTCCCTATTAGTCAGACAGAACTGAGGATGCCTTTAGGATGAGAGGCAAAACGTTTTCAAGAATCATCAAGCAAGTCCAGTTGCTCTCGTCAACCAACCACAGATTACTATGTACCTGGATGACTGAGATTCGTCACAGATATCTAGCGAAAGACCGTTGTCCTTACAAGCCATTTCAGCCAAGATGTCAGAGTTCAGTCCATTGCGAAATGTCACTAATAATGCAGGCTCATTCCAACCACTCCCAGCTGCGAGAGTGCGAAATTCCAACGTGTAATTGGAAACTAAGCGATTACCCTGACGTAGTCGGGTGAGTAATTCCCCTTGAAAGTGACCCTCATTGACATGATCAAAAATTGCTTTAAATTCTCTAACAAAGTGATCATAAGTGTTGGATTGGACTGTGGGCCAAACTGCGGTAGCCCAATCGAACACCTTGCCCGTAAGACAAGATATCACAAAATAAATACGAGCCTTGTCTGAGCTTGGAGGGGAATTAGCAAAAAATATAGAACATTGTAGCAAAAACCCTTTACACTGATTAGGTGTGCCACTAAACTTATCCGGTTTGCTGACAACAAACGAGCTGGTAACGGCCGTGGAGGGAGCAGCTTGGTTGGAAATCACAGAAGAGCCGGAGGAGCTGAGTAGTTGGAGTTGTATGGTGATTTCCCTCATGCTTTCAACAATTTGAGCTAACCGTTTCTGCTGCTCACCTTGCTGTTGTGTGAGAGTATGGATGGACTGAGTCACGGAGTCAAAACACTAGTGATGTCCAAGCATCTGTCCTTGGCTGCTAATTGCGACCTGTAGCTCCGTGTAATCTGCTGTCTACATGTCGGCACAGTATTCTGTAATGCGGCTGTGAAAAACCAGATGCTCGCAGATTATAAATGAATTCAAGGTTTTAATGAGAGAAGGGTAATCCAAAATCAGAGTACCAAAGCCAGGCCAGGTTAAAACCGGGAAATCCAAAACAGTTACAAGGGCTAGACAGATCGTAGTCGGTAAACAGGCAATAGTCGAAAAACTGGGAATTAAGAGAGACAGGCAATCAAAACACAAGGGCTAGGCAAAAAGGGTCATATACAGAGAAGCAATCAATATAATAATGCTCAGCAGGCTTACGAGAAGTGAAGACAATACTGTGCAAAGGACAAGACAGACAAAGGAGTATAAATACAAACAAAAGGGTACAGGTGATTGTGATCAGAACTCAGGTGAACCACTCCTACGAAGTGGTTCCGGATTGGTTGACGGAGTGCACGTGGTAGTAAGTGGTGTGAGGGGGATTATGGGAAATTGAGTCCTGAGGGCTGAGGCAGACACAGGGTGAGCCCGGAAGCATGACACCTGAACTGTTTTATTATCCTTATACCACAGTAATTTGTGTCATACTTTTCATCTATTTACAGTTACATTTAATGTTGTTGACTGTCCACAAAACCAGTTATTTCCTGTAATCATTTACGTTATAGCAGCTATAAACATTTGTTCTTTCACTGGCCTTTCATTTTTCTCTCTCAAAGTTAATAAGGAAAAAAAAAGAAAACCAGAATATTTAAAGCTATATTTTTACCTCTGAATGTTACATAGTGCTGAAAATGGAGACTAAATAATGTTTCCTCATAGAAATTATATTATATATCAATATGATTATTGATCATTATAATTGCATTGTGTGTACATTTTTTATATATTTAAATGCATTTTTTAAATTCTACTTTTAAGTCTTTTTAATTTACTATGCAACATAGCTCCTTGGGGAATTGCATCTCATTGAACCTTATTGTAGTTGACATTAAAGGTGTTTGTATTTGTCATTATTTTTAATCCATTTTTGTGGAGTGTCTCTTTTGCAAGTCCCCATGTAAATTCTTACTTGAGAACTAACACCATAGAATCAGTGCATTCACTGTTAATAAACCTTAAAGCTGAATTTCTGTCTGAGGCCTGCTGTTATAAAAAACTAATCAACACTTTCAAGCCAATCAGTCATTCAAATTCAGCATCATAGTCACAGTAGCAGAATGTGATCTACTCCTTTTCTTTATTTGATATTCTTCAACATAGTTTGTGAATCCATAAATAGAATTAAATCCCAGTACACGTAAAACATGTTAATGGCAGTAGTTACTGTATGTTATTAACGTCTCAGTCTTTATTTGGCAGGTTTCTGGATGGTAAGATTCTAGACATTAATAAAGAGTTCCAGCCATATCTAGGTGAAGGTGGGAGGATTTTGGAAATCCGCTCACCAGACATTGTGGCTTCGGTGAAGAAAGCTGCTCAGGCTGTGGGCTACACAGAGGGGGCACTACTCGCACTCGCCATCATCATCATCCTCTGCTGCATCCCTGCCATCCTCCTCATCATGATCACCTACAAACAGTGAGTTCTGACTTGGGAACTAGTAAGTAGAAAGCAGAGCATCATTATCATGATGACACTAATCAGCAAGGCTGCCTTTGGAATTGTGAATCCACTGTTGTTAAAAACACTGCTAGTGGTTAATTCTTCTCAGAGTCAGAATCTCTAGTAAAGAACACATTACAATGAGAGATTTGAGATTATCAAGAATGATATAATGTCTGTGCAAAGTACTAGAGCAAGGAGAGACCTAATAATAAAGAGACACAGAGGGGAAAAGACAGAAAGAGGTGATGGACAAAGACAGAAATAGTGAGAAAGAGTTGTGAATGGGTGCCAGGTATTAAACAGGGTATTTCTGTGTAATTAGACATCCGAACAGGCAAATCTCCCCACTAGCACCATGTGAAAGCAGATTAACTATCGTCATTTGTGACATATCTGACGCATTCTCTGTTCTTGTCACACTGCTTTGTGATACTTCAGCCAGCATCACAACAATACAGCATCTGTCTGTGCAGCTCTCCTCCAACAATTCCTCACTCCAGGGAGATAAATAAGAGACAGAGACAAAGAAAAAACCTTGACAGTAGGTCCACAGGGCTTCCCATTTTCACTCACAGATTCAATTAAATGTGGTTCAATTCAGTTCCATTTCCATAATGCATTTTTCACCACAGATTTCCACAAAGCACTTTTACAGAAATCTCTGTCCAGATCCCAGGTGAGGATGTTGGTGGCAAGATGGCATGAGGAAGAATTCTCAACTCAAAAAGGGTCCCATCCTCCTCTGTGCACTAGAGATTGTAATCATAATGTGAAATGTATGAAACTTTTAAATAGAGGCACCTCATACAAAAGAAAAATCCTTGGTATAAGCCAGTGATGGTAAACACCTGTCATGGATATGATGGAATAGCAATTGTGTGTGCAGATATTAGATTTAATCATACGAAAATCAGAAGTTCAATATGTGCGTGTGGCAGGTTTTGTACACAAAGGAACAGGCTATTAGTTCATGAGAAATCTTGAGTGGAGCATAAGAGCGATAAATTGAAACATTAATGTCATACCATCTTGTCCATTTAGTACACACACACACACACACACACACACACACACACACACAAAGAGAGAGAAGCATGTATTAAATGCTAATGGACAAATGTCTATTCTTTCATTTCCGATCACTATATTTTGTTGTTGTCATTGTATCCTGTATTCCTTTATTTTAGCCATAACACAAATAGTAAAATTCAGTTAAGGCCATATTTGAAGTTGCCAACTTAATTTCAAAAGTCACATCAGTATTTACATGAGGAAAGTTGCACATGTTCAGAGACGGGATAGGAACATGCTTAGTTTTCAGTTTTTGTCATTCAATTTACTAGAATTACCTACATTTACTTGATTCCTCTGAGGTTGCCAAATATTTCTTGAGTAGTTTTTTTCACCCATAAGCACTTACCTTCAAGCCTGAACACTGGAAGATAGAAAATGTTGAATTAAGATGCAGATAGTGTGTTGTTGTGATCAAATGTAATATGAGCTAACAAAATCTAAGAGATGAGTAATATCTCCAATTATGATGTTCTCTTCCAGTGACCTCGTTCAGATTTTTTTTTTTTTGTGGAGTTTAAAGGGACTCTACTAGTGACTAATTGATGTCAAAGTAATTTATTTAATATTGGCTTCAAATGGAATTTCATAGGTTTTTTGTTTGTTTGTTTGTTTGTTTGTTTGTTTGTTTGTTTTTAGTTTTTAGTTTTTACAACCCAAAACATGAATTGCAGTGTGACATTGTAATTGCGTCAAACTGTTAGACATGGCGCTGGACAAAAAAAGGTCCGAATTGCAGGTACAGTCATGTGAAAAAAATAAGTACATCCCATGGAAATTGTAGATTTTCCCAACATATTTAAACAAGCAAACATTTCGCTCTATTTGACACAATGCCTGCAGATAAAGGTGATATATTCCAATAAACAACCTATAAATTTGACATTTTGTAGTCATTTTCATAATTTAAATAAAAAACGTCAGTCAAACAAGTAAAGACACCCTGGAAA
Source organism: Neoarius graeffei (assembly GCF_027579695.1). Classification (NCBI taxonomy): domain Eukaryota; kingdom Metazoa; phylum Chordata; class Actinopteri; order Siluriformes; family Ariidae; genus Neoarius; species Neoarius graeffei. The sequence continues at coordinate 50,280,184 of NC_083575.1, forward strand.
AAGTAAGTACACACATTTATCACACTTTCAAGTCCATAAAATTAGAATCAGGTGTTCCAAATTAGGTGCCATTGATTAGAACCTCCTGCAGGTGGAACCTGTCTTATTTAAACCTGACATCTAGGTTCTGGTGTCCTCTTTGCTATTGAAGTATATGGTGTCATCATGCCAAGATTGAGCTCTCTAAGGACCTCAGAAAAAAAATATTGTGGATGCCTATGAATCTGGCAAGGGATTTAAAAAGATCTCTAAATTATTAGAATAAAATTATTCCACTGTAAGGAAAATCATCTACAAGTGACGTAGATTTCAAACAACTGCTGATTTGTCCAGGACTCACCACCCCAGCAAATTTAGCCCAAAAGCAAACTGTTTGATGCTAAAAGAAGTCTCCAAGAGCCCCAAAATTTCACCTCTGGATCTGCTGTAACTCTTGCAACTGTTGGTGTGAAAGTGCATACATCTACAACCAGAAAGAGATAGGACAAATTTGACCTACATGGAAGGTGTGCCAGGAAAAAGCCTTTGCTGTCCAAAAAGAACATGAAAGCAAGACTACAGTTTACCAATTAACATATAGGCAAAGACTAGGCCTTTTGGAATAATGTGTTCTGGACAGACGAATCAGACATAGAGTTGTTTGGTCACAGTAAGAGTAGACTGTGTGGCACAGACCAAAGACAGCTTTTCAGGAGAAGAACCTCATACCAACTGTGAAGCATGGTGGTGAAAATGTTGTGGCTTGGGGTCACTTCATTTTCTCAGGGACTGGGAAATTTGCATTCATTGATTCAGCTATGAATTCTGAATCATATCAAAGAATGTTTGAAGATAATGTGAGGCTATCTGTTCAAAAGAAGATAATGATCCTAAGCACACTAACAAATCCACCAAGGAATGGATCAAAAAAAAAAAAAGAAGTGTTATGGAATGGCTTAGTCAAAGCCCAGATTTGAACCCCATCAAAATGTTGTGGGAACATTTGTAAAAGACAGTGCATGCAAAAAAAAAAACTTAAACATCTTGCAACTGAAGGAAGTTTGAATGGATGAGTGGTCAGAAATTTCAGCAGGCTGATGTCAGACTAGTGGACAATTTTGCAAAACGCTTAGTCAAGTTTATTTGTATAGCGCTTTTAACAATAAACATTGTCACAAAGGAGCTTTACAGAATTTGAATGACAAAACATGAGCTAATTTTATCCCTAATCTATCCCCAATGAGCAAACTTACAAGAAGTTATTTCTGTTAAAGGGGGCAATATTATCTTTTGACGCCAAGGGTATACTTATTTTCTCCATATGACATCCATTCATATTTTTGTTTTAAAAAAAATTGAAAGAGCTAATTTTCCTTGTATGACCTGGCGACTTGTCCAGGGTGTACCCCGCCTTTCGCCCGTAGTCAGCTGGGATAGGCTCCAGCTTGCCTGCGACCCTGTAGAACAGGATAAAGCGGCTAGAGATAATGAGATGAGATGAGATGAATTTTCCTTGTTGTTTTGTTCATCAGCTTTATCTGTAAACACTATCAAAAGGGTGAAATGTTTGCTTGTTTAAATATGTTGAGAAAAGTCTACAATTTCCATGGGCTATACTTATTTTTTCACATAACTAGCTATAGCTAAAAAACAACTCTGAGGTGAACTCTACACTGTGTGCTCAAATCCTGTACAAATGTCTAAATAACAAGTAAGTCTCTCGTTCCATCTCAGGTTGAATACTACTTCTTCTTTTGGCTGCTCCCGATTAGGGGTCACCACAGCGGATCTTTCGTCTCCATTGCTTCCTGTTTTCCGCATCCTTCTCTACCACACCTGCCACTTTCATGTCCTCTCTCACCACATCCATGTATCTCCTCTTTGGCCTTCCTCGTTTCCGTGTGCCTGGCAGCTCTATCCTCAACATTCTCCTTCCCACATGCTCTGCATCTCTTCTCAGGATGTGTCCATACCATCTCAGTCTCATCTCTCTTAGCTTAATTCCCAAGCTCTCCACATGTGCTCGTTCCTCTGATGTGCTCATTCCTTATCCTGTCCAACCTCATCACTCCCATTGCAAACCTTAACATCCTCAACTCCGCCACCTCCAACTTTGCTTCCTGTCTCTTCGTTAAGGGCATGGTCTCCAATCCATACATCACAGCTGGTCTCACTACTGTCTTATACATCTTACCTTTCACTTTTGCTGGGACTTTCCTATCACAAATGACTCCCGAAATCCTTCTCCAACTGCTTCACCCTGCCTGCAATCTCTTTCTCACCTCACTATCGCAGCCCCCATTTTTCTGCACAGTTGACCCCAGGTACTTGAATTCACCAACTTTCTTTACGTCTACTCCTTGCATCTTCTTTACACTCTCATCCCCATTCTCATTGATGCACATGTATTCTGTTTTGCTACTGCTCACCTTCATTCCGCTTCGTTCCAATGCATACCTCCATCTTTCCAAACCCAGCTCAATCTCCTTTCTACTTTCACCACATATCACAATATCATCCGCAAACATCATGTTCCATGGTGACTCTTGCCTCACTTCGTCCGTCAAGCTAGCCATCACTATGGCAAACAAGAAAGGACTCAAAGCAGATCCTTGATGAAGTTCCACCTTCATCTTGAACCATTCAGCCATTCCAACTGCACATCTCACTGCACAGAATTCACTGTTCTCATACATGTCTTGCACCACTCTAATATACTTCTCATTCACTCCACACTTTCTTATACAATACCATAACTCATTTCTCGGCACTCTATTGTATGCCTTCTGAGGTTGAATATTAATGTACGCAATTTCAGTATTAAATCTTCACCGCATAACTTGACTCTGAATATGGTCCTTAGTTATTGCAGGGTACTTGCCTTTTACTTGTGTAAGTATTCCAGACTTCAATGTTTCAACATTTACAGACTTTATATATTCTGTTTTCTTGCTATTTTTAACGGTTATTAACTCTATCATGAAAAGAGAAGGCATGAAGTTATGCCAATTGCATTACTGTAGTGAAGGTATAAAGACAATGGATTTAAGCTTAGTGTCTTGAATCTACAGTACTAGTGAAAGGTTTGGACACACCTACTCATTCATAGGTTTCTCTGTACATTGACTATTTTCTACATTGTAGAACAATACTGAAGACAGCAAAACTATGAAATAACATACAAACCCCAATTTCAGAAAAGTTTGTGTATTTTTAAAAATGCAGTAAAAACAAAAATATGTGATTTGTTAATTTGTGTGAACCTTTATTTAACTGACAATAGTACAAAGAAAAGCTTTTCAATAGTTTTACTAACCAATTTAATTGTATTTTATAAAGATAAATGAAGATAGAATTTGATACCTGCAACACACACAAAAAAAGAGTTGGGACAGAGGCATTATTACCATTGTATTACATCACCTTTCCTTTAATAACACTTCTTAATCATATGGGATCTGAGGATACTAATTGTTGCAGTTTTGCAACTGGAACTTTTGTCTATGCTTGCTTGATACAAGACTTCAGCTGCTCATCAGTCTGTGGTTGCTGTTGTCTGATTCTCCTCTTCATGATGCACCATATATTCTCAATAGGAGACAGATTTGGACTGGAGCAGGCCAGTCAAGCACATACACTCTGTGGCTGCAAAGCCACTTTGTTGTAGGCTGTGCAGAATGAGACCTGGTATTGTCCTGCTGAAAAAAGCATGGACTTCCTAGGAAGAGACATCTAAATCCTAATATACACCTCTCTGTCAATGGTACCTTCACAGACATGCAACTCACCCATGCTGTGGACTAGGGGTGGGTGATACTGCAAAATTTGGTATCGATCCGATACCAAGTAAATACTGGGCCAGAATTGCTGATATCAATACCAATACTTTTTGTACTTAGAAAAGCAGCTTATCTACTTTCGTGTTGGAGAGAGCAATGCATCATAATTTATGAAGTGAAAGCATCATCAATATGCAAATTTGAATGAAAATTAAAATTTGAATTTTCATGATCATTGAATGATCTTGTGATTTTTATTTTAATTAGTTATCATGATTATGATCATAATAAAACACAGAACAAAGATTGTAGGCAAATGAAAAATACTTTTTATTAACTAACTCAATGCAATATTTGCAATTTTATCAACAATCAAGAAATTTAAATTTTACTTTTTCAATTGAGTTTTGTTCAGTTTTTGTTCATAAACAACAACAGTATAAAAAATATAACAATATAACAAAAAATCCCTTTCATTACACATAATTGTTTGTGAAAAATAAAGGCAATAGTGCAAATAACTAAACAAAAGCAAAAACTACTGTTGGCCCTCATTTACGACCTTTGGCTTTTTGCCCTCAAAGCTCTCCTGTGTCCAAGGAATTATCCCCTGCAGTCCCCTTTTGGGCCCTGCCCCCATGTTGAGAACTACAGATTTATAGGTTTTTGTTCAGAAACAATAACATGTTTACATTTTTCCCCTTTATTGCACTTCTTCTCTGACTTACTAACTGTCCTGCCTTAGAGAAAATCCTTTCTGCAGGTACAGATATTGCAATTACTCCCAGGTGTTTCTTGACAAGCTTGCTCAGGGAGGGGAATGTTGGCTCATTCGCTTTCCACCAAAGAAGTGGGTCTCCATCCCGTGGAATTGGCTTCTCTTCTGAGTACACTCAAAAAAATAACTTGCTCAGTGAACGTAATAAAATTATGGAAAGTATTTCCACCCAAGTAAAATGTGCTAACTTAGCCAGAAACAATTTTGTTGAGTGACCTAAATGTCAACTGTTACATGTTAGACTTAGGTTCATGTAACAGACACCCATGTTGGTTTTTTTGAGTGTACCAGCGCATTTCAGTAATGGTATCAGTGGCAGTTGTGCGATGCTGCTGAAATGTAAGGATTTGAGAGTCAAACTCTGTCCATATCCCACCTTTTGCTGCAGGTGGGGATGGAGAAGCCCCTGCAGGGGAGCTTGAGGTAGTTGCAGGAGCTAAGACAGAGCTGGTGGCAGAGCTTGTGCTTGGTTCAGGAGCTGACACTGAAGGGGCTGAGGTCTGGTTCACTAATTGCATTTCAGTGATGAGTCGTTTTTTCACAGTTTCAACATTTGCCATGTCACGGAACCCAAAGTTTTTAAATCTTTTGTCTAGGTAGGTGCTGACAGCAAGACCATAAAAGGTTTCAATACCTCTGAAACGGTGCTGGTATTGTGCTGACAGCTCAGCAGCTAGCTCACTGCCATGGCACTCATGAGATGCAGTTGATCTCAGAAGTTGTGTAACCAGGAGAATCACTTTTGAAACTGAAACATGTTTTTCAGTTGATATCTCTCTTGTTACTTCTTCAAATGGTCTCAGGGCATCAATGGAGAGACTAACCATGGACCAGTCTTCCTCACTCAAGCACAGTGAGCTCTTTCCAAGAAGACAAAGTACTGTAGTAACAGCTTCCTTTTGCTCAAGTAGTCTCTCAAACATGTAGAACACAGAGTTCCACCTTGTTTCAACTGATTGTATCAGTTTGTGTTCTGGAAACTTCAGTTGTTTCTGAATTTCTTTGAGCTTCTCTGTTGCATTTGTGCTGTGGTGAAAGAAAGCTATAATAGCACTGCACCTCTGCTGGATGTCAAGAAGATTAGGGAGAGCCTTAATGGAGTCTTTTACTACTAAATTTAAGGTGTGTGCAAAACATGGATAATGTGCCCAACCTGCTTTGCGCACAGCAGCAGCCATATTGGCAGCATTATCTGTGATTACAGCCTGAACCTTGGCAGTTATGCCCCATTCATCACTGATTCTTTTTAACTTGAAGCAAATGTTGTCAGCACTGTGTTTTCCTGAAAAACTACCGGTTTCTAGGACATATGCTTGCATTTGCCAGTTCTCATCAATGATATGGCATGAGACAGTTAAATAAGCCTCTGTGGCTCTTGATGTCCACATATCTGTTGTGAGTATAGCACTGTTTGCAACATCCAGAGATTTTTTCACTTTGAGTGACACTCTTCATACAGTACTGGTACACCCCCCCCCCCCAAATCTTTCCTACTTGGAATCTTGTAGCGAGGATCAAGTGTCTTTACAAAGCTTCTAAAACCCTCATCTTCTACCACAGATAGAGGTTGTAGGTCCTTTACAACCATTTCAGCAAGGCTCCTTGTTATAACTGTAGCTCTTGGGGAATCACCTAGGAGAAATAACAAAATAATTAAATCTATAACCTATCTGCATGTAGCCTAAATATAGGAACACTAATGTTCTTTTGACAGTTACCACAAAAGGGTTATTATATTCAGCCATATTCATATTTCAGGTTTGAGGTATATATCTTTATATAGGTATATATATATTTTTTAATAATTCATTTAGATTTATTTCAACTGGCTGAATATATTATATGACTGTCTGAATAGTCTATATTTAATCAGTCTGCTAAAATGACAACTATGATGACCAATTACACTTTGAAAAATAACATTAATTAATGCTGAAGATGACTAAATCTTACTTTCACTTCTATAAATCAGCTACCTGGATATTGTTGGCCATGTTGCAAGGCATCTACCAGTGACTTCTGTCTGGGTCCTGGGGGTCTGCTTGTGGTTGGGGGATTCCCCTCCTCCGCCCTCCATTTGCTTTGGAGCTCGGAGTTCTCATGTGGGTGGGTTTTAAGATGTTTGTACAAATTTGTGGTGTTGCCACAGTACCTGATTTCTTTTCTGCAAACATCGCAGGTTGCAGTATTTTGGTCTGAAACTGTAAAGTAAGACCAAATGGCGCTCCTCTTTTTCTCTGCCATGTTATAATGCCAAGCAGCGCGCTGCTGAGTGATGTGACTGCAGCCGGCAACACTCCCAGTATAGCGGGGGGGCAGGGTTTGGGGGACAGATCGAGCATGAGCGAAGTGAGTGAGAGGAGCGGTGTTTGCACATGCACAACCACTTTGATGTAACGGGAGTTGTGTACTGAACGTAGAGAAGAGAAACTGAAATATACATATCGAGCTCATCATGCAAATATCGATCAATACCGATACCAACGTTGGTATTGATATATCGATATTTTAGATCGATTCGCCCACCACTATTGTGGACACTCATGCCTCCCATACCATCACAGATGCTGGCTTTTGCATCTTTCTCTGATAACAAACTGGATGGTCGTGTTCACCTTTGGCACGGATAACTTGACATCTGGTTTTCCTGAAAACAAGCTGAAATGTGGACTCATGTGACCACAGCACATGCTTCTGCTGTCTTTTGGTCCATCTGGTATGAGTTCAGGCCCAGAGAAATTGGCATTTCCACATAGAATCAATGAATGGCTTCCTCCTTGCGTAATACAGTTTCGGGTTGTATTTTTGGATGTAGTGGCAGACTCTATTAAGTGACAACAGTTTTTTGAAGTACTCCCGAGCCCATGTGGCTATATTTGTCACATTAGTATGATGGTTTCTCAGGCAGTGGTGCCTGAGGGCTCGAAGGTCACGCACATTCAACAGTGGTTTCCAACCTTGCTCTTTACTGTACACATTGAGATCTCCGAATTCCCTGAATTTTTTCACAATAGTATGTACTGTAGATTTTGTAAGACCTAAATTCTCTGCAATCTTGCATTGAGAAATGTTCTTTTTTAATTGACTAACAATCCTCTCATGAATTTTGGCACAAATGGGTGAGCCATTACCTATCCTTGCTTGTAGAGACTGAGCCTTTGGTGCATGCTCCTTTTATACCCCATCATGTTACGTTCACCTATTACCAATTAACCTGCTTATTGTGGAATCTTCCAAAAATGGTGTTACTTGAATATCCTATAAACTTTTCAGTCTTATTTTGCCTCTGTCCCAACTTTTTGGAGTGTGTTGCAGACATCAAATTCTAACTTCACTGATATTTTCAAAATACACTTAAGTTGGTCAGTAAAATTATTGAAAATTTTTCTTTGTACTTTTGTCAGTTAAATTAAAGGTGCACATGAATTAACAAATTACATTAATTTGTTTTTATTGCATTTTGGAAAATATCCCATCTTCTCTGCAAATGGGATTTGTACACGGAATTATGTGGGAAACAAAAAAGTGTTTAAAAAAATAAAATATGATGAAATATATTTTGTTTTAAGATTCTTTAAAGTAGCCACCATTTACCTTGATGACACTTTGCACACTATTGGCATTATCTTAACTAGTTTCATAAGGTAGTCACCTGGAATGCTTTTCAGTTAACAGGTGTGCCTTGTGAAAAGTTAATTTGTGGAATTTCTTGCCTTCTTAATGCGTTTGAGATCATCAAACAGTAAATAGCGAATAATAGAAATACAGTATATAGCCCTGTTTCACAACTGTAGTAATCCATATTATGTCAAGAACCGCTCAACTAAGTAAAGAGAAACAACAGTCCTTCATTACTTTAAGACATGAAGTGTCTTTTAATTAATAAAAATAAAGAAAAATGTATTAGAAGGTGTGTCCATTTTTTTGATTGGTATTGTATATTACTTTGAAAAGCTTTTTCTGGCATTTTTTCTTTCTTTCTTGGTTACACCTGTAAAACTTTTCTAAAACTTCCAGATGTATGCAAGAATTCTATATTGGCTTTGGAATCAGTTCAGTATCTGTATCACTTTGAGATCATGCACTATGAGAGCTCTTATCTTCTGGGGAATAGCTTTATAGCTAAATAAATTATAAGAGAATCAAGTATGTGTCTAAATTTTAATGGTAAACAATAAGCCTGGAGTCCTGACTAGAAAACAGCATATACAGATGACTGAGGGAGAAATAACAGTAGGTAGAAATGTTGAAAGAGGATAAATTTTAGGAGTGGGAGGTTAAAGGAACAGTAATAGAGAGAAGGTAGTTTTCCAGTGAGAGCTCATTTCTCTCTCAGTGGTGCAGTAGACAGAGATGTGTGATAAGTGTGGGTTATTCTCCCTCCTGAGCTCTTATCACTATACAGAAGGAACAAAATTGTCATGGAATAATGTGCATTCCACCACCTGCAACAGTGCATTCATCTAAAGAAACATGAAAGAGCTTCATATTATCATTAAAACTCTGTGACTTAAGTGGCCCTGAGGAAATCCTGTGAAGTCCCAATTTTTAATTTATGCATTGTGTCATGTTTTGATAAGGAAATACTGCTGGGCAAATTATCTAATAATACCACTTGTCCCTTTTCATTTTTTTCTCTTCTTTTTTCTCTCATCCTATCGTGGCTGTGCCTGGACCCCTTCATCAGATTCAAAGAGTAAGTGTTATTCATTCATTTCAGTAATTATGTGCTGAAAGCTCCCATTGAGCTCAATCCTTTACATGTGAATACAAATCAAAAGGTTGCTCAGAAGCTATAAATGAAGGATCTTCGCATCCTTCTCTCCACTCTGACCCGTGCTAAATTATCTTTTGAAAAATGAACAAGAAGGGCTTGTTCTCACATTTTCTTTCAGTCTCAAATGACAAGTGTGCTTACTTCTTACTAGAGCCCTGCACTCCCGCGGGAGTCCTGCGGGACTTGCGGGACCCGCCGCAAAGCAGTGCGGCGCGGGACAAATTTTGAAAGCTCATTGCGGGCGCGGACGGGACCGGAAGTGCACATATGCGCGCGCGGGCAGGAGCGGGAGTGCACATATGCGCGCGCGGGCAGGAGCGGGAGTGCACATATGTGGTGCGGGCAGGAGCGGGAGTGCACATATGTGGCGCGGGCGGGAGCGGTAATAAGCTGCAGTCCCGCTAACTAAAATTATGTTTGAAATAAAATGTATAAATTATTAATTTATGTCTATCATATATAATTTGTGCTGGATATTTTATTTGGCATTAATAAAAACATTTTAAAATGCCTAAATTTGCAGAAAAAGTTAGATTGCCAGAGGAATAGCATCTTAAACTTGCCATTGATCACCCTAATGGGAAATCCTTTGATCACTCTAATGACTTGCAGTTCACACCCAGCTAGCAAGAGAACCATGAGTGAAGTGATTTACGGGTTGCGTTAGTCTACAACTTTAGTCAGAGAGACATGTTACAGAGTGACAGTAGGCTTGACTCAATGCTATCCCAGAAATCCTTCCTGTAATATGCAAATTTGGCTGTCCAATCAGAGACGGCCAAATTTGCATATTACAGGAAGGATTTCTGGGATAGCATTGAGTCAAGCCTACCGTCACTGTGTAACATGTCTCTCTGACTAAAGTTGTAGACTAACTCAAGCAGTAAATCAATTCACTTCTCTTACTAGCTCTGCTTTGCATAAAAAAAACAACAACAACAAAACACACACCCCATTGGTACAAAACAAGCCCATTCACTTTTTTATGCTGATCAGAGAATTACAATGGTTTCTCATATGATAAAAATGTGTGATTCGCGATTAAGTATTTTAATCCTTTGACAGCACTAATTATTATTATTAGAGATACTACATGCTGAATTCCGAAACAAGGTAAATAATAACAACGTGAGCTGTAGATATTTATGCTGAAATCTACTCAAAGTAGGGGGCGGGGCACCATCACGTTGTGTCAAGACAAGAACTTTCCTGAGAAATAATGCGAACATCTGCATCATGCGGGATTTGCGGGCGGGAGCGGGACAAAATATGGCAGGCGGGAGCGGGACTGAAAATCGTAATTTTTTTGTGGGCGCGGGCGGGAGTGGGACTGAAAATCATAATTCTTTGCGGGCGCGGGCGGGAGTGGGACTGCACAATGCGGGCGGGAGCGGGACTGAAAAATCCGACCCGCGCAGACCTCTACTTCTTACCTCTGACAATCACAACATGGAAGATGCTTAAAGAAATAAGAGTTTTTATGGCACTGGTGAATTATACAGAAATCTGTGTTCTTGCTGAGACTCCTGTGTGTTAAGAGGCAAAAACATGGAAGAATTTGTTCAATGCTGATGAGTGACCTGTTGAATATGTGCAAATGTATTAACAGGAAACAGGCTGAGTGTGCCAAAACTGCCCGTATCCAGAAATCACTTGCTGCTTCAAAATCTGCTGCTGCTCCAGCTCCGGTTTCAGCTCCAGTTTCGGCTCCATCCAATCTCTACGAGGAGCTTGGGGATGGCAAAATGTGAGTCAACCTCTAAGAATGTCTTTTTCATAGGTAGTCAGTGATCATGTATATGCCAGATGGTTTCGAGATTTCTGTGCATTTTGTCTTGTGAAAAAATTATTTTTATACCTTTTGAATTTGTGATGGATTCAAGGATGATTTTCAGTAGAAAGAAAGGTATTTTCAACGGATGGGGATTTGGTCTTGTACAGGGATTTAATCTTGTACATATTATGCTGAAATTAGTATTAAATGTTGTTTTTTCTCCCGTTTGACTTTTTCTTTGAATAGCAGATCTGCTAATTGCAGTCATTGGTTAGTTGTTGTTTTCATCTAAGCCTTTCCTGTAGCTTCACATTCTGATTGATAGAACTGAAAAAACAAACAAACAAAAAAAAACCAGCTAACTATCTAATTCCAGATTGAATCTGTGAAGTAAAAGGACAGGAACTCTCACAAGGATGTCTAGTAGTGACCTTATCCAAAAGTTAGAAGAGAAATGAGATTTTCTCCTATAAAAGGCATTTGCGGCGCTTTCAGAGAGGGGAACATAGTGTTTCTCTATGCTATGGCAAATCAGAGCTGGACTAAATTAGTTTTCATTTTGTCAATTTTATGGCCATCATGCCTAAAATTCTGTGATCTTTGTATACATCCAGCCATCAGTGCAAAATATTTTTGCCAAGTTACGGTATAAACGCAATTAAAAGTGAAAGGAAATGTAAATCGTTGAGATTCAAGCAGAAACAACTGCATCTCCCACAGGTAAGACAGTATTGATCTAATGTAATTAGTATTAATGTGAGTGCTTAAAAAAGTCAATGGGATTTTTCTGAGGTCAGTCTATTCAGTGAAGCACAAAGATAGGTAGAGCAATTTCCTATGATTCAGTCTAACAACAACAAAAAAAAAGTGTGTGTGCGCGCACGTGTATGTGTGCCTGTCATTGTCAAACAGTGTTTTTTAGATAATGCCTTTTGATTTCTGTAAAGTCTTTCTCTCATTATATTGCACTGCAGCGAGCATTTGAGTGGCGACCATTTTATTGGAGTCAGTCTTTCTACTTCAGTATAATAATTATTCACACAACAGTACTGTGAATACTGTATTTAACTGTTTGTTGCATTTAATTGCTGCAGTGATTATACCTCTAGCAAGCAAACAAGGATGACTTTAAAAAATATGTTATACTCAACTCAATTTGCTAATACTCTTAGACCATGTTAATTCACATTTTGTCATGCAGCTCATGAAAAGATGCATGGAATATGTCAGGCTGTCAGCAATCTAAAGATTTTTTTTTCTTTTCGGTCTTTGAAACTTTTAAGCTCAACAGCTTTTGGCCACTAGTGTACAACACATGGAATGTCAGTCTACAAGTGAAGGATTAATACAAGGGCATCCGTCTTCACTATCTGCTCATAAATCCAAGTCTGCATTTCATATTCTGTGTTCATTATCACTGTTTGTATCTTTCCCTACATCTCTCTCTCTCGCGCGCGCGCTCTCTCTCTCCCCCATTTCATTTCTTTCCTTTTATTCCCTACTCAGAATGCAGTGTCATTTGCATTTTTATTCTTTCTCTCCTTATTTTGTTTCACCTTCAGTAATAGTGAGTTTTTATAATACTGCACTGCCTCCACTTGTTGCTAAGTAATGAGTACAGCAAAGATGTGTTTTTATTAGGATTATTATATCCCCATATCCTCACACTATTAGCATGCCTGTGTTGAAAGTAGGCTTGTAGTACTCGAGTCCAGGACTTGGACTCGAGTCAGACTCGTGCCCTAATTTTAAGGACTTGTTACTTGATTTGGACTTGAGTACTGATGACTTGGACTTGTGCATTAACTGCATTCGGACTCATAAATTGGAGATGAGAACTCAGATATTTTCTTTATTTTTGTAACATGCCATAATAATTTGGCACAAGATATTTGTATTTATATCTACATTAATTTTTATACTAATTTCATGCAAGAGAATGCACAGTCACCTGTTCATGCATCATGTTCAGGAACAAACTAATGTTAATGGCACTAAAATGCCTGGAGAGATTGTCCACTTTGCTTATACAGACTTCTCATGCAGTGGGAAAAAATGCACTGCTATGTGTTCCATATGTAGAAGAACTATCGAGGAGATGCTAGGGACAACCTTGAACTTCAATCATCATTTGGTAAGACTCCACCCAGAGAAGTAAGTGGCACACTATGTTCATTGCTCTGTTGATAGCAGGGCTTGCTTGCTGACTGATGAACTAGCTAGTGTTAACCCTCTGTCATGTTATTTGCCCTGTTGATAGTGGGGCTTGTGTCGGACTCAACTCTGATCAGTAGTGGACTCGACTCAGATTTGACTCAGATCCACAGTGAACTCGACTCAGACTCGACTCGAAATTTTCTTTAATGACTTGGACTTGACTCGGACTTGAACACTGGGGAATCAAGCCTGGGCCCGGACTAGAGGTTTAGTGACTCGACTACAACACTGGTTGAAAGTATTACTTTTCACATCCTTCATTCTAAAGTAGACTGTCACCACAGATCATCTCTATTCACTTGTCATAATAAACCAACCCAGCATTGCCATATCTCTTTGTGCATGAGGAACACTTCCATTATAGGACTCTCTATTTGACATTCAGTGTATATGATCTATATTTTTACCTCATCATAGGTTTAATGAATAAAGCCTTGGTGTGTTCCATTGAAAGTGTTTAAAATGAATTTATTAAATTATAATACCCATTCTGACTTTAGTGAAATGTTATTGGTAGGACCCATGCTATAATGCCACTGCGAATACTGTAGCATTATATCAAGAGAACTTGTAAATGCTAGCTTTTGTTTTGGCAAATAGCTCAGTCAAAATGAGTGAAGAATATGAACATGGAATTTATCATTTCCCCTCAACAGTTCTTTCTAACTTATTCCTCATTATCCCTCCATCATACTGTATATTACACAGTACCAGTCAAAAGTTTGGACACACCTACTCATTCATAGGCTTTTCTGTATTTTGACTATTTTCTACATTGTAGAACAATACTGAAAACATCAAAACTATGAAATAATATATGGAACATACAGAATTATGTGATAAACAAAAAAAGTGTTTAAAAAAACCCAAACAAAATATGTTTCATATTTTAGATTCTTCAGAGTAGCCACTGTTTACCTTGATGACACTTTGTATACTATTGGCATTAGCTTAACCAGCTTCATGAGGTAGTCACCTGGAATGCTTTTCAATTAGCAGCTGTGTCTCATCACATATTAATTAGTGCAATTTCTTACCTTCTTAATGTGTTTGAGATAAAATAGTAAATAATAAAAATACAGTAAATAGCCCTATTCCACAACTGTAGTAATCCATATTATGTCAAGAACCTCTCAACTAAGTAAAGAGAAACAACATCCATCATTACTTTAAGACATGAAGTGTCTTTTAATTAATAAAAATGAAGAAAAAAAATTAAATGGGAAGATGTGTCCAAACTTTTGCCTGATACTGTATACATATAGTAGTTTTAGTCTTTCTCTGCTATAACTTCATATTGTTGTCTATAGCAGACACAGGAAGTCAGTTACTGAGGAGGCTGATCAACAAAGGATCATTAGCACCCTCAATTTTTATGCCATTGCTGTCAATGGCACCATGCACAGCAACCTGCCTAAGTCTGAGAGCAGTGTCACCTTACACTCTAAACTTCACCTGCTCATTACCCAGAATCCCCCCTACCAGGAGAGCATTTTCAATCCAGTCACGAGCAGCAAGACTCGTATGCTTGGCAGCCTCTAGGACATCAGCTCTTCATCATCCCCAAACCCTGGGAATCAGAAGTTTACCTGGTCCTTGCCTTGTCGTATTCATGAGGGTGAAATTTATGACACACTGCAAGAAACAAGCCCTTTGGGACCCTACTGAGTAAGAGCTGAAGGCAGATTTTAAGGACAGCATAGAAGAGTTTGATGCTGCTATGGGGACCCCGAGTGGCTATAACACAAAGCTGTCAGTTAGGGATTAGACCAGGTTAGGGAATAGACCAGGCACTTTTAGCAGCAGGTGCTGGTTGATAAGACTTCCAGAGACTTTCAGGCCTCTCTGGATCTGGATGACCTGCTTGCTATTATTGAGTCACACTATAGTCCATCGTTTGTGGGAAAGGATAATCCTCCTTGCATTCACATCACTGGCACTACCCTCCTCCACCGCCCCCACAGCAGCCCACTCTACCAATGCAGAGGAGGTTCAGTTCCAGTATCTCTAGCTATGTCACAGTGGAACCCTGTGGGATGTGGCTGGAAATTATACCTGATGCCCTGGATAGCCCACCACCCCCACTCATGTTTCCTCCACCTCATATAGTCCACTCCTTCCCCATTCTCCTGATTCCTTTTCACTTCTCTTTACTTCTGAAAGCTCTACTTTCTCACCCTTAACACCGACTCAACATATAATGCACAAACTCCATACCGTCTTCTCTGAAACCACACCTCCCCCAAACATTTTGGAATGTCAAGTGCAGAAGAAGGAACATAAAGGGATTCTGATATATGAGAATATGACACTAGAAAGGACAAAATGTGCTCTTATAGCCACCCTGACAGGAACTACAAAATGGGGGAAATAAAGGCCAAGAGTTGAATAAGAACTGTGTTAGAGTCTGATTTAGAACACTTTAGTACAAGCCAAACAGATTTTCTCTCGCAGTTGGATTTAAAGTAAACTCATCTAATCCTAGCCCAAATTATCAATCTCTTTCTGAATGAACTTTCAGGACCCAATTTTTTTCCTTAAACTTTCATGTTTTCTTTCTTTTTTCTTTTTTTAAATATTGTATATCAAATTGAGGCTATGAGATCATAATTGAGATTAGTCAAATTAGCTTATTATTATTATTATTATTATTATTATTATTATTATTATTATATGTAATAATATATACATATAGACCTTTAGAGTATATACTGTAAGATGGCAGTAAAGGTTAAAACAAACTGATTGTGAAAATCAGGTCAGAATAAATGGCACTTCTATGCATTATTACATCATATTAAGTGAAAATTCTGTGTAAAAGTTCAGCCGTAAGGCTGTTGTATTCCACCATGTTTCTGTTTCTTCCTCTCCATGTTATGAATCAAGTTTCTAAACTTCTTTTTGCCTAGATGCTTCTTAAATGCTTCTGAGAGTGTAAAGATGTGACAAATAGATCTTCCGCTAGCTGCTGTACAATTATTTCACATGGTAATCTCTCAGAAGGAGTTGATATCTTTTTCCTTACCAACATGATTACCACACTCAGTAACCCCTTCTACAGAACTGTCAATGCTACAGGCCTTTTTGCGGTCTGCTTCCATGCACTTCTGCAGATGTTTTTGCCCTTTAGAAAATCAAAAGAATATTGAAGTGCAACAGGCTCAGACAATTGAGATAATAGGCAGTGGGCTACATGACAGGAAAAGTGTTCCCTGCCACCAGCTGGCTGCATTCAGCTCTGGCAAGAGCACAATCAATCTCTCAGGCCACTTCTAGATAAATAGCTCTCTGTGTACATATAAAGGAACCATAATTTCCCAACTACGCCTACCTTCCCATGAGCCTCATGACATCTACTCATGCCATATTATTAATTCCATAGTTTCAATGATTTGTTCTCATATCATGTTTACAGAGGTGTTGGCTGGCTTGGAGATGGAAATAGCTGATATATTTAAAATCATTAGTTTCATTTGTTTCCTAATTTGACTGAATTTCACTTTTCTTCATCTTTATATGTTTACTCTAACTGGTATGTTACATTTTAATTAGTCATAGGCCAGAGGGACAGACTATAATATGCCTTAATCACATAATATGCCATGTCAAGTTCACAATGACAGCAATATGATAACTATATTTGAGTATGAGTGTAACATCATGCCAAACATACAGTATGAAATGTGTGGAAAACCCTTCACATTATGAAATTTTGAAACTTTCTCATTTTCTAATTTGCAGTATACTGTTCTAAAAACTATAGGTTTTCTGAACTGGAATATTGTTGTTTCTCCATGTATCTCAACTCAACTTAAAAATCCCATTCACACTGTGGCATAGGTGCAGCTCGGACATTTTGACAGCCAATATCTGATTGCAAACTGAAGTGATTAGATTTATGTCCATTTTCTTACTGCTTGTACGTATGTGTGTAACAACCTGATCAAAGCATGAAATTCACTGTGGAGAAATCACACTTAACTAACAGGTTTTAGACAAATTTTGGCAGACTGACACCACTGTGTTTACTAAACCGATTTTTTACCCAGTGTAATGTTTGCAGGAAGTTAGCCTAGATGATTAAAGTAAATAACAACACTTGCTGAAATATGTTTATGGTTCCTTAAATTTGAGGCATCAAAGTGTGTTATTGGCAGAATATACAATCATGAACAAAATGCTGTCCTTTTTTTTTCTTTTTCTCCCTCCTTGGGAATTTGTCCACAGCAACATTCAGTGGGCTTTCTCAGGCAACCACACATATATTTACAATAAAACATATCATTTACAGTACAAACTCATTAAATGGTAATATGTCTTAATGAAATAATCACAAGAAGAATATTCAAAACCTAGTTGCACAATTTCATAGTAACTTCATTTCATCGTGATATGACACAACATAATGATTTATTGCATTAAGTGTAAATGGAAATGAAATGCATACTAAAGTACATATTTACATAACAGGACAGACATCAGAATCTCAGATCAGAATCCTATATAACTATCACTAGAGATCATTCCTGCTCTGTTTGGAAACATTAATGGTGCATTTGTACAGTTGCTAAGACAGCAGGACGTGTTCATAAGTCCCATAACAGATTGTGTTCTAGCAATGCCAGCTCTGTTGTTCTTTTCAAGATGCTTGACACTTCTGAATCAAACATACAACCAGATTTGTTGTCATAAATGCTACAGCATTAGAGCATTTACTGTAGGTTATTATAGCAGAGCATCTGTTCTAACATGAAGAGGACCACAGGGAGATGTTGTGTACTTGCTGAGTCAGTGAGAAAGGCTGTGTGACATTGTGTGTATGTATGTATGTATGTGTGTGTATGAGGTCACTGGAAAATGAATTCCACAAGGACTTGTCACTTTGCATGCCTGATCAGATCTGCTCAGCAGGGGAGAAGAGAGACTGTGATGTCTGCATGCACCAGAGACAGGAATAATTAGTCAATTGATCCATTCAATGCTGACAAAACTCCTGTCAGTTCTCGTTGCGCTTTCATTTCTTCCACCTCTTGTGCCTCTCTTCCTACAGTACTGCCCTTTAGCTGATCCTCCTTTCTCCTTTGTATTCTTTTCCTAGAATGACATTTTCATAATCCATAAAGGTGCTCAGAATATAATAGTTATAGCCCTGCACAGGTGAGTGTAACATATTAAATGTGTAAAATGTCGGTGTATGCAACAACACATCTCCAAATAATACAGCAAAATCAAGATAATTGTTTGAAAAGAAATTGCCATGACCCTTTGGGTCTGCAGAACTAGTTTCAAAAACAAGCAGTGTATGAACTTTGGATGAGTTTATAACAGATGTATGAAAAAGATGATGAGTGAAGACAGACTGAACAATCAGCCTGACAAAGAGCAGATACATCACAGAGAATTTGTTAAATATTACAGAGAAAAAGATTCAATACTATCCAGAAGACAAAAAATAATAATTTGGAGATGGTTAATAAGACAAAAGGGGGCGGCACGGTGGTGTAGTGGTTAGCGCTGTCGCCTCACAGCAAGAAGGTCCTGGGTTCGAGCCCCGGGGCCGGCGAGGGCCTTTCTGTGTGGAGTTTGCATGTTCTCCCCGTGTCCGCGTGGGTTTCCTCCGGGTGCTCCGGTTTCCCCCACAGTCCAAAGACATGCAGGTTAGGTTAACTGGTGACTCTAAATTGACCGTAGGTGTGAATGTGAGTGTGAATGGTTGTCTGTGTCTATGTGTCAGCCCTGTGATGACCTGGCGACTTGTCCAGGGTGTACCCCGCCTTTCGCCCGTAGTCAGCTGGGATAGGCTCCAGCTTGCCTGCGACCCTGTAGAAGGATAAAGCGGCTAGAGATAATGAGATGAGATGAGATAATAAGACAAAAGGTGGACATCAAATTTATTTATATCATATTAAGAGTGGGCGATTCAAACTTCTGAGATCATATGATTTTTTGTTTCTCATGCACCGTTTGATCATTTTCATTACTTTTTTTTCCACTTCTGTATGCAAACAACATTTGCGCTCATCTGTATAATACATCTGGGATAAGCCTAACTTGAGTGTATGAAATGATAGAAAACTGGTTAAGTTGATTATAGAGAAGACAATATTTAATCACACTTTGCTTTAATGTTAACTGACATAATTCCTTCTTGCTATGCATATATGTGGAGGAGAGACAAAATAAATTATTTAGCCCTCTGGTTTGGCTGCTGAAATATTGGTGCACTAAAAACAAATATAATCCACAGTGCATATTTGGATGTATTGAGTATTCACTTCACGAGAGAATAATGAAATGCCTGGGGACAAACAGGAGACAAAGGACCTAACTTGCTCAAGCAAGACCTTATGGTTTTAGAGTAAGCAAAGCAGTGTTTCAGAGAACATCTGCATATTATACAGTAGGGACTCAGAGAATGACTTTATTTTTGCTGCTGTAACAGTTCAATGACAGCTTTACCTAAAAAAAAAAGAAGGTCCTGTGGACATACAGTGCTGGAACTAAAAATTAATAGTCATTGAAGTTTGGCACCAATCAGGATACAGTATTTTCTCTCTTTCCACAAAAGTAATTAGGTTTGGCTCTCTGATATTCTCCAAGATGAGATTTTGGAGTTATGTTTGAAACTTGGCAGTATAGAGAAGAGTTGTCACACTGCCTTTTGCAGTGTGACAACGAGACTTCTCTAGTACTGCAATATTTAGCACCAGTAGTCCTCCATCCATTCCACTCCACTCCACCACCCACTGCATCTTACATATTATTTATCCCACACTCAAATAGTACAGATTTCCTTCTTACCCAGAAAATATTTGTCAGACATTGTTCAGTATGTGGGGTGGCACGGTGGTGTAGTGGTTAGCACCTTTGCCTCACAGCAAGAAGGTCCTGGGTTTGAGCCCAGCAGCTGATGAGGGACTTTCTGTGTGGAGTTTGCATGTTCTCCCCGTGTCTGCATGGGTTTCCTCCGGGTGCTCCGGTTTCCCCCACAGTCCAAAGACATGCAGGTTAGACTAATTGATGGTTCTAAATTGACCGTAGGTGTGAATGTGAGTGGGAATGGTTGTCTGTGTGTCAGCCCTGCGATGACCTGGTGACTTGTCCAGGGTGTACCCCACCTCTCACCCATAGTCAGCTGTAGGCTCCAGCTTGTCTGCCACCCTGTACCGGATAAGTGGCTAGGGATAATGGATGGATGGATGTTCAGTATGTGCTTTAATGTGTGTGATGTTGAACATCCATCCATCCATTGCCTAGCAGACACTTCCCTATTACTGAAAAGTTCTATCAGACCTACTACTCTGCTGTTGCTGCTGTTGTCTCTAGATGTTGTTGTTCGCCTGATTAATCAGTTTCCAAGGCTCACCGCAGGGAGGTTGACAACTTGGGACAAGCTGACCCAACTGTGGACATGCCAACCAGACTGCCCACCACATAATTCATGAGTGCCCCACCCTTGGTCCACCTGAACACATAATCCTTAACCTCACCAACCCCAACACCGATACGGTGAGCTGGCTGCAACGCCTGAGCCTAACTGCTTAGCCTCATGTGAAAGAAGAAGACCTACTACTTGCACAATTTATGAATATAAATCCCTTCTCACAGCAAAAAGGTCCTGGGTTCGAGCCCCGTGGCCGGCGAGGGCCTTTCTGTGTGGAGTTTGCATGTTCTCCCCGTGTCCGCGTGGGTTTCCTCTGGGTGCTCCGGTTTCCCCCACAGTCCAAAGACATGCAGGTTAGGTTAACTGGCGACTCTAAATTGACCGTAGGTGTGAATGTGAGTGTGAATGGTTGTCTGTGTCTATGTGTCAGCCCTGTGATGACCTGGCAACTTGTCCAGGGTGTACCCCGCCTTTCGCCCGTAGTCAGCTGGGATAGGCTCCAGCTTGCCTGTGACCCTGTAGAACAGGATAAAGCGGCTAGAGATAATGAGATGAGATGAAATCCCTTCTCAGTACATCTCAACTCTTCACATTCTTTCTTTCACTCTCATTTAGAGTGTAAGGAATCATACCGTAGGTCAGAAACACTTTAGTGTCTTCATTTGTTTCCCTATGGAGAGTGTATTTCTCAGTCACAATTCTCCAGGGCTGAACTCTTTTGAGGTTCTGAGAATTATCCCAAGACTTTTATGACTAGGGTTATGATCTAGAACATTTTGTGTGTGTGTGTGTGTGTATGTGTAAACAAGTCATTTTGAGTAAAACATAATCATACCTCAACACGTTCCTGGGTGTTAAAGTGCTTGTGTCAGCACTAAAGAATATGCTCTGCGTGTATTTTTCAAACTCTTTCCCCATACTCTATTTGTCTGTTTTTGCTTTTTGCTCACTCACTCGGAATGTATAAGGCGTATACTAGTGCATCTCAAAAAATTAGAATATTGTTCAATATTTTCCATCAGTTATTTAAGAAAGTGAATGCATTATATTCTAGACTTGTTACACATTAACTAAAATGTTTCAAGCATTGTTCTATTTTAATTTTGATAATTATGGCCTACAGTGCAAAAAAAACATCTCAAAATATTACAATATTTCCTTTTGAGTTTGAGTAAGGCAGTATAAATACTGTGTATCTTTGGGTCTAGTCCAGTACACACAACCACAATCATGGGGAAGACTGCTGACTTGACAGTTGCCCAGAAGACGATCATCAACACCCTCCATAAAGAGGGTGAACCACAGAAGGTCATTGCTGAAAAGGCTGGCTGGAAAAGGTGCACAAGCAACAGGGATGACCACAGCCTTGAGAGGATTGTCAAGAAAAGTTGATTCAAGAACTTGAGAGAGCTTCACAGGGAATGGACTGAGGCTGGTGTTGGTGCATCAAGAGCAACCACACACAGACGTCTTCAGGAAAGGGGCTATAACTATTGCATTCCTAATATCAAGCCACTCCTGAACCAGAGACAATGTCAGAAGCGTCTTACCTGGGCTAAGGAGAGAAAGAACTGGACTGTTGCTCAGTGGTCCAAAGTCCTCTTTTCAGATGAAAATAAATTTTGCATTTCATTTGGAAATCAAGGTCCTAGAGTCTGGAGGAAGAGTGGAGAGGCACAGAATCCAAGGTGTTTGAAGTCCAGTGTGAAGTTTTTGCAATCTGTGATGATTTGAGGTACCATGTCATCTGCTGGCATTGGTCCACTTTGTTTTATCAAGTCCAAAGTCAACACAGCCGTCTGCCAGGAGATTTTAGAGCACTTTATGCTTCCATCTGCTGACAAGCTTTATGGAGATGCCAATTTCCTTTTCCAGCAGGATTTAGCACCTGCCCACAGTGCCAAAACTTCCACCAAATGTTTTGATGAGCATGATATTACTGTGCCTGATTGGCCAGCCAACTTGCCTGACCTGCATTCCATAGAGAATCTGTGGGCTATTGTCAAGAGGAAGATGAGAAACACCCGACCCAAAAATACAGACGAGCTGAAGGATGCTATCAAAGCAGCCTGGGCTTCAATAACACCTCAGCAGTACCACAAGCTGATCGCCTCTATGCCCCGCTGCATTGATGCAGCAATTCATGGTAAAAGAGCCCCAATCAAATATTGAGTGTTTTAATGAACATACTTTTCAGAAGTTAGACATTTCTGTATTGTAAATCCTTTTTTGATGGATCTTAATAAATATTTAATAATTTAAGATACTGAGTTTCTGATTTTCATGAGCTATAAGCCATAAACATAAAAATTAAAATAAAAAAGGCTTAAAATATTTCACTTTACTTGTAATGAATATAGAAAATAAAGTTTACCTTTTTGAATTAAATTACTAAAAAAGAACTTTTTCACAATATTCTAATTTTTTGAGATGCACTAGTACAGTAACAGCATGTAATCTATATAATAAAATAAAAAAAACTAAATATAATACAATAATAATGAAAAAACATATAATTTAAGCAGAAGCTAATTTGGAGCCTTTTAGTTATTGATATTTTTTTCCTTTTATCTTGGCACTTATATATGAGCATGTTTTTAAAGGTACTTTCTTTTTTCCCATTGTATGCCAGGCGTGGATATGGCAGAGAGGTATGTCCTTCTCTTATCTGTTACTGGTATGAAATGCTTTATTTATTTAGGGGCTAGTAATTTTTATTCTATAGGAAAACTCTTTGTTCCTCATCACTCTAATCTGCCGATAGTGGCTGAGAGGGAATAAGAGGAGAATCACAATTAGATAGAGGAAGACATAGAAGGCCATCCATTATGTCTATTTTATACTCTAGATATGAAAATGTTGTTTTTCATTTAAAAACGTCTTATCTAACCTCACTTGGTTCTGTGCTTAATTTTATTCTCCTGAGATACTGTAGGTGGGGAAAAGAGATGTATGAGCATTTTGTATCAGTGCTAAAGTCAGAGTTTTGGCCCTTGTATGTGCATAGCTTCTCGAACTTAAATTTTGCACTCCATTTATACCTATACGGCCTTTTGATTTCATAAAATTGGTGAAATTTAGTTCCCTCTGAAATTTGGTCATTGTGATATATGTTTATGTCTACAATACCTCAAAAAACAAAACAACAACAACAGGCCATTCTGTGGCTGGGAAGTCATTTACGTAATTTGAGGGGACTCCCTAGCAAATAATGT
The DNA here is from genome assembly GCF_027579695.1 of Neoarius graeffei. NCBI lineage: Eukaryota > Metazoa > Chordata > Actinopteri > Siluriformes > Ariidae > Neoarius > Neoarius graeffei. Next base: position 50,304,087 of record NC_083575.1, read on the forward strand.
TCATGAAACCGCTCGCTTCGCACAGTCAAGCAGACAGAAGAAGTCCGTGTATGCATGTGCAGGTTTACCTGCTTCTTCTTCTTTTCCTTCTTCTTTTGGGTTTTACAGCAGCTGGCCTCCAGGGTTGCATTACTGCCATCTGCAGGTTTACCTTTGACCATGCACTGACAGTTACATCATTCTTTCGCTAAATGAACAGCTGATCACACCGAGGTGCTCGCTGACTGCCAATATTTATTAGTTTGGTCTTGCGTTTCCTTTCCTTCACAACATAACGTCTTTTCTTCTCACTTTCCGTTACTGTAGTCGGTCTTTCACGTTTCATTCGCATCCTCCATTTTCCTCTCCTGTTTCAAATTTGTATTCCACAATGCCTCGTACGAACGTGGAAAGCTCACCACGTGATGCATGACATAGTATTTTGAATTGAGTCACAGTGAAGCAAGAAAAAATAGCAGAGAATTTAGGGCCACATGGCCCTAAATTCATTAATTGTTCTATTTAATTTTTTTTTTTTTAAACCCTAGTAAAATTGGAAGTCTTTGATTCGAATTCAGTAGCTTTCGGTGCACTAAACAAAAATAATTGAGTGTCAGAGAAAATTATTTTTATGACCAACACTTGAAAATGGGGCAGCACGGTGGTGTAGTGGTTAGCGCTGTCACCTCACAGCAAGAAGGTCCTGGGTTCGAGCCCCAGGGCCGGCGAGGGCCTTTCTGTGTGGAGTTTGCATGTTCTCCCCGTGTCCGCGTGGGTTTCCTCCGGGTGCTCCGGTTTCCCCCACAGTCCAAAGACATGCAGGTTAGGTTAACTGGTGACTCTAAATTGACCGTGAATGTGAGTGTGAATGGTTGTCTGTGTCTATGTGTCAGCCCTGTGATGACCTGGCGACTTGTCCAGGGTGTACCCCGCCTTTCGCCCGTAGTCAGCTGGGATAGGCTCCAGCTTGCCTGCGACCCTGTAGAAGGATAAAGCGGCTAGAGATAATGAGATGAGATGAGATGAGATGAACACTTGAAAATCTGAAAGGCAGTCTACCTTTAACATTTGTGTTCATCCAAAGTCAGCTTATCACAAGAGTAGATTATCCACTACTTATTGGACTTTGGGAGCTTTCGCCTGAGCTCCTTTCCTCTCTGTCCTCTCTAACCCACAGTAATCTTCAACCTGTTTTTTTTTTTTTTATTACACCCTCATTTTCTTACCCCTAGTTAAAGCTTAATTGACACACCTTTTCCATTTAGCTCTGTATATCTCAGTGGTCCCCTTATCTTTGCAGCTGTCTTATACTGTTTCCTGTATCATCTTATTTTATATTACTTTTCTTTCTTTTATACCTCTCACTCTTCCATTCTCTCCCCTGTTGCCTATCTACTAGCAACAGCAGCTGCTGAGGCCATCTTTGCTCAGGCCGGAGGTATTATGTTCCTGCGACGCTGTATTGCATGTAAACTATCTCTTATTTCTTTCCATTGCTGATCCTCTTTTCTCTTGTGACTCATGATATTGGAAAGTCACTTAACAAAATGGTCATTATTTTGAACGCTGCACTCCATAGTGCTTGAGCTTTCTTCATTTATTTCACTTGAGTCTCACCCAGGGGTGGATTTAGGGTGGTGGGGGCCCCTGGACTTGAACTATTATTGGGGCCCTATACATACACTTTGACATGAATTTATAACTGCTCCAAAAATTTAATCATAAAATATTTTAAATAAATCAAATGCAACAATTTTAACCAAGTAACCACAACAGAAAAGAACTTCAGAAAGCATGACATCATCCACATTAAGAGTTGTCATATATTCTGACAACATATGACAATATATATCAGAAGGTGCACAATATTGTACAATTTGGTTTGAAGTAATATGATCAAGAATTTAGAACATGCTTAAAAAATTTTCAAAAAGAGTCCAAATGAGGAGGTGTAGGATAATTTATAGAAGGTGCATAATATTGTCAGACTTATTGTGGTACAATTTATGATTATGATTGTAGTAAATTTAAAATGAACTATTCAGTCATTCTCATACATAATTGTATATGGACAACTGGTTTCATATTAGTATAAATTATTAAACAAAAGTATATGTTTCAAACATTCATGTTATGTTCAATTAAAAAAATGCCCAACTGGTGGGTGTTGTCGAAGACACTTGCTGTTCTGCATCTAGTTGTGGGGCTACTTGTCTAATGATGTGTTTTAATTCTTTCAAATTTAAAAATACAGATAAGCAGTATGTCTCTGTGTGCAGACGTTTGATTGGTTAGAGTTATCTGGATGTCATACCTTCTCTGCAACAAGGCTACTGAAATCTGGTATTTGGTAATGTCAAACCTTTTGCATTTTAATTAATTAATTAATTAATTAATTAATTAATTAATTAATTAATTAATTGCTGCACTCTCTAATGTTTCAGCAATACAGAAACAGATCCTCAGAGTCAGAAAATATTTTACTAATTGTGAGTCAGACTTGATTAAATGTTTCAAGTTGTTTCAAATTTTGATGTTATATTCGAAACATGGAGTGTTACAGTGGACTTGTCATTTGTGTGCTTTTGATCAGACATCCTTGAATGTCTAAATATGAAAATAACGTTAACACAATAAAAGAAGGACAATGATACCCAGCTTAGCAGAATCAAAATTGCACAGCTCATGCAACACATTCAACTATGGATAGAAAAACAAGAGGGTTTTGTGTTTATTTGCACTCCAGTATCGTATTTCCTGTGATCCAACATTATGACAATTGACTAATATCAAAAGCCTATGTGATTGCACCTATGTGACTTTGTAAACCTCTGTTTGGCAAAACTTAAACCAGTAAATGCAAACAAAGTATGTCTGACATACCACGAAACAACTCAAAGCACCTATTTTAATGATGTATTGAACTTGGTTGAGCTAGTGGCAACATTTCTTTGAAGACATTACAATTGTTGGACTGAAAACTAAAATAAATATATATATATATTGGTTTTGATTAAATTGGGGGCCCCCTTTCTCCCGGCTACAGTCCAGGTTAGCCTGTGCATAAGTCCAGCCCTGGTCACACCCTTTGCATGTTGATATTCAGTGTTATCACATCTCCACTCCTGCTAAGGCATCAGTGTGAGTTTCAGTATTAGTTTGTTTTTGAGGCTTGTTTTTGCTAACTTAGGCACTTTCTATGGAGTCGGGTATTGACCCCGGGCAAGACTACTATGCACAAGACTATTACAGCTATGATCAAGGGTAAGTTCGGTGTAAGACATCAATGTTCATCTGTGAAGTAATGAGTTTAAAGTTTACTGATGTGTCTGTTTGTATGCTTTTACTCCTTTGTGTTTTGGGGCATGTTTTATATCTTGGTGGGAATCAGTTGTAGGAATATCTGACAAGTTTGACCTTGTGGGAACAGTTTTCCAACAATTACAACTACTTACCCCCCCCCCCCCCCCCCCCCCCCCCCCAAAAAAAGAGCCAAAAAAAAAGCTAAAAGGTTTCCTTTCGGTTACTGAAGGTAAGGTTAGGGTTAGATTTTGGTGTAGCAGTGTATTAATTTCCTGCATTAATATGTATCTTAATGTAAGGTTGTGTGTGTGTGTGTGTGTGTGTGTGTGTGTGTGTGTGTGTGTGTGTGTGTGTGTAGCCCTATTGTTATGAGAGAAATTCGTTTTCTGTATTTCCCGGGGGATGTCTGCCCTTCATAACCTTTGTGGCAGTCTGTGCAGTTGTGGGATCATCAAGCTATCTATTGGAGTTCTGAGCATAGTATAAGGTCTGTAAAATTCCCATAATAATTAAGGCTACATACGGAAATGCAGTGCATTCTTTCACCATTATAGTTCCGGCACTAAGCAAGCATAATCTCCTGAGTATCTTTATCCACACTGCCAGCTGCTGAAGGGCCACGAGGGCATCAGCCAGATACAGCAGTGATGATACCGCCAGCTAATTACTAATTCTGCAGTTTCACATGGTTGTTAATGTCTACTCCTGCAACACAACTGTATGAAATTATGTTTTGTATTGAATGAAGGATATAGACATAATGCCTCATAGATGGCCTTGCACTAGCTAGCGCAGTTCACAGGTGATCTTCAGATGATTACAAATATTATGTCTATTATACATGTCATTATAGGAAACATTTCTTTGTGGTCAAAAGCACTAACTTTCTATGGATTTCTGTGGAACAATGTTTAAGTTTCACTGAAATCAGGATTAACTCTCGAGTGTATGGTTGTAGCTCTTTGTGTCTGATGACTTAACTGATGGTTGTTCTATATAATTAAATTAATATTTAAATGAAAGCATTAAAATTATCAGTCTATAAAAAGGTTAAAAACATTCTCAGAAGATGCATACCTCTGTCCTTCTCTTTTTCTTCTATTCCCCTGTAATTTCACACCCTCTTTCCTCCCTCCAAATGTTTTCAATTACTCAATAATGGACAGAGCACCTGAGCCCATGCTGATAGTCCTCCTTGAGAGAGACAGAGAAAGAGAGAGAGCAATTTTGCTGGAAATAGAACACAATAAACAGCATCATTTGATGAACAAACATACAATCAAAAGGAAAGGGGCACAAATAGAAAGTAGAAAAGAGGTATTAGCAATTGTTTGACCAGTTGTGGCAGCTTATGGCAGCTCATATAATGAGAGAAGAAATCTAGAAAGAAAAGGACAGATGCTGGGTAAATGCTGAAAGCTGATCTGCATATTTAAGGGTTTGTATCCGCCACTCAAGAGACATGTGGTACAGTTTAAACCATCATTAGCTTCTGACATCTTTCCTCAGTTTGGACAAGTAGATTAAATAGGACCTGTTCCACAGTCACCAGGAAGCCTTCAAGATTCACCACTTGTCGTTTCACCAAGCCAAAAGAAAGTACTCTTACCAAGAGTAAGAAAATGGTATATATGTAATGGTCACTGCATGTAATATTCTTTCAGTGTGTACTAAATATTTGCACACAATGTCTTCTGACTTTATATTTATAAATGATAAATGAACATATAAATCAACAAAAGCATGTATTCATTAGCATCAACAAAGATGTTTTAAAAATGTAAATTGATAGGGGAAAAAAGTATTCGACACCACAAATTGTAGACATTAGTACTTTGTTGCAAAGCTTTTGTTGGCAATTACAGTTTTGATATGTTTACAGTAAGAAGTAATTAATTTTTTGCCACAATTTGTATTTTGGTCCATTCCTCCTGGCAAGTTGTCATCAGTTCCACAAGGTTATGGAGGTCTCTTTGATGGACTTGCAATTTCAAAATCCTCCATAAATTTTCAATGGGATTCCAGTCAGAAGATTGGCGAGGCCACGCAAGATCTTCTTGAGTTATTTTGGCTGCATGTTTGAGGTTGTTGTCTTGTTGAAACATCCATCACTTTCTTGGCCAATGAGATTAAAAATATCCTCTAATATATTCCAGTACATTGCTCTATTCATGTTTCCTTGAATGATGTGCAATGCCCCAGTGCCGTTTGCAGAGAAGGAGCCACATATCATGCTGTTCCCATGTCCATGCTTTCCTTCCAAACATAATGAGCTGAATTATTGCCAAATAATTATATTTTTGTATTGTGTGACCGATTATATTGTTCCAAATGCTTTAAGACGTATCTCTGTGCTTCTTTTTTTAGCAGAGGAGTTTTGCATGGGGTGTGTGGGGAACATAAGTGATTGCAGTGCAGTTCATTGCTTATTGTTCTCTGTGGAACTGTGGTTGCTGCTACTTTCAGCTCGTCCTGCAATTCTTTTCAAGTGACTTCTGGCTTCTCTCTTACCTTCCTTATCATTAGTCTGAGAGCACATCATGAAATCTTCAGTGTCCATGATTAGTTTCGGTTCCATGAGCTTTCCACTGCCATATAATCAAACCAGTTGTTGTGACATGAATGTTTAAGGACTTTGCTATGGTTCAGTAGCTTTTTTGGTAGTTATTTATTTACCACCGCCAACTTTAGGAAGTGCCTTCACCTTTCCCATGATTACTACTTGTGTTAAATCTTCTCAACCAATGGCAGTGTCTTAAAATGATACCAGGTGCAATTTGCATGATTTTTTTCTAGAACGTGATTTATTTTTATGTAATGTATTGGGGCAAAAAAGTATTTAGTCAGTCACCAATTGTGCAAGTTCTCCCACTTAAAAAGATGAGAGAGGCCTGTAATTTTCATCATAGGTACACTTCAACTATGAGAGACAAAATGAGAAAAAAAATCCAGAAAATCACATTGTCTGTCTGATTTTTAAAGAATTTATTTGCAAATTATGGTGGAAAATAAGTATTTGGTCAATAACAAAAGTTCATCTCAATACTTTGTTATATACCCTTTGTTGGCAGTGACAGAGGTCAAATGTTTTCTGTAAGTCTTCACAAGGTTTTCAGACACTGTTGCTGGTATTTTGGCCCATTCCTCCATGCAGATCTCCTCTAGAGCAGTGATGTTTTGGGGCTGTCGCTGGGCAACATGGACTTTCAACTACCTCCAAAGATTTTCTATGGGGTTGAGATCTGGAGACTGGCTAGGCCACTCCAGGACCTTGAAATGCTTCTTACGAAGCCACTCCTTCATTGCCCAGGCGGTGTGTTTGGGATCATTGTCATGCTGAAAGACCCAGCCATGTTTCATCTTCAATGCCCTTGCTGATGGAAGGAGGTTTGCACTCAAAATCTAATGATACATGGCCCCATTCATTCTTTCCTTTACACTGATCAGTCGTCCTGGTCCCTTTGCAGAAAAACAGCCCCAAAGCATGATGTTTCCACCCCCATGCTTCACAGTAGGTATGGTGTTCTTTGGATGCAACTCAGCATTCTTTCTCCTCCAAACACGACAAGTTGAGTTTTTACCAAAAAGTTCTATTTTGGTTTCATCTGACCATATGACATTCTCCCAATCCTCTTCTGGATCATCCAAATGCTCTCTAGCAAACTTCAGACGGGCCTGGACATGTACTGGCTTAAGCAGGGGGACACATCTGGCACGGCAGGATTTGAGTCCCTGGTGGTGTAGTGTGTTACTGATGGTAGCCTTTGTTACTTTGGTCCCAGCTCTCTGCAGGTCATTCACTAGGCCCCCCGTGTGGTTCTGGGATTTTTGCTCACCGTTCTTGTGATCATTTTGACCCCATGGGGTGAGATCTTGCGTGGAGCCCCAGATCGAGGGAGATTATTAGTGGTCTTGTATGTCTTCCATTTTCTAATAATTGCTCCCACAGTTGATTTCTTCACACGAAGCTGCTTACCTATTGCAGATTCAGTCTTCCCAGCCTGGTGCAGGCCTACAATTTTGTTTCTGGTGTCCTTTGACAGCTCTTTGGTCTTGGCCATAGTGGAGTTTGGAGTGTGACTGTTTGAGGTTGTGGACAGGTGTCTTTTATACTGATAACGAGTTCAAACAGGTGCCATTAATACAGGTAACAAGTGGAGGACAGAGGAGCCTCTTAAAGAAGTAGTTACAGGTCTGTGAGAGCTAGAACTCTTGCTTGTTTGTAGGTGACCAAATACTTATTTTACTGAGGAATTTACCAATTAATTCATTAAAAATCCTACAATGTGATTTCCTGGATTCTTTCCCCCTGTTCTGTCTCTCATAGTTGAAGTGTACCTATGATGAAAATTACAGGCCTCTCTCATCTTTTTAAGTGGGAGAACTTGCACAATTGGTGGCTGACTAAATACCTTTTTGCCCCACTGTACTGTATTTATTTTTCATATAGTGTCCATAGCATTTTTTACTTATCAATTTTGGTTTTAAAACTCATCATTTTATACGTAAGAAAAAAACAGCTTTTCATATTTATAAGTACAATGTCAAAAGACATTATATGTGTAAATTTTAAGTGTATACAGTATATATGTATTATTGCACTATACTAAATAACAAAACAAAAACAAGATACTTATTTCCCCTCACTGTATTCCACAGTAAAGTGAGGAAAAGTAATAGTGCAGTTTTCTCTGTCAGCTATAAATAAGGCATATTTAAATGTACCCAATGCATGACACTAATTAGTGATCTTTAAAGCCCATACAGTTACTTATTACCTTCTCATGTTTTCATAAAGGTATGAGCCGTATCCTCCTTATGGCAGCCGCAGGAGGTTGATATCTCCCATGTACGATGAATATGGAGAGGCCATAATGGACGACGATAGCTACTACTACAGTGCTTATGGTCCAGAGGTAATATTACACATTTTCATTACTGGTAAATCAAAGGTTAATGAAATTGAATTCAGATTGTGAATTAATTTAATATAATATGTATGAAGTGTCAGACTGATATTAAAACATGGCACAGTACATTTAAAAGATCCCTTGCTGTATTACAGTTCTATTTCTCTGTTTCTGCCGGTTACAGCATTTGATGTCCATTATTTGCTTGATCCTAATAATGATAAAATATTTAAGATTTTTAAAGGAAATGGTCTCACCACAGGGTCGGGGCAGAGGCAGAGGTGGGCGGGGACGTGGGCGTGGTAGGCAGGTGGAATTCCAGGATATAACTCCAGAGGAGGAGATTGAATCAGCAGAGCCAGAGGTTCCTTCTGAAGTTTCTGAAGAAAAAATAGAGCCTGAAACAGAGGAGTCCAAGGCTTCAAAGAGACTGAAATCTGTTATTAAACTCAGTAAGCTGCTTGCTGTCAGGAAGAAAGTTGAACCCACTCGTGTATCACCTTGGAACAAGGCCAGAATCTTCCCAATGTTATTTAGAAAGGGCAAGAAGGACAAAGACTATGCTGAGCTAACATCTGCACGCCGTATTGACAGTCAAGAGAGTATAACGGAGGCACCAGTTTCCATCAGTGTCAGTGAGCCTGAACCAAGTGGATCTGAAGCAACAGAGAAGAGTAGTGTGGCTACTCAAGATAAGGACTACCTAAAAGTGGATCTGGACAGGGAAGATGCCACTGAGAGCACTGTTGACTCAGAGTCAGAGGCAGAGGAACAAGAGGAATCTGAGGAAGGAAGCAAATCAAAGTCTGAAAAAGGGACTGAGAAGGAATCAGGGTCAGAAGAGGAATCGGCTACAGAGAAGGAAGAAGAATCAAGTGCAGAGAGAACGTCTGCAACAGAGAAAGATTCTGAGGAGGAATCTGAGGAGGATGAAGACAAAAGTGTGGCATCTAAAGAGCCTGAATCTGGATCAGAGGTGTCCTCATCACGCACTCAATCCAGTAGAGGCTCTTCAGTAAGATCCAGTTCAGGAAGCATGCTCAGTGGTTCAGGTTCCCAGGTGTCATCAACTCGATCCTCTGTGAGATCTGGAAGCTCTGCAGGTGGAGGGTCAGAGGAAGTGTCTGAGGAAGAAGTTAGTGGATCTGCAGCATCAGAAGATGTGGGATCAGACCGTGTTTCACTCAGCGGCAGTGAGAGAAGTTCCACCACCTCCAGATCTGCAACAGGAAGCCGCTCATACAAATCCACCATCACACGTACCTCACAAGACACCATTGATGAAGAGAGTGAGGAAGAGCTGGAGGCAACAGAGGAGGATGAGGAAGAGGAGGAGGAAGATGAAGAAGAAACGACAGAAGAAAGCAAAAAGTCTTCAGGTGAGATGAGTGATGAAGTGACATCACAGACATCAGAATCTGAAGGCAGTGTAACCAGGAGCTCAGAAGAGGCAATAGGAAGACTCTCATCAATTGCTGAGGAGGATGAAGATGCCATAACATCGGACAATGCCTCAGCATCAGAAACTGAAGAAAATTCCAGTGCAGAAACAGAATCAGGAAGTTCCACTGCTTTCTAAGGGGCAAAATAAAGAGCTAATGTGCGTTTTTAAAAAAAAAGTAAGACTGATTTTAATTTGTTTCAGTTTTGAAGTGGAGTGATTTTCAACCTTCTCTGCAAACATCTCAGCTGTTTCCCACACAGTGGTGTGCTCTTGATTATTTCTACAACTGCATGGGCATGATACTTTAAACTTTGTCCACTCCTCATGTGCATTAATGAAATTTGCCCTGAAGGAATTATTTTATGATCACTTCTTTCCTTATGTACAAACTGGATGCACCAAAAATGAAACTGAAACTGTTCTCTTCCTTCCAACTTTAAGACCTAATGTCTCTGTCTGTGTGTTATCTCTATAAATACTGTATTAAAGGAGCAGTTTGTAGTTTTTAGAGCCCTCTGCTGCCTGCAGTGACAATTACAACTGTTATGGTTGACCAGCTGCTGCTAAACTACATATTAATTTCAAGGAGACAAAAAAAAAAGCAGAGTAGCTATGTTCATGCTTTAATTTCCAGGTTGGGAAAATATTAACAGTACATTAACAATCCATTGCATGGCATTATTGGCAATCACAGTCTATGAAAGTGAGGATTATTATGATTATATATTATTTTATAAGTGGAATTATAATCTACTAGTATATAGTATATTATCTTTGAAAATACATGATTGTTACAAGTCTAAAACACTTTAAAAATTACAAACTGCACTGAAGCTTTACCCAAATATTTCTAAATCCACAATTTAATCTGTGACTGCAGCTGTTTTTATGCATCTATCTCCAATCTTTGATTCTCAGGCTGTCAGAATGAAGCAGATGAAGTTAATTTTGGAGAAAGAGGGTGAGTCAACGACTACAGGCGAGGACAGTGGTCCAGACATCCAGCGAAACCGTCTGCCTAATGTTAATTGTCAAAGCAACATCAATGGTCCAGTGTACCTGGCACAAAATGGTACAATCATTAGAACCCGACGGCCACCTTATCCTAATAACATAAAACATTTTTCACCTGGGCGGTTAGGAAAACAGTTCAAGAAACTGGACAAGTTAGGAGTCACACAGGAGGAACATTTGCCTTTAAATAGTACAGTGGATAATGAACCTACTATAGGAACCACTGCTACACTTTCATCTATGACTAACAACAACCTTGACACCAGGCCCTTAACCTGGTCCATAGTGTCGAGTACAGGGCCAAAGTCCAACATCATTAAAGCGCATTTGGACCATGAGCAGGGGTCCTATCAGGTGCAGGAACAGGAGTCCAGAGTGGACAATGAGGAGGTCAAGGAGACTTTTGAGTGTCCAAGTGATCAGACACTGTCAGATGAGGAGGAGTTGTGGATGGGCCCCTGGAACAACCTTCACATACCAATGACAAAACTTTGATATCTCTGATATTTTATTTCTTGTACTTTGGTGAATTGTTGTTTTGTTTTGTTTTGATTTCTCTTTTCTCAAACTGAAGTGACTGAGCATATAAGCATAATCAACTCTCCATGATTATTGCCCCCCGGGAAAAAAAAAAAAAGGGTTAGAAAAAATCCACCTTTTGGTGAAGTAGCCTCATCTCGCACTGAAGAAAAATGAGAAAAAAATACAACCTTGAATTGAAATAAATTTATTCAGAGAAAAACAAATCTCTCATCAAGAAATAATTATTTTCAACAAAACACATGTGCCACTATTATTGGCACTCCTGAAAATTATAATGAACACAATGTAACTGAAGCATGTTTCCCATTTAAATTGTATATTTGTGAGTTGATTGGAGTGTGTGGGAACTTTCAAACTGTAATCCATGACTTCCTGATTAACTGGGGTACAAATATGAGGTGACACAGAGGCCAAATTCCCTTAGTCATCCATCAACATGGGAAAGAGAACACAAACCAAATAAGGGAGAAGTGTGTTGACCTTCATAAGTCAGGGAACGGTTATAAAAAAATATGGCTTTTCTAACTCTGATTGTATTGAATTGCATCTGATATATTAGCGTTAGCTAAATTTTGGTTGTTTTGGCAGAAAGAACAGTTACTCCCAATTTTGAGAACACTGGTTAAGAGCATAAAAGCAGTCCCAGTGACAAAAAGAATTATTGGTATATTATGTTTATTATATTATTTTAATACACAATAGTTGTTAGAAGCACGTGTAGCCAACTAAAGATGTTTTCAGATGGTGATTTTTTTTTACATATGTGATTGAACAGTTTATATAAATTTTCAAGTACCATCAGATAGATAACTGTTTATTTAAAACATTTTTAAAATTCTCAAATAATAATAATAATAATAATAATAATAATAATGAAAAACAGAAAAATGCAAATTAGCATCCCAAAGATGTGAATAGATATTGTTTTGAATGATTTTTAACACAGAATTTCATTTTCGTATATAAATGGCCGTGATAGCCCTGATATTTTGAAGAAGAAAAAGAGAGAGAATATAATGAAATACATGTATTTTCATAACCTCAGTTATGTATATTTTAGATATTTTAGAGCATTTGGATTATATATTAAAATTAATAAAATCAAATATTTTATCTTATATGCATTTATTGTTTTCTTATAAAAATATAAATTATTATTATTATTATTATTATTATTATTATTATTATTATTATTATTATAGTCAGTATGAAATGCATACCTGTTTGTTAATAAATTGGACATTTGCTTATTTTTGGCTAAGATTTGTAAGTGATTACATGCTTTCTTTGATCCAGCTCCACTGTTTGATTTGAGCTTTTTTTTTTTTTTATTAGCAATGCCTCAAAGTTCATGTGTTTAAAAAAATCAATTTTTTAAAATATGGGGCTTTTTTGCTGTTTGACTCTTACTGCCATTTGTTGCGTGAGATGACTCATGCACTGTGCAGCATATCATTATCTACCAGCACAATCTTCATCTGTCCATCAGAAACTGATTGCTTTGTCAAGTATGAATGAATGTTTGTCCAGTCAAACAATGGTAGTGGCTCTGGGAGAAAAAAAATAAATGAAAGACAGTGCAACATAAAACTGGTTCTGATAAAAACTGAGAGATTGTCCGCACTCCCAGATCCTCATCATCAAAATTGCTTCTGTCTCGCTCTCTGTGGGACACATTTACCACTGATGGTCTTCAGATCACATACATTAAGAGTGTGAGGACTGAAGGCATCTCAGCTGTGTGAAGAACTTTGTATGCCACCTTCTGACCCTGGGGAAATAAAAGCTGATGGTTACACACAGAAAAAAATCTGTATCTGAGCCAAAATGATTCATAACACTCTCAGTCCTCTCATTTGCAAATGGATAGAGCACCCTGTCCTTTTGAGAGAAGATGCACGATCGATTGTTTTCATTCATTCATTCATTCATTCATTCATTCATTCATTCCTCTTCAGTAATCGCTTTATCTTGGTCAGGGTTGCAGTGGATCTGGAGCCTGTCCTGGGAACACTGGCTGCTAGATGGGAATATATTTTAAATGGGACAGCAGTCTATCACATTGCACTATGCTCACACGTACACACACTCATTCACAGCCAGGGTGATTTAATCTCACAATCCACCTATTGACTTTTTGGAAGTAAAAGCAAACCACAAAATCCTGAGGAAATGCACAAGTGCTAATAGAACATATAGTGCTCAGCGTAAATGAGTACACCCCCTTTGAAAAGTAACATTTTAAACAATATCTCAATGAACACAATTTCCAAAATCTTGACAAAACAAAGTTTAATATAACATCTGTTTAACTTATAACGTGAAAGTAAGGTTAATAATATAACTTGGATTACACATTTTTCAGTTTTACTCAAATTAGGGTGGTGCAAAAATGAGTACATCCCACAACAAAAACTACTACCGGTACATCTAGTACTTTGTATGGCCTTCATGATTTTTAATGACAGCACCAAGTCTTCTAGGCATGGAATGAACAAGATGGCGACATTTTGCAAAATCAATCTTTTTCCATTCTTCAATAATGACCTCTTTTAGTGACTGGATGCTGGATGGAGAGTGATGCTCAACTTGTCTCTTCAGAATTCCCCATAGGTGTTCGATTGGGTTCAGATCAGGAGACATACTGTACTTGGCCACTGAATCACTTTCACCCTGTTCTTCTTCAGAAATCCAACAGTGGCCTTAGATGCATGTTTAGGATCATTGTCATGTTGGAAAAGTGCACGATGACCAAGGGCACGGAGTGATGGCAGCATCTTCTCTTTCAGTATAGAGCAATACATCTGTGAATTCATGATGCCATCAATGAAATGCAGCTCCCCGACACCAGCAGCACTCATGCAGCCCCACATAAGGACACTGCCACCACCATGTTTCACTGTAGGCACCATGCATTTTTCTTTGTATTCCTCACCTTTGCGACGCCATACAGTTTTGAAGCCATCAGTTCCAAAAACATTTATCTTGGTCTCATCACTCCCGAGTATAGAGTCCCAGAAGTCTTCATCTTTGTCAGCATGGGCCCTGGCAAACTCTAGGTGGGCTTTTTTGTGCCTGGGCTTTAGGAGAGGCTTCTTTCGTGGATGGCATCCATGCATGCCATTCCTCTGCAGTGTACGCTGTATTGTGTCACGGGAAATAGTCACCCCAGTTTGGCTTTCTACTTCTTTAGATAACTGCAGTGAACTTGCATGCCGATTTTCTTCAACCCTTCTCCTCAGAAGATGCTCCTGTCGAGGTGTTAACTTCCGTGGACGACCTGGATGTCTCTGTGAGATGGTTGCAGTTCCATCTTTCTTAAATTTTTGTACTGCTTGTGCTACAGTATTCTGACTGATAAGTAAAGCTTTGCTGATCTTCCTGTAGCCTTCACCTTTGTGGTGTAAAGAAATTATTTTCTTTCTCAGGTCTTGTCATTTCTCTTCCATGTGGTGTCATTGCTGACAGCATGAAATGGGAAGGAGTTTTCTTTAAGTAACACCCTTTTATAGTCAACTGTCTGCTGGACACCTGTATAATGACTAATTAGACTCACCTGTGATTGTATTCTTGTTAAATTAGACATTTGTAGTCTACAATTTAGCTTTGCTCCAGAGACTTTCAGTCGGGTGTACTCATTTTTGCACCACCCTAATTTGAGTAAAACTGAAAAATGTGTAATCTAAGTTATATTATTAACCTTACTTTCACGTTATAAGTTAAACAGATGTTATATTAAACTTTGTCTTGCCAACATTTTGGAAATTGTTTGTGTTCACTGAGATATTGTTTAAAATGTTACTTTTCAAAGGGGGTATACTCATTTACGCTGAGCACTGTAAGAAACTCAATAGACAGTAAAACCTGAACTCAGGATGAAACTGGGGACCCAAATTAATATACAGGGTGTTTTAAAAAAAATTTGATATAATTTCACAATCTAATAACTTTGCCAATTCTGGTTCAATTGATTTCAAATTTTAACAGCATGTGTGGAAACAGGTCAAAATTTTATATTTAATTTTTTTTGTTGTTTTTATCTTTTTAGGTATAGAAATGCCATTCACTGAAAAAGAAAAGGTGTTTTGTGTGTTAGAGTACGCTCAAACACAGTCGAACAAGACTGTGCAGCGTGTATTTATGAAAGAATTCTCTAAAAATGCACCAACTGCAATGCAGATTTGGACATGGCACAAAAATTTCAAAGAGGAAGTCTGTTTGTGTGTGTCTGTGTCTCAGGCGGCGTGCATATTGAAAATTTGTGAAATCGTTCATGGAATCCACATGATTTGAATTTCTCATGCAAATTTTGAGGAATAAATCTTATATTGCTCAAAATTAAACCTGTTCAGTTTCATTTGTCTAGACTATGCAGTTTCTGGGATATTTACATCTTAATATCATTAGAAAAAAAACTCCCTGTATTATCATGATATTAGTAAAGTATATTTTGTAAGCATATTTGTTATGGAATTAAGATGTACTGAATCCATAATAACTAGTTCTTAGTAATGGTTAGTATTAGTTATTAATTTTATTAGTTAAATTGGAGCCTCATACATTTAAGTATGAGTAACTTTTTTAAGTATTATTAACTTAAGTGCAATTATAAGAGTTTTTTTCCTGTGAATTGCACCAAAATATTGTTTGTACCCTCCATACACATCTGTAATAAAACATACACTTTGACTAGCTTATGTGAACCTCTGCTTAATGATTCTGTATTACAGAATCCAAATACAAACTATTCTGAATTCCTGTATGGTGGTAAAAATCACAATTGTGAAAAAGAAAGAAAGAAAGAAAAAAGAAAGAAAGAAAGAAAGACACTAGATGGCACTCTTCTCTTTATCATGCTCACAGTTGGCCATAGATGCTTTGCCTTGAACACTGGCTGTACTACTGTGATATCACCTGAAGTTTGTTTCTAATGGAATGACCAGTATTACTTAAACGTTTACTTTACAACTAATTCTTTCAGATGTTTAACTGATGCTAACTGATTTTTTTTTTTACCTAATAGAAAATGAATAATGTTAAGGGTGGCATGGTAGTGCAGTGGTTAGCGCTGTCACCTCAAAGCAAGAAGGTTCTGGGTTTGAACCATACAGCTGACTGGAGCCTTTCTGTCTAAAGATTACATGTTGTTCTCCTGCCTGTGTGGGTTTCCTCCCACGGTCCAAAGACATGAGGATTCAGTCAACTAGCTACTCTAAATCATCCATAGATGTGAACGTGAGTGTGAATGGTTGTTCATCTCTGCGTTAGCCATGCAATAGATTGGTGACCTGCCCAGGGTGTGCTCCACCTCTCACCTGAAGTCATCTGGGATTGACTCCAGCTTCCCCGCAAGCCTGTTGGATAAGCAGTACAGAAGATAGATGAATGGATGGATGGAATAATGTTAAGAGGCAACTGGAATGATATTAAAGGAGATACACAGAACCTTTATTTTTAAATACATTTCTGAGTGGATAGTATCTCCATCCTTGACTCTTGTATGCTGCATAAATGGGAATAAAATATATTTTTGAGAGTTAAAATCGACCGCAAAGTTGGCATTCGAGCTGCCCCGCTGAGCCAGCCAGCCCTGAGTGTGTGACATCACAGCGGGAACTGGTGCGATAGACCAAAGCCAGACTCGGCAGGCGAGAGTGATTGCAATGGCCTCATCATTCGGATTTATTGGAGATTCTTCAGATTCCTCAGATAGTAGTACATCTGACTGTGATAGTCCTGAAATTGGATTGTGTGTACATGCTACTGCTATACACACAGAACTGTATCAGTTCGAACCATCAGAAAGTGAATCCGATAGTAACATGTCAGCCACGGAGGCCCCCACTTTACGAAATAAAGCTAGAGAACAAAGCCGTCTAGAGAATTGGATGGAATTGAACTGATAGTCTCATGTGACTCTCATTAAAACAGGATAGGCATTATAACTTATGCACCATACATGCACATGCATGCATTTTCACTGGCAAAATGTAAAAGGCTAATTAAATAATCAGATGAACTGAGACAATCACATTCTGAAGCAAATTAAATAATCTTATACCAGTAACTTAAATACACAATACAAGCTATATGTATTCATTTAAATGCATGTAAACAACGAGTGTTGTTGTTTTTGTTATGTAACCAAATGAGAGTCACATCTTACCTGTCTGTGTTCTTGCTTCTTGAAGGCCAAGCTTGTGGCTGATTGTTTTGAAACAATCTGACTTTCAGTTCTTCGTTCATTCGCTTCTTCCATGTGAGGACGAGATATTGCTGCTGAGACAAGCATATCCAACAGGGGAAAAAAAAGCATATCCATTGGCGATATCTAACGACTGGTCCACTCATTCTCCATTTTCTCTGTACTGAGTACTCTGCCATTACTGCTCGGCTCACACTCTGGGAGAACTGGTGCAACTGAACTTACTTTCCTTTTCTTGTAGTTTTCTTTTCCTTTAATTGTTGGTACTGCTCCCTCTTTCAGTACGGGCTTATAGCCAACACTCCTCAACAGATCAGAGGTTTCATATGAGTTCTCAGTAAAATGTGCAGAGCAGACGAGAGACCACTTCGTAGGCGCCCCATCTGTGAATTTCTTGCAAAAACGTTTCCAAATCTTTGCGGTTTGAACATTCTTGGGCCATGAATGCAACATAAATCCACCTTCTGTCGTGTTGCTGCACCCGCCAACAACACATCTATGTGGCATGGTGATAAATTAACTCGAAATGGAGGGTCGAAGTTACAGTCAGCTCTGTGTTTTAGTATCGTGAAAATGGTGATGAGACAGATGGCCTTCCTGCTGTGACTTCACAGATGTCAAGGTCATTCACTCAGACCGCTACCTATCTGAATCACTTTTTAATCATAAAAATTACTATATTAGATTTATTGTTAACACTTAAAACTATTCCTGTGCCATTCTTGAGGTCTCAAGGCATTTATAAACAAAAAGTAAGGCCATGGTTCTGCATATCTCCTTTAAGGAAGATATTCCTTATTGGTCAGCTTTTGAAAATAATTTATGTAACTATACAAATCATTCATACGTGACTTGGCCAGTCCTCTAAGTGCTGAGTCAAGTCAACAGTGAGAATCTGGCTCTTCCCCAATATTTTCTGTCAGTCCTTGCTAACTGAACATGTGCTTGTCAAAAAACAGGCTGTAAGTACCATGTGCGTGTGTTTGTGTACATTTTTGCACCTGGCTGTGTTTTCTTGTGTGCTGTGCTTGTGTCGGAGACTTGCGCCATCGCATTCCGAAAGGCTCAATGGATCCAGCGCTTCTTCCTCTGCTGATTCAGTGAGGATAAGGACAAAGCACTAATTAGCAGGTGTGTTGCATACCAACCACTTTTCCTCAACACGCATACAATGTTATGAAAGTTTGTTTGTGAACATTACCATAACATTAATTCGTTCCCAGCCATTTATCAGAGGAGATGTTAATAGGCATTCCAGGAAGCAGCTGGCATACACGCTCAGACTGTGTGTGGTTTGCCCGCTGCTGTAATGCGCTCCAGGAGCCCTGGCTTCATAGCTAAGGCCTTTTGATCAGGCCTAGATGAGCCTTGACTGAGTAGTCTCAAATGCAGACTGCAGCTTAAACAGCAGCTTGCAGAACTGCTATTACTGCTGAATGAGATGACTTATTATTATAATTACTCAAAATTATATGATTAGGTTCCAAATGTCAAACTGCTGAGTAGGAGGACACACTCAGGTGAATGTATGAATGTGCACATCCATGTGCGCGCCTGTGTGTATGCCGTAGTGCTGAACATGTTTATACTCTGTGTGTGTGTGTGTGTGTGTGTGTGTGTGTGTGTGTGTGTGTGTGTGTGTGTGTGTGTAAGTGATGCATGCATGGGTGTTGATGTGCCATCATGTGTAAATGATATCCTTTCTAAAGCCCATGACAGACAGACATAAATGCAGCTTGTGAGGTGGTGAAGGATAATTGTGTGGTTAAAATGTTGAAAACTAATTTTCTCACTGCAGTATAACCACAGTGAGAGAAGAAAAGGCAGTTTTAATTTCACACACACACACACACACACACACACGCTCTCCTGAGGACAGACAGCGGCTGTCAGCTTCTTTCTCACTCACTGTCCTGTTTGTTTTCATGTCAGGCCACCATTCCTCCGCCACTAGTTCTGTTGAGGGATCTGTCTAGTGCCTATCTGCAGGGATGTCAGAAAGAAATTGTCTGCAATTATTGCAAACTGCATTAATCTAGCACACAACAGATGACAGCTGTAATGATTCCTTCATGAGGCATGAATGTAAGCCACTGTATTAAAGCTAAATATGGATGAATATGAAAAGGTCTATCAATGCATGCTGCATGGGAAATTAATTCTAGTCTTAATTCATTATGATTTCTACTCTAGGCTTACATTTTTGGACAACTGTTAAGGTGTTTTCAGGTGTTTACTGGTTCTCAGAGCTCTGATGATGTATCATGTTACAGCCAATTATATATAAGTGGCAAAAAGTTGTTATTTAACAAGCTCTTGTGAAATGAGGCTCGCCTTATGGAAATGTTACATGAACTTCACATGTAAATAATCACATTTTTTTCCACAGGTGTTTTTTAGACACTGAATGTTATGCTTCACACATTTCTCACATTTGCTGAATTATTATCCCCCCCCCACATGTTTCTTTTGTTTTCACAAGTAGGACATGTGATTCTCATATGAATAATTGTTTTTCACATTTTCATGTTGTTTACATGATATTGGGTATTTACTTGAGTGTACTTTCAGGGCATAACACTTAAATACACTCAAGCTTTTCACATGTGATCACATACTGTATTATTCACATAATCACAGAACAAGAAAAAAGAGAAAACATGATTACATGTGAATAATGTGATATTTCAATAAGGAATGTTAAACCAGGCATCGTGGCATGATTAGATACAGTATGAGTTTAGCATATATCTACTGCCACCTACTGTAGTTTCAGTAGTTATCATCCCTAATAATGTAATTTATTTAAGTATTAATATGACCAAAATTAATGGCATGAGCATCATGTTGGTGCAGCCTCACAGTAGCATTGCAGTCTTGCAGCTCTAGGGTTCCTGATTCAATCCTGAATTTATATGTCTGTCTGGATGTAGTTTCACATGTCTCTTCATTTCAGTTTTATTTATATGAAACTTTAAGCAATGGACACTGTCACAGTACAGCTTTACAGATGTCTGGATGTAGATTTAGATTTATCCCTAATGGGCATACAAAGGCAATGGTGGCAAGTAAAAACTCCGTGAGCTGACACGAGGAATAAACCTTGATGGGAACCAGACTCAAAAGGGAACCCATCCTCATCTGGGTGACACCAGATAGTAATGCTCTATAATCGCGCTCTTCTGTATATTGTAGAGTCAAATAGTCTTCAGTGTGTTGAAAGGATCTTCTGTATGAATGTCAGGGTCATTTTTTTTAATTTCATTAGAGTTTTTTCTTTAAACCTATAGTAGCCAGTTGAGGTTATCCACTGTATAATGAGTGAGCATGTTCTTCTTGTGTCCATATGGGTTTTCTTGAGGTTCTCTGGTTATCTCCCACTGTGTCCAAACACACACACACACACACATACATATATATATATATATATATATATATATATATATATATATATATACACACACACACACACACACACACACATATATATATACATTATATATATATATAATGTGTGTGTGTGGTGCAGTGTGATGAACTGGTTTCCCATCTGTATTCCTGGGATAGGTTCTGGTTCTGGCTGTATCTTTACCATGACCAGGATAAAGCAATTACTGAAGATAAATAAATGAAATAAATAATTCATGGAATAATTCTTCTGACGTCATTTGTTTTATGCCCCATTTTTTTTTTAATTAATGGCTTGTCAGAATGAAATCAGCCATAGTGTGGTTTGAGGCAAAGATGTCTGTAATGGTCCCAATGAGGTCAGCGGGACTGTTTAGCAATTTCAGAAAGATGTTTTTGTTTTGACGTTTGTATACCCCTGACATCCACTGTGATTATTTTTAGTGTCCCTGTTTGATCTTTTTTATTTTTCAAGGCAATTTCAAAAAAAGCCTTTTCTGGCTGTGTAAAATATACATTGTTGGTTTGGAGCACTTGTAATTTCTGAAGTGCGCATAGTTATTTTTAAGAAGTTTATGCTTTCACTGACAGGCAGAAAAGCATGTGCACACACAAAATAATCCAGAGCAGCTATTCATGGAGTCATCCCACCCGAAGCATTTTATTATATCTGAACTGCTGGGTGTGTTGAAAAATAGATATCTCACAGTCTGGCCCGGTTAATGAGTAGGTGTTCAGTTTCATGGTTTTGTATTCTTGTGTGTATTTATGCATTGAGCAGTAGCCTGTTATATCAAGATACTACATGTGGTTAAGACAGAGCTGTACTGAACTGAACTGAGTTTTACGCAGCAAGTGATCAATTTGAAAATTGGTACTCTTTGTATGTAGTAGCTGGCTTAGGTTTTTCACTTTAATTTAGGATGATGGAAAAACACCGCATCTTACTGAGTGGTTTGAGTAAACAGTTTTGTCCAAAAATATGTATAATGACATAATAAAGTTGATCACGGTATCCTTAACTGAAGAATTGTGTACGGTAGATTCCTATTTTTGTTTATTACATTTATAACAAAATATAGAATAGAATAAGATTGTAGATCACACTGAGAAGTCCAATGGAATATCACATCAAAATTCTCACATGCTTTGTCAGTATCTCTGTTAGTGCCCTATGGTATATGGACACTCTGTGTGTGTGTGTGTGTGTGTGTGTGTGTGTGTGTGTGTGTGTGTGTGTGTGTGTGTGTGTGCGTGCATGCATGCGTGTGTGCGCATGCGTGTGTGTGTGGGGGTGGATGCAGTCCAGCAGAGGCTGGCGTCTGTGGCCAAGTCCAAGATGATGCGTATGAGTGCTATTCCAGGCCTACTGCGTCTGGCTCCCATAAAGCTTGAGCTGTGCCGAGGCAGACAGAGCCCTCTCCACACTTTACACACTGAGTGTGAATGAATACATCACCACCACACTGCTCTGATGTGGTCCAGTGCCTGTGTGGTCCCTAGAGGAGAAAAGGGGAGGGGAAGGAGGAGAGGGAGAGGAGGAGGAAAGGGTGGGAGGGTCAGACTTACAGCTCTCTCTCTCTCTCTCTCTCTCTCTCTCTCTCTCTCTCTCCTTCAATTATTTAAGAACATGATATGAGTCATGAGAAAGTTTAATAGACTGAATTTATGCTATTGTTCAAATTTAGTGTTGGAGATTTTTTCAGATTTTTCTCCCCAGAATCGCATGTTGCAGTTTAAATGAGAGAGAGAGAGAAAGAGAGAGAGAGAGAGAGAGAGAGAGACTCTTTTGCCCATGTATGGGAATAAGCCTGTAGCTGCAATTCAGATGAGGTGTCATCCATAACTTAACTATATTGTGGTGATTATTAGCATTATACAACCCCGATTCCAAAAAAGTTGGGAAAAAGTACAAATTGTAAATAAAAATGGAATGCAATGATGTGGAAGTTTCAAAATTCCATATTTTATTCAGAATAGAACATAGATGACATATCAAATGTTTAAACTGAGAAAATGTATCGTTTAAAGAGAAAAATTAGGTGATTTTAAATTTCATGACAACAACACATCTCAAAAAAGTTGGGACAAGGCCATGTTTACCACTGTGAGACATCCCCTTTTCTCTTTACAACAGTCTGTAAACGTCTGGGGACTGAGGAGACAAGTTGCTCAAGTTTAGGGATAGGAATGTTAACCCATTCTTGTCTAATGTAGGATTCTAGTTGTTCAACTGTCTTAGGTCTTTTTTGTCGTATCTTCCGTTTTATGATGCGCCAAATGTTTCGATGGGTGAAAGATCTGGACGGCAGGCTGGCCAGTTCAGTACCCGGACCCTTCTTATACGCAGCCATGATGCTGTAATTGATGCAGTATGTGGTTTGGCATTGTCATGTTGGAAAATGCAAGGTCTTCCCTGAAAGAGACGTCATCTGGATGGGAGCATATGTTGCTCTAGAACCTGGATATACCTTTCAGCATTGATGGTGTCTTTCTAGATGTGTAAGCTGCCCATGCCACATGCACTAATGCAACCCCATACCATCAGAGATTCAGGCTTCTGAACTGAGCGCTGATAACAACTTGGGTCGTCCTTCTCCTCTTTAGTCCGAATGACACAGCATCCCTGATTTCCATAAAGAACTTCAAATTTTGATTCGTCTGACCACAGAACAGTTTTCCACTTTGCCACAGTCCATTTTAAATGAGCCTTGGCCCAGAGAAGACGTCTGCGCTTCTGGATCATGTTTACATACGGCCTCTTCTTTGAACTATAGAGTTTTAGCTGGCAACGGCAGATGGCACGGTGAATTGTGTTCACAGATAATGTTCTCTGGAAATATTCCTGAGCCCATTTTGTGATTTCCAATACAGAAGCATGCCTGTATGTGATGCAGTGCCGTCTAAGGGCCCAAAGATCACGGGCACCCAGTATGGTTTTCCAGCCTTGACCCTTACGCACAGAGATTCTTCCAGATTCTCTGAATCTTTTGATGATATTATGCACTGTAGATGATGATATGTTCAAACTCTTTGCAATTTCACACTGTCGAACTCCTTTCTGATATTGCTCCACTATTTGTGGGCGCAGAATTAGGGGGATTGGTGATCCTCTTCCCATCTTTACTTCTGAGAGACGCTGCCACTCCAAGATGCTCTTTTTATACCCAGTCATGTTAATGACCTATTGCCAATTGACCTAATGAGTTGCAATTTGGTCCTCCAGCTGTTCCTTTTTTGTACTTTTAACTTTTCCAGCCTCTTATTGCCCCTGTCCCAACTTTTTTGAGATGTGTTGCTATCATGAAATTTCAAATGAGCCAATATTTGGCATGAAATTTCAAAATGTCTCACTTTTGACATTTGATATGTTGTCTATGTTCTATTATGAATACAATATCAGTTTTTGAGATTTGTAAATTATTGCATTCCGTTTTTATTTACAATTACTTTGTCCCAACTTTTTTGGAATCAGGGTTATATACAATATCAGTCAAAATTTTGGACGCACCTTCCAATTCAATGGATTTTCTTTATTTTTATTCATGAAAAGACACTTCATGTCTTAAAGTAATGATGGACTGTTGTTCCTCTTTACTTAGTTAAGCGGTTCTTGATATAATATGGATTACTACAGTTGTGGAATAGGGCTATTTACTGTATTGTTATTGTTTACTGTTTACTGTTTGATCTCAAATGCATTGAGAAGGCAAGAAATTGCACCAATTAACTTCTGACGAGGCACATCTATTAATTGAAAAGCATTCCAGGTGACTACCTCATGAAGCTGGTTAAGATAATGCCAATAGTGTGCAAAGCATCATCAAGGTGAACGGTGGCTACTTCGAAGAATCTAAAATATGAAACATATTTTGTTTTATAACACTTTATTGTTTACCACATAATCCCATATACGTTCCATATGTTATTTCATAGTTTTGATGTCTTCAGTATTGTTCTACAATGCAGAAAATAATCAAAATACAGAAAAACCTATGAACAAGTAGGTGTGTCCAAACTTTTGAATGGTACTGTATATTTACTCGAAATTGTTATTATAAAGTAAGAAGTAAATGTGAAAATATAGCACAAAAAATGCTATTGTAACATCTGTCGATCCATTATCTATCCCTGCTTATCCTGTTCTACAGGGTCGCAGGCAAGCTGGAGCCTATCCCAACTGACTATGGGCGAGAGGCAGGGTACACCCTGGACAAGTCACCAGGTCATCGCAGGGCTGACACACAGAGACAAACAACCATTCACACTCACACCTACGGTCAATTTAGAGCCACCAATTAGCCTAACCTGCATGTCTTTGGATTGTGAGGGAAACTGGAGGAAACCCACGCAGACATGGGGAGAATATGCAAACTACACACAGAAAGGCCCTCATCGGCCACTGGGCTCGAACCCAGGACCTTCTTGCTGTGACGGTGCTAACCACCGCACCACCATGCTGCCTATAACATCTGTCAATTTTAGTAAATATAAGGAAATAATAATAATAATAATTTTGCTATTTGCAATATTGAAGAAGGACCACATTTATTCATCTTCAGTAACTGCTTTATTCTGGTCAGAGTGGCAGTGGATCTGGAACCAGGAACACAGGGAGCAAGGTGACAATACACACCCTGATTGGGACTCCAATCTAACATAAGGCACTGTACTCTCTCTCTCTCTCTCTCTCTCTCTCTCTCTCTCTCTCACACACACACACACACACACACACACACACACACACACACACACACACACACACACACACTTACACTTAGAGGCAATTTAATTTTTGTGAGGAAGCCAGAGAACCCAGAGATAACCCACACAGAGAACATGTGTAACTCCACACAGATATTAACCTAAGCTCAGGACTGATGTGGAGACCTTGGAGCTGTGAGACAGCAATGCTACCCACAACACTGCTATGCTACCCAAGATCACTTAAAAAAGAAAAGCTTATAATGGACACTTTCATTGCCTTATATCTTTGAAATAAGTGCTTGAAAAGCAATTGAAACAGTTTTGGTCTCAAGCTCCTGTATATTCTTCTAAGACCTTGTTTTCTGAAACTCCAGTATGAGCACACTCATTACTGGAATTACAATTTGTCCATTGATTTGTGGCTGAAAGTTTATTATGTGTTTTTGACATGTTTTACTTCTTATGAATTTCTCATGCAGCTAAAGCTCACTCCCTCTCTAACATGCAGTGGAAAGTTTGAGGTCAGTGTTCCACATGGTGACTGTTGAGCTTGTTTTATTATTCATTTTCCAATGTCTTTTTAAGTTAGTGCCAGAGCACTTGTTTGACAGTAGCTGGCTCGTTTTGTTCAGCGATGTTGAGCAATAAAGCTGGTGAGTGGCTGGGCAGCCCACACAGAGAGGTATGCTCCTGCTAATGGTGTGTTTACCCAAACCTGCTCTTATCACCCAGCTCTTGATTGCTCTCTTATTGCACATCATTTACTTAATGCCTTCTCACCTCTACCATTATGCAACCACAGTGGCATTCAAGGCATGAAGCTAACTCACTGTGTTCAAAACTGCCTTGCAGAGCCAATTGTGTGTGTGTGTATATATATATATATATATATATATATATATATATATATATATATATATATATATATATACACAGTGTATATATAAGATGCAATAGGTTGTTTTTGTTTGTTTGTTTGTTTGTTTGTTTGTTTGTTTGTTTTTCCCCTATAGAGAATTTAACTAAGAATAATTTACCATGGGTGGCACAGTGATGCAATGGTTAGCACTGTCCACAACCCTGATGGATAAGTAGGATGGATGGATAATTTACCACGAAATTAGTGGACACACTTTCTTTGCACCAGCAGGCATAACCATGTCTTAATATTCAAATCAAATCAAATCAAGTTTATTTGTACAGCGCTTTTAACAATAAACATTGTCACAAAGCAGCTTTACAGAATTTGAACGACTTAAAACATGAGCTAATTTTATCCCTAATCTATCCCCAATGAGCAAGCCTGTGGCGACGGTGGCAAGGAAAAACTCCCTCAGACGACATGAGGAAGAAACCTCGAGAGGAACCAGACTCAAAAGGGAACCCATCCTCATTTGGGCAACAACAGACAGCCTGACTATAATATTAACAGTTTTAACAGGTATAACCCTCAACTGTCCTCATGGGGCCATCCTTCACAGGAGTGGGGCGATAAAACTCCGACCAGACACACGGCACCAGGATGGATCAAGCAGGTCCGAGGGGCAGAAGAGGCCAGCATCTCAATCCCAGGATCAACATATAACTCAGAGGGACAGATGGGGGGGAAGAGAGAGAGAAAGAAAACACGTTGTTAGGTATGCCCTAAAAATGACAAGTATTAAATCTGTGTGGTAGGCTCGCAGAGACGAGAGTCTTTACATCAGGCATAACACACAATGGCATGTTAATATGGTAAAATATATCATGACCTGCTCTGGCTGGATGCTTGATTGGGTGATGGGAGCACACTCCTCAGCAATGATGAGATGCAGATGGGACCCTTTGGGCTGGCCAAGACAATTTAGTTACATTTCACCGGGTCTGGGACATGCGACAGAATGTCTGACGGCCGATTCCCTGCAGGCTACGATAGCCAGTCGAGGTCTCCACCGTCTCCACCAAAAGATTTCCTGTTGACTCCATGTAACTCAGAGGGACAGATTTGGGGTGGGGGGAGGGAAAGAAAACACAGGTGGTTAGGTATGCCCAATGTCACCTGAATAAGTAGGAACAGTATACATATTGCACCGAGTACAAGCAGGGACTCCGGCAACTAACTATGACAGCATAACTAAAAGGAGAGAGCCAGAAGGTAACACAGGCATGAGGGAGCCCCGGGACATAAAGCAGCCAGCCACTACACCGTCAACAAACTCGAGTGAGCAAGCGAGTGGGGACTGACAGCATCCATACATCCCAGTTTACCAAAACACTCTATGTCTGAGGACCCTCCAGATCTACTCCTTTACCTCATAAACACCATTAACAAAAGGCTTGACTAAACAGATATGTTTTCAGCCTAGACTTAAATGCTGAGACCGTGTCTGATTCCCGAACATTACTTGGAAGGCTGTTCCATAACAGTGGGGCTTTGTAAGAAAAGGCTCTGCCCCCTGATGTAGCCTTCACTATACGAGGTACCAGCAGATAGCCTGCACCTTTTGATCTAAGTAGGCGTGGCGGGTCATAGAGGAGCAGAAGTTCACTCAGGTACTGTGGTGCGAGACCATTTAGTGCTTTAAAGGTCAATAGTAGTATTTTATAATCAATACGAAATTTGATTGGGAGCCAATGCAGTGTGGATAAGACAGGCGTGATGTGGTCATATTTTCTAGTTCTAGTAAGGACTCTTGCTGCTGCATTTTGAACTAACTGGAGCTTGTTTATGCACTTATTGGAACATCCAGACAGTAAGGCATTACAATAATCCAACCTGGAGGTAACGAAAGCATGGACTAGTTTTTCTGCATCATGCAATGACGTTAAATTTCTTATCTTTGCAATATTTCTGAGATGAAAGAAAGCTATCCGGGTGATGTTATCAATGTGAGTTTCGAATGAAAGACTGGGGTCAATAATCACTCCGAGGTCTTTTACTGCTGCACGTGAAGAAACAGAAAGGCCATCCAGAGTCACTGTGTAATCAGAAAACTTACTTCTAGCTGAATAAATAATATTAAGCTCTGAGTGACTGATTCCCTTTCCCTTAATTGCTGCTCACTTCCTTCAGCTTTCACTCCTGTGCTTTGATTCCTTATATATCCATTGGTATACAGGTCCATTTTGAAAACAAACACTCGGTTACATAGTCACACTGTTCTCTTTTATTAAGGTGATTTTCTTCTAATGTACACTTGCTTCCTGGCACTGAGCACAAAGCAGACACAGCAAATCCTGAGAGTTAGGAAGAGAAATGTTCTCCTGGTAAACTGTGGTCAGTATTGATGGATATTAACTTCAGACAACATCCAGTTGTCCTGAATTTGCATTTTAATTCTTGACACAATACTGTTTGACAAATCCCAGTAGTTCCTGCACAATTTATAACGAACACATCTAATATACATGTTCAGATTATTATAATTACCGATGTTGATCTAAAGCAAGTCTGTCCATCCATCCATCCATTATCCGTAGCTGCTTATCCTGTGCAGGGTTGCGGGCAAGCTGGAGCCTATCCCAGCTGACTATGGGCAAGAGGCAGGGTACACCCTGGACAAGTCGTCAGGTCATTGCAGGGCTGACACATAGAGACAAACAACCATTCACACTCGCATTCACACCTACGGTCAATTTAGAGCCACCAATTAGCCTAACCTGCATGCCTTTGGACTGTGGGGGAAACCAGAGCACCCAGAGGAAACCCACACAAACATGGGGAGAACATGCAAACTCCACACAGAAAGGCCCCTGTCAGCCGCTGGGCTTGAACCCAGAACCTTCTTGCTTTGAGGCGACAGTGCTAGCCACTACACCACCATGCCGCCTAAAGCAACAGTCCATGACATTTTTGGATTTTATGTAATTTTATTTACACCAACATTATGAACAGTTAGTTAACTCAAGAGTCAAGAGTCTGTGTATGCGTGGCGCGTGCTCAGATGAGTAATGACACTACTTCTTCACCTGACATCGTTGTTTCACTCTGAGTATCTCGTTGACTTCTTTGATTAGTCTCAATTGCATGATAATTAGATGAAGAGCAAAACAACATGACATTGTGATAAACAACAACAACAAAAAAACAACACTCATTCGGTAAATGAGCAGAACTGGCCAACTGTTTACTGTTCCCTGCTGCTCAGATCTGGCAGGAACAGACTTAAGAATTCACAGAGCTTTGTGTAAAAAGTAACATTTAAACCCTAAATGCATTCTAAGGCTATGTTCAAATCCGTTTTTTGTTTGTTTTTGTTTTTGCTTTTTTTCCCCAATCTGAATCAGATTTTCCAGATTGACTGCCCACATTGTATATTGCAAGTGATCAGATCCAATTTGTGTGTCCATGTGAAAATCCTCATTTTTTGTCTTATTCACATTGGTTGCTATATTAATGACAATGCCACCTGAAAGTAAAAGTTGTTGATATCAACAAACCAAAATGGAGAGTCATGAAATGGGCTTCATTATTTACCACACGACAATGTGAAGCCATGGTGCAAGTTTTATAAAAATAATGAGGCAGCATCAGAGATGAAGGAGGCTTGCCTGCTCTGCTTCATTTGTGCACCGCCAAACTAGCATGTTTCTTGTACGTGTGATGTAAACATGAACTTTACATGGCATCAATCTGATCAGAGCAGTCAGATTACGTGCCATCAATCCGATCAGTGCAGTTAGACCTAAACATATTTGCAAAAATGTGAAGTGAATTGTATTTCAGACCACATATGAACGTGGTGTGAAACAGATTTTGAAATAATTGGCTATTGTAATGTTCGGCTGTTCAGACTTCAGATCAGATATCAATTGGATATGCACATAAATCGGATTTGGACTGGCATTCTGAACAGTGTATTGCTCCTGTGACAAGCAAACACAGTACTAATGCATAAGGACTATCTACTTACTTTCTATACGTTAACATTTATATATGTCCACATAAGACTCAGCCCAGAAATGAACAATATCCCAAATATCATAATATCCAAATTATACAGAACACTGATATGGCATTTTGGTCTGTTTATGATGCTAAGAGGCTACACATTAAATCTTAATAAGTCGCCAAACTCGTGTTCTTTGTACTTTTTATTTTAACCACTAGAGGGAGAAGAGGACTTCCTGACAAAATTATGTGGCTCAAATCAGATAATATGACCTAATACTTTAAAAATACTTACTTTGTGCTAATTTTGAAGGTTGGTACATATAGCAAAATTGTAACTGGTTTCATACACAATTGTGTTCAATTGAAAGACTAGCCATTTTTTTTTTACTTTTGGAAACTGGCAATGAAAATGGACATGATGTAACCAGTGCCAGGCAGAGGTGGGATAAAGTGGGCTACCAAATTCTTTACTCAAGTAAATGTGCAGTTACTCACTGTAAATAAATCATCTGGTAAAAGCTGAATTATAGCTTCAGCTTCTTCCCTCCAGTTTAAGTCAAAAAGTATAAACTCTTAAATTTACTTACAGTATAAAAGTAAATGTACCGGTACAAGAAAGATTTATTAACTTTCTTATTATGTTGCAGGTCAAACTGAACCACATAAAATAGTAGTTACCATCACATTTATTTATTTATTTATTTATTTATTTAGCCTGAAATTGTTTGACTTTTCCTCATTTATGGTCAATAACTTGTATGTAAATTGTGAACACTCCTATATATTGTGGAAAGTCTGTCCAGACTCTGTATACAAAGGTGATGTTGCGGATCATTTTGACCTGCATTCAAAAAGAGTTGCACAGACAAAATAAAAAATGTTTTTGTTGTCTGTTGTTGTTATGACTTGTTCTGATTGCTCTTTGGGGTAAAAGAGGAGATTTTCCACTTTTTTTTTCCTCAGTCCTGCAACAGACACTGTCAGAAGTAGATGCATCAAAATGAGCTCCACAAGACAGTTCAGGAAGCCCTACAAAGGATCATCAACCAGGATGCTGAAATAGAGGAAGTGGTTTCAAAGACAGAGGGTGCTTCAGAGATGGAGGATGTTACAGATGAAGACCCAGATATTCAGTTTTCCTCAGGTGAAGTGGATTCAGAGGATAAGTCTGCCATAGTCTCCACTCCATCACATGGAAACACTGGACCACAGCAGCCATCAAGAGGAGTGGGGCCATGGAAATTTAAAGATGGCAAAATCGAATGGCCATGTTCACCTCAGCAAAGCCAAGGCACACTTTAGCTTCCAATGTTATAAAAATGATTCAGGGCCGAAAAGATCCACCATCACTTGAGTCCATAATATAGTCTCAGCAGTTGAGCTCTTCATACTACAACCCCGATTCCAAAAAAGTTGGGACAAAGTAGAAATTGTAAATAAAAACGGAATGCAATAATTTACAAATCTCAAAAACTGATATTGTATTCACAGTAGCACATAGACAACATATCAAATGTTGAAAGTGAGACATTTTGAAATTTCATGCCAAATATTGGCTCATTTGAAATTTCATGACAGCAACACATCTCAAAAAAGTTGGGACGGGGCAATAAGAGGCTGGAAAAGTTAAAGGTACAAAAAAGGAACAGCTGGAGGACCAAATTGCAATTCATTAGGTCAATTGGCAATAGGTCATTAACATGACTGGGTATAAAAAGAGCATCTTGGAGTGGCAGCGGCTCTCAGAAGTAAAGATGGAAAGAGGATCACCAATCCCCCTAATTCTGCGCCGACAAATAGTAGAGCAATATCAGAAAGGAGTTCGACGGTGTAAAATTGCAAAGAGTTTGAACATATCATCATCTACAGTGCATAATCTCATCAAAAGATTCAGAGAATCTGGAAGAATCTCTGTGCGTAAGGGTTAAGGCCGGAAAACCATACTGGGTGCCCATGATCTTCGGGCCCTTAGACGGCACTGCATCACATACAGGCATGGTTCTGTATTGGAAATCACAAAATGGGCTCAGGAATATTTCCAGAGAACATTATCTGTGAACACAATTCACCGTGCCATCTGCCGTTGCCAGCTAAAATTCTATAGTTCAAAGAAGAAGCCATATCTAAACATGATCCAGAAGTGCAGATGTCTTCTCTGGGCCAAGGCTCATTTAAAATGGACTGTGGCAAAGTGGAAAACTGTTCTGTGGTCAGACAAATCAAAATTTGAAGTTCTTTATGGAAATCAGGGACGCTGTGTCATTCGGACTAAAGAGGAGAAGGACAACCCAAGTTGTTATCAGCGCTCAGTTCAGAAGCCTGGATCTCTGATGGTATGGGGTTGCATTAGTGCATGTGGCATGGGCAGCTTACACATCTGGAAAGACACCATCAATGCTGAAAGGTATATCCAGGTTCTAGAGCAACATATGCTCCCATCCAGATGACGTCTCTTTCAGGGAAGACCTTGCATTTTCCAACATGACAAAGCCAAATCACATACTGCATCAATTACAGCGTCATGGCTGCGTAGAAGAAGAGTCCGGGTACTGAACTGGCCAGCCTGCCGTCCAGATCTTTCACCCATAGGAAACATTTGGCGCATCATAAAACGGAAGATACGACAAAAAAGACCTAAGACAGTTGAGCAACTAGAATCCTACATTAGACAAGAATGGGTTAACATTCCTATCCCTAAACTTGAGCAACTTGTCTCCTCAGTCCCCAGACGTTTACAGACTGTTGTAAAGAGAAAAGGGGATGTCTCACAGTGGTAAACATGGCCTTGTCCCAACTTTTTTGAGATGTTTTGTTGTCATGAAATTTAAAATGATCTAATTTTTCTCTTTAAATGAAACATTTTCTCAGTGTAAACATTTGATATGTCATCTGTGTTCTATTCTGAATAAAATATGGAATTTTGAAATTTCCACATCATTGCATTCCGTTTTTATTTACAATTTGTAATTTGTCCCAACTTTTTTGGAATCGGGGTTGTACAATCAATCATGAAGATAATACTGGACATGACTAATTTGGAGGGAAGCTGTGTGTTTGTAGCCTGGCAAGCCAGACTAAATGTGAATATTTAGTCTGGTCTCGGTCGTAGACATTTCCGAAGGGTGTGGGTAGGAACAACCCATTGTCTTTCAAACTGTCTCTGTGCGTATAGGCCAACGCTCTGAGCAATCAGCGCAACAGTGACTGTGATGTAGTCAGAGCGACAGAAAGCAGTGGGGGAGGGTAAACAAACAGCATGTGGAGAGGGACACCATTGGAGCGTCGAGTGTTTTGGTTGTGCTTTCTCCAGCATCGCGCAGCCTTGTCATCACTCCTGCAAAAGCCCACCCAAAGAATCCAAACAAAAACCTTGCGTTGTGATTGGCGGGCACGATTTGATGCCCGGGGTGTGTTGTTGATATGGTCAGAGGCTAGACCCACTCGTAGGCAAAAATATTTTTGCCCGCTAGGCGGGTGGGTCTAGTTTACTAGGCTAGTGTGTTTGGTGAGAAATGGAAACCAGTGGATCATATTGACCTGAATGCCTACCTTGGATTGCTGATATTAGCTGGGGTGTACAGGTCAAATGGAGAAGCAACTGCCATTCTATGGAATGAAGACAATGGCAGACCAATATTTTGGGCAACACTGTCTTTTGAAACATTCCATATAATTTCCCATGGTGTTTGCTTTGATGACTGTGAAACCAGACCTGGTCAATGTGATAAGGACAAACTAGCTGCAATGAGGGAAGTGTGGAATAAATAGGTGGACATGCTACCTCTCCTCAACAATCCTGGTCCTCATGTTACAGTGGATGAATGTCTTGTTCTATTCAGAGGGCACTGTCCTTTCTGACAGTACATGCCCAACAAGCTTGCAAAATATGGACAGCCTGTGATGTCAAATCAAGCTACACATGGAATATGCAGGTTTACACTGGGAAGCCACATGGTAGAGCACCTGAAAAGAATGAAGGGATGCAGGTAATGCTGGACATGAGCAAAGCCTTCAAGGTTATAACATGCAACAATTTCTTTACATCATACTCCCTTGCTGGTGAACTGCAGAAATGAAAGCTGACCATAGTGGGGAGTATTAGAAAAAACAAGTCTGAACTTTCTAGTGAGCTTGTGAAGATGCAGGACTGAATGGTGCATTCCTCCAATTTTTTTTTTCTGAAAATGTAATGGTTGTTTCATACTGCCCGAAGGGGGGGAGGGGAGGTTCTTGTAATGAGCACAGTACACAAAGTAGCATCTCTGACTGATAGAGAGGACATGAAGCCATAAATTATCCTTGACTATAATTCCACCAAAGGAGGAGTTGACAACCTGGACAAAGTCACAGTGACCTACAGCTGCCAGCGCATGACTGCTCATTGGCCTTTGGTGATCTGCTACAACAGTGTAGATGTATCTAGCTACAATGCCTATATCCTTTGGACATAAATCAATCAGCAGTGGAATGAGGATAAATTGCACAGACGATGGCTTTTCTTGGAGGAGCTTAGCAAACCGCTAATTATTCCCAAGATCCAAAGGCGAATGCAAAGACTGTCCAGAGATTTCAGAGCCATCCAGACCTGCATCCAGTCAAAGAATGGATCCAGTGGATACAGGTCATGGTAAAAAAAAAAAAAAGATCCCAAGTGTGCCCCCTTCGCCAAGACAGTAAAACTACTACTGCTTGTGTAAAGTGCATGGAATACATCTGCAGAAAGCACACACTTACTTTGTGCTCGTCATGTGGAGAGAAGTGAGGGGATTATTTTGAAAAAAGGGTGAAATGATATCTACAGTAATGTATCTATCTAAACTTAATTTTACAAAAACTATATAGGTCTACTTATGTAAATTGAGAATTTCCACATGACAAACAGCTCTGTCAAAATGCTGCAGTTTAAGAGAAAGTAAATGTGTTTATTAAACAGTTGTTAAATATGATGTTTGCATTATATATTCTCATATTTCACTTTCTGAATTTTTTGAGAAGCTATAATTAAGTTCTATTGTTTTGAGCTGAGTCTTTGCCTGGTTTTGGCTGTATGTAAAATGTGCGGGTCAATTTGACCCATTACATAATGGATGTATTCCCCCCCCCCAACATAATAGGAGGGTGAAGCAAAAGATGTTTGTCACATATCACACACTAATTTTAGTAACTTGTGGTAGATTAGTGCCATTTTTTACCAAGGAACCAAAAACACAGAGCTATATTCGAATCTCTCAAAATTGTATCTAGCATCATAAGAACGATGATACAGAGGGATACTGAGCTGCACTAATTACAGAGGGATAAAATTGATGAGCCACACCATGAAGTTATGGGAAAGGGTATTGGAGGCGAGATTGAGAAGAGAGGTACTGTAGCAATCTGTGAACAGCAGTATGGGTTTATGCCAAGGAAGAGCACGTTGGATGCAACTTTTGCTTTAAGAATGTTAATGGAGAAGTACAGGGAAGGCCATAGAAAGCTATATTGTGTGTTTGTAGACCTGGAGAAGGCATACGATAGAGTGCCAAAAGATGAGTTATGGTATTGTATGAGAAAGCGTGGAGTGATTGAGAAGTATATTACAGTGGTGCAAGGCATGTATGAGAACAGTGAAACAGCAGTGAGGTGTGGCATTGGAACGACTGAATGGTTCAAGGTGAAGGCAGGAATTCATCAAGAATCTGCTTTGAGTCCTTTCTTGTTTGCCATAGTGATGGATAGCTTGACAGATGAAGTGAGGCAAGAGTCACCATGGAACATGATGTTTGCAGATGATATTGTGATATGTGGTGAAAGTAGAAAGGAGGTTGAGTTGGGTTTGGAGAGATGGAGGTATGCATTGGAATGAAGAGGAATGAAGGTGAGCAGTAGCAAAACAGAATACATGTGCATCAATGGGAATGGGGATGAGAGTGTAGTGAAGATGCAAGGAGTAGACGTAAAGAAAGTTGGTGAATTCAAGTACAACCCCGATTCCAAAAAAGTTGGGACAAAGTACAGATTGCGAATAAAAACGGAATGCAATGATGTGGAAATTTCAAAATTCCATATTTTATTCAGAAGAGAACATAGATGACTTATCAAATGTTTAAACTGAGAAAATGTATCATTTAAAGAGAAAAATTAGGTGAGTTTAAATTTCATGACAACACATCTCAAAAAAGTTGGGACAAGGCCATGTTTACCACTGTGAGACATCCCCTTTTCTCTTTACAACAGTCTGTAAACGTCTGGGGACTGAGGAGACAAGTTGCTCAAGTTTAGGGATAGGAATGTTAACCCATTCTTGTCTAATGTAGGATTCTAGTTGCTCAACTGCCTTAGGTCTTTTTTGTTGTATCTTCCGTTTTATGATGCGCCAAATGCTTTCTATGGGTGAAAGATCTGGACAGCAGGCTGGCCAGTTCAGTACCCAGACCCTTCTTCTACGCAGCCATGATGCTGTAATTGATGCACTATGTGGTTTGGCATTGTCATGTTGGAAAATGCAAGGTCTTCCCTGAAAGAGATGTCATCTGGATGGGAGCATATGTTGCTCTAGAACCTGGATATACCTTTCAGCATTGATGGTGTCTTTCCAGATGTGTAAGCTGCCCATGCCACACGCACTAATGCAACCCCATACCATCAGAGATGCAGGCTTCTGAACTGTGCGCTGATAACAACTTGGGTCGTCCTTCTCCTCTTTAGTCCGAATAACACGGCGTCCCTGATTTCCATAAAGAACTTCAAATTTTGATTTGTCTGACCACAGAACAGTTTTCCACTTTGCCACAGTCCATTTTAAATGAGCCTTGGCACAGAGAAGACGTCTGCGCTGCTGGATCATGTTTAGATACGGCTTCTTCTTTGAACTATAGAGTTTTAGCTGACAACGGCAGATGGCACGGTGAATTGTGTTCACAGATAATGTTCTCTGGAAATATTCCTGAGCCCATTTTGTGATTTCCAATACAGAAGCATGCCTGTATGTGATGCAGTGCCGTCTAAGGGCCCGAAGATCATGGGCACCCAGTATGGTTTTCCGGCCTTGACCCTTACACACAGAGATTCTTCCAGATTCTCTGAATCTTTTGATGATATTATGCACTGTAGATGATGATATGTTCAAACTCTTTGCAATTTTACACTGTTGAACTCCTTTCTGATATTGCTCCACTATTTGTCGGCGCAGAATTAGGGGGATTGGTGATCCTCTTCCCATCTTTACTTCTGAAAGCCGCTGCCACTCCAAGATGCTCATTTTATATCCAGTCATGTTAATGACCTGTTGTCGATTGACCTAATGAGTTGCAATTTGGTCCTCCAGCTGTTCCTTTTTTGTACCTTTAACTTTTCCAGCCTCTTATTGCCCCTCTCCCAACTTTTTTGAGATGTTTTGCTGTCATCAAATTTCAAATGAGCTGATATTTGGCATGAAATTTCAAAATGTCTCACTTTCGACATTTGATATGTTGTCTATGTTCTATTGTGAATACAATATCAGTTTTTGAGATTTGTAAATTATTGCATTCCGTTTTTATTTACAATTTGTACTTTGTCCCAACTTTTTTGGAATCGGGGTTGTACCTGGGGTCAACTGTGCAGAAAAATGGGGCTGCCATAGTGAGGTGAGAAAGAGAGTGCAGGCAGGGTGGAGCAGTTGGAGAAGGATTTCGGGAGTCATTTATGATAGGAAAGTCCCAGCAAAAGTGAAAGGTAAGATGTATAAGACAGTAGTGAGACCAGCTATGATGTATGGATTGGAGACAGTACCCTTAATGAAGAGACAGGAGGCAAAGTTGGAGGTGGTGGAGTTGAGGATGTTAAGGTTTGCGATGGGAGTGATGAGGTTGGACAGGATAAGGAACGAGCACATCAGAGGGACAGCATACAGTATGTGGAGAGCTTGGGAATTAAGCTAAGAGAGATGAGACTGAGATGGTATGGGTACATCCTGAGAAGAGATGCAGAGCATGTTGGAAGGAGAATGTTGAGGATGGAGCTGCCAGGCACATGAAAATGAGGAAGGCCAAAGAGGAGATACATGGATGTGGTGAGAGAGAACATGAAAGTGCCAGGTGCGGTAGAGAAGGATGCGGAAGACAGGGAGCAATGGAGACGAAAGATCCACTGTGGCGACCCCTAATCGGGAGCAGCCAAAAGAAGAAGAAGATCATAAGAACTATGATGATAAAATCAAGTTGAATGCTAATATCTAGCTATAACTTTATAAAAAGCCCTGATAAACAGTGTACATAACAATAGATAGATTACAGCCATATGTATTACATCTTTTTCTTGGTGTCACATTTGTTAACACTTAGTACTGGAGTTATGATGTATAATATGACTTTTCAGCTGTCTGATGTTAAAAAGTCACCTTATGACTATATTATTAGAGAGAAATGTCATGATGTAAAAAGGAGAGATTTTTCTTTTGAAATGTAGCAAAAGTCAAATGTATTAAAGTGAAAGAAAAGCTCAAGTAAATTGCAGATTTTTAAAAACTAGACTTAAGTACAATAACAAAGTAATTGTTCTCACTTCTTGTGCCATCCTGCATTCAGTATTATCTGATTGAAATAATGTATAATTAATTTATGATCACAGTGTTGAAAGCTTCCCTGATGTGGGTGGAGTACAGAAGTACGGTAGGCAGTTGCTAGTGCTCAAACATACGTTTGTTGGTTGCTTTTCAGCACAAAAACGGGCACTCTAAGACATGAACACACACACAGTTGTGTTCTGGTCCCAACCACCACTCCTCTGCTCTCCTACTCCTTTTATACTCCATCATCACTGCAAGACACACACACACACACACACACACACACACACACACACACACACACACGCACATTAATTGACAACAGGTGTAGCGACTTGGCCACTCACCTTCCTTGACTCTGCGTTCCATTCACAAACTGACGCTCAGCCACACCCCCGCTGCCACATACCCCCACCGCCCAACTCAGGCTGGGGAGCCATCTGGCCTGCAGCCCCCCCCGATGGGACAGGAAGTCCACCACCACCATCTGTGCCCCCGGCCTGTGGCCCACCTCGAATTTGAACGGCTGGAGGGTGAGATACCAACGGGTGATCTATGCGTTGTCATCCTTCATGCAGTGGAGCCACTGGAGGGGCACATGGCCCGAACAGAGGGTGAAAGGACATCCCAGCAGGTAGTACCAGAGGGTGAGGACCGCCCACTTGATAGCAAGGCACTCCTTCTCGATCGTGCTGTATTTGCTTTCACGGATCAACAGCTTGCGGCTAATGTACAGCACAGGTCGTTCCTCACCCTCCACCTTCTGGGACAGAATGGCCCCCAGCCCCCTGTCTGATGCATCTGTCTGTAAAATAAAGGGGAGAGAAAAGTCAGGGGAGTGTAAAAGTGGCCCCTGCACAAGGTGCAGCTTTTACCCTAGAGAAAGCCTGTTGGCAATGCTCCATCCACTGGACCGGATCTGGTGCTCCCTTTTTAGTGAGATCAGTCAGCAGGCTGGTGACATCTGAATAATTCGGTATGAATCTACGATAGTAGCCAGCCCCAGGAACTGTCTCACCCCCTTTTTGGTCTTGGGCCTCGGGCAGGCCACAATTGCTGCAGTCTTGTTAATTTGGGGATGCACCTACCCATGACCCAAGTGGAAACCCAGATACCATACTTTCACCTGCCCAATTGCACACTTTTTAGGTTACCTGTGAGACCCGTACACCTCAGCAACTTTAGGACAGCCCTAAGGTGTTCTAGGTGCTACGGCCAATCACTGCTATAAATAATGATTTAGTCAAGGTACGCAACCACGTAGGTGGCATGAGGGCAGAGAATCCTATCCATGAGCTGCTGGAATGTCGCGGAAGCCCCAGTTAACCCAAAAGGAAGTGTGATGAATTGGTGTAACCCAAATGGTGTGGAAAAGGCCATTTTCTCTCAGGATAGAGAAGTCAAGGGGATCTGCCAATATCCCTTCGTTAGAGCCAGTGTCAAGTAAAAACGAGCAGCATCTAATCGATCGAGCAACTTGTCAATGCGAGGCATTGGGTATGTGTTGAATTTAGACACTGCGTTGACCTTTCTATAGTCCACACAGAACTGGACCAACCCATCGGTCTTGAGAACCAGGACCACCGGGCTGCTCCAGTCATTGTGGGACTCCTCGATTATGCCAATTTTGAGCATGGCCTTGAGTTTATCCCAGACCACCTTTATTTTGTGTTCAGGCAAGCGGTAAGGGAGGCTCCATACCACCACCCCCAGGGGCATCTCAATGTGGTGTTCTATGAGGTAGGTGCAGCCGGTCAGGGGCAAGAACACATCAGAAAATTCCCTCTGCAACTGGGCCACCTCCGTGAGTTGGGCCAGTGAGAGGTGGTCTCCACAATGGACTGGAGTGGCTGGAGATGTTGATTTTTTTTTTTTTGTACCTCCAGCCCCACCTCCACCTTCTCTGGGACTACTGACACCAACACCACGGGGACTTCCTTATTCCAGCATTTTAACAGATTGAGGTAGTAAGTTTGCAACACCCCACCCCTATCCATTCACCTCACCTCATAATCAATGTCCCTGACTCGCCGTGTGACCTCAAAGGGCCCTTGCCACTTGGTGATTAATTTGGAGCTTGATGTGGGCAATAATATGAGCACTTTGTCTCCTGGTGTGAACTTTCTAAGGCGCATGCCCCTGTCATGCAGTTGGACATGACATTCTTGTGCCTGCTGCAAATTCTCCTGGGTTAAGTGAGTGAATGTGTGGAGTTTTGCACACAGGTTGAGAACATATTGAACTTCATTCTTGCTAGGCAAAGGCCCCTCCTCCCAATTTTCACATAGCACATCCAAAATGCCACGCAGCTTACACCCATATAATAACTTGAAGGGTGAAAAACCCGTGGAGGCTTGTGGGACCTCTCAAACTGCAAATAACAGGGGCTCGAGCTATTTATCCCAATTACATGCATCCTCACTTACGAATTTCCGAATTAAGTTCTTGAGTGTTTGATTAAACCGTTCCACTAAGCCATCCGTTTGTGGGTGATAGACACTGGTGCACATAGGCTGAATTCCCAATAACCCATACAGTTCGTGCAGTGTGCGTGACATAAATGTAGTGCAATTCTTTCGGAATCCCAACCTGGGAGATACTGTGGAAGAGTGCTTCCACAAAACTGCATACTGAGATATTGTAGAGAGGCACCGCTTCCAAATATCGCGTTGTATAGTCCACCAGAACTAAAATAAAGCAATATCCCCATGCTGACCGATCTAATGGTCTGACGAGATCCATCCCAATTCTTTCAAAAGGGGTCTCAATTAGAGGGAGAGGGCGCAAAGGTGCTTTTGGAGTGGCCACAGGATTTACTAATTAGCATTCGCTGCACACCACTGACAGACATCCACACGAATCCCTGGCCAATAGAACTGGGTTGTTATTCGGGCTAGTGTTTTATCCTGCCCTAAGTGTCCGACCATGGGATTAAAGTGAGCCGCATGGAATACAAGTTCCCTACGGCTCTTTGGGATTAATAACTGAGTTATTTGTTCACCAGTTTGAGTGTCCTGCGTCACTCGGTATAACCTATCCTTAATAATAGCAAAATAGGGGAAGGCCGGTGTCATGCTCGGCTGGAGAATTTGACCATCGATTACTCTCACTTGGTCAAATGCATGCCACAGAGTCTCATCTCATGACTGCTCTAATGGGAAATCCTCAAAGGAATCCCTGAGAGAGGGAGGAGGGGTGGGCTGCTCCTCGCTCTGCGTATTGCCCTGACATGGTGCTGATATAGACGGCTCTGTGACAGCTTCCCCAGCCAATGCCAGACCGGGATCTTCCCAAGACTTATTACTACAGGACCCACTTCTGACTATGTGTTCCATTAATTCTTTAAACCCTGGCCAATCAGTCCCCAAAATCAGTGAGTGGGTGAGACGAGGATTGACTGCCGCCTTTTCTCTATGCTTTTCTCCCCAAAATAGAATGTGGATGGACACTAAAGGGTAGTTGTGAACATCCCCATGCACACACAATACCTTCACCACTTGTGCTCTCCCCAATGCCTCACCTTGCACCAGGCTTTGGTGGATTGAGGTCTGGTTACAGCCGGAATCCACCAAGGCATGATACATATCCCCTTGTACACTTACCAGTATATGATACGTTCTGGCCCAATTGAGGGCAGTTTCTGGTGCATCCGGGACCCAGACCACTGCTCCCATCTCCATCGTGGAGCACTGACTTTGGAGATGTCCCGGCTCCCCGCAGTGCCAGCACAACCGGCCCAGGCTCTCCCTCTGCACTGGTGTTATGGACATCACTCACCTGGGGGGAGAAGACACAGACATGGAAGGGGGAAATGGGAGGACACCATGGGTGTGTCGGGCTGGCTGGGGGGGAGCCAGCCCCAGCCTCCGTGGTGGGGGAACAGGGCAAGGACGGGAGGCAGAGGGAGAGGGAGCAAGAGAGGAAAGAGGAGAAGAGGAAGTATGTCTTCCTGCCATTGGAACCGCTGCCATGTGGTCCTCTGCCAGCTCGATGGCTTGTTCCAGTGATGCCAGGTGATGACACTTGACCCACTCCGTCGTTCCTTCTGGAAGTCACGCAATGAACTGCTCCAGTGTCACCAGATTGATAATTCCCTCTGTGTCGCGGTCGTCCACCCTCAGTCACCGCCGGCAGGCGTCCCGGAGTTGTTGGCCGAACGCGAACAGCCGGCCAACCTCAGCGCGTGGACGCGCTGATGCTGCTGTTCCAGGGAGTGGCCAACTAGCTGGAGAATAGCTCACTTTAAGTCAGTGTATATGAGCTGGCTGTCGGTGGGGAGGTGCAGCACAGCGAGCTGCACCTCACTGGTCAGCAGGGGAAGTAGGCACGCTGCATACTGCTCGACCGGCCACCCCCACGCTTCAGCTGCTTGCTCAAAGAGCACGAGGAAGGCTTCCAGATCATCGAGCGGACCCAACTTTGTTAGGGTGAGGTGGGGAGGGTCTGCTGCGGTGGCGGTTGAGGACCCCGCCAACGTGAGCAGGTATCGGA
This sequence comes from Neoarius graeffei, assembly GCF_027579695.1. Lineage (NCBI taxonomy): Eukaryota > Metazoa > Chordata > Actinopteri > Siluriformes > Ariidae > Neoarius > Neoarius graeffei. The sequence continues at coordinate 50,347,491 of NC_083575.1, forward strand.
ATGCCTGGTGGTCTTCTTGCTGGGCCAGCATCAAGGCCTCGAAGCGTTGTTCCTGCTACTTTCGGAGGGCGATCAGCACTTGATGCTGGTTCTGCTGTGCTGTGGCGAGGGCATGAATGAGGTCCTTGAATGGCGAGGACTCCATGGATGGGCTCCCTTCTGCACTCCTGGATTTCGGCACTGCTGTGAAAGCTTACCTGATGTGGGTGGAGTACAGAAGTACGGCAGGTGGTTGCTAGTGCTCAAACACACGTTTATTGGTTGCTTTTCAACACAGAAACAGGCATTCAAAGACATGAACACACACAGACACACACAGTTGTGTTCTGGTCCCAACCACCACTCCTCTGCTCTCCTACTCCTTTTATACTCCGTGTGTGTGTGTGCAAGAGACACACACACACACACACACACACACATTGATTGATGACAGGTGTAGCGACTTGGCCACTCACCTTCCCTGACTCCGCCCTCCATTCACAAACTGTTGCTCGACCACACCCCCACTGCTACAACAGTTTAGATATAGAGACAAGAAGCAAAAACCTTCAACTGCTGTTTCCGCGAGCTATGTTGGTTCTGTCCATTGCTGTTAAAACTCGTACTTTCATTTCTCTGTGATATATTTAACAATTATTCCACAAAATCGAGTCATACATGAACTGATAGCCTAGTTGGCATAAGCCATGTATGACAAGATTGAGTGGAATAGTAGTTTTATTCTATCCACATTCACTGGATTTTGAGAAACAGAGCATTTTTATTTTTTGCAACTTTGATAAATAAAAACTTAATCAACAAATTTTAATGATTAAAGATGAAGAATGTAAACAAACTGGCGAAATGACTAGCAATTTGTGGAAAATGTTGTAATAATAATTCTTGAAGAAAAGATACGTTCTTACCATCAAATTCTTTCATTCCATATTTTGTTGCTTTTTTGTATTTTTTGGGGTTTTGTTTTTGAGTAGAGTTTTTATTTTGTCCTCGGTTGGTTCAGGAAAATGCTCCACCATTTTATTTTTCTCTACTCACGGTATATGAGCTGATAGCCTAGTAGTAGAGTAGTCAATCAGAGTGCAAGATTGCTTATATCCAGTGATTGTGGATAGAATAAAACTTATTATCCATTCAGAATAGTACAACCCCGATTCCAAAAAAGTTGGGACAAAGTACAAATTGTAAATAAAAATGGAATGCAATAATTTACAAATCTTAAAAACTGATACTGTATTCACAATAGAACATAGACAACATATCAAATGTCAAAAGTGAGACATTTTGAAATTTCATGCCAAATATCGGCTCATTTGAAATTTCATGACAGCAACACATCTCAAAAAAGTTGGGACAGGGGCAATAAGAGGCTGGAAAAGTTAAAGGTACAAAAAAGGAACAGCTGGAGGACCAAATTGCAACTCATTAGGTCAATTGGCAACAGGTCATTAACATGACTGGGTATAAAAAGAGCATCTTGGAGTGGCAGCGGCTCTCAGAAGTAAAGATGGGAAGAGGATCACCAATCCCCCTAATTCTGCGCCGACAAATAGTGGAGCAATATCAGAAGGGAGTTCAACAGTGTAAAATTGCAAAGAGTTTGAACATATCATCATCTACAGTGCATAATCTCATCAAAAGATTCAGAGAATCTGGAAGAATCTCTGTGCGTAAGGGTCAAGGCCGGAAAACCATACTGGGTGCCTGTGATCTTCGGGCCCTTAGACGGCACTGCATCACATACAGGCATGCTTCTGTATTGGAAATCACAAAATGGGCTCAGGAATATTTCCAGAGAACATTATCTGTGAACACAATTCATCGTGCCATCCGCCATTGCCAGCTAAAACTCTCTACTGTAGTTCAAAGAAGAAGCCATATCTAAACATGATCCAGAAGTGCAGACGTCTTCTCTGGGCCAAGGCTCATTTAAAATGGACTGTGGCAAAGTGGAAAACTGTTCTGTGGTCAGACGAATCAAAATTTGAAGTTCTTTATGGAAATCAGGGACGCCGTGTCATTCGGACTAAAGAGGAGAAGGACGACCCAAGTTGTTATCAGCGCTCAGTTCAGAAGCCTGCATCTCTGATGGTATGGGGTTGCATTAGTGCGTGTGGCATGGGCAGCTTACACATCTGGAAAGACACCATCAATGCTGAAAGGTACAGTATATCCAGGTTCTAGAGCAACATATGCTCCCATCCAGATGACGTCTCTTTCAGGGAAGACCTTGCATTTTCCAACATCACAATGCCAAACCACATACTGCATCAATTACAGCATCATGGCTGCCTAGAAGAAGGGTTCGGGTACTGAACTGGCCAGCCTGCCGTCCAGATCTTTCACCCATAGAAAACATTTGGCACGTCATAAAATGGAAGATACAACAAAAAAGACCTAAGACAGTTGAACAACTAGAATCCTACATTAGACAAGAATGGGTTAACATTCCTATCCCTAAACTTGAGCAACTTGTCTTCTCAGTTCCCAGATGTTTACAGACTGTTGTAAAGAGAAAAGGGGATGTCTCACAGTGGTAAACATGGCCTTGTCCCAACTTTTTTGAGATGTTTTGTTGTCATGAAATTTAAAATCACCTAATTTTTCTCATTAAATGATACATTTTCTCAGTTTAAACATTCGATATGCCATCTATGTTCTATTCTGAATAAAATATGGAATTTTGAAACTTCCACATCATTGCATTCCATTTTTATTTACAATTTGTACTTTTTCCCAACTTTTTTGGAATTGGGGTTGTATAAGAATGTGATTTGCAACAATGCTAATGTTTACTGTACACAACAGAGAGTAAATCAGGTGTGTGTGTGTGTGTGTGTGTGTGTGTGTGTGTGTGTGTGTGTGTGCGCACTTTATTAAAAAAGTGATGTAATACTCCCTAGACATGGGTTTATGTGGCAACGTCTCATCTTGCTTTAAAACCACAGCAGGACAGTAAAGTCGATTTGTGGAAATGTCAAAAAATACCACACACACACACACACTTCTCTTTTTGTGGGGACACGCATTGGCATAAAGCATTTCCTAGCCCCTTACCCTTACCTTAACCATCACAACTAAATGCTTAACCCCAAACCCAACCCTTACCCTAACCTAAACCTAATTCTAACCTGAACCCTAAGACTATGTCTTCACCTACAAACAGCCCTTTGAAGAAGTGAAGACCTGGCAAAATGTCTTCACTTCCCAAAAATGTCCTAACTCTTTTGGTAAAAAACGTATTCTGGTACTAATTATGTAGCAAGTACTCAGTAAACACACACGCGTGCACACACACACACACACACACACACACACACACACACACACACACACACGTTTGTCTTACTATCTTTGTGGGGACCTTCCACTGCCATATTTATTAATTCAGCTTTGTAATGATATTCCCACACCCAAATCTAACCAGCCAAACCGCCAGATAGTCCTATCTTTGTGGGGACATTCGGTTCCCACCAACACACACACACACACACACACACACACACACACACACACACACACACACACACACACACACACACACAATGCATAACTGTGCATAAATTCAATCCAAAAATCAGAATTTCCTTACTGATACTTCTCTGTATATGGTTAGAGCAGTGGTATGCATTGTAAATTGTACAAGAACAAGAGAATGTGAGGGGTTTGTGTCATTCTAAATTGCATGCCCCGAACTCTAGGTGAATTTGTACACCTCAGCAAGCTCCAGGCCACTAACCACAGACTGAATGTCTTCTCAGTTTGAACAATAAGGAGCATTTTTTTTCCTTGTTTGTGGTTTGTTTCAGTCTTCTCCACATTTTTGGCCTTCGTTTCTATGTGTGGTTTGGTAAGAGATAGTTTATTTGTGTAAAGACCAGAATGGCAGATGTGCGTGCTACTCAAAGTCTGTAGTATGGAGGGCTAAGTGTATGTGTAATATCGTATATAGTACCAGGCAAAAGTTTGGACACACCTCCTAATCCAATGGATTTTCTATATTTTCATTAATTAAAACATTTCATGTCTTAAAGTAATGATGGATGTCATTTCTCTTTACTTAGTTGAGTGGTTCTTGACATAATATGGATTACTACAGTTGTGGAATAGGGCTATTTACTGTATTTTTATTATTTACTATTTACTGTTTGATCTCAAAGACATTAAGAAGGCAAGAAATTGCACTAATTAACTTTTGATAAGCCACACCTGTTCATTGAAAAGCATTCCAGGTGACTAGGTCATGAAGCTGGTTAAGATAGTGCCAATAGTGTGCAAAGCGTCATCAAGGTAAACAGGGGCTACTTTGAAGAATTTAAAATATGAAACATATTCTGGTTTTTTTTTTAGCATATTTTCATTTATCACATACAGTAATTCCATGTATGTTCCATATGTTATGTCACAGTTTTGATTTCTTCAATATTGTTCTACAATGAAGAAAATAGTCAAAATACAGAAAAAAAATCTATGAATGAGTAGGAGTGTCCAAACTTTTGACTTGTACCATACGTCAAACTCCAGACTAAGTGCTTGAACACATCTGTTTCAGTTTGTCATCTCAGCCTTCTGTGAAATGGGCCATGCAGAGCCTTAGGATGAGAGAGCTGATGTACCGTATGTTTAATTCAGGACTGCTATAGAATATGAAAAGTACACCAATGGATTCCATATGACCATTTTTTTAACATTCATTATGCTGAACTCCTCCTATTTCACCATCACATTGTTACCTTTAAACCCAGCTCTGTCTTTCTTTGCTCTCACTTTCTAATGAAGATTCACGACCTGTGGAGGCTGTTTCACACAGCTGCACTCCTCCCTGTCTGTCTCTGATCGTCAGTCTGTCTGTCTCTCACCCCTGTTCAGTGTGTGTTCATAGGTCTTGTCATGCTTAGAGGCAGACGTGTGTGGCTTTTGTCTGTCTGAATGTTGAAGGGGAAATGCAGGAAGAAAATGGAGATGATTTCTAAAGTACACTTATGCTGCAGACTACATTTACTTTTTGAACTAATCAGGTGTTTTTTTGTTTTGTTTTTCAAAATCATGTCATCCTTCAATTTTTATTAAATGTTATAAAATTGTTAACAATGTATTGAGTTTTTGTGGTTGAACATCTTAGCAAACTGTCTGAGAGCGACGTCTCTGAAATGTTATTATTACTGTCACTCCATGGGAAAAGACTCAATGACAATACAGTGGGCAATTATTGTATGACTGTATTTTGTTTATTATTAGCCAAAGTTTGCAACCAAGCCATTTGACAGCTCCAAATGTCCCAAAATGTAAACACAAAAAATGGAAAATCTAAACATTTAAACTTAACCACTAATTAATTGCCTCATCATTATTGTCTCATTATTATTTCTTGTTTATAACTTCATGACCAAGGACAGTTTCCATCATCATAGTTTCCAGTGCGCATTTGCCTGCTTTTGCATGCACACACACACACACACACACACACACACACACACACACACACACACACACACACACACACACAGAGAGAGAGAGAGAGAGAAAACTCTCTGTTTCTGATTATTTTAATGGAGCCGCTAAGTTATGACTCAGTGTGAGGCCAATTTGTGGTGGGTGAAAAGTGGAGCCTCTTTTATAGAGTCATAGACACGACAGGTCATATTATCACATAATACGAGATAAATATATAGTTCCAGTATTATTCAAATTGTCTGTCAAAAGTCTGTGAAGATTCTCAGTCATCCAGGTCATAGTAAACTGTGGGTGGTAAAAGAGAGCAACTGGACTTGCTTGAAGATTCTTGAAGACATTTCACGTCTCATCCGAAAGGACGAGAGGTGAAACGTCTTCAAGAATATTCAAGCAAGTCCAGTTGCTCTCTTTTACCACACACAGTTGTCTGTCAAAAGCTTGAAAGATTTACATTTTATCATAAATTTTGTGTTTTATAAAGGACTTTTCAGTGTTATTTTTCTTCACTATAATTTGCATGTGTAATTTTGTCATCAGTCCATGCTGTCATACATTTGATATAGCCTTTTACAGTTATGGAAAATTAACTTTTCTCTGTCTTTCCAAGTTTATCCCATATATTACTTCTCTATGCTTGAGAGCTGAACTGTCAGAGAGCCAAAAGCTGAAACTGTGGGAAGATTCCACACTAACTGTGAGTCAGCATCTGTAAAAGCTTTAGAGGCTCGGACTTAGAGCTCATGATTAAAGATATTTTCTGAATGATGCCACACGTTTGCTTTTACATCATCATACAAGATATCTTGCTTCAAATTCCTCCTGTATCCTAATGAAATGAAAAGAGCAACTTCTTCAAATATAATCAGCAGGTTGATTAAATTGTTCTACTTAGTCAAAAAATTTATTTATGCTGGACATTTAGAGGAATGTTTCTTATTCATGCACTCCAGTGAGTTCTAATCTATTTCTGACTCCAGTGCCCCTTGATGACCTATGACCCCTGTCTGGCCCCTCCCCAGAGTTTTGACCAAGTGATAATAATGAGTGTTTTTTTTTTTCTTTAAGCCACTTTTAGTTGGACAGATCCCCAGTGAATCATTAAAAATCTGACATTTTTAGAATCTTAAAATTAAACACATGATCAAATATTAATCAAACCTTGATGTAATCAAAATTTTTACTTTTTCTGAGATTCTGGTAATTTTTTTGAGGAGAAGAAGAAGAATATATATTATATATAAAATTCTCTGAGTATTAACAGTGTTTAAGTTTTTGTGGTGATACTTTTCTTTATGTCCATTAGCTGTGTGTTAGTGTGCATTTGCCAGCATGTGAAGTTCAGTAGTGTGAGGATGTGTCTGAAGCTGTGGCCTCACTATGGCGTCACTCGCAGTGAGGCTGTAATTTCAGAGCCTTTGATGTGCTGTGTATGGCGTTACCTGTAGACGACTGTAGTTGTCTCCTCTCTCACTGTGTTCATTTATCTGTCTCTTCCTGTCTTCCTCTTGTTCTTTCAGTTTCTCTCTCTCTCTCTCTCTCTCTCTCTCTCTCTCTCTCTTTCTCCCTGGCCATTGGTTTTTAAGTGCTATGTGGTATGACCTAACCACTATAATAGCCTCCTGATCTATCAGCCTCTCTCTCTGTCTCTCTCTCTACCTGCTTTTAGACTAACTTTGATGTTAGCGTTACCTGCAGTTGTCTCTTCTTCTCTCATTCATTTTCATTTCTCTGTCTATCTCCCCCACTCCCTTCTTAAAGAAGCTGATTATGTGTAATTACTCTATTTTGCAGTAGGCTGTCATGGTGCCTCTTAGGAGTGGTGGGAGAAAGAGCATGGGGGAGACAGTACACAGAGAGCCTGGACAGCCCTGACGCCACAGTGGAGAGACAAGGAGACGAAAGAAAGAGAAAAACAGACAGACCTGCTCATTAACCCCCCTCCTCTCTCTCTCACTCTCTCTCTCTCACTCACACACACACATACACACACACACACACACACACACACACACACACACACACACACACACACACACAGCTAGTAAACCTCAGGAGACCCACTAAGTTGCCCAAAAATATACCACAGTCCTCTGCTCCAAATTCTTCTTAACTGGTACACTAGCCTACCCAATTCTAGCCCACTTGATTGCACAGTATGTCCACAATATACCCCATCAAATTCTCTTCTGGGGCCCAAGATTTCCTTTATGCCAGAAATGTGTATAAAGAAGTATAGACCCTTGTTACACCTAATACATTCCATGCTCATGACATAAAATTGTTTCTCTTGTTCATTCTGTTTCTTTTTCAGTTGGGTTTAACGGTGCTTTACTGCCATTAAGATACAAATAATTCAAGTAAATAAGTTAGCAAAATTTTCCAGTATTTATTCACAGACAGCACATATACACTTATTATCGACTTTATTATACATTTATGCAGTTATCCAATCAGCCAAAGATGTGGCAGCAACACAGCGCACAATACATCAAACCTTGAGGTGGATGGCCTACAACAGCAGAAAACAATGTCAGATTCAACTCCTGTCAGCCAAGAACAAAAATTTTAGGCTATCATGGGCACAGTACAGACTCACTGGAACTGGACAGCTGAAGACTGGAAAAAAGGTGACCAGCTCATCTCATCTCATTATCTCTAGCTGCTTTATCCTGTTCTACAGGGTCGCAGGCAAGCTGGAGCCTATCCCAGCTGACTACGGGCGAAAGGCAGGGTACGCCTTGGACAAGTTGCCAGGTCATCACAGGGCTGACACATAGACACAGACAATCATTCACACTCACACCTACGGTCAATTTAGAGTCACCAGTTAACCTAACCTGCATGTCTTTTGACTGTGGGGGAAACCAGAGCACCCGGAGGAAACCCACGCGGACACGGGGAGAACATGCAAACTCCGCGCAGAAAGGCCCTCGCCGGCCACGGGGCTCGAACCCAGACCTTCTTGCTGTGAGGCAACAGTGCTAACCACTACACCACCGTGCCGCCCGGTGACCAGCTTATTTATTTATTATTATTTCGAATCGTCAACTGTTCAGTTTCAATGAGCCTGTTCTCACGACAGCCTGTTCTTGGCTAACAGGAGTGGAACCCAATGAGGTCTTCTGCTGTTGTAGCCCATCCACATCAGGTTCGATGATTTGATTCCATTTGTTGATATATTTCCTTGAAATAGGAAATCAGTGAGGGAAATCAGGTACATTGAAAGACTTGACTAATTTCCACAACAGCCACAGGAATTATGATATAGCACACCCCTTGCTGAGTCTAACAAACTCAGCTTTGGTGCAGTAAACCAGATAAATGATGAAGCTGAAAGGTAAAATAGAGCGTATTTTCAGCTGAGTAGGATTTCACACTACCAATTTGCCCAGTGTGACTTTGTCATGCTCTGTATCCTGGAACAGAGGTTTCCAACCACGGCACCTTGGGTTGTTACTGGGCTCATTTATTGCCATCCCTCTTCCCCTGAGGAACTGAGGGCATTAGGTTTCCTAAAGAGAGGAAAATACTTCTGTTCAACACAAGCCAAAAAAATAAAGCTGTATTGAGAAACAATATTTCTGGACACACACACACAACCGTGCCTCAATATCTCCAAATGCTAGCTAGGATAATTCAAAGCAAATGCTCAACTCAAAATTTCAAAAAGTGACGTCGAATGAACATGGCTGCTCATAGCATCACAAGGAAACAAAGTAGCATTTCTTTACTCCTGAATGAGTTATACTTTATGTAGGCTACTAGTTTTTGTTTTACAGACATATCAGCTTGATAAATCTATAATACTGACTGTACAATTTGCTTTTTTTCAGAAGGTAAACATACACCATTTATTACAGTTACCTGCTGTGAACAAAAGACAAACATGGAGGCAGTCATGCCACCCCCCCTACACACACACACACAAACACACACACATTTCCTCTTAAAGCACAGAGGTCAAACATGTGAATGTGGCAGTTTGTGATGTTTTTGCAGTGAGGTTGTACATGTTTGAGATCAAGATATTCCTGGATGATGAAAGTTACAAGAAAACCTGTACTTGGTGCTAATTAGCTGCTACTTTTAAGCAATATAGAAGTCAACAGAGTAGGGCATCTGCATTCTAGAGAGTGTTTGATTGGACAAGTACATCCATCCATCCATCCATCCATCCATTATCTGTAGCCACTTATCTTGTACAGGGTCGCAGGCAAGCTGGAGCCTATCCCAGCTGACTATGGGCGAGAGGCAGGGTACACCCTGGACAAGTCGCCAGGTCATCGCAGGGCTGACACATAGACACAAACAACCATTCACACTCACATTCACACCTACGGTCAATTTAGAGCCACCAATAGATAGTTTTCACATGACGTCACAGAGTCGGGGATTCCCTAGTGGTGGCCATCTTGCGGGTCAAGCTTACCGTATGGGTGACTGAGCACACATTGTAACGTGCGAGTACAAAGTCTTCAAAAGAACCCAAGCAGGCTATTTAAAGCTAGCAATGGTGCACACCTGTTGTATTCACGGCTGTCATAATAGGTCAGATGATGAAGTCAAGCGGAGCTTTTACGGAATTCCCACTGTACGGGAGCACGAAGGCGAGCAAACAAAGAAACTCAGCATACAAAGGAGAAATCTATGGCTTACGAGAATCAACCGCAAGGATTATCAGCCTTCCAAACACAGCAAAGTCTGCTCCGATCATTTTATAAGTGGTAAGTTGTTTAAATGAACAATCAATTGTGTTTAAGTTTGTTTTTGGAAACCAAAACATCATGTAAACAATCTCTGGAGAATGCCTAACTGGAACCGCTGAGTGTACGTTTACATTGTAATGTACACTTAATATCACTCGTTTGTCACGTTTCTATTTGAAACTTGTCACTTCACTCACGCAAGGGTCATTTTTGAAAAACATTTTAGGTCTATTCTGTATGATTTGATTTGTGTTTGGGATGCAAACAGCGTGCCTTTTGGTGGATGCCGCCTGAATCGCGCAGATCCGATTTTTTTTTTTTTAGGGGGGCATTGGAGTGTCTGATTATAATTTCAAAGTAAATTCTGTATTAAAATTACTAAATAAGCAAATCCGTTACAGTCCATGAAACAGGAAGTATAAGGATGAGAAAAAAACAGTTTAAATCGGAAAGCTGCGCACATTTGCGCAGCCCAAGCAGTGTGCGGGACTACGCAAATGTGCGCAGCTTTCCAATTTAATAAACTGTTTTTTTCTCATCCTTATACTTCCTGTTTCATGGACTGTAATGGATTTGCTTATTTAGTAATTTTAATACAGAATTTACTTTGAAATTATAATCAGACACTCCAACGCCCCCCCTAATAAAAAAAATCGGATCTGCGCAATTCAGCCGTGAAAAAGGCGGCATCCGCCAAAAGGCACGCTGTGAATATATAAAGTTGTATATATCAGACAGCCTTTAAAGTTTGATGAAGTCAGTTTCAGGCTTTGGAGCAGGCTTTGGCAGTTTCAGGCTTTGGCAGCCCTGCATAGTCACTTGAAAATGCATCTTTGTCCACTTCGTAGGGGTCAATTCCCCCAATCAAGGCCAGTTTGGCTGCATACCGTTGTCGTGAGATGTCGTCTAATGTATCTATATACTTCTGTTTGCTTGATTTTGCCAACATTGATCTTTATTTTAGAAAACTGACTATATAACTTCATAAATTCGTCCGAGATAACGTAGCCCGTAATGGCGATGGTCCGTTTTGTTTGCCCCACAAGATGGCGGTTGGAGGGCGTTCCCCGGAATGCCCTGACGTCAGTGAAAACTATCTATTAGCCTAACCTGCATGCCTTTGGGGGAAACCAGAGCACCCGGAGGAAACCCACACAGACATGGGGAGAACATGTAAACTCCACACAGAAAGGCCCTCGCCAGCTGCTGGGCTTGAACCCAGGACCTTCTTGCTGTGAGGTGACAGTGCTAACCACTACACAACCGTTGCTGCCTGGATAACTACAAGAGGAGTCAATTCGCTGTTTTCCCATGAATGACAACTGTGAGAACTGTAAAATTAAAATGAGAATATTCACAAAACACATTTGTCTACTGCCATTTGTGTTCCCAACACCAAAAGGCTCAAATAAAAAAGTATTTTTGATTTAATGAGCCCTTTAATTGTTCATTTCCTTTTAACTGATGGAAATTTGGAATTTGCTTGCTGTTTTTTTTTTACAAGTTTCTTTTGTGTTAATATCACATACAGTGCACCTCTGTCTCACCCTGCAGAGAGCCCACAATCTCTCATCTCAGGAATCAGCAGCCAGGATCCCCTTGTTCATTTCCCAAGCTCCAGTATCACAGCAAGATGAAATAATCACTTCAGTGGGGCAGAATTCATCTCAGTGTGGTTCAGCAGACATACAGAGGGTTCTTCACACAAACTTCACATGATTTCTAACAAATTGGTCACTCAGTGTAGTTGTCTCATTATATTCTAATATATTCATGCTCGTACCATTCTATCATTTCACCAAATAATACTTGAAGATTGAGTCTGTGTGTGTACATGTTTGAGTGTGCATGTGGGTGTGTAAATGTGTTTTGAGGGTTCCTGACATATTTCACACTTTGTTGGCCCTGTCACTGATTTACCTCTGCATTTCCAGTAGAAAGAACAGTAATAAATGAATGAACGAATGAATGAATAAAAAATAACAGATGGAAATAGGAGATCCAATGAACAGTACATCAGTCAAACCAAGATCACGACACATGAGTAAGCAAGCAACCTTCTGTGTGTGGGGGTGGGTGGGAAATGGTTGGGGGGGGGGCAAACTTCTCTTATTCATTTTCCTTTATCTTATTCCCTTAGTAACACTCTAATCTTTCTTAATGTCACTCTCCTCTAATGCTTTTTCGCTTTTTGTCCCTTGCTTTTCCGCTCTGCTTCCTTCCTCTGGTGCTGATGGTGCCAGTGGGTCTGTGTGAGGTTCTGCTAATGCCACACAGGCAGAGAGTCAGATTTCAGCTGTAGCCAGTCCTCTTGCTCTGGATCCATCAGTCCCCTGGAGCGGAGTCTGCACGACCATTGCTACCACCTTCTGATTTTATGACCCTGCTAAGCATCCACTTAGTTTGTTAAAGCAGCTTTCTGAAGATGTCTGGAGAAGGCCTTGCTCCTTCTGTGTGTGTGTGTGTGTGTGTGTGTGTGTGTGTGTGTGTAATATTTATTGACTTATACTGTACCTTTTACATACAAATGATCAAAGGCGCATTACAAAATGGTAGTTAAAAACGTAAAATCAAAAATGAATAAACCTCATCTCATCTCATTATCTCTAGCCGCTTTATCCTGTTCTACAGGGTCGCAGGCAAGCTGGAGCCTATCCCAGCTGACTACGGGCGAAAGGCGGGGTACACCCTGGACAAGTCGCCAGGTCATCACAGGGCTGACACATAGACACAGACAACCATTCACACTCACATTCACACCTACAGTCAATTTAGAGTCACCAGTTAACCTAACCTGCATGTCTTTGGACTGTGGGGGAAACCGGAGCACCCGGAGGAAACCCACGCGGACACAGGGAGAACATGCAAACTCTGCACAGAAAGGCCCTCGTCGGCCGCAGGGCTCGAACCCAGACCTTCTTGCTGTGAGGCAACAGCGCTAACCACTACACCACCATGCCGCCCCAATAAACATCATAAAGTAAATAAAAATAAACATTTATAACTATATATATATATATATATATATATATATATATAAAACCCCGATTCCAAAAAAGTTGGGACAAAGTACAAATTGTAAATAAAAACGGAATGCAATAATTTACAAATCTTAAAAACTGATATTGTATTCACAATAGAACATAGACAACATATCAAATGTCAAAAGTGAGACATTTTGAAATTTCATGCCAAATATTGGCTCATTTGAAATTTCATGACAGCAACACATCTCAAAAAAGTTGGGACAGGGGCAATAAGAGGCTGGAAAAGTTAAAGGTACAAAAAAGGAACAGCTGGAGGACCAAATTGCAACTCATTAGGTCAATTGGCAATAGGTGACTGGGTATAAAAAGAGCATCTTGGAGTGGCAGTGGCTCTCAGAAGTAAAAATGGGAAGAGGATCATCAATCCCCCTAATTCTGTGCTGACAAATAGTGGAGCAATATCAGAAAGGAGTTTGACAGTGTAAAATTGCAAAGAGTTTGAACATATCATCATCTACAGTGCATAATATCATCAAAAGATTCAGAGAGTCTGGAAGAATCTCTGTGTGTAAGGGTCAAGGCCGGAAAACCATACTGGGTGCCCGTGATCTTCGGGCCCTTAGACGGCGCTGCATCATATACAGGCATGCTTCTGTATTGGAAATCACAAAATGGGCTCAGGAATATTTCCAGAGAACATTATCTGTGAACACAATTCACCGTGCCATCCGCCGTTGCCAGCTAAAACTCTATAGTTCAAAGAAGAAGCCGTATCTAAACATGATCCAGAAGTGCAGATGTCTTCTCTGGGCCAAGGCTCATTTAAAATGGACTGTGGTAAAGTGGAAAACTGTTCTGTGGTCAGACGAATCAAAATTTGAAGTTCTTTAAGGAAATCAGGGACGCCGTGTCATTCGGACTAAAGAGGAGAAGGACGACCCAAGTTGTTATCAGCGCTCAGTTCAGAAGCCTGCATCTCTGATGGTACAGTATGGGGTTGCATTAGTGCATGTGGCATGGGCAGCTTACACATCTGGAAAGACACCATCAATGCTGAAAGGTATATCCAGGTTCTAGAGCAACATATGCTCCCATCCAGACAACGTCTCTTTCAGGGAAGACCTTGCATTTTCCATCATGACAATGCCAAACCACATAGTGCATCAATTACAGCATCATGGCTGCGTAGAAGAAGGGTCTGGGTACTGAACTGGCCAGACTGCCGTCCAGATCTTTCACCCATAGAAACATTTGGCGCATCATAAAACGGAAGATACAACAAAAAAGACCTAAGAGAGTTCAGCAACTAGAATCCTACATTAGACAAGAATGGGTTAACATTCTTATCCCTAAACTTGAGCAGCTTGTCTCCTCAGTCCCCAGACGTTTACAGACTGTTGTAAAGAGAAAAGGGGACGTCTCACAGTGGTAAACATGGCCTTGTCCCAACTTTTTTGAGATGTGTTGTTGTCATGAAATTTAAAATCACCTAATTTTTATCTTTAAATTATACATTTTCTCAGTTTAAACATTTGATATGTCATCTATGTTCTATTCTGAATAAAATATGGAATTTTGAAACTTCCATATCATTGCATTCCGTTTTTATTTACAATTTGTACTTTGTCCCAACTTTTTTGGAATCGGGGTTGTGTATATATATAAAATATAAGGAAAGATAATAAATTTAGTAATCTAATGACTAAAAGCCAATTTAAAAAGATGTGATTTTAGACGTGATTTAAAAGTCTCTAAAGATGAAACATTATGGAGGTCAACAGGAAGCTCATTCCAGAGTTTTGGTGCTGCTGCGCTAAAAGATCAATCGCCAAAGGTGCGTAACATTTTGCCTTGGGGAAATGATAAAACAGTGCTGGCACTTGAGTGCAACAAATACCTCACATATTGCCAAACATTGATTAAATCAGTAATATAAAATGGTGCCATGCCATGCAAAGCCTTAAAAGTTAATAATATTTTTAATTGTATTCTAACTCTAACAGGCAGCCAGTGCAGTTCTTGCAAAATGGGTGTTATGTGGTCATATTTTCTAGTAGAAGTTAATAGCCTTGCCGCAGCATTTTGAACTCTTTGAAGCTTAATTAACTCACAATGCGGTAACCCGTACAAAAGGCTATTACAATAATCGATCCTAGATGTGATAAATGCATGCAGAACCATTTCCAGCTTATCCCTAGATAAAAATTTACTTATGCGCTTGATGTTATGCAGCCAAAAAAATTCAGCACCACAAGACTTAGATATGTGTGTAGACACAGAAAAACTAGAATCAAACCAAAATCCTAGGTTGCGCACTGCAGAAACAGGCTTAATATCTACTGTTCCAATACAAATAGTACAAGGATTAATTTTCAAAAGTTGCTGTCTAGATCCAATAATTAAAAGTTCAGTTTTTAATCATTGATCATTAATTTGTCCATAAACATCCATTTTCTCAAGTCATAAATGCATCTCTCCATAGCATTTATTGCCTTAGCTTGATCAGCAGGACTGTTAGGCTTGAAAGACATGTATAACCGAGTGTCGTCAGCATAGCAATGAGCATTTGGGAGATGAGCTTGTACAATTTCAAATAGCTTAGAGGCATAGATTACCAAAAGTAGTGGACCAAGACAGCTTCCTTGCAGAACACCAAAATGCAGGTCATATATATGCACATACTGTTATGACATCATGGACTGGGATGTGCTGCTTAGCCCACACTGTGAGGACATAGATTGGCTGACACACTGTCTGATGGATTACCTTAACTTCTGTGCAGACGTGGTCTCCCCCGCTAAGACTGTACGGTGTTACCCTAATAACAAGCCATGGGTAACACAGGAAGTCAAAGCTGTCCTCAACAGGAAGAAGGCCGCCTTCAAGAGCAGGGATAGGGAAGCAATGAA
Source organism: Neoarius graeffei (assembly GCF_027579695.1). NCBI lineage: Eukaryota > Metazoa > Chordata > Actinopteri > Siluriformes > Ariidae > Neoarius > Neoarius graeffei. The sequence goes on from NC_083575.1 coordinate 50,363,544, forward strand.
AGCAGCACAGCAGGAGGTAAAATGCTGCATGGGGAAGCTAAGGACAGCTACAGGAGAAAGGTGGAGCAGAAGCTGAAGGAGAACAGCATGAGAGAGGTCTGGGAAGGTGTGAAAACCATCACAGGCCACAATACAAAGACCAGAGTCATTGAGGGGACAGTGGAGAGGGCGAATGAGTTGAATGACTTTTTCAATCGGTTCAATCAGCCCATGTCCCCCCAACCCTCTCCCTCACTGCAGCCATCTCTCCTTCTTCCCTCAACACACTTCCCCCCCCCAGTCATCACAGGAGCCCCCTCCTCCCCCACCTCAACACAGACTCCTCCATGCATTACTGCAGACCAGGTCAGAGGTCAACTGAGGAAGCTTCACCCCAGGAAAGCAGCAGGCCCGGACAAGGTGTGTCCCCGACTACTGAAGACCTGTGCTGCTGAACTGGGTGAACCACTCCAACGCATCTTCAACCTTAGCCTGCAGCTGGGGAGAGTGCCCACCCTCTGGAAGACATCATGTATCATTCCAGTTCCCAAAAAGAATCGGCCCAGCGAGCTGAATGACTTCCAACTGGTGGCACTCACTTCACATCTGATGAAGACATTGGAGTGGCTCTTCCTCAGCCTCCTCAGACCCCGGGTACAACATGCCCAGGACTGTCTGCAGTTTGTGTACCGGGCAGGTGTCAGTGTGGAAGACGCCATCCTCTACCTGCTACACCGAGCCCACTCGCATCTGGATAAGGGAAATGGCACAGTGAGGATCCTCTTCTTGGACTTCTTGAGTGCCTTCAACACCATCCAGCCCCTACTGCTTCAGGATAAAGTGAACAGGATGCGAGTGGACCCCTGCCTGGTAACCTGGATCTCCAGCTACCTCACTGACAGGCTGGAGTACCTCAGGCTGAAGGACATCACATCTGACACTGTGATTAGCAGCACCGGAGCACCCCAGGGCACGGTGCTGGCCCCTCTTGTCTTCACCCTGTACACCGCAGACTTCTGCTACAACTCAGAACTGTGTCACATTCAGAAGTTTGCTGATGACACAGCCATCGTTGGGTGTATCAGTGATGACAGAGAGGAGGAATATAGGAGCCTGGTGAGGGACTTTGCTGTGTGGTGCAACAGGAACCATCTGCAGCTCAACACCTCGAAGACCAAGGAGCTGGTCATTGACTTTGGGAGGTCCAGACCAAGGTCACGACCAGTTCTGATTGAGGGAGTCGAGGTGGAGGCTGTGGATTCCTACAAGTACCTCGGGCTGTGGCTGGACAGCAAGCTGGACTGGACTTGCAACACCAAACACTTATACAGGAAGGGACAGAGCAGGCTATACTTCCTTAGGAGGCTGTGGTCCTTTAACATCTGCAGGAAACTCCTGTGGATGTTCTATCAGTTTGTGGTTGCCAGTGTCCTGTTTTATACTGTGGTGTGCTGGGGGGGGGCAGCACATCCAAGAAGGACACATCCAGGCTGGACAAACTGATCAGGCGGGCCGGCTCTGTGGTCGGCATGAAGCTGGAATCTCTGGTGACGGTGGCAGAGAAGAGGTCTATGGACAAACTATTGAACATCATGGACGATGCCAGTCACCCTCTGCTCACCGTCATCAGCAACCTGAGGAGCCTGTTCAGTGACAGAATGCTCCTTCCCAAGTGCAGGACGAACAGACTTAAAAACTCCTTTGTCCCTCACGCCATCAGACTGTACAGCTCCTCTCTGGGGGGGAGGAGGGGTAACAGGAGGACAGAGGATGGGAAGGAGCAGTAGCCTAGCCCAGGGGTTCTCAACCTTTTGCAACCTGGGCCCCACCAAAGCTGGTTCATTGCAGTTGGGGGCCCCTCTTCTCGCCCCGCCCCCATCCCCCCCCAAACACACTCACCCGCAGTGATGCCACCCGACCTACAGCACCTTATATCGACCGATAGATAGATAGATAGATAGATAGATAGATAGATAGATAGATAGATAGATAGATAGATAGCCCTGGGCTAGATTATTATTATTATTATTATTATTATTATTATTATTAGTAGTAGTAGTAGTAGTAGTAGCAGTAGCAGCAGTAGTAGCATTATCCATTCCATAGAAATACATAGGCCTATTATCATTATTAGGCTATTGTTATAATTGGCAGTAGCACCACATTTCTAATCTGCTTTCGGGCATTATTATAATTATAATTATTATTATTATTATTATTATTATTATTATTATGGCCTATTATCATTACTAAGCTGTTGGCAGTAGTACAAGACTTATGTTCTTTCAGGCATTATTATTATTATTAGGCCTATTATTATTATTATTATTATTATTATTATTATCATTATTATTGCTGGGCGGCATGGTGGTGTAGTGGTTAGCGCTGTCGCCTCACAGCAAGAAGGTCCTGGGTTCGAGCCCCGGGGCCGGCGAGGGCCTTTCTGTGTGGAGTTTGCATGTTCTCCCCGTGTCCGCGTGGGTTTCCTCCGGGTGCTCCGGTTTCCCCCACAGTCCAAAGACATGCAGGTTAGGTTAACTGGTGACTCTAAATTGACCGTAGGTGTGAATGTGAGTGTGAATGGTTGTCTGTGTCTATGTGTCAGCCCTGTGATGACCTGGCGACTTGTCCAGGGTGTACCCCGCCTTTCGCCCGTAGTCAGCTGGGATAGGCTCCAGCTTGCCTGCGACCCTGTAGAAGGATAAAGCGGCTAGAGATAATGAGATGAGATGAGATTATTATTGCTGTTGTTGGTTGTTATTATTATTATTATTATTATTATTATTATTATTATTATGCTATTATTATTAATAGGCATCATCATTATTATTATTATTATTATTATTATTAGTGTTTTTATTAGGTATTTTATTAGGCTTATCATTAGCTGGCTATTGATATCATTGGGAATTGGGACCAGGCGTGAATTTAGGTTTTACTTTTTACTGTGCCTTTGTGATCTGCATTTGCGTTAATGCGAGACCTGAGCCTGCTTTGCCTTACAAAGATCCTCGATTCTTGGTGAAATGTTTGACAAGCACAGTCTCAAGTCATCCTCAATTTGCGCACGATTGCGATATTTCGTTTTGAGCGCAGTCATTTTTGAAAATCCTGCCTCACACAAGTAGGTCGATGCGAATGGGATGAGCAGTTTCAAGGCTATGTCACACAGTTGCGGGTACTCCTGCATCAATGCTGCCCAGAATGTCGAAAGAGGGCATGAGGTGAAGACTGCCTTAAGTCTACTGTCACTCTTCAGCTCAATAAGCTGTTCCTGCATGTCAACTGGAAGTTCGTCAGCAGTACACACAAATGGATCTCGAACCCACGCAAAAGAGCGATAATCCTCTGTGAAGTATGCTGCAAACTGTTTTCTCATTACCGACAGGTGCTCTGACGCTGCTTGAAAGACAGATGAGAAATCGTGGGAAGTGCCTGCATTACTGATAAAGTCTGCAAGGCTTGGGAACATATCACAGTTCCCCCGACTGATGCGGCCACACCAGAGGTCAAGTTTTTGCTTGAAGGCATCCACTTTCTCTGCGAGAAGCAAAATGTGAGTTTCTCGGCCTTGCAAAGACAGGTTCAAGCCATTCAAGCGGTCAAATATATCGACCAAATAGGAGAGACACGCCAGCCACAAAGGGTCATCCAGATTTTTCACCAGGTCTGAATTGATTTGTGTCAAAAACCACTTCACCTCATCTCGCAGCTCATACAAACGTTGTAACACCCGCCCCCTGGACAGCCAGCGAACCTCAGTGTGCAGAAGCAGCTGTTCGTGCTCTGACCCCATCTCCTGACAGAGGACCTCAAACAAGCAAGAGTTTAGCGGCCGTGACTTGATGAGGTTGATCATTTTTACTGATTGGTTCAGCACGGATTCCAACAGAGACGGCATTTTTTTTGCAGCGAGTGCTTCGCGATGAACCATGCAATGGGTCCATTTTACAAGTGGAGCTACCTGCTTAACGCGAGCAGCTAGACCTTGCTCACGGCCCGTCATTGCTCGTGCGCCATCCGTGCACAAGCCAACGCATCGGTCCCACGCCAACCCATTCTCGCGAATAAATGAATCAAGGACATTGAAGATGGCCTCTCCAGTTGTGTGTGACTGAAGAGGGCGGCAAAAAAGGACATCCTCCTCAATTAATTTATCCCTGACATACCTGACATATGTAAGAAGCTGTGCCTGTCCAGCAATATCGGTAGACTCATCCAACTGCAAGGCATAGTATGGAATATTTTTAATAAACTGTATTAATTGCTCTCTGATATCATTGGACATATCAGCAATTCTCCGAGCAACTGTGTCATTTGAAAGTGGCACGGTGCCTAATTTGGCTGCTGCACTATCCCCGAAGAATATTCTGCACATGTCCTGCGCAGCTGGCAAAACGAATTTCTCGGCATCAGTGTGCGGTTTGCCTAGCTTACCTATTCTTTTTGCCACCACATATGATGCCTCCAGGCACTGCTTAGATACAGTGCTGTGCACGGAAATTGTTGCCTGTTGCTGATATAGGCCATCACGCTTTCTTTGAAAGTATTCAAGCGGTTTGTCCTTCAGGCCAACATGCTTCGTTTCGAGGTGCCTTTTAAGTTTGCATGGCTTCATGCTTTCGTTTGCCAGCACCTCGGCACACACGACACACTGAGGACGAAGATCAGAGGTGACAGTAAAACCAAACTGCAGGTATGATTCATCGTACCTCCGAAGCTTTCTCGCAGCTGGTGGTAGACCTACGTCAGTTGTCTTGGGTTTTTTGACAAGAAATCTATCCATTTTGTTAAAGTATTTGTGAATAAACGTGTGTAATAAAGTTGTAACGATAAGTCTGTAGTAGGCTAAGTCTGTAGTAGGCTAAGGGGGCTAACCAGAGGGAACGTATGGGGCTTATCAGTGAGAAACACGATCGATATCTTTATTCGGGGATTTTATAGTTGCAAATTTTAACGAGGTGTGAATGGTGTACTTACTCGTGTGAGTGTGTGTGTTAGTGTGTGTGTGTGTGTGTGTGGGACAGTTGGATTTTTCACACGCAGGGTGAAAAAGGCAAAGGGGTAGTAGACTAGCAGTAAGAAAACAACAAAAACAACAAATTATTTGGGTAGAGCTGAAATGGGGAAAGCAAAAATACAGTGTGGGGTAGTAGTCTTTAAAAAGACTGTTTGGGTTTTGCGCTGTATCGATGGATTGATGATAGTAGACTAGTGAGAGTCGGCACGAGTTAACTCGGCAAGAAACCAGACTAGTGTGTGTGTGGCAAGCACTCACACGGTGGCCACGGTATGCAGACTCACTCACGTGACGTTGCGTCATGTTCGCGTCACGGGCTTAAAATAACCTACACACAAGATTTTATGATAGATTGATGATAGATTTTATAATAGTATTGATTTGTATGTAATAGTCCAATGTCCTGCATTTTGACATGGGTAAATGTGTTGCATCTGCTTAGCTACTATAGCCTGTTAGCCCCAGATTTTTTTTTTCCTCCATACATGAAGCCTACTCGCGACCCCCCTGGAGTACCTCCGCGCCCCACCAGGGGGGCGCATCCCCCCGGTTGAGAACCACTGGCCTAGCCTAACAATAAGCAATACTGGACAATGTGCAATATCTCATCTCATCTCATTATCTGTAGCCGCTTTATCCTGTTCTACAGGGTCACAGGCAAGCTGGAGCCTATCCCAGCTGACTACGGGTGAAAGGCGGGGTACACCCTGGACAAGTCGCCAGGTCATCACAGGGCTGACACATAGACACAGACAACCATTCACACTCACATTCACACCTACGGTCAATTTAGAGTCACCAGTTAACCTAACCTGCATGTCTTTGGACTGTGGGGGAAACCGGAGCACCTGGAGGAAACCCACGCGGACACGGGGAGAACATGCAAACTCTGCACAGAAAGGCCCTCGCCGGCCACGGGGCTCGAACCCAGACCTTCTTGCTGTGAGGCGACAGCGCTAACCACTACACCACCATGCCGCCCAATGTGCAATATATTGTGCAATATCTCTCCTGCCACCGCCCCCTCTCCTCCTCTTTTCCCCCTTCCCCCCTCTCCCCCTTCCTCTCTTCCCCATATCTTATTCTTTTTATATTCGTATATGTAAATACTTAATTTATTTTAATTTATCTAGGAGTTTTCTCTATTTCTTTTCTCTGTTTATCTGTAATGATGCTGCTGGAATCTTAATTTCCCTGAGGGAACCCACCCAAAGGGATCAATAAAGTTTTATCTAATCTAATCTATCTAATCTACTACATTTTGAATATCTTCCCAGATATGTGTATGTGTCTTTATGTGTTTTGTGTCTTATCCAAATATCTGTGTACAAATCCATTTCGTTGTTATTATACCAAAGCACCGGTGAATTCTCTAATCTCATTGGCTGAGTAAGTGTTGATTAATTTTCTTTAACAGCTGCTCAAACATAGTGTTGGCTTTGATTCAAATCATGTGTTTATATAATCAAGTTTAATGTAAGAGGCTACTGTTTATATATTAGTGCTTTCCATGATGACCGGCCTTCCATGATTATTGGCACCCCTTGGAAAGATTAGTAAAAATCGTTAGAAAAAAATCCACCATTTGGTGAAGTAGCTCCATATCTTTTTTTTTCTACAACCATTCACTGACATATGATGGTCAACACACTTCTCCCTCATTTGGTTTGTGTGTTCGCTTTTCTTTCCCATGTTGATGGATGACTAAGGGAATTTGGACTCTGTGTTACCTCATATCTCATCTCATCTCATTATCTCTAGCCGCTTTATCCTGTTCTGCAGGGTCACAGGCAAGCTGGAGCCTATCCCAGCTGACTACGGGCGAAAGGCGGGGTACACCCTGGACAAGTCGCCAGATCATCACAGGGCTGACACATAGACACAGACAACCATTCACACTCACACCTACGGTCAATTTAGAGTCACCAGTTAACCTAACCTGCATGTCTTTGGACTGTGGGGGAAACTGGAGCACCCGGAGAAAACCCACGCGGACACGGGGAGAACATGCAAACTCCTCACGGAAAGGCCCTCGCCGGCCACGGGGCTCGAACCCGGACCTTCTTGCTAACCACTACACCACCGTGCCGCCCTGTTACCTCATATTTGTA